>NC_056626.2:373234883-373852285 GCF_002870075.4 Lactuca sativa
TTGCAGTTGGGGAGCAGCGGCAGTCCCCGACACAGTCACAGTCGGCGTCGAAGCAGTCTAAGATCGTTGATTCCAGGACGGGGGGTCAGTAGAGCCGCACTTGTAGAAAGTGCGTCAAGAGTCATTCTAGGGATTGTCGAGCTGGTAGTGGGTGCCACAGGTGTGGAAAGGAGGGGCATTATGCGAAGGATTGTCACCCGATTGCCCCGGTTCCGAGTATAAGGTTATGTTATCACTGTGATCAGGTTGGCCACTTGATGGCCAACTGTTCGTTGCTTGCTGCTAAGCCAACGCAAGTTCCCATACGGGCTACATTGAGGATTCCTGATGGGAAGCCAGTTAAGGCAGAGCCTCCGAAGGATCAGGGGCGTGCCTTCTAGCTTACAGCAGAGGAGGCCAGAGCAGCACCGGATGTGGTTGTTGGTATGTTTCTATCCTCCATTTCTTTTATCATATTTTTTTATGCTTATCAATTGTACCTATGATTAGGTACGTTTTTTGTGAACTCCTTGCCTACATTGGTTTTATTTGACTCGGGGGCGAGTCAGTCATTTGTATCTCAAACATTTAGTAGGGGCTTCAGTATGCTAGTAAGCGAGCTTGAGTTTCCGTTGCGAGTCTCTATCGCCAATGAACACGGGGTTTCTGCTTCTTCGGTCTATCGAGGATGTGAGTTGGAGATTTTTAGGGTGCCCTTCTCGATAGACTTGATTCTGATTCCCATGGGGGAGGTTTGCGTGATTGTGGGGATGGACTGGCTCAGTCAATTCGGTGCCATGATTGATTGCAAGGGTTAGCGGGTGATAGTTCGAACCCTAAGTCGGGGAGAACTGATTGTATATGGAGAGGGCACCAGAGTGGAATCAGCGTTTTGTTCAGATGATAGGGCTCGGAAGTATATTCAGCATGGGTGTGTGGGTTATCTAGCGTTTGTGGTGGATACGCGAGCCAGTGATCAGATTTCAGTTACAGAGATTCCAGTAGTCAGAGAGTTTGCTGATGTTTTTCCGGAGGAGTTGACAGGGATACCACCAGAGAGGCAGGTCGAGTTTCAGATCGACCTTGTGTCCGGTGTGGCCCCTATCGTCAAGGCGCTGTACCGGCTGGCGCCACCAAAGATGCAGGAGATTTCATCACATTTGCAGGAACTGCTGGGCAAGCAGTTCATTTGACCGAGCAGTTCCCCGTAGGTAGCGTCGATACTCTTCGTCAGGAAGGAGGACGGTTCGCACCGGATGTGCATAGACTATAGGGAGTTGAACAATTTGACGGTGAAGAACTGTTATCCACTCCCGATAATAGATGATTTCTTTGATCAAGTGCAGTGTGCATCCTTGTTTTCCAAGATAGATTTGAGGTACGGGTATCATCAGGTCCGTGTTATAGAGGAGGACGTGGAGAAGACCGCATTTCAGACTCGTTATGGGTATTACGAGTTCCTGGTGATGCCGTTTGGACTCACCAACGCACCAACATTATTTATGGACCTGATGAATCGAGTTTGCAGACTGATGCTTGATCGCTTGGTCATCGTGTTCATAGATGATATATTTGTTTATCCCAAGACCTGAGAACAGCACGAGGAGTACCTCATTGAGTTATTGGGAATTTTGAGACGAGAACGATTGTATGCCAAGTTCTCGAAGTGTAAGTTTTGGTTACGAGAGGTCTGGTTCCTCGGACATGTTGTTAACCAAGATGGGATTTTGGTCGACCCGGCCAAAATCGTGGCAATCATGTATTAGGAAGTGCCGAGATCTCCTTCAAATATCAGGAGTTTTCTTGGATTAGCAGGGTACTACCGAAGATTCATTCGGGATTTCTCGATGATTGCAGTACCCCTCACACGCCTGACGGGGAAGGGGGTGGATTTTCAGTGGGGCCCTGAGCAGCAGAAGGCGTTTGAGACCCTCCGACAGAGTTTGTGCGAGGCTCCAGTTATGACTCTCCCGGAGGGAGTTGAGGATTTTGTGGTGTTCTGTGATGCATTCATCACAGGTTTGGGGGTGGTCCTCATGAAGAGATGACGAGTGATAGCCTACGCATCGCGACAGCTGAAGCCGCATGAGACGAGATACCCTACGCATGATCTAGAGTTAGGGCGGTGGTATTCGCTCTCAAGATTTGGAGGCATTACCTATATGGGGTCCGTTGTACCATATACACAGATCACAAGAGCTTGAGACATATCATGGATCAGCCTAACCTGAACATGAGGCAGCATAGTGGCTGGATGTAGTCAAGGACTACGATTGTGAGATGCTTTACCACCCTAGTAAAGTGAATGTGGTGGCAGACGCCTTGCGCCGAAAGTCAGCTAGGTCTTCCACCCCAGCAATATGTATGAGGATAGCGGTGGATTCTTCACTTGTGCGTTTCGTCAGAGATGCTCAGGTTGAGGGTATGCGACCAGAGAACCAGAAGCTGGAGAGGATTAAGGGTGAAAACACCCAATTTGTGCAGGATAGCCAGGGATTATTGACCTGATGCGGTCGGGTTTGGGTTCCGATGTCTGGTGGGTTCAAACAGACAGTCATGGAGGAGGCTCATAAGTCTCACTTCTCTATTTATCTGGGGGCCACCAAGATGTACAAAGACTTGAGTTTAAGTTATTGGTGGCCATGTATGCAGTGAGAGATCGTTTGGTACGTCGAGAGGTGCTTGCATGTAGGATGGTCAAGTCTGAGCATCAAAGACTACATGGTATGTTGCATCCCCTGGAGATTTCCATGTGAAAATGGGAATAGATCACAATGGATTTCATTACCAAGCTGCCGAGGACGGCGAAGGGGTTTGATGCTATATGGGTCATCGTGGATCGATTGAACAATAGTGCCCATTTCTTGGCTATACGAGAGAGTTCATCGACCGAGAATTTGGGCGACGTGTATGTTCACGAGATCGTCGCTCTCCATGGGGTTTCGGTCTCCATTGTTTCCGACTGAGATGTTAGATTTACCTCCTGTTTCTGGCAGAAGTTCCACAAGGAACTAGGCACATGACTGCATTTTATCACATCATTTCATCCGTAGACCGACGGTCAGAGCGAGCAGTCCATACAGACCCTCGAGGATATGTTGAGGGCGTATGTAATAGACTTTGGTGGGAGTTGGGATTCCCACTTACCCCTTACAGAGTTCGCCTACTACAACATCTATCATTTCAACATTGGCGCCCCGCCTTTCGAGCTGTTGTATGGTCGGAGATGTCGCACCCCGGTTTGTTGGGGTGAGGTCAGACATAGGCTGATGGGGTCGACGGAGGTAGTCTTGCAGACTACCGAGAAGATTCACCAGATCAGGCAGCGGTTGCAGACCACTCAGAGTCAGCAGAAGAGTTACGCCGACAGGCGCCGATCTGAGTTAGAGTTCCATGTCTGTGACATGATACTCCTGAAGGTCTCTCCCTCGAAAGGTGTGATCCACTTCAGGAAGAGGAGGACATTGGGTCCCCGATATATTGGGCCGGATGAGCTCAGTCAGATCCACAACACCTTTCACGTTTCACAATTACGGAAGTGCATTCTGGATGAGGAGGCAGTAGTATCATTAGATGACATTCAGGTCGATGAATGTCTGAATTATGTTGAGAGGCCTGCGGCCATTCGGGATAGGGAGGTGAAGGTTCTGCGGAACAAAGAGATACCTTTGGTCAAGGTACAATGGGAGCACCGAAGAGGGTCCGAGTGGACGTGGGAGCTGGAGGCGGAAAAGCGGGAGCACTCTGTAGGGTTGTTCACCGTAGCAGACTTCGAGGATGAAGTCTAGTTCAAGTGGGCGAGAATTGTAATGCCCCGACTCTTAGGTGATAATTTTATGGATTTAATTTTTCATAATTTCAAGGTCAACTTGACGAGTTGGAAGCCCTAACTTGTCGAGTAGAAGCGGATATTGCCACATGTTTAAGTTACCTACTCGCTGAGTCCAAGTTAGGACTCGACGAGTAGGAGCTCGAGGATGAAAACCTAATTTCTGGGGTTTTGCATCCTATTTAAAGCATCATTTGCCTCCTTTATCCCCCTTACAGCCTCTTAAGAGTCCAGCAAACCCTAATCCGTGTGTGTGCTCCATTCTTGCGTGTTTTAAGCTTTGGAAGGTGGATCTTAGTAAGAAGAGCGTAGGGAGCAAGTGACTAGAAGCAAGGAACGTGTGGGGATCTAATACCTACCTCAACTAGCATCTTTTGGAAGATATCAATTTGTTAACTTGACCTTATTTCCTTCTTGATCTCATTTGGCTAAAGATTAAGACTTTTCTAGCATATTATGAAGCTATTCTTGGATATGAGCTCAGATCTGAAGTTGTAACTTCATATCTGAACTCTCTTTGGTCTCTAAGTCCATAAAGCTTCCATCTTTAGCAAGTATGAACCTTTCCTTAAGTGTAAAACTCCATTACAAGCTTGGTTTTGTCATTATAAGATTTTAGAGCCTTGCATGCACGTAAGGTTTGCAACTTTACGTGATAAACATGCCTTGGGAAGCTGGATCTGCAATATGGAACCTTAAGATGGCTTAATAAGTATCATAATGGATATAGACTCAAGGGACTCGACGAGTCAGCTAGGGTTTTCCTGACTTTTGGCATGCATAAAGTCGACGACTTGCAGGGAAAGTCGACGAGTCAATTAGGGATTTCACGACTGCTCGAGTTTCGGAAGGACTCGACGAGTCAGTGAACTGCACTCAATGAGTCGGGTCAATATAGGTAGTGGAGTTTGTGGCGGTGATCCGAGACTTTGAGCTTATCATTTTGAGTCGATAGTTAAGAGTTGAGTTACCTCACTATACTAAGGGGTCTAAGGCACCAAGGCCGACCCATTGGATATCATATCCTAGCAATTTGTAGTATGATGAGTATGAGTTAGTGTTGCATGTTTGTTGCTATGCCAGTTAGGTAGATCTGTAGGACTACGTGTAGAATTATGTGATTATTTGTAGGTGCGTTAGTTGTGTTATTTGTCGACATATTATGTGGCATGGGTTGAGGTGATGCTGCTCCGTGCGGCATCCAACAAATCCGGGTGCATTCTAGATATGAGCTGAGGGAGACTCGTATTGTAGGCTCGATGGCAATCCAGATGTGAGCTGTGGGCTCGGAAGGCAATCCTGACTCACACTGTGGGCGCAGGGGTAATCCAGTCTATAAAGTTGTGGACCAGTACATGCTATTATTTATATATGTGTTATGTGAAGTGTATCGGTATTTTGGGGGAAACTCACTAAGCTTTTGGGCTTACAATTTTCAGTTTATCGTTTCAGGTACATCAGGGGATCGCGGCAAAGCAAAGGCATAATCGTACAACTCCTCATGTTTTGTTTATGTTTCTGGGAAAAACTCTGATATTATACATTTTGAAAACAAGTTTGTAATGATTTAATGGTTTGAAATGTTTTTAAAAGT
Source organism: Lactuca sativa (assembly GCF_002870075.4). NCBI lineage: Eukaryota > Viridiplantae > Streptophyta > Magnoliopsida > Asterales > Asteraceae > Lactuca > Lactuca sativa. The sequence goes on from NC_056626.2 coordinate 373,240,286, forward strand.
TCAAATTTGTCATGATTTTATGGGTGTTACATTACTTATGGTTACACACTTCATAAATGATAGCTGGTAGCGGGACAATGTGCGATCCAAGGACTAGAAGTCGATGGTGAGCCGTATGATTGATGTTCGCCTGTATTATGTATGTGAAATCACCAACTTTACAGTCATTTTAAAAAATTTGTTTAAGCTTATTTAAAAATTAGATTATCCATTTTAAAGAAATATGTTGCGAAATGTGTTCCCATAAAACATGATAAACATATTATCAAAGCAATTTCTGAAGAAATGTATTTCCTTTATATTAAAACTTTGGGATGTCATTGTCAATATATAAACATAAGCATAAACAAACCTTACATTCATTTACACTAATGATTTATATCTCTTTTAATCTCTCAGTCTAATGTGTCCATATATTGATACCTGTCATACAAATAAACTGAGTGAGTCAAGTTGGGAAACTTGGTGAGTACATAGGGATTTCAATCCCACAATTTTATATCATATATATATATTGTTGGGCTGAAAAGAGTTTTGATGTTGCGTCTTTTGGGCTCGTTAGATTAGCCTTTTATTCTCCGGTTTGGGCCTGTCCAACCGAGAGCCTTTTATGTATTGTATATAAGTTAAATGCTTGCATGCATATTAGGTTAAGATTCTAGAGATTATCGATACAGCGATTGATCAAGAGTATTATATTTTTCTGTTATCGTTCTTGTAATCTTCTAATCCTTTACAGTTGATGTTCTTAATCGAGCTCTTCTAAGGATTTTATTTAATCATTCGACACGTTTGATTCAAGCTGTTTGTTCATATTATTGCGTTGTTAACTGTTTTATATTCATATACTTGTTCAAGATCTAATCGATCTTCTTAGATTAAAATTTGTTTTAATCCCATCAATTGGTATCAGAGCGGGAGGCTGTGTAATCGATACACATCTTTTCTGTGAAAAAGATTTCCATTAGGGTTTTCCGCAATCATCGATATTTATTGAGCCGTCATCTTAATTGACGTATCTTAGTATTTATTGTTTTGCCCTAATCTGCTTTATTACAAGTCTGATCTTTGAACAGGTTTTTACGATCATTATGGACGCAACGCAATCAAACCCTATTAATATTTCCAACAGCATCGGTTCGACGACAAAGATTCCAATCTTGTACACCCATGACTATGAAGTGTGGGCGCATCATTTCGAAGATTATGTGATTGGATCGGAGGACAATGGTTATCTCATATGGGAAGCCATCATCAGTGGACCGTTTTCTCATTCTACGACGTCCAGAATCATTAAGACGCAAAAAGAGTACCATGATCTGCTCAAGGACGTGACGAATATCGCGCAAGATGAAAAAGACAAACTCCAGTGCAATATTAAGGCACTTAGGTTGATCAGATTCGCCCTTCAGTCCGACACATTCAGGCTGGTCAGCTCATGCACTACGGCAAAGGAAGTGTGGGATAGACTTCGCGAACTGTATTCCACAGACGAAGATCTTGAACATTCCATCCAGACCTTACTTCTATCTGAATTTGGTGAATTCAGGCAAGGGGCCGAAGAAACTGTGACCCAGACGTTTGATCGCTTCAATCATCTTCTCAGCAAGATGATCAAACACGACATTGAAAGGAAGCTTATCGAACAAAAGGTTACCTTTTTGAATGGACTGCGATCTGAATGGAGAGCAGTTGTTTCCACAGTCAAAGCCCATGAACAGTTTAAATCATATTCGTTGGCAAAACTGGTGGGTATTCTAAAATCCCAAGAGAAGAATGTGGTTCAAGAGAAGAATGTTGTCTCTAGTCTTGGTTCGTTGGCCCTCCTATCTAAAAGTAAAGCTGTGGTGGAGGATGAAGAGCTCAACTTGGATGAATATGACCTCTCAACTGAGGATTATGCCATGATGGTATCCAATCCTAAGAGGTTCATAAAGAAGAGATTCCCCAGCAACAAACACCGAAACTGGCAGGGGAGTTACAGCTCAGAAAAAGCAAACAATGAACCGAAAGCTGAGGAGCCCAAAAAGGAACCGAAAGCAGATGGCGATTCTGGAGTAAGCTGTTTCTATTGTGGTGGCAAGAACCACTACGCTAAGGACTGTGTTCTTAAGAAGATGGCTGAAAAGGACAATGGAAATGATGAGGAAGCTGTGCTGCAGAAGAGATTGGATGAGTTAAGAAAGAAGAAGTCTACCGTTAACCCTTCTATTAATGCTCTTATTGTGCAGGGTTCGGTCAATGACGATGAGTTCGGTAGCACTGAAGTTTGGTCTACTGACTCAGAAGACGAAGAAGTGAGAAAGCCTACTCATGGAAAGGCATATGTGGCTAAGGAGGAAAGCAGTGGTGGAAAATGTTTCATGGTGACTGAGGTGTCTCAAATGAGGGGATACAACACCGATGGAGGAAGCAATGGACCGAAGGTGCAGGAGGATATGTGCTTTACGGCTAAACCACTCAGCCAGCAGTTCAATGAACTCGATGAACTGATAAAGAAGGTACAATCTGCTTTTATTTCATTTAAAGTACCACCATCCTCTTACGAGAAAGATCTAAAAAATATCAATACAAGAATTTCTCATTTAGATAGTAGCCTAACTCAAACTCGAGTCACCAATTCTAACCTGACTGATCAATTAAGCAGGGCGGCGTCGAAGAGTGAGGAGCGGCGAATGTGGATTGAGTTAAAAGAGTCGGAATTAATTAAAGTTAAAGACGAAAACATTTATTTGAAGAGAGACAATTTGAAATTGTTAAAACAACGAAATGTTTTTTGTTTAATAGCTAAACGTTTGTATTCCAATATTACTCAACTTCACTTGGACTGTGAGATAGGTCAAAAGATCCATCGCATGATTTTGCCCTTTCTAGAATTTAAGGAGGATGAAATCGATGCCGAAGCTTACAATTGTGAAAGTGTGATATCGTTTGATGATGTCAATCCAACCTATATGTATGGACTGGACAAAATTGAGTCCTTCATTAAGTCCAAAGACCACAAGGACATGCTCAAAAACCTTTTGGACGAAAATGACCGACTTAAACTGAGAACAGAAAACAAAATCGATGTTGAAAATTCATCTGAGCTTAACGAGGACGAAAACATGAGTGAAATTTCTGTGGAGGATACGGTTGACTGCTCAGAATTTGTTAAAAGCGAAACTGAAAACCACAAAAACCTTATTTCTGAAAATTCTATGGAATTCGCTAGATTGTCCCAACAAAAGTCCCCGAAATTAGTAGAAAAAGCTGTTGTGTATCAAAAGGTCAGGACCACTCCAAATCAAGTATACAAGGTGACTGGAGTAACCGAACATCAAACAGCTGAACTCACAGCTATTGTTAACGAAGACAATGCTGACGGTTGTGATGAGTATTTCTGGGAAGCTCCTATTGATAATTGAAACGAAACCGTTGGTCTTTCTGAAAGAACCTCCTGGATGAAGAAAGGGAGGTACATACCTGAACCCTTGAACAAGCCTGATAATTTCAGTGAACCAAGTACAAGTGGTACCAAAGAAATTCCTCAAGAGGATGATTGTTTAGCAAAAGAAGACATTCCTTCAACACCTACAGCTCGAAGCGAAACTTCATCAGATACTCCTTCCGCTTCCTCAGTACAAACTGAATCTTCTTCAGATATTCCATCTGTTCCTTCTGCACAAAGAAAAACTCCTGAAGTTCAAAAGGAATCAGTCAAAGTTACAGCAAAAACAAAAGCGAACGTTCATCATCAACCTAAGCAGATGAGGGATAAGAAGATAGAGAGGAACCAAAGATACAGGAAAAATCTTTCTGAAAGGAAACAATTCTGGCACTCCCAGAACGCATACTATACACACAAGGACAAGAATCTGAAGTATGAAAACAATCCTGTACGAAAGCCTGAAAGTTCCACTAACCGAAAGCCAAGGTTCGGTTCGCAAGAAGATACTAACCGAAAGCCAAGGTTCGGTTCGCAAGAAGATACTAACCGAAAGCCAAGGTTCGGTTCGCAAGAAGATACCAACCGAAAGCCAAGGTTCGGTTCTGAAAAGGACTTCGACCGAAACCAAAGGTTCGGTTCCAAGAACAACACCAACCGAACGCAGAGGTTCGGCTCCAAAATGAAAAAGGAACAAGACTCAAAGATTAACCCCACCAACGATAAAAAGCAAAAGGGTCACCTAGAGTCATCAGCAAGGAAGACATCTCCATCCAAATCCAAATCTTCTCTTCCTAATTCATCCCCATCTAATTCCAAAACTAATCCCGCTTGCCCTCGAAAACCTCATTCTTCAGCTGAACAGAAGGGAAAGCAAAAGGTCGATGAATCCAAACCTGAGTCCAAAACGAACATCTCTAATGTTCATAAAATAAAAGTCTTTACCATTAAAAAGAAAGATGAAACAACTCTAATAAAACGAACATATCTAGTTGACATCTCTCTCACTATTCCTGTTCCCATGAAAAGCTCACATGGACCCAAGAAACTTTGGGTTCCTAAATCTGCTTAATTTTTTGCAGGTTATAAGTGACGAGCAGTTTGACGAAGAATGGTACATCGACAGTGGCTGCTCGCGTCACATGACAGGGAGGAAAGAGGAGCTTAGGGAATACAGATCCCTTGCAAATGGTGGCAACGTTAAGTTTGGAAATAACTCTTTCGGGACCATAAAGGGATATGGGATGATAACGAATGGTGATTTTACCATAAGAAAGGTGGCCTATGTGGAAGGACTTCAACACAACCTCATCAGTGTATCTCAGCTTGTTGGAGGTACTGGTCTCAAAGTTTCATTTGATGATGAAGGTTCGGAAATCATAGAGAAAAAGACAAAGAAAGTGATTCTGAAGTCAGAGCGAAAGGGTGAAATGTTTCCTCTGAACATGAAACCCATCAAAGGAAACCCAGCCATATGTCTGCTATCAAAGGCTCAATCCGACGAAAGCTGGTTGTGGCACCGAAGACTCTCTCATCTAAATTTCAAGGATATCAACCGACTTGTCACTGGAGGTCATGTTAGGGGTCTTCCATTGCTCAAGTTTGACAGAGAGCATTTGTGTGCTGCATGCGAAATGGGAAAGCAGATTCGTCAAAGTCACCCATCCATAATTAACACAAAAGTTGTTGAACCACTCGAATTGCTTCATATCGATTTGTGTGGTCCTTCATCTATTGAAAGCATCGGTGGTAGCAAGTACATTCTTGTTATCGTTGATGATTTCTCTCGATTTACATGGGTGTTCTTTCTAAAGCTCAAATCTGAAGCGACTCAAAAGCTGAAAGCGTTTATCAAACAAATTGAAGTCCAGCTCAAGAAGGTCGTTCGCAACATAAGGAGCGACAATGGTCTCGAATTCAAGAACAAAGAGTTTGAAGAGTTTCTTGCAGAAAAGGGAATCAGTCATAATTTCTCAGCTCCCTACACACCACAGCAAAACGGAATAGTCGAAAGACGAAACCGATCGTTATGTGAAGCTGCCCGAACTATGCTAAGTTTCGCTTCCTTACCTCTTTATTTTTGGGCTGACGCTATTTCTGCTGCTTGTTATACACAAAACAGGTCCTATCTCAACAAGCGATTCACGCTCACACCATATGAGATAATAAATAACAGAAAACCCAACGTGAAATTTTTCCACGTGTTTGGCTCAAGGTGTTTCATCCTTAACTCTAAAGAACACCGCAACAAGTTTGATGTCAAGGCTGACGAGGGAATCTTTCTGGGTTACTCACTCACTTCAAAGGCGTACAGGGTCCTAAACAAACGATCAAGAAGGATTGAAGAGACATACTATGTGACCTTCGACGATAGCTATGTCAAGAAGCTACAGGCCATAGATGATACTGCCAGGGAAATCTTTCCTCAAACTGGTCAAGTCACAGTCTCAATCGCCAATATGTACGACAACTTTCTGGATCTCTTTGACGAACCGGAAAAAGCTTCTCTCTCCGAAGCAGGTGCAGCTGACAACAAGATAGATCATATGAAGAAGATTGTCGAAGATGCTGCAAGAAGAATGCATGAAGGAGAATCGCCCACTGATGACTCTCCAACCAACAATGCTTCAGTCGAGGGGGAGCCAAGTTCTCATATCGAGGGGGAGCAAAGCTCTACCACCTCACCCGAAGGTACTTCTCCAACAGAAGGTGCCCCTCCAAACGAAGGTGCTTCAATGCCTGAAACTCCAGCACCACAAGAAACCCCTGAAACTCATCTTTCTCAAGACTCATCAATTGAGGGGGAGCATGATGATATGACGAATGATGACGATAGCCAATCTGAGCCCGAAGAGATGATCAATGCTGAACTAGATCCAACCTTCGATCCAAATTACCCTCCTCTCACAAAATGGACCAGAGATCATCCTATCTCCCAAGTAGTTGGTGATGTATCTGAAAAGGTTATGACCCGATCTCAACTGAAGGCAAAACAGACATCCTTATTCTCAAAGGTTGAGTTTTGTATGTTTAATTCATTCATATCAAAAGTTGAACCGAGGACAGTGAACACTGCCCTCGATCACTCTGATTGGGTTCAAGCGATGCAAGACGAACTGAATGAGTTTGAAAGGAACAAAGTCTGGCGCCTCATTCCAACTCCTCCAGATGCTTCGGTTGTTGGTCTTAAATGGGTTTTTAGAAACAAAATGGACAAGGAAGGTAATGTCATAAGGAACAAGGCTCGTCTGGTTGTCAAGGGATACTGTCAGGAGGAAGGGATAGATTACGAAGAAACGTTCGCTCTAGTAGCTAGGCTAGAATCGGTTAGAATATTTCTGGCCTATGCTGCTCACAAAAACTTTGAGGTTTTCCAAATGGACGTCAAGTGTGCATTTCTCAATGGAGAACTTGAAGAAACTGTGTATGTGGAGCAACCTCCTGGGTTCGTGAATGAAAAGCATCCAAATCATTGCTACATTCTGGATAAAGCTGTGTACGGCCTCAAACAAGCTCCGAGAGCCTGGTATGAAACGCTTACAAAATTTTTGAAGATGTCCAAATTTAAACAAGGTTCGGTTGACCCAACCTTCTTTCGTAAAAAGGAAGGTAACCACCTTATGATAGTTCAAATTTATGTCGATGACATCATCTTTGGCTCCACGAATCCCAGCTTAACAGCTGAATTCAGAAAGTTGATGGAGACTAAGTTTGAAATGAGCTCAATGGGTCCTATTAACTTTTTCCTTGGTTTAAACATTAGACAGGGACCCGAAGGCATCTTTATCAATCAGGAAGCTTACACTAAGACTCTCCTAGCGAAGTTTGGAATGATGGGAGACTCAAAAGTCAAAGTCCCAATGGCATTCGGCACCAAGCTGACCCCTTCACTAGATAAACCGGCTGTTGACATCACGCTCTATCGTCAAATGATAGGCTCATTGATGTATCTAACTGCTAGCAGGCCTGATATCATGTTTTCTGTGTGTTATTGTGCTCGATTTCAGGCTAACCCACGCGAACCTCACATGTTGGCAGTGAAGAACATCTTACGCTATCTCAAGCGAACCGCCTCCTTAGGTCTATGGTATCCATCCAATTCAGGCTTTTTCGTTCAAGCCTATTTTGATGCTGACCTTGGAGGATGTGGACTCGACCGCAAAAGCACAACTGGTGGCTGTCAATTTCTTGATGGGAAGTTGGTTAGCTGGCAATCCAAGAAACAAACATGTGTGTCGCTGTCTACTGCTGAAGCGGAATACATTGCCGCTGCATCCTGCACATCACAAGTGATTTGGATCCAGAGTCAACTTCGAGACTATGGACTCAATATGAAGAAGATCCCACTATATTGTGACTCTGAAAGTGCAATTAGGATCTGTCATAACCCAGTGCAACACTCTAAAACCAAACACATAGCACTAAGGTATCACTTCATCAAAGATCATGTGGAAGATGGAAATGTCGAAGTTCACTTCGTAAGAACCACTGATCAACTGGCTGATGTCTTTACCAAAGCTCTTCCTGAAGCATCATTCAATAAAATATTGCAAGGGCTCGGTATGATGGAATCAGAATCAGTTCCTCACACTACCACTCAATCTCAACCGTAAGAAGCGAAACCAACCGAACGTTCGGGTTCGGTTCAACCATCTGACTCGCTCATTACTTCAAAGGTAGTTTTTCTGTGTTGTATATTTCTTGTGCAAAATTTATTTTTCTTTACGTAACAAGTTTTTTTTTTATCTCTAAACTTCTTGGTTTCTTAAAAATTTTCAAGAACCGAAACCAACCGAAGGTTCGGGTTCGGTTTTTCAAAATTTTCAAGAACCGAAACCAACCGAAGGTTCGGGTTCGGTTTTTCAAAATTTTCAAGAACCGAAACCAACCGAAGGTTCGGGTTCGGTTTTTCAAAATTTTCCTGAACCGAAACCAACCGAAGGTTCGGGTTCGGTTTTTCAAAATTTTCAAGAACCGAAACCAACCGAAGGTTCGGGTTCGGTTTTTCAAAATTTTCAAGAACCGAAACCAACCGAAGGTTCGGGTTCGGTTTTTCAACTTTTTCCAACCGAAACCAACCGAACGTTCGGGTTCGGTTTTTCAATTTTTTTTTGAATCAAAAGTTTTTTTTTTTTTCTTGTCTTATTTTTTTATCTTTTCTATTTTTTATTTTTATTTTTTTATTTTTTTTATAAATTTCAAACACTCCAAAAATATGTTTTTAATTTTTTTTTTTGTATGTTCGTTTACTTATGGGGATATATTTGCTGAATTACTTAAGTGTCCCTAGAAGCATGCTGCTGTATGTGTCCCAAGCCTCATAAGATTTTGAATAATTGCCTTCACGACTTGGTATACACAAACCTTGTCTTCCCAATAAGGCTAACTTATTTACTCTAATCGTGAGCTACCTCACACTCTTCTCACATGAGTTAAGAGTCTCCTGCTTGGTCCTTTCTTTCGCAGCAGAGGTACTATGTCTTCTTTCACCATCCCCATTACTCTTCTCCATAACATTCGTTTCATCACTGTAACCCTTGAGACTCTCAGAAACTACCACTGAGGTTTATGGTTACACAACATCTGTGTTTATGATCTTAGTTTCGTGCCACTACGAGCTGAGTGAAACCCAAAATTCAACACCAAATCTGAATTGACGGTGAACAATTAATTTGCTCAAGTTTTCACCAAAGAATTGACGAATGTACCTTCATGAAATCTCAAATTTTATTTTGCGTGATTCCTATGAAATTGTTCAACACCATAACATTTCTTCCCATGGGATCCAGTTATAATTTTTATCTGAGATTTTATACTTATCCAAGTCACTTAAAAATCAACTCCAACCTACTTGTTCAACAGACTACACCGGTCTCACAAATACTTTGTTCACATTCGTTCTTATACCAAGAATTGAATTGTTGAATCAAAGAGTAACCACCCTTAATTAGCCTTATTAAAAGAAGCCTTTCAACATTTATTAATAAATGTTTGATCGTAATTCAACGGGATTCCACACTAACACTTTGAGGTCTCTCTTGATCTTGAAGGAAGAGATTCGTGCCCGGGATCATCAGTTTCGTGTCATAATTGACATCACAGATAATCCCAAAAAGAGTTGCTTTATTTCCTTATCTTTTACACTCTTTGCACGAAAATCCTAGATTTTCAAAATTCCGTTACTAACTATTTTACAGGCTGGTTTATTACTGAGGGATTACTAATGAAGTTGTGGCCAAAAATTAGCCACGTGGGTCCTCAATTGAATACAGCTGATTAAAAAGGGGAAAAAGACAAAAAGTTGCTGACGCGGCGGAAGTTCAAAGGATAGATATTCAAACGACGGTAAAAAGGAGGGCGCGTGAATTTGAAACGGCCGCGCTTTTTCTGACTCATTTGGACGCGTGTGCAGTATTGAAGCGTCATCCATCTGGCATTAATGGCGCGTGTGGAAATGGAAACGGTTCCTCTCTCTGAACCGGCGCTTATTGGGCGGCGTGATCCTAGGAATCTGACACTCTCTCTCCTACGTGATCATCGCACGTCCCAACTGTCACCAATCAGTCACTCAAAAACCCTTCCATATTTCCATAAGAGATTTGAATCGATCTTTCTCTCTCATATCACCTACTATAAAAACCCATCCAGACCACCTTTTACCTCTTTACTGCCCCATAATTTCCAGAGCCAAAATACTTCCAAACTCTCTCCCGGTTATCATCTTCTCCAACCTGCAACAATGGCTGAATCCTCTTCCGTCCATGCTACTTCTCAAATTCTTCCAATCCGTCCTCAGCAATGCCTCGTGATTGATCTGAACCCACTGGCCTATGATCCCTACATGTCGCCGGTCATCGAGTGTCTCAAATACTCCCAGCTTGCTCCGGCACTGTCACGGATTGAAACGGTGCCAATGGTGGCCCTATCTCAGGTCTACGCAACGGCTTATTATGACAAGGCCGTTGACAGAGTCTTTTTCGAAGTGGCGGAACACAAGACGTCGATTTCTCGTTCCCGCTTCTGCTCTATGCTTGGGTTTGCTGCTGACCCATCGCGTGTTCACCCGGAGACAATTCCAGTTGGTATGCTCTACAGCATGTTCTACAACATGGGCTACACGGAAGTTCTCACCTCCGTCGCCAGATTCAAGAAGTCATGCCTACCGCCCCAATGGAATGGGTTATTTACAGTTCTTTTCAAGGGACTGTCTGAGAGGAGCTCAGGATCGGACGGAGCCAGTCGTCTTTTCCTGTCAATCATGTACGGGGTGTACAACGGGATCAACCTCGATTATGGGTTTGTCCTTTGGCAACAACTGATTCAGAGCCTTTCTTCCACTTCCCGACACTCCGAGGTGTCACTAGCCCGGTTCTAGATCTTGATCACAAGATGGGCTATGGACAAGTTCGATGTCCAAACTGCTGACGGTGCACCGATGTCTTCGATTGGTACGTTCCACACCACGAAGATCATCGTATCCGCTGCATCGAAATTCTCCTTCATTGGCTCTATCCCGGAGTCGATGTATGGTAGTGTGCCATCAGACAGTAGTATGATCAAGGCGATCAAGGAGTTAGGGCCATCTGGTCCGAGGGAACTGACACCGGACATGTTGAGATCGATCCATGATGCCGACAAACCGGTGGCCAGGGGTAAGAAGGCAGACAAGGGGAAGAAACCATCCAAAGCCCCAAAACCTACTCCCAAGAAACGCAAACAACCGAAGACTGCCTCTTCCCCACAACCGAAAAGGAGGAAGACCCAACAAAAGCGAAAGCTAATCCTTTCCTCCTCATCAAGTGAATCCGAAGTTGAGAGTTCGGACGCTGAGGAATCACAAGGCGATGTCTCTCCTCTACGAGGCAACACACCCCCTCGGTCCCCAACCCCGGAGATGGAACTTCACCAATCCCCAGTTCCTTCCCCTCCACCCACAATACCTATTTCCATTCCCACCATAACCCCTACTATACCACCAACCTCATTCCCTATACCTCCACCCATATTCACCACCTCAACCGAAACACCACCTGTAACCGAAACCCCTCCCCTAACCGAACCTCCACAAACCGAAACCCATACTCAACCACCACCCGAAACTAACCCCCCACCTACTCAACCTGAACCAACTAAACCCACAACACCCCCAGCTTCACCACCACCTCAATCTCCAGAAGACGCCTCCGATGGCGATGATCAATTCCTTGGTGGTGATCACATGAACTTTGATTCGGTCTACTATAGTCCGTTTCAAGTTCAGAGTGATGAGGAGGATGATGCTCCTGTGACAAAGAAGCATCTCCGCGATCTTAACGAGAAGGTTGATCAACTTCTCGCCTCCTCTTCAAACCAGCAGTCCACCTTATCTGAAGCTGCCCTTCAGAGGATCGTTGATGCCTTCTCCCGGGCTCAACATGACTCAGTAGCCTCAACAACTGCTGCGATAGACGCCTCCACCCGAGCCTGTGAGGCAGCGACCGAAAAAGTCGATAAACTATTCTCCGATGCTTCGGACCTGCTAAAGTCTCTGCAGGAAAGCGCCAATGCCACTAAGACGACTCTTGAACCGATTGTTCAACAATTGGCCAAGTTCGTCTCGACGGAGTTGACTTCGTTCGCTACCCTCCGCCAAAATCTCAGCGACGACAACTCGGCACTCCGTGCCTCCATCGATGCCCGTCTGGCAAAACTACAAGAGGATCTTGCGGCAGAGAACTCTCTGATGGACGTTCTGGCAAGTAAAACAACTGCCCTAAAGGTCAAGAGCACGCAGCTTTCCAACTCTGAACAACAATTGGAAGCTCTTCGATCCGAGAGGGAAGTCATCAAGACGTATGTTTCGGATGTCCACGCGGCTCTATCCAACATCCTGGAAGCACACGACCCAATCCTTAATCATTCGGTGAGGCGCACCCTCGCTGAAAAGCTCTCCCCGGCCATGGCCCTCTTAAGCAAAATTGAAGGCCTTCCGAGTTTCGTGTCCATTCCGAAACAAGGGGGAGAAGAGAAGAAAGGATCGAAACCACCTCCGTCCTCCAACGCTACTCACACAACCGAACCACCCCAAACTGGTCATGCCTCGGGTTCGGGTGTGAAGAACAAGGGCAAACACATAGCAGAGGATGAAGATGAAGATGAAGATGAAGACAAGGAGACTATTGCGGACATGTTAAAGAGAAAGAACAGTCGCAATACTGATGACGATGTCAGTCGTGTGGCACGTGAAGCTGAAGAAGCCGAACGTAAACAAAAAGAAGCCAACGATCTCCTTGAGAGCCGAAAGTTGCTCTTCCCTTCCTGGACCAGGGATCGGTTGATAAAAGAGGCCATAGAGACTCCAAGCATACTATGGCTCGAGCCGGTGATATCGTTCGACTGCAACAACACCATTGATTCGCAGTTCGATATGCCACTGACTCGAAAGGCGTTCATCTTCCACGCCTTCTCCAATATTTCTGAAGTCCCGCATCCGAACGATGAGCTTGACAGGGAGCTCATTGACTTCTACCTGGAGGCCGCTCGCCCTCAATTCCTTACATGGAGCGCCCAGAAGATTGTCAATGTTCGGGTGATGAAGCCTTTTGCCGTGGGGAGATTCACAAACGTCAAGTTCAAGCTTATCCGAGGATCTGCAAGAACTGCTCACATGATCTCTCTGGCGGATCTGCCCAATCTGAACCCTCATGATTGGATAGTCTTGTACAACATCCTGCTGACAAACGAAGCCGAATATGGTCCCCTCTTAGACCATGTCAAAAGGATGCTGGCATGCTATATCATGGAGGTGGCCCTAATGGATCAGGAGGTTGCCACAGTTTTTAAGAAGAAACCGAAAGTCAAACCTGTGGGATCGGCCAGTGATCTGAATCAAATGCAAATGGGCAAAATAGATTCGAGGCGAAACTCTGTGATGTTCACTAGAGCCGAAGGACAGAAATGTCTCTTCGCTTTAGCTGACAAACATCTTTACACCACAACTTGCTTGGAGCACATCCTATCAATCATCAAGCGGTGTAAAGACAATTCGGCTGATGATATCAAGTACTTCGATGATATGATCAATTGGTACATCCGGTTTAGACAGACCATCCTTTCCATAACCAAGTGTCTGTTTAGTACCGTGAAGAAGAAGGTACCAGCTTCAGCCGCCGGCCCAAGTAGGAAGTGATAGTCTCGCTCCAAAGTGACGCAAAGGGGGAGATTGTTGGGCTGAAAAGAGTTTTGATGTTGCGTCTTTTGGGCTCGTTAGATTAGCCTTTTATTCTCCGGTTTGGGCCTGTCCAACCGAGAGCCTTTTATGTATTGTATATAAGTTAAATGCTTGCATTCATATTAGGTTAAGATTCTAGAGATTATCGATACAGCGATTGATCAAGAGTATTATATTTTTCTGTTATCGTTCTTGTAATCTTCTAATCCTTTACAGTTGATGTTCTTAATCGAGCTCTTCTAAGGATTTTATTTAATCATTCGACACGTTTGATTCAAGCTGTTTGTTCATATTATTGCGTTGTTAACTGTTTTATATTCATATACTTGTTCAAGATCTAATCGATCTTCTTAGATTAAAAGTTGTTTTAATCCCATCATATATATATATATATATATATATATATATGTTTTAGAACTCGCAATATATACAATTTCACCTCATATAAGCAATTTTACCCCACCCCGTCGATCCTTACAATGACACAATCTATACTCTAGGATCTAAAATTAACCTCTATACCTAATCCATACTCCCAGATCAGGTATGTCTAATCCATGCTCTCAGATCATTAACTTTTCCCATTCCATACTCTTAGACTAGGGACAATTGACTATGTTTAGTCCATGCTCCCGGATTAATGACAAATAACTATGTCCTTTCTATACTCTCATACTAAGGAAAAATGACTATGTCTAATTGTTGGAATAGTGTCTAAGGCTGCAACTATATTAGGCAAGTATTTGACCCGGTTGTGCATGGTCCTTTTGGGTTGCCTTCACCATAGCAACTTGATAGGATGATTTATTAAGAGAGAGTAAATATTATTAATATATTATGGGAATAATATAAAGAATAATATATTGTTATTTGATTAATATAAGTCATAGAATTAATTGGAATTAATTTGGTGACTTAAAGAGGTTAATTAAATAAAGGGGTATAAACTGTCAATTGTTTGATAGTTAAGCTTTAGACTATAAATCCTTATAGATATACTAGGGACGAATTCTAGAAGCTAAAAGATAGCTAAATTCGTCCATGGCTTATCTAAGGAATGGATTTGGATAGCCTTAAGAGAAGGTTATCCAATTAGGGTTTAGGTTGTAACCCTTAACGAGTCTACAAGTATAAATAGACCCCATGGCTGAGGGAATTCGACACTTGACCTAAAGTAGAGAACCTCTGGTCGAATTCCATCCCCTCTCCTCTCTCCCAAATCATCTTTCTTGCTATTGGTGTTTGTAAGCCATTAGAGGAGTGACATTTGTGACTCTAGAAGCTCCAAGACCACAAGATCAACAAGGAACTCAAAGGTATGATTCTAGATCTGTTTCAATGTTGTTATTTAACCTAATTAGTCATTAGAAGTCTTGGATTCAAAGCATGTTTAATTAGAAAGCCTAGATCCAAGCATTAGGGTTTTGCATGCGCACATAGGAAAGTTCTTATGGCTAAAACCCATCACTAATATGTTCTCTCAAATCAATGACAAATCTTAAAGTTCAACCCTCCATGTATATCTCACCCAAACTCATAAGGATATACTACCCGATATCCATCTCAATTAAGTTAGGTTTATTTTGTATCCTAAATCATCATATATTATCATATATACTCTTAACACATATTAGGAAATAACAAATATTTCAAAAATAAACTTATATTTAATACTTTAATCAATACTTGTATTAAAATAATGAAAGGGATTACGAACTCACTTGTTAAAGTGATGATTCCAAACTCGGGCGGCGCTTCGCTTATAACAATTCTATTTTCCTTAGGCGAAACCTAGTATCATTACCGCTAGATTTTAGTCTAATATTTGTTGTGAGTGATATTTTTTTATAAGTGTTAAATAATAGTTTTCAACTACTATGCACAGACAGGGGCCAGACGTGAAACACGGGAGGGCAGGACCAGTTTGGCATTTAACTTGTTCTGAAATCCAACAACCCTATGCGGCCCTTCAAAAACCAGATTCCCCGTACTGCGAACACTTAAAAGGTATTATAATAAAAACTTTGTATATTTTATAATACTTACATATATTGTTTATAAGTTCATAATAATGACATTGATATTAAACATAAGTTATACTTAAACTAGGGTAATCATAACTCACTTACTAGGAGGTTTGGCTAGGAACCGGGCTCTGCGGGGGCAAAACTTCAGAGCCGAAGGCTCTTCTTCTAAGAGCTTTCTGGCACTCTAGGACTCACTTCTTAGCACTTGGGAAGTACTAGCAATTGGGAGGGGTTTAGAGAGATGTTTGAGAGAGAAAGAAAGGCTTAGGTATGAAGAATATGGGAGGAACTTACATCTTATTTGTAGTGGGTTGCTATTGACTATGTTGGGCATACTCCTCGGAGTACGCTATGTGTATGAGGGATACACTGCGCGTTCAAGGAGGCAGCTGTGAGTCATCCAAAGCGAGGTCGTGGGAAGGAAGCAAGGGTCGAGATTAAGCCATGTCACCCTCCTCACATCAACCTATTCCCGACTTCTAAATTCGGTAACTTTTTCATACGAGCTCCGTTTTCGACGTTCTTTATATCCACGCGTAGGTGGCGACGTAATCTAAAACTTTTGTTCATACTCTATCGACTAATTTTGAATTTATTTTTAAAGTTATATTTTAACAGACTAAGATAGGTAAACACCATTAAAAATTCATAACTTTGTCATCCGACATTCGTTTTCATCTGTATTTATATCGTTGAGCTCCTATTAACAAGATCTTTGATTCTCATTTAGATTGTCTCGGATAAAAATCGGTCGATCTAAAATTCGAATTTCGGGTTGTGCACTGCTATCCTAAATCTTAGAAAAATCATAACTTCCTCATATGAATTCAGATTTGGACATTCTTTTTATGCATGCTCTCGGTTTAACTTATATTAAAATTCTCATTTAGATCATTAAGGAAAAAATCTAATTTATCGCAAAATCACTTTTTACGATTCCCGGCGTCGTGTCGGTTTTGCCGTAAAACTTCGACAACTCATAGCTTCTTCGTTATAACTCGGATTTCAGCGTTCTATATATGTACAAAACCCTTGTGACATATACTATAATTTGGTTAAGATTATTTTTTCTAAATAATCTTCTATCAAAAAGTCTTTTTTGACACTTATTTTCTCTAAATTGAGTAGCCCAAATCTGCGGGCATTTCAATTATCTCCCCCTTATGATGATTATGTCCCGGAATCATCAACAAAATAGGGCTTGTATAATGACTCCACACATTTATCTTTTCATCCTAGTTAATAACCATAACTCTTATGTGCTTTCAAATGAGTATCTAACTCTTGGACTTCTTGGTTGTTGGTGATGCTCAATCTTGCATCTGCTCTTCGTACTATGTTGGACTTTCAATTGTAACCTTCGAGTTACAATCTCGATTCTCATTGGAAACTCCTTCTTCTTTTTAACAGGCTTAAGATAAGTTCTTTCCTTCAATTACCACAATAGACTGATTGGTCATGGTCTAATGACTTCTCATCGTATTATGCAACGCTTAAACTCAGGTCTTTTTAAGTCAGATTCCAGAATGGAAGTTTCATTCCTTCATGTTCTAATGTGATATAATCACAATCTAGCATGTAGCATTTCTAGCTACAAGTTTCTTACTTTAACAATGGTTGTGATGCTTCTATTGATCGCTTCGATTATCTTTCACTCCAATCTTCTGGCTTAAGTCAGATGGTACATCGATCTTGGTTCTCTGAACCATGTAACATACTCATCTTAGTCCGACTCGATTTGATATGACCACTAGGTTGGAATAATCAACATCTTCTTAGCCATTACTGAAATGATGGTAACGACAGAGATGAGTCAAACAGAAGCAATTACTAGCACCTTGTTAACCTTGTGACTTTCCTTGGTCCAAGTGCAAGTCCTATGCTTCCGGTAGTATAGGCCTCTACTACCTTTCACACCTACTCATATTCGTCCCAACTATTGTCTTGCAATTTCCAAGTCACCATACAAGAATTTCACATAGCAACTTAACACACCATATAACAGAACCAAGGTTTTTAATATTTCTTGAAATGATTACATAGATGTTCAAGTTCACCCTTCACTATGACTCTTATATTAGGCTACACCACATGATACTATCTATATAGCTACTTCATACCCTGATCTTCGGATATACAGATCCTTACTCCTGATAATTGTCACCTGCCTCGTTAAGGATCATCTGGAATGCTCTTGCCTTTGGCTTTGGTGGTACGTTTGGCTTTGTAGCTCCTCCCTTATTTGGGAATCTTGCTTGAAGTGTCCTTCTTCACCACACTTAAAGTCGGTTTCTCTCTTGGTCATGCATTCGCCAACATAGTGACCAGTTTCCCTGCATTTGAAACATATCAACTCTTTAGAGAATCTCCCAATGTGTTTCCATATACACTTGTCACACCACATTTCTTCGTTGTTATCCTGTTACCTATTGTTGTTGGGATCAAACTTTGGGAACCTATTTTTCTTGTCGGATCTTGAAGATTCTTCAAACTTTCTCTTCATTCCAACTTCAACACTGTTGGTGACTCTACTCTTGATCATCTCCTCAACATACTTAGTAGCCCAGATAGCTGCCTCAAGAGTAGGTGTCTGGTGTACTAGTACATCATAGTCCCATGATAGTCCCTTCGTATACTTATCGAATTTTGTTAGTTCGTTAGGGACGATGCACAAAGCAAACTCCATCTTATCTGTGAAGGCATTGTTATACTCAGCAATAGACATGTTGCCCTTCTTCAATGTCAGAAACTGGTTTTTTAGTTCCAGCATGTTTTGGGATGAGCAGAACTTGCGTTTTATGTGGACCAAGAAATTTACCCATTTCAGTTGTAGTGGCTCATTGCGGCTTATGGTCTTCTCCAAGGTGTTCCACCAGTGAACATCACCACCTCTAAACTGATGCATTTCATAAGTGGTTTGTAGCTTGCCCTAGCAACCACACGTTGTGAAAGGTAGCTCCATTTCATAGATCCAGTCCATGACTCCAATTGGATCTTCTTTCCCAGTAAAAGTTGATGGTTTGCAAGTTGTGAAGTCTTTGTACTTGCATCAATTTCTTTCAAACCCTTCGTCGTGTTTATTTCTTCTAACCACTGGTGGTTCATCTTAGCCAACAGTTCTACTATAGTTTCCTTTTCTAACTGACCCTCATTCAAATCAGGCTGTACAATGCGTATAGTAGGTTCATCCTTATTAAGCAACAATTTCCTAATCACCTCCCTTTGTCCGGCCATCATAGCGCGAATCATTGCTTGGACTCCTGCCATCGTGATTGGCTTGGGTGCAACTGCTACCTCTGGTGCACGCTCAATCACAAGCTGTTGATTAGAATTAGCATTTCCGTTAGAGTTTCCAAATCCACTTTGAGTTTGTTGGGTTGAAGATTTGTTTAAGTATTGCGTCATTGGGCTCGGCTATTAGTCCAATTATTTTGTACTCCGGTTTGGGCCTGTCCAACCGTGAGCCTGTTAGGTTTACTATATAAGAATATGCTTGCATGCATGTTAGGTTAACGATTTTAGAGATAATGATCTAGAATACGATAGCTTTGATTTATCTTTATCGTTCCTGTAAACCTTCTAACCCTCTACAGTTGATGTTCTAGATCGAGCTCTTATGAGGGTTGTTTTATAATCATTCGACACGTTTGATTCATTCTTGAGTTGTTTATTATTTTCGTGTTCTTGCTGTTTAATCTTTATTTACCTGTTTAAGATCTAATCGATCTTCAAGATTAAGTTTTAATCTCATCAATTGGTATCAGAGCAGGAGGCTGTGTAATCGATACACTTCTTTTCTGTGAAAAAGGTTTCTATTAGGGTTTTCCGCAATTACTGATATTTATTGAGCCGTCATCACATTATTGACGTATCTTGATATTTATTGTTTTGCCCTAATCTGATTTATTACAAGTCTGATCTTTAAACAGGTTATTCGATCATTATGGACGAGTCGCAATCGAATCCCATCAATATTTCGAACAGCATTGGATCTACCACGAAGATTCCCATCCTATACACCCATGATTATGAAGTCTGGGCGCATCACTTTGAAGACTATGTTATAGGATCTGAGGATAATGGATACCTCATCTGGGAAGCAATTATCAATGGACCGTTTTCTCACTCTGCATCTTCAAGGATTATTAAAACTCAAAAGGAGTATAATGATCTACTGAAGGACGTTAAAGATATTGCGCAAGATGAAAAGGATAAATTCCAGTGCAATATCAAGGCGTTAAGATTGATAAGATTCGCCCTTCAGTCCGACACTTTCAGGTTGGTAAGTTCATGCACGACGGCAAAGGAAGTTTGGGATAGGCTTCGTGAATTGTACTCTACAGACGAGGATCTTGAACACTCTATCCAAACCCTACTCTTATCTGAGTTTGGAGAATTCAGGCAAGGAGCCGAAGAAACTGTGACCCAAACGTTCGATCGCTTCAATCATCTTCTCAGCAAGATGATCAAACATGACATCGAAAGGAAGCTTATCGAGCAGAAGGTTACGTTTTTAAATGGTTTAAGATCAGAGTGGAGAGCAGTGGTGTCTACAGTTAAAGCCCATGAGTAGTTTAAATCATATTCTTTGGCGAAACTGGTGGGTATTCTCAAGTCTCAGGAGAAGATTGTGCTGCAGGAAAAGAATGTTGTCTCAAGCCTAGGTTCGCTGGCCCTCCTGTCAAAAAGTAAAGCTGTGATGGAGGACGAAGACCTCAACTTGGAGGAGTATGACCTCACGTCTGAGGATTATGCTATGATGGTGTCTAACCCCAAGAGGTTCATTAAGAAGAGATTCCCCAACAACAAAAACCGAAACTGGCAGGGGAGTTATAGTTCAGAAAAGGTTAACAATGAACCGAAGGTTGAAGAGTCTAAGAAGGAACCGAAGGCAGAAGGTGATTCTGGAGTTAGCTGTTACTACTGTGGAGGGAAAAACCACTATGCTAAGGATTGTGTCCTCAAAAAGATGACTGAAAAGGATTAGGAAAAAGATGAGGAAGCCTTGCTGCAGAAAAAGCTTGATGAGATGAGGAAGAAGAAATCTACCGCTAACCCTTCTATGAATGCTCTAATTGTGCAGGGTTCGGTTGCTGATGATGAGTTCGGTGGCGTGGAAGTTTGGTCAACCGACTCTGAAGACGATGAAGTGAGGAAGCCTTCTCATGGAAAGGCTTTTGTGGCAAAAGAGGAGAGCAGTGGAGGAAGGTGCTTGATGGTGTCTGAAGTATCTCAGATGAGGGGATACAACACTGATGGTGGAAGCAATGAACCGAAGGAGCAGCAGGATATGTGCTTTACGGCCAAACCGCTCGGCATGCAGTTCAACGAGCTCGATGAACTGATCAAGAAGGTACAATCGGTTTTTGTTTCATTTAAAGTACCACAATGCTCATATGAAAAAGAACTAAAAAAAGTGTTAATTCTCGAATTTCTCATCTAGATAGTAGTTTAACTCAAACTCGAGTCACCAATTCTAACCTAACAGATCAATTAAGCAGGGTGTCTTCGAAGAGTGAGGAACGGCGCATGTGGATCGAGTTGAAGGAGTCAGAATTAGTTAAAATAAAAGATGAAAACATTTATTTACAAAGAGACAATTTAAGGTTATTAAAACAGCGAAATGTTTTTTGTTTGATTGCAAAACGTCTTTACACTAATATTGCTCAGCTTCACTTGGACTGTGAAATAGGACAAAAGATTCATCGCATGATTTTGCCCTTCCTTGAGTTTAAGGAGGATGAGATTGATGCTGAAGCTTATAATTGTGAGAGTGTGATATCATCTGATGACGTCAATCCGACCTATATGTATGGACTGGATAAAATAGAATCTTTCATTAAATCCAAGGACCATAAGGACATGCTTAAAAACCTTTTGGATGAAAATGATAGACTTAAACTGAGAACCGAAACCATACAAAAATTTGACTCTTTAAACGCCAACCTGAGCTCAGAAAACAAAATTGATGTTGAAAATGCATCTGAGCTTAATGAGGATGACAATATGAGTGAAATTTCGGTAGAGGACACGGTTGACTGCTCAGAATTTGTGAAAAGCGAACCTGAAAACCACAAGAATCTAATTTCAGAAAATTCAGTGGAGTTCGCTCGATTGTCCCAACAAAAGTCCCCGATCTTAGCAGAGAAAGTCGTTGTATATCAAAAGGTTAGGACCACTCCAAATCAAGTGTACAAGGTCACCGGAGTTACCGAACATTAGACTGCTGAGCTCACAGCAATTGTAAACGAAGACAATGCTGATGGCTGCGATGAGTTCTTCTGGTCAGCTCCAATCGATAATGCAGATGAAACGGTAGGCTTATCAGAAAGGACCTCTTGGATAAGTAAAGGTAGATACATACCAGAACCCTTGAACAAGCCAGATAATTTCGATGTGCCAAGTACCAGTGGTACGAAAGACATTCCTCAAGAAAATGGAAGTTCGGTAAAAGAAGACGTTCCCTCTAGTTCCTCAGTTCAAAGTAAAACTTCCACAGTTCAAAGTGAACCGGCCAAAGAGAAACCGAAAATGAAAGCCAATATCCATCATCAACCGAAGCAGATGAGGAATCAGAAACGTCAAAGGAACCAGAGATACAGGAAGAATCTCTCTGAAAGGAAACAATTCTGGCAATCCCAGAATGCATATTTCTCACATCAAGACAAGAATCTAAAGTTTGAGAATAATCCTGTTAAAAAAGACGAGAGCTACAACAACCGAAAGCCAAGGTTCGGTTCGGAAAAGAATACCAACCGAAAGCAAAGGTTCGGATCTGGAATCAAAAGAGATCAAAACTCTAAGGTCAGTCCCACCAATGATCAAAAGCAAAAGGGTCACCTAGAGTCTCCAAACAAGAAGTCATCTAAGCCCTCTCCTTCTCACTCATCTAATTCTTCTAATTTTTCTAATTCATCTCCATCTCACTCTAAAGTTCACTCAGTTGATTCCCAAAAATCTCATTCGTCAGCTGAACAAAAGGGAAAACAGAAAGTTTCTGCATCCAAACCAGAGTCTAAACCGAACGCTCCTAATCCTAATAAAATCAAAGTTTTTACCATCAAAAAGAAAGATGAAACAACACTAATAAAACGAACATATCTTGTTGACATCTCTCTTACTCTTCCTGTACCTATGAAAGGCTCACGAGGATCCAAGAAACTTTGGGTTCCTAAATCTGCTTAATTTTTGCAGGTTATAAGTGACGAGCAGTTTGACGAAGAATGGTACATCGATAGTGGCTGCTCGCGTCACATGACAGGGAGGAAAGAAGAACTCAGGGAATACAGGTCTCTTACAAATGGTGGCAACGTCAAGTTTGGAAATAACTCCTTCGGCACCATAAAGGGATACGGAATGATTACCAATGGTGATTTCACTATAAGGAAGGTGGCATACGTGGAAGGACTACAACACAACCTCGTCAGTGTATCTTAGCTTGTTGGAGGTACAGGTCTCAAAGTGTCATTCGACGATGAAGGTTCTGAAATTATTGAGAAGAAGACGAAGAAAGTAATTCTCAAATCAGCACGTAAGGGTGAAATGTTTCCTCTAAACCTCAAACCCATCAAAGGAAACCCAGCGATATACCTGTTATCAAAAGCACAATCTGACGAAAGCTGGTTGTGGCACCGAAGACTCTCTCATCTCAACTTTAAAGATATCAACAAACTTGTCACTGGAGGTCATGTTCGAGGTCTTCCATTGCTCAAGTTCGATAGAGATCATCTGTGTGCTGCATGCGAAATGGGGAAGCAGAGTCGTCAAAGTCATCCATCTATAATTAACACTAAAGTTGTTGAACCACTCGAATTACTTCACATTGATTTGTGTGGTCCATCATCTATCGAAAGCATCGGTGGTAGCAAGTATATTCTTGTTATTGTTGATGACTTTTTGCGATTTACATGGGTGTTCTTTTTAAAGCTCAAATCTGAAGCGACTCATAAGCTGAAAGTGTTCATCAAGCAGATTGAAGTACAGCTCAAGAAGGTCGTTCGCAACATCAGGAGCGACAATGGTCTGGAATTCAAAAACAGAGAATTTGAAGAATTTCTGGCAGAAAAGGGAATAAGTCACAACTTCTCAGCTCCCTACACACCTCAACAGAACGGAATTGTCGAAAGACGAAACCGATCTTTGTGTGAAGCTGCCCGAACTATTCTAAGTTTCGCTTCCTTACCTCTTTATTTTTGGGCTGATACTATTTCTGCTGCTTGTTTTACACAGAACAGGTCATATCTCAACAAGCGATTCACGCTCACACCTTATGAGATTCTCAACAATAGGAAGCCCAATGTGAAATTTTTCCACGTATTCGGCTCACGTTGTTTCATCTTTAACTCTAAAGAACACCGCAACAAGTTTGATGTCAAAGCCGATGAGGGAATCTTTCTGGGCTACTCTCTCACTTCCAAAGCATACAGAGTTCTAAACAAGTGTTCAAGGAAAATCGAAGAGACTTATTACGTGACTTTTGATGATAGCTATGTCAAAAAGCTACAGGCCAAAGAAGACACAGCTGGGGAAATCTTTCCTCAAACTGGCCAAGTCATAGTCTCGATCGCTAATCTATTCGAGAAGTTTATGGAGCTATTTGACGAACCAGAGAAAGCTACTCTCTCAGAAGCAGGCGCAGCAGACAACAAGGTAGACCATATGAAGCAAATTGTCAAAGAAGCTGCCAGAAGAATGAACGAAGGAGGATCGAATTCTGACGAACCTCCATCAAACGTTGCTTCAGTCGAGGGGGAGGATCAACCGTCATCAACTCAGCCGACCTCACATGTGGAGGGGGAGCCAAGCTCTCCAACTGCTCCTGAAAGTACTTCTCCAATTGAAAGTACTTCTTCAACCGAATGTGCTTCACCATCCGAAGGTGCATCAACGCCTGAATACCCAGCACCACAAGAAACCTCTGAACCTCAAGTTTCTCAAAGCATTCCAGAAAGCTCATCTATCGAGGGGGAGCAAGCTGATATGTCATTCGACTACGAAAGCTAATCCGAACCAGAAGAAATGATCAATGCTGAACTGGACCCAACCTTTGATCCAAACTACCCTCCTCTTACCAAATGGACCAGAGATCATCCTATCTCTCAAGTGGTTGGTGATGTTTCTGAAAAGGTTCTAACCCGATCACAACTCAAGGCAAAACAGACGTCCTTATTTTCCAAAGTTGAATTTTGCATGTTTAACTCATTCGTATCAAAATTTGAACCGAAGACAGTTAACACTGCTCTCGATCACTCCGATTGAATTCAAGCGATGCAAGACGAACTGAACGAATTTGAAAGGAACAAAGGCTGGCGCCTCATTCCAACTCCTCCAGATGCCTTGGTTGTTGGTCTCAAATGGGTCTTTAGGAATAAAATGGACAAGGAAGGGAACGTTATAAGGAACAAAGCTCGTCTGGTAGTAAAAAGATATTGTCAGGAGGAAGGGATTGATTATGAAGAGACTTTCGCTCCTGTAGCTAGGCTGGAATCTATAAGAATATTTCTTGCTTATGCTGCCCACAAAAACTTTGAAGTTTTCCAAATGGACGTCAAGTGTGCCTTTCTTAATGGAGAACTCGAAGAAACAGTGTATGTGGAGCAACCTCCTGGTTTCGTGAACGAAAAGTATCCCAATCATTGCTATATTCTGGATAAAGCCGTGTATGGACTCAAACAAGCTCCAAGAGCCTGGTATGAAACGCTAACTAAATTCTTAAAGATGTCCAAATTCAAACAAGGTTCGGTTGACCCAACCTTCTTTCGCAAAAAGGAAGGTAACCACCTTATGATCGTTCAAATTTACGTCGATGATATCATCTTTGGCTTAACGAATCCCAGCCTAACAGCTGAATTCAGAAAGCTGATGGAGACTAAATTTGAAATGAGCTCAATGGGTCCTATTAACTTTTTCCTTGGTTTAAATATTAGATAGGGACCCAAAGGCATCTTTATCAATCAGGAAGCTTACACGAAGACTCTCCTAGCAAAGTTTGGTATGATGGGAGATTCAAAAGTCAAAGTCCCAATGGCATTCGGCACCAAGCTCACCCCATCCCTAGACAAACCGGCTGTTGATATCACGCTCTATCGTCGAATGATAGGCTCACTAATGTATCTTACTGCTAGCAGACCTGACATCATGTTTTCTGTGTGTTACTGTGCTAGATTTCAGGCGAATCCACGCGAACCTCACATGCTTGCAGTGAAGAACATTTTACGATATCTCAAGCGAACTGCCTCCTTAGGTCTATGGTATCCTTCCAACTCAGGCTTCTTCGTTCAAGCCTACTCAGATGCAGACCTTGGAGGATGTGGACTCGACAGAAAAAGCACCACTGGCGGTTGTCAATTCCTTGATGGGAAGTTGGTTAGCTGGCAATCAAAGAAACAAACGTGCGTGTCGTTGTCTACTGCCGAAGCTGAATACATAGCCGCTGCATCCTGCACCTCCCAAGTGATTTGGATCCAGAGTCAACTTCGAGACTGTGGACTCAATATGAAGAAGATCCCACTATATTGTGACTCTGAAAGTGCAATTAGGATCTGTCATAACCCAGTGCAACACTCTAAAACCAAACACATAGCACTGAGGTATCACTTCATCAAAGATCATGTGGAAGATGGAAACATTGAAGTACACTTTATTCGAACCACTGATCAACTGGCTGACGTCTTTACCAAAGCTCTTCCTGAAGCATCATTCAACAGAATTTTACAAGGGCTAGGTATGATGGAATCAGAGTCAGTGCCTCAAACTACCTCTCAACCTCAAACGTAAGAAGCGAAATTGACCGAACGTTCAGGTTCGGTTAAATCATCTGACTCGCTCATCACTACAAAGGTAGAATTCTTGGTTGTAAATTTCTTGTACAAAGTTGTTTTTCTTATTGTCAAAAGTATTTTCTCTTGCATGCCTCAAATCCTTGGTTTTCTAAAATTTTCCAAAACCGAAACCTACCGAAGGTTCGGGTTCGGTTTCTCAAAATTTTCCAAAACCGAAACCTACCGAAGATTCGGGTTCGGTTTTCCAAAATTTTCTTAAACCGAAACCAACCGAACGCTCGGGTTCGGTTTTCCAAAATTTTCCAAAACCGAAACCAACCGAACGCTCGGGTTCGGTTTTTCAAAATTTTCTAAAACCGAAACCAACCGAACGCTCGGGTTCGGTTTTTCAAAATTTTCTTAAACCGAAACCAACCGAACGCTCGGGTTCGGTTTTTCAAATTTCTCTCAACCGAAACCAACCGAACGTTCGGGTTCGGTTACCAAATTTTTCCAAAGTTTTTTTTTTTATCTTTCTAAATCTTATTTTTTTCTTCTTGCTTAATTTTTTTTTATTAATTTTTTTATATATATCAAAAACTCCAAAAATATTTTCTTATTTAATTTATGTGTTCGTTCGTTTATGGGGATATAATTGTTGGATTAATTAAGTGTCCCTAGAAGCATGCTGCTGTATGTGTCCCAAGCCTCATAAGATTTTGAATAATAGCCTTAATGACCTGGTATAAACAAACTTTGTCTTCCCAATTAGGCTACCACATTTATTCTAATCTTGAGCTACCTCACTCTTTTCTCACATGAGATAAGAGTCTTCTGCTTGGTCCTTATTTTCGCAGCAGAGGTACTTTAATTTCTTACACCATCTCCATTACATTTCTCCACTACATTCGTTTCATCAACATAACCCTTGAGTCTCTCAGAAATTACCACTGAGGTTTATGGTTACACAACAACTGTGTTTATGATCTTAGTTTCGTGCCACTACGAGCTGAGTGAAACCCAAAATTCAACACCAAATCTGAATTGACGATGAACAATAAATTTGCTCAAGTTTTCACCAAAGAATTGACGGATGTATCTTGATGAAATCTCAAATTTTATTTTGTGTGGTTCCTATGAAATTGTTAAACACCATAACATTTCTTCCCTTGGGATCCAGTTTTTCTTTTTTTGTTGAGATTTTCTATCTTCCAAGCCAATTTAAAATTAATCCCTACCTACTTGTTCAACAGACTACACCGGTCTCACAAGTACTTTGTTCACTTTCTTTCTTATTTCATGATTAGAATTGTTGCATCAAAGCGAAAGCCACCCTTAAGAAGCCAAATTAAAAGAAGCCTTTCAACATTTATTAATAAGTGTTTGATCGTCATTCAACGGGAAACCACATAAACACTTTAAGGTCTCTCTTGATCTTAAAGGAAGAGATTCGTGCCCGGGATCATTTGTTTCGTGTCATTATTGACATCACATTTATTCCCAAAAAGAGTTGTTTTATTTCTTTTCTTTTTTACACTCTTAAGCACGAAAATCTTTGATTTTCCAAAATTCTGGTACTAATAATTACAGGCTGTATTATTGCTTTGGTGGTTAATTATCGAGTTGTGGTCAAAAATCATCCACGTGGGAAATTAATTCAAAAGATGCCATTTAAAAGATAAAATCAAGGGTTGCTGACTCAGGCGGGAGATCAAAGGATTAAATTTCAAACGACGGTTAAAACAGGGACGCATGCGAATTTGAAACGCCCATTCTTTTACTGACATAATGGACGCGTGTGCGAATTTCAAGCGGTTCCTCTCTAGCACTTAAAGGCGCGTGTGGATTTGAAACGGTTTGTTCTGAAACGGCGCTTGTTGGGCGGCGTGTTCCTAGGAATCTGACACTCTCTCTCCTACGTGATCATCGCATGCCTTACCTGTCACGCATCTGCCATTCCGGGAAACCTTTTCGTATTTCCATAGAAGATTTGAACCGATTTTTCTCTCTCCTTTCACCCACTATAAAAGGCAGTCTACACTCCCATTTACCTCTTTACTGCATCCGAATTTCCAAGAGAGCAAAACTTCACTAAAGCTTTTATGTTCATCTTCTTCTTCCTACCTTCAACAATGGCAGATTCATCCTCAGTCCATGCCACCTCCCACATCCTTCCCATTCGCCCTCAACAGTGTTTGGTGATTGACCTAACCCCTCAGGCGTATGATTCTTATATGTCTCCGATCATCGAGTGCCTGAAGTACTCACAAATCGCTCCTGCACTTTCTAGGGTTGAGTCTGTGCCCATGGAGCTCCTGTCGCAGGTGTATGCGACTGCACATTATGATAAAGCAGTCGATCGGGTGTTCTTCGAGGTTTCTGATCACAAGACCTACATTTCTAGACAACGATTTAGCACACTGCTAGGGTTGGCCGCTGACCCTTCAAGAATTAATCCGGAGACGATTCCGGTTGGGCATCTTTACAACATGTTTTACAATATGGGGTACACGGAGGCGCTCCCCTCCGTCGCGAAGTTTAAAAAATCCTGCTTGCCGCCACAGTGGAACGGCATGTTTACAGTCCTCTTCAAGGGCTTATCTGAACGGAGCTCAGGATTTGATGGTTCTAGTCGACTGTTCTTGTCGATTATGTATGGCGTCTACAACGGTGTCAATCTTGACTATGGGTTTGTTCTCTGGCAACAACTCATCCAGAGCCTCTCTTCTTCTTTACGACATTCTGAGGTGTCGTATGCCCGGTTCTGGACTCTCATCACAAAATGGGCGATGGATAAATTTGATGTCCCCACTGCTGCCGGTGCATCGATGTCTTCGATCGGTACTTTTCATACCACGAAGATCATCGTCTCTGATGCATCCAAGTTTTCTTTCATTGGCTCAATTCCGGAGACAATGTACGGCGATGTTCCATCTGACAGCAGGCTCATCCGGACAATTAAGGAGCTCAAGACGTCTGGACCGAGGGAACTTACACAGGAAATGCTCAAGTCCATCCATGATGCTGACAAACCTGTTCATAGGGGCAAAAAGGCGGATAAAGGGAAGCAAGTGACCAAAGCTGCTAAAGGTCCTTCTCCCAGGAAGAGGAAACCAACCAAAGCTGCACAGTCCCCGCAGCCGAAGAGACGAAAAACTCAACCGAAGCGCAAACTCATAATCGCTTCCTCTTCGAGTGACTCAGAAGGCGAGAGTTCGGGTTCGGACGGCTCTCAAAGAGGCGAAACCCCTCCCAGAGGCAATACCCCACCCCGATCACCTACCCTAGACATGGAAATCCATGTCTCACCAATTCCCTCACCTTCTCACACAATTCCCACTTCCATTCCCACCATAATCCCCACTACCACCATTCCTAAAACCTCTTTCCCTATACCACCACCCATTTTCACAGATACAACTACAGCAACTGCAAAGGTTACAACCAACGTATCTGATACAGGGGTTCATACCGACGCAACCGAAACACCACCTGTAACCGAACCACCTCAAACTGAAACCCAGCATACAACCGAGCCTACCCACACTCAACCACCACCCGAAACTACCACAACCAACACTCAACCTGAATCTACACATCCTACAACACCCCCAGCTTCACCACCCCCAACATCTCCAGATCATGCCTCTGATGGAGATAACCCTTTCCTTGGAGGGGAAAATATGACCTTCGATTCAGTCTACTTTAGTCCGTTTCAGGTTCAAAGCGACGACGAGGACGATGCTCCAGTAACAAAGAAGCATCTTAAGGAGCTAAACAAGAAGGTTGACTTGCTTCTTGCTTCATCCTCCAACACTCAGTCCTCTCTCTCTCTGAAGCCGCTCTTCAGAAGATTGTTGATGCCTTCTCCAGGGCTCAGCATGATTCCGTCGCTTCAGCCACTGCAGCCATAGACGCCTCCACAAAAGCTTGTGAGGCTGCGACCGCAAAAGTCGATAAACTATTCTCTGAAGCCTCTTCCCTATTGAAGTCCTTACAGGAGAGCGCTGTTGTAACAAAGACAACGTTGGAACCAATCGTTCAACAATTGGCCACGTTCGTCTCAACGGAGTTACAGTCGTTCGCTACCCTTCGCCAACCCATCAGCGACGACAACTCGGCCCTTCATGCCTCCATTGACGAGCGCCTCTCTAAACTTCAAGAGGATCTCGCTACAGAAAACTCGTTGATGGACGTTCTCGCAAGCAAAACCACCGCCCTCAAGGTCAAGAGTGCTCAACTTTCAAGTTCTCAACAACAACTTGACGCTCTTCGATCCGAACGGGAGGTTATCAATACATGTGTTTCGGATGTACACTCTACCCTATCCAACATCCTGGAAGCACACGATCCGATTCTCAATCATTCGGTGAGGCGAACCCTTGCTGAAAAACTTGCTCCTGCCCTGGACCTCCTCAGCAAAATTGAAGGGCTACCTAGTTTCGTGTCCAATCCGAAACAAGGGGGAGAAGTGAAGTCCGGATCGAAGCCACCTCCTTCCTCAACAGCTGCTCACACAACCGAACCTCCTCCGACTGGTCAAACTTCGGGTTCGGGTGTGAAGGATAAAGGAAAGAACATAGCTGAGGAAGAAGATGAAGATGATAAAGAAACCATTGCTAACTTTCTTAAACGCAAAAACAGTCGCAATGTTGAAAATGATAATATTCGTGTGGCGCGAGAAGCTGAAGAAGCCGAACGCAAGATGAAAGAAGCCCACGATCTCCTCGAGAGCAGGAAGACTCTTTTCCCTGCTTGGACTCGGGAGAGAATGATAAAGGAGGCCATAGATACTCCTAGCATCCTATGGCTCGAACCGGTGATCTCCTTCGACTGCATCAATTCTGTCGATTCGCAGTTCGATATGCCCTTGACTCGAAAGGCGTTTATCTTCCACGCCTTCTCCAGCATTTTTGAAGTCCCTCATCCTAATCCTGAGGTTGATAGGGAGTTAATCGAATTCTATCTGAAGGCCGCTCAACCACAGTACCAAACATGGAGCGCTCAGAAGATCGTTAACGTTCGAGTTTTAAAGCCGTATACCGAAGGGAGATTCATCAACGTTCGGTTCAGGGTAATCAGAGGGTCTGCAAGAACCGAACATCTTATATCGTTAGCAGATCTACCGAATCTCAACCCTCATGATTGGATCGTTTTGCACAACATCCTCTTGACGAATGAAGCTGAATATGGTCCGATAATAGACCATCTCAAAAGGATGTTGGTATGCTACATCATGGAGGTAGCATTGATGGATCAGGAGGTAGCCACAGTCTTCAAGAAGAAACCAAAGATATCTCCTGTTGGATCGGCCAGTGATCTCAATCAGATGAAGATGGGCAAGATTGACTCGAGGCGTAATTCGGTCATGTTCACTAGAGCAGAAGGACAGAAATGTCTCTTTGCCTTAGCGGATAAACATCTTTATACCACTGCTTGTCTTGAGCATGTGCTGTCGATCATCCGTCGATGTAAAGAGAATGCAGCGGACGATGTCAAATACTTCAACGACATGATCCAATGGTACATCAGATTCAGACAGACGATACTTGCTCTTATCTCTCGTCTGTTTCATACTGTAAAGAAGAAGGTACCTGCCGCTGCTGCTGGCCCAAGTAACAAGTGAAGATCTCGCTCCAATTGACGCAAAGGGGGAGATTGTTGGGTTGAAGATTTGTTTAAGTATTGCGTCATTGGGCTCGGCTATTAGTCCAATTATTTTGTACTCCGGTTTGGGCCTGTCCAACCGTGAGCCAGTTAGGTTTACTATATAAGAATATGCTTGCATGCATGTTAGGTTAACGATTTTAGAGATAACGATCTAGAATACGATAGCTTTGATTTATCTTTATCGTTCCTGTAAACCTTCTAACCCTCTACAGTTGATGTTCTTGATCGAGCTCTTCTGAGGGTTGTTTTATAATCATTCGACACGTTTGATTCATTCTTGAGTTGTTTATTATTTTTGTGTTCTTGCTGTTTAATCTTTATTTACCTGTTTAAGATCTAATCAATCTTCAAGATTATGTTTTAATCTCATCAAAGTTCCTACCATGTCGATCTATACACCAAATCAGACGTTTGGTGTGTAGTGACGAGAATTTAGATAGGAAAGCTTTATTTACGCTAGATGTATAAATCTCCTTATCATTGCAATAAGTTATATGCAAGTTCTAATACCATATTTAAACGTTTAGAAATCTGCACACATAAAGTTTCCAGATCCGGTCGGCAATAGACCATAGATCCGATGAAACGATGGCATCATAAAGCATCACAAATCATTTAGCACATAAAAGCAATTTTAGGTATCTTCCTTAAATAAGCTAGTGCTCGCCTCAAAAATATAGCAGACACTCATCTCACAATCATCGCTTAGCATTCTAAGTTTAAGTCTTGAAATAAATCCTTATTCCTAGTTCGCTTAAACTAATGCTTTAATACCAACTGTGACATCCCCAAATTCACGATCATTTTAAAAAATTTATTTATGCTTATTTAAAAAATCAGAGTATCCATTTTAAAGAAATATATTGCGGAATTTGTCCTAGAAAACATGATAAATATATTATCAAAGCAATTTCCAAAGAAATGTATTTTTTATATTAAAACATTGAGATGTCATAATCAATATAGAAACATAAGCATAAACAGACCTTACATTCATTTACACTAATGATTTACACCTCCTTTAATGTCTTAGTGTAATGTGTCGTCGTATCGATACATGTGATACAAATAAACTGAGTGGCTCGGGTTGGGAAACTTGAGGAGTACAAAGTGATTTCAATCCCAAAAGGTTATATCATATATATATATATATATATATATATATATATATATATATATATATATATATATATATATATATCTGTGTGTGTGTGTTTTAGAACTCACAATATACACAATTTCACCTCATATAAGAAATTTTACCCACCCCGTCGATCATCACAACGGCACGATCCATATATATATATATATATATATATATATATATATATATATGTGTATGTGTGTGTGTGTGTGTGTTTTAGACTCACAATATATACAATTTCACCTCATATAAGAAATTTTACCCACCCCATCGATCCTCACAACAGCACGATCCATACTCTCGGATCTAAAATTAAACTATTTACCTAATCCATACTCTCGGATCAGGTATCTCTAATCCATGATCTCGGATCAATAACTATGCCCATTCCATATTCTCAGACTAGGGACAATTGAATGTCTAATCCATGCTCCCGGATTAATGACAAATAACTATGTCCTTTCCATACTCTCAGACTAAGGACAAATTACTATCTCTAATCAATGCTCTCGGATCAAAGACAACTCTTAAAGTTCGACCCTCCGTGTATATCTTACCTACACTCATAAGGAGATACTACCCATATCCATCTCAATTAATTTAGGTTTGTTCTGTATCCTAAATCATCATATATTATCAGATATGCTCTGAACATGTATTTCAGGAAATAAGAAATATTTCACACATAAACATATATTTAATATTTTAATCAATATTTGTATCAAAATCATGTTCATGAAAGGGACTATAAACTCGCTTGTTAAAGTGATGATTCTAAACTCGGACAACGCTTCACTTCTAACAATTCTAGTATCATTACCGCTAAATTTTAGTCTAATATTTATTGGGAGCGATATTGTTTTATAAGTGTTAAAAAATACTTTTCAACTACAATGTACAGACAGGGACCATACATGAAACACCGGAGGGCAGGACCATTTTGGCATTTAAGTTGTTCTGAAATCTGACAACCCTATGCGGCCCTTCAAACCAGATTCCACGTACCACGAGCAGTTAAAAGATATTATAATAACACTTTCTATATTTTATAATACTCACAAATATTGTTTATAGGTTCATAATAGTGATATTGAACTCAAACATAAGCTACAGTTAAAGTAGGGTAAGCATAACTCACTTACTAGGAGGTTTGGCTAGGAATCGGGCACTGTGGGGACAGAACTTCCGAGCCAAAATCTCTTTTACTTGGAGCCTTTTGGCGCTCCGGGAGTCGTTACTTAGCACTTGGGAAGTACTAGGGATTGGGAGGAGTTTAAAGAGATTTTTGAGATAGAAAGAAAGGCTTACATGAGAAGAATATGGGAGGACCTTTCATCTTTTTTTGTAGTGGGCTGCTTCGGACTACGTTGGGCGTACTCCTCAGACTACGTTGCGCATACAAAGAGGCAGCTGTCAGTCATCCGAAGCGAGGCCGTGGGGAGGAAGCAAGGGTCGAGATTCAGCCACGTCACCCTCCTCGCATCAGCTTATTCCCAACTTCTAAATTTTGTAACTTTTGCATACGAGCTCCGTTTTTTATGTTCTTTATATCCACGCGTAGGTGGCGACGTAGTATACAACTTTCATTTAGACTCTATTGGCTAATTTTGAATTTATTTTTAACTTTATATTCTAACAGGCTTAGATAGGTAAAGTCCATTAAAAATTCATAACTTTGTCATCTAACGTCCGTTTTCGTCTGTCTTTATATCATTGAGTTCCTATTAACGAGATCTTTGATTCTCATTTAGATTATGTCGGCTAAAAATCGTTCGATCTAAAATTCGAATTCCGATTTGTGCACTGTTATGCTAAATCTTAAAAGAATCATAACTTCCTCATACGAAGTCAGATTTGGATGTTCTTTTTATGCATGCTCTCGGTTTAAATTATACTATGAATTTCATTTAGATCGCTAAGGCTAAGAAGTATTTTATCCCAAATTCACTTTTTATGATTCTCGGTGTCATGTCTGTTTTGCCGTAAAACTTCGACAGGTCATAACATCTTCATTATAATTCGGATTTCAACGTACTTTATATGTACGGAACCCTTGTAACATATACTATAACCTAGTTAAGATTATTCATTCTAAATAATATTCTATTAAAAAGTCATTTTTGATGCTCATTGTCTTCAAATTGACTAGCCCGAATCTACGGCCATTACATTGTGCCTACTTGATCCTTGATTGTTTATATGTCAAAATATGGTAGTAGTGAGTTGAGGTGTTCCTTCTTTGTGCTATAGGCCAAGATACCCGGTGCGGTACGACTGTAAGATGAAGGAATTGAGGCTCGAGAAGAACGGTTAGGTTGAGGCCCTAGGCCAACAAATCCTGGGTATTTCAGCTCGATGGTTGATTAGAGATATTGCATGTTGGCATTCCAGTCCAAGGACTGATTGGGCCTAGGAATTCCACCTAGGAGGTTATGGGTTGTTATGCATGATTGTATGTTTATCGTATGAGGTAATTTGTTGGAACTCACTAAGCTTTATGCTTACCCAGTTGTTATTTATTTCAGGTATCATCGGTGGCTAAGGGAAGGCGAAGGCGGGAGTTTACACACTCATGAACAGCATTGAGGATTTTATGTTCATTATAATACTTTGATTTTTTATAATTGTATTTGGGAATAGATTGTTTTTCTTAAAATGGTTTTATAATTGGGAAGTTTTTACTTTAAATAAAATGAAAAATTTTGGTTGTGAAAATGGGACGTTTAAAGTTGGTATCAGAACCCTGGTTTGAGCGAATTGGATTAACACTTGTAGAAATCCAGTCTCAAACTAGGATCCAAGAATTTTTCCAAAAATTTTTTGAAAAAGAATTTATAATAAAAGGGTTGGGTTAGGGACATGGGCTCGGTTTCTTGTCATGTTCGTGTTTGATTGTTGGCTTGGGATCGGTAATGTGGATCTTGACTTAACTTGGGTTTTTCAGGAAGATGTGGTGTGTATAGTCAGTGGAAGCCCAAACAGGAAAGTGGTTCCCAGAATACCCAAACTTGTTATGTTTGTTGAGTTTTGATTTTGCCGATATATGAATTGTTAGAAAAGCATGCTAGTGGATAAGATTCTTCTAGAAACTGATGAATAGAAGTGTCTGAGTTTAGTTTTGCCTTATGATATTGGGAGTTGTTTGCTATATGTTATTTGATTGTGTGATTGTTACATGTATGTTGATTATTTGTATATGGATCGGATTGAATAGCCTTAGAATGATTGACTTAGCCTTACTTCATGTTCCTTGTTTGGTTGTGGATTTAGGGAAGAGTTGACTAGTCAACGGTGCATTTGACCATGTATTGTGTACAACAAGCATTCACAAAAGCAACCAGTCGCATCGGAGCGAGGGTAATCTTAGGAAGAGTTCCTAGGAAGTTAGTTGTAGCTCGTAGGAGAGGTAGGTGTTAGCACACCTATGGGTAGTTTAGTTTAGTGAGTTAAGACCTTGTGATGAATTCTGAATTGACTACAGATAGGTGTGGAAGGTAGTATAGGCCCGTATTATGGAAAAAACAGGATCCATATGAGATTCAGGAGGAATTTTGAGGTTACTAAGGAAATAATAAGAATAAGGTCTGGTGCGTAGAGAACTATGTTGTAATGTTTGATCTTTCCTTGGTAGATTTTAGTATGTCGGCTATTGAAGGTTTAGGAATTGGAGCTGAAAGCACTGGAAGGGCAGGTCAGAGTGAGGAGGAGATTCATGGATCATTGCTACAGAATTGGATGAGGCGTTCAAGGAGGTTACTCCGGAGTTGTTTGGGTTGGACAAGACTACCATGATTGAGCTATTCGATGATCGATATGCTTCACTTTTTGAGGTTGTTGTTGCTGCAGCTACCGTAGTTGTTACTGCCGTTGGGGTTCGAGGAGAGGGAGCTTTCCGGCATCGAGACTTTAACAATACGAAGCCTTCAAAGTTTGATGGGGTCAAGGACCCGATTGTGGCGATGGAATGGTTGTCTGATGTTGAGGGTTGTTTCTTCACATGTTCTCGCCTGGATAACCAAAAGGTCAAGTGCGCCCTGAACCTTCTCAGGTCGGGGACGAAGGATTGGTGGAGATTGGTAGCTAGTTCTTACAGTACTGACCAGAGTGCTATAGTGACTTGCGAGAAGTTCTCAGAGATGTTCTGTACGAGATATGGTCCCTTGGTTTTAAGGGAGGGACTGACCAGGAGAACCTAGATCCGAGACAGATGACTGAGTCGGTCACGAAGATCATCAACATGTTCACTGAGAGGGATTAGTTCAGTCCTAAGCTTGGTGATTCAAAGTAGGCTCAAATGACTCGATACTTGATCATGCTCAAGATGGATATTCAATAGTTCATGTCCACCCAATGTTATGGTTCTCTCGCTGAGCTTCAAGATGCCAGGAGGAGGAGAGAGATTGAGATAGAGACCCAGACGAGGGAGCAGCATCAGGCTCCAATCTAATCTCATCCTACAATGAAACGATTCAAGTGTGCCAGGCAGAGTTCGGGAGCCACTAAGGTGAGGTGAGGGTCTTTTGTATGTCATAGGTGAGGCGAGGAGCACCATTTTGGTAAAGATTGTAGGCAGAGTGTGTGAGTTTGTTTCCTTTGCGACCAAGAAGGCTACATTAGAGCCCGTTGTCCTTTTCTTGTTTTCGGTGAGGTGCTGGATCCTACACCCTTAGCTTAGCAGTTACCCGATGGTCATCAAGGGGAGGCTAGAGCCCCAAGGACTGATATTTGAGTTAGTAGTTCTTCTATTTAGCGATTGTGGTGGTAGTGGTATTCATCAGTAATTTTATGTTTTTGTTTAGACTTCGGTTGTAATCTTGGATGATTAGTTAAATGGAATTATATTATTTAGATTTTTTAGTTGATTTCTTGTTATGAATGGATTAATCGTCTTTGCCCTTGGTTGTATATGCATTGAAATTTATGAATGTTGAGAGGATTCAGATTCTCTTATGTATCAGGATATCAGTATTTGGGATCAAGTGGTGGAGTTCAAAATTAGCCTTAGTATTGAAAGATCGTGAAGTTGTCCGACTCAAGCGTATCTCAAGTAGGGGCGAGTGGAACCTCGTAGCAGGAAGACCTTGTGCCAAGATTCGGCTCTTAGTCGAATTATTCTAGGTTCAAGATTTTCTCACAAATACTGACTCTTTCGGTTCCGCTTCAATATCATCGTCACCTGTTGGATTTCCTTTCGAGTCATATCAGTTTTAGTTGTGAGTGCGTCATATGTAGGACGTGCTTATACTTTAGACTCTAAGGTTTTAGGATCCCAGATTAAGGTATGTGATAATATCTTCCTTGTCGGTTATTTTCTAATTGGTGCTTGGAGGTTTGAGCCACGGCCCGAGGACCTGGTAGGATCACTTAAGTCTTGTTGAGTCGAGTGTTGTTGTTGGGTACTGGATCG
Source organism: Lactuca sativa (assembly GCF_002870075.4). NCBI lineage: Eukaryota > Viridiplantae > Streptophyta > Magnoliopsida > Asterales > Asteraceae > Lactuca > Lactuca sativa. Next base: position 373,278,931 of record NC_056626.2, read on the forward strand.
GGGGTAGGCACGAGTGTTGTTGATTGGTTAGTGGATCGGGGATAAGCCTGAACGTTGCGAAGTAGATTAGGGGTAATCCTGAATGTTGTCAATAGACAGCTAAGTAGGGTTGCGAAGCTAACTAGGAGCATGGTCTAGTTTTTTTGTAATCGTTGATATTCCTTTGTTGGTGCTTCTCATTTGGGGTTAGTATAGTGGTAGTGGGTTGAGTAGATTTAGGACTGATCAAACCTGCAGATTTCGGTCATCATAATCGACAAAAAGGATGATTTAGCCTTGTCTGTTGGGTCTTGTAAGGATTTCTCACTGATGTGTCAATGTGTGAGGTTGCCAGTTATGAGGTGAGGTACGGTTCCTACTTCAGATATTAATGAGCAGTGCAAGGCCGGGAGACCTTGGTCAAGTTAGGTTAGAAGTCTTATGTAGCATGAGTGTTAGTAGAGAGGTTCAGTTCCTTGAAATTGGTTTTCCACGATTTAGGAACCTAAAGGTTCTGGACTGAAAAGTAAATTCCTCTCTTATGGATTATCAATGTGGTGGGGAATTGTTTATCTTTAGGTTAATTCTTTCTTTTAAGGTATGTAGAGTTATTGGGAGGTGATCATTCAAGATGAGGTGTTGCAGTAGTTGTGCCTCAGCCCACAGGAGTCTCTGCTAAAAATTATCTTATGAGTCTGGCTTTGGATCTTGAATGCTATCAGTACGGGTCTTGGCTTTCAAGAAAACCCATACTGCGTTAAAGGATTCGGGTTGGAAGGACCCCCAAAGGGTAATTTCAAGAGTGGGAGCAAGATGTGATTCGAGGAGGAAATCGAATTTAAGTGATGGAGAATTGTAACACTCAGTTTTCTAGATCTGATCAATTTGGGGTTTCAAGGAGTCAAGGCTTGGTTTTGGGGTAAAACAAAGGCTCACGGCGTAAGCCATAGAAGGTTCACGACGTGAGTGGGCACTAAATATAAATTTTGTATTATACTAAGCACACGATGTGAGTAAAAACAACTCATGACGTGAGATATGTTGCAGCCCAAGACCATGATCTTCTAGGGTTTGCTTCTTATTTAAACTCCATAAACTTCATTCTAGAGTTCCAAAAAAGTCTCCTTCGTCCCTAAACTCAATAAAACCCTAACTGAAGCCTCTGAATGTGATTCTTGGAATTTTGGTGGCTTGAAGAGTAAGAGATCATCATGGAAGCATAGTTTCAGCTAGGAAATTTAATTTGCAACCTCTAGCTACACTTCTAGACCAAGGTGAGTAATCAAGATCCAATCTTTATCTTTATTTGTTACTAGATCAAAGGTTTTATGCATATTTAACCATGGTTTAAGAGTTAGAGTGTTAGGACTCCATAAAGTTGGAATCTTTATGGGTCCTTAGGGTCCCTTGGTGCTTGTATGTTATGGATCTAAGTTTTCGAGGATGTTTGAATTCATATTTGAGAAATTACCTCCTTTATCTTCATGAATGACCTAGTTTGAGCTCAAGTCTAGTATTTAAGATACAAGGCCTTAAAGCATCGGTTTTTATGATCCTAGGAGTGTTAGGAGGCCTCCTGGAAAAGATGGATTGATGGCTTAACGGACTAACAGGATTTTGGATCATAATGGCATACAGACCAATCTCACGACGTGAGCCATAGATATCACGTCGTGAGGATTGTATGACCCGGCTATTTTGTCATGTAGTGGCTCACGATGTAAGACATGGCTGTTACATCATGAGGGTTTGCTGACTGTTGACTTTCGTAGACTGTTGACCGTTAACTTTTGACCAAGTTTGACTTTGGGTCAAACTTGAGGATTTTAGGCTATTGATTGATATTCTATATGGTTCTTGTGTCATTGGATTCACGAGAGAAAGCAGTGTTGAAAAAAGGATTGTATCACAGTCTTCAGAGCTCTTCGATTAGGTGAGTTTCGCTTCACTATACCCGTGGGTCAAAAGCACCAATGTTGGCCTACTAGTTTTTGTTATCTTTAGTAGAAGGATGTCATAGGGACTTTATATAGTGATGTAGGATAGACTAAGGACTCTTCATCTAGGCTTTCTACCTATCCTTTTTTGGTTGTGGTTCTAGAGTAGGATCACATATCTGGGTGTCTATCTCACCTGTAAGTATATACGTTTATCCATTCCTTGGATTATTGATATTTAGTATGTTGTTATGTTGTAGTGATTTGTAAGATCTGTATTTTGGTATCTAGTATGTTGCAATGATGTGATCTTTTAGATCAGTATCGTGGTATATAGGACGTTGCTATGCGGTAGTGATCTGTAGAACAGTATGCCTACTTGTACTTGTTGGTTATAATCTAATGGAGTGCCCTATGGACTGTATGTGGTCATGTAGTATAGCATGAGAACTCTTGGTCTAGGATTTCTTTTGCGTTACTTGTTTTTTTTTTCTCTAGAGTAAGATCATATGTTTGGGTGGCTATCTCAACTCTGGTTACTTATGTTTACGCACTTCATAGAGGTTAGCTAGTAGCGGGACAGTGTGTGATGCGAGGACTAGTAGGCGGTAGTAAGTTGTATGATTGATGTTTTCCTCTATTATGTTCCTGCTTGATCCTTGATTGTTTATGTATTGATATATGGTAGTAGTGGGTTGAGGCGGTCCTGCTTTGTGTTGTTGGCCAAGATACCCAGTGTAGGTCGGATGTAAGCCGAAGGCATAGAGGCTCTGGAAGAGCGGTTAGGTTTCGGTCGTATGAGAACAAACCATGGGTATTTTAGCCCGATGGCCAATTGGACACGTTGGATGATGGCATTCCAATCCAATGGATGATTGGGCCTATCCATTCCAATCAGGAGGTTGTGGGCCGTTATGCATGCATGTATGTTTATTGTATAAGGTATTTTAGGAAAACTCACTAAGCTTTATGCTTCCCAGTTGTTATTTGTTTCAGGTGTCATCGGTGGCTATGGGAAGGCGAAGGCGGGACTGTACACACACATTAACAACATTGAGGATTTCATGTTCACTATTATACTCTGATTCTTTTTTTATAATTGTATTTGGGAATAGATGGTTTTTCTTAAAATAATTTTATAATTAGGAAGTTTTTATCATAAATAAAAAGAAAATTTTTGGCCATGAAAATTGGACGTTTCATGAACACTATTAATCCTTTCATTGTTCAATGGTTGATTGTTTATTCTTACTTAACTTTAACAAACAATTTTTGACATGCATGAATAACTTAAACCCGAAAAAATTGCATCTTGAGATTGCATTATGGAACTTCTTTTCAATGGAAGGTAATAACTGGTTTTTTCGCATTTAACAAATTAATCTTACACCATCTGAAATACTATCATTCATAAAAGCATGTCTTGGTTGCTTTCCATCCACCCCTTCTACACCAGGTATAAACAATTTGTGATGGCCTCTTGTTGAGTAAATCAGATCTCATGATGTGAAACATATTATTTGCACCTCTTATTTACATGGATTTGAAGGTTATAAATCCTAAAGGAGGGACAAAAGATGTTGATGTTGAAGCACAAAGAGTCAGATAGAATCAAGAGGTGCATGCATTATATTTTGTTTTTTCCCATAAAGATTGAATTCATCATAAATCAAAACATAATTTTCTTTGAATATCATGTTTCTATCTACAAGATCATGATGGTCACTGGAAGACGATGCAGAAGTATGTAGGATCAGATGGTCATTTTCGAGCCAATGAAAAATTTGTAGAAAATTACAAAGGTTTGTTTGCAAATTTAACTCAACTGATTTTATTTAAGTTTTTGAGTTATTGATATGTTATATCTTTTTCCCAATTGATGGAATATTCCCATTTGCTAGAGCTAGCAAAAGAATGTTAGGATCCATACATGCAATTGGTCTATGCTAGTAAGAATCTTTGTCTCACTAAGAAAAACAATCATTTAAAATTTAATAATTTAATAAGTTTTAGGTTTTTTCATGTTTGTTTTTTATTAAATCATTGTGTTATATATATATCTATATTATGCTTTGCAATGAACCTAGAACCCTTTCAATCCAACACTTGGTGAAACATATGAAATGCTTAATCATGAGAGAATTACATTCAGTACAGATAGATTCAATTATACTTGGTAAGACTTACAATTATGTAGTTACATGTCATACTTCTGATAGATTCAATTGTATAGCTTGCTTGGTTATGACAATAATTTAGGGTTTGGCCTATATGGTTCAACCAGAGCATTGCATTACATTGCTTGTTGGCATACCTTCTGGCAATCTAATTCTATGTTTTTATAAATGTATGCTTCTTTCTTAAACATCACACTTGTTATTGATTGTCATTACCATTTTCTTTTTATTTTCTCTAAATTAGGTAAAAGAGTTCTGGGTTTTCCAAGATTTACTACAAATTGTGCTAGTCGCTATTCGATGTCATATTTAGGAAAAAGTGATATAGCAGATTCCTAATCCTAAATGATTCTTCAACTACATAACATGTATGGTCCTAATAAGGTATGTCCATCTAAATATTTACTATTACTTTCTTTTTCTTGATCTCCATAATTATTGGGGAATAATTTACTAATTTTCCCTTATCTCATAACAAATAAATTTGAAGATAAAAATGGTTTCTGGATTGCCATATGGAGCAGTGGCTCTAGAGGCCAAACAAATTCAGGCTATATGGGTTTGTTTCAGCTCTACCACGAATGTCCAAAACTGAGTTCCCTAATCCTGAATCACCAGGTTGAAGCATCTGTTTTAGCTTAATCCACCACCATTCTTGATCTTGCTCAGAGAAAGCAACAAGTTTTGCTTCAACAAGCCTTTCCACCTGTCTCCCCTAATAATATCCTTGTATGTTGGATAACTCTAAAATTTTCACCGTATAATGTGTATTTTTTATAGTGTTTGATAAGTTTTTTTAATCTTCAACATGGGCTTGCTTTCATCTTCCCCTTCAATTAACAACAGGTGGTGGCAACGGCTTCTGCCTCTATTTGAACTGGTTCTTCCAAGATTTCTACTGGAGCACCAGGTGGTCTGGCTGGTGGTGCTTCAGGTGCCGCCAGTTCAGCCACCGTTAGTAGTTTCACAACAGCAGATGCATCAGGTGAGTAACTTGAGCTTCCTATTCATAGTTCCCTTGTCTTCCCTATAAGAAAACATAGAAAACACTTGTACTTTAAAATTATGTTTTAAAAATTTACCAAATCACCCTCCTTCACTTCTTCATGTGAGTAATTCGAGTAAAACTCACCCTAAATCCTATTAATAAACCTTGTTGTTGTAGCAGGCATTTCCTTTCTTTTTGAAACTATGGGACCCATGGCTGCTCTGGGATTCACGTTTTCTGCTTTTGCCAAAATCGCCTTTTTCTTCACTAACCATTTGGTCTGATGTCTTTGTTCCATTTTCTCTTCAAGTCTAGACACAAAATCACACCTTCTAATTGTGTCATCAAGGAGCTCTACAAATTGTTGTGGAATAATTTGGCTATGAACCACTATATGTCTTTCTATAATTGTAGGGTCTGATTCGATGTAAGCTGCGTTATTTTTTCAAATTCTGATAATCTTTTTATGACTTAAAAAATGAAAATTTTGATGCACGATTATGTTCTTTTAGCAAGCTGGTAATGGCAATGGCAAGTCTTACTGTGTTGATCAAGAACTGTTTGACACCATGGAGTATGTTTCTTCGATGGCTTTCCTAGTCTATACCTAAAACAAACAGATGAAAGCATTAGCATGTTATTTCAAAAATGCCAATGCTCATTTATATGTTCATTGTATCATCGTACTTTCATTTATTTTATTTACAGCATTACACTTTCATTAATATTCTAAATACAAAAATATACTTTGAAAAATCAATCTAGTTGTATTTCTTTTTGGATGGAATTGCTACAATTTAGTATATTTTTTCAAGTACAATTATGCGACATTAGTCAACTGATATTTATATTTCTTCTGTTTGCTTTTGTATCTGTTGTGCCATTATGGTTAGGTAAAAAAAGATGTTGATATGTCAAGAAAGCTTCGCTTATTTAAAGATCAGATATACAATGTCGATTTACTATCTTATGCTATGCCTAGGTTTCAAAAATGAATTAAGTAAATGGTTTCTTTTGATGGTACATTTGTTTTTTGAAATAGATTTTTTGTATGAAACACAAAGTAGATTAGATGAATGAATGTTGGTACATTTATTGTATGAAATACATTTTTTTGTTATATAATGTATTTTAGGTTGTGTTATGAGATGTTAATTGTCATTTAATTTGAAAATTAGTAAATCTATAAAAAAAAATTAATATATATATATATATATATATATATATATATATATATTAAAACATTTAAAATTATGACACGCAATGCGTGTCGTAAATGCATCATAAGGTCACAACATGCAAATACATGACATCTTCTTATATGATAGGGGCTTCCTTGATACGCGTTGTGTATCATCTATGCATTTCGTAAGGTTACGCCACACAAATGTGTGTTATCTTCCTTTATGACAGGAGCTTCCTTGACACACATTTGTGTGTCCTCTCTACCTTTTATGACACGCATTGCATTTCATAAATACAGTTTTTCTAGAAGTTTCTGTTCGCTTCAAGTATTACACTCATTTGAATTTTTCAAGACTTCCTATAATAGCATACAAATAACAACCAATTACCAAGTGAGTAATAATTGCACAACCTTGAATACAAGTCATGTTACTTTGATGAGTTTAAAGATTTTCCGAGCCTAACCCATGTTCAGTGTTTTGAGGATGAAATAGAATCTACAACTTGAACAGGATGGTATCAGACTTTTTGGAAACTAGACTCGATTTACCACAAATTTGTTAGTGTAGTGATTTTGTCTAATTCAGTTCAGATTAGCCTCTACATCCCTCACAAGACAGGTCAACAGTTATGTGCAGTTTTCTAACTTTCGCCAAAATCACCATATTTGTGCGTAAAATAAACCAATGCACACATCATACCAATTCCATGACTTCCATACAAACATGAGGTTGAAAATAGATTGCTAACCTATAGAAATCTTGAGGAATCCTAGGAGATATTAATTGAGGATGATCCAACACCAATTCCACCACAAATTCATCAAAAATACACTTCTTCTTCACTTGAATCAACTTCAGACTTCAAAGGAAGAAACCATTTAACCTGAGGTGTTGGATAAAGATAGGGTTACAAAACCGTATTTCCGGGTTACCCTCTTTAAATAGTTTATAGTTGGCCCTCAAAGTATTACAAAATGACTCCTTAACCCATGTACATGATCAAAAATTATTCTATTACTCTTTGGCCCCCACAACATGAATTTAAACACGAGAAATGGTTAGGAAACAAAGAGACATAACTACAAACTAACCTCAATGAAGGAAGGGAAAATTCGGGTCGTTACACCTTATGCTAGAGGTCTAAAGTTCTAACTAATGGAGATTAGTGCCCATAGTCAAAACAAACCCGATAATATTACTACAAATAGTCGTGTGCATTTGGGTTACACGACTGAACAAAATAAAGTAGATCTAAAAGGATATTTTTTGAGGGAAATATTTTGTTAGTTAATTAATCGTTTAATTAATTAATAGTAAATAAAGGAATATAGAATATCCAAAATGATTTGAATAATCATAGATAATTATAATTAAGTTTAATAATTATCTATAGGGTTTCCAATCACCTTCCTATACATAGAGAGTTCCAAATTCGTTTTTGACACTTGTGAAAACTACCTCTTAGCCTCAAAAGTTTGGAATCCTTAAAACCCTAAGAAATCCTGAAGTGAAGTTCCCATATCGTGCTAGGCTGTTTACCACATCGTGGTTAGCCAAAAAATCAAGATTTTGGTTCTATTTGAAGCTCACACTTCGAGGGTTGCTAAGATCTACTTTTGTCTTGTTTCTTGGGTGCCATTTCAGAAGATGAACTGTACGTTAGGTACTCTAGTCCATTCAACTGGCTCATCAAAAGAAGAAACCTACGAAAAAAGCAAAGGTATGATTCCATTATATTGTGTCCTAACGAGTTGCACAAATTAATTGAGTTAGACCTTGTTGTTTCAAGTTGCATCCTAACGATTTGCATAAATTAATTGAGTTAGATCTTGTTCTTTCGAGTCGTAGATCATAATTGTTTATTATTTTTGCTGCCTAATGATTGATCTTGCATAGGCTCAAAACCCATCAGCGGTATCAGAGCATAGTTTAAATCAAGTCTATTGCACTTAGACTTTGACATGACAAGTATGTTAGTGTTAGTATACGTAGGGTTTCTATTTTAAATCATTTTAAATGAATACAAATTTGCATTGATAAAAACTGAATATGTTTATGCTTGAAAAATAAAGTTTTTGGTCGCTCTGCCTCTTCGATACGTCATGGCTAGTCCTCAGCCACATCGTAGGCTTGGTCGATGCTGAACTTGGATCACGACTTCTTTCTTCACCATGTCGTGGTGTAACATCCCGATGATAAGGTACTTCTAATTTTAACCCTAAAATTTAATTATGTTGCATCTTGGTCCCTAAGTTCAAGAAAGGGTGCAAAAGGGGCCCTAGTGGCATTTTTATAAATAAGCCTTAGGGGAGTACGCCATGCGTATGCGTGTACGCTGAGCATACCAGGGTGCAAAAAGGGTGCAAAAAGGTACTTCTAATTTTAACCCTATAATTTAATTATGTTGCAACTTGGTCCCTAAGTTCAAGAAAGGATGCAAAAAGGGCCATAGTGGCATTTTCGTAAATAAGCCTTGGGGGAGTACGCCATGCGTATGCGTGTACGCTGACCATACCAAGGCGGCCAACTATGGTGGGCATACATCTTGTACGCGGGGCGTACTTTCCAGATACATAAACCCTAATTTTTAGGGTTTAGCTTGTATTTAAACCCCATTATAGCCTTATTTCCACTCACCTCATCAACTGACATTCTCTTAGATCGTTATTGCAACCCTAAATTGCCTTTTGGAGCGATTCCAGTTCTAAGAGTGTGTGTTTTTGTGCTTTGAAGAAGAAGGAAGGGAGTAAAGCACACCGTAGACGAGTGAAGCACTTTGGATCAGGGATCTGTACATCTTTGGAAAACGTTTGAAGGTATAAAGATTGAAACTTTATCCATCCATGATATAGATCTTGAAATGGGTGTTTTAATGATGCTTTTTGGTCCCAGAATGTTAGATCTTGAGCATGGCATGTTCTTGGTTCATTAAGTGTATTTTCAGAAGTTAGTAGTGGACTTAAGTCATAAAGATGGAGTCCTAATGGTTGGTTTTGTCCCATGTGTTTCATTGAGAGTCTTAAGGCATTCAGATGTTGGGTTTTTATAGATTAAGCACTTATTGAGCATGTTGGATCATAAAGTTGGAAACTTTATGACTCCTAATGACATTTTGACCTTGGATATGCATTTAGACATGTTAAGATATTATATTAAGAACTTAATGGGAAAAAGAAGAAGTATGAGGTTACACCCACAATACGCGATTAATGGCCCTATATGGTAAAACAAAGGAGTACGCCCAACGTACTTCCAGAGTCCGCCCACGTACGCTTGTTGAATTGACTCAGTTGGGTTAACTTAATTGATTTATAGATTTTGACAAGTTTGACCTTGAATTTGCCCAATTTTGACCAAGTTTGACCTTAAGGGTATTTTGAGTATTTTGGGATTTGATTGTGATTGGTCACTTGGATGGTTAGGTGTCGGTTAGAGCTGAGATTCGGAGTCGAGACGTCATCAGCTTTTGTCCAGTCTGTGAGGTAAGTTTTCCTCACTGTACTTAAGGGTCGAAGACACCAAGGCCGACCCATTGATTTGATATCTTGTTATTCTCTAATATGCTAAGTGTGGAATATATACGCATGATTATGCTAGTTATCGATATACTAGTCTAGTAGATTTGTAGGACTACCTGTGATTTTGTTTGCATGATTATCTATATATGTTGTTATATGTTACATGTCAACATATTGTGTTGGGTTGAGGTCGTACTGCTTCATGCGGTAGCCAACAAACCCTGGGGCATTCTATATATGATCTGAGTGCCAGTTAGGGCGTTCCAGACTCATATTGAGGGCTCAGGAGCATTCCAGATACGAGCTGAGGACCGGGTGGTATGCCAGACTCATACTGAGGGCTTAAGGGTATTTCAGTCCGCTGAATGATTTGGTCAGGGAGCAAGCCAGACATAAGCTATGGGCCCTAGTGGCAAGCCAGACTTATACTGTAGACTTAAGGGTAACGCAGTCTTTTAGCTGTGGACCCAGTACATGTTGTTATCGTATATGTTATCTGCTTATGTGTTGGTACTTTTGGGAAACTCACTAAGCTTTGGCTTATGGTTTTTAGTTGTGGTTTCAAGTACTTTGGATGATCGAGGGAAGACGAAGTCGTAACGGGGCACATCCTCTTATTTATAACTTATGATTTTGGGAGACTCTGATGTTGAAAAGGTGTTTTGAAAACTATGATTTGTAAAAAAATTATGAATTGGGTTTATTTTAAAAGTTTAAATTTCTTGTGATTTTTATGGTTGTTACAAGTTGGTATCAGAGCCTTGGTTTGATTGAATTGAAAGAACACTCGTGTGAATCCATTCTCAAACTAAAGAAAAACATTTTTAAAAATGATTTTCAAATTGTTTTCAAAATAATCAAAAGGATGCGATGTGTCAATCAACTGAAGCCAGTAAGTAGACCCCAAATTACCACAGTGTTATTTGATATTGTGATGTGTTAGAAAAACATGCTACTGATAGGCTAGGGATCTTCAAGAATTGCATTATAGAATTGACTGATTATAGGATTCCTGATAGTCTAGGTTTCTTCTTTATATGGAATTGACATCATTACCGTAGTTGCTTAGTGTATGCATCATAGTTGTACATAACTAAGATGTTATAGTCTGAGAATGTTTGGTTTGGCCTTATTTCATGTTCTTGTTTGATAAAGGGCTTAGGGTAGAATCAACTATTTGACTGTCTACAAGATCCAGTGTTATGCATGATTAGCATACACGAGTGTTGTAGGGTTGGTGGAAGTTTCATGGATGATTTGTGTGGGTCAGCCAACCAGTCACGTAATGTGTAGCCTTCCACTAGGAAGTGAGGATTGAGTGTATGCATGTCCTATTATGTCTTGTTAGGGTTGTTTTGATGATCCTCTAAGACAAATATAGATAGGTGTGGAAGGTAGTATGGACTCGTACTACTGAAAGCGCAGGACCCATATGCATAGCACGGAAGTCACAACGTATAGGGATTTGTTGGGGTTTGGTTCCCTTGGTATGATATGAATGTTCTCTAATATATTCCTGTTTTAGTTTCAGTATGGTGATGACGTGACGATTTGAGGCAGGATCCGGATCAGGATCAGGAGCATGTGGACATAATGGGCCAGCATTGACTAAGGATCGGGTTAGGGAGATCCTTCCGGAAGAAGTTGTTTCTCTCTTTCGGGAACAGATGCCGGAGATGTTTGGGTCTCTTAAGACCGCTATGGTGGAGCACTTTGATGAGCAATACGCCACACTTTCGAAGGTTGCTGCTATTGCAGCCACCACAATCGTTGATGTTGTCGGTATTGGTGCTAGGAGAGCCTTCAAGTATCAAGACTTCGACAATACGAAGCCCCTAACATTCGATGGAGTTCAGGATCCGATCATACCCATGAAGTGTTTGTGTGACATCGACGTATGCTTCTTCACTTGCGCTTGCTCAGCTGACCAGAAGGTCAAGTGCGCTCTGAACCTTCTTAGGTCCGGAGCGAAGGATTGGTGGAGACTTGTTACTATCTCGTATTTTCTTGAGCAGAGGATTGCACTGACTTGGGAGCAGTTCTTAGAGATGTTCCATTCTAGATATGTTCTACGGGTGGAGCATGAGAGCTTGGCCTAGGAGTATTTGGATTTAAGACAGGGATTGAGTCGGTGACGGGGATCACCAAGATGTGTACGAAATGACCATGTTTTGTCTTGATTTTTCTGCTTCTGAGCAAGCTCAAATGACCCGTTACTTAAGCATGCTCAAGATGGACATCAGAAAGTTTGTATCCACACAATGCTATGATTCACAGATTGAGTTGCAAGAGGCCGCTAGGCGGCGGTAAATCAAGATGGAGCTCCAAATGAGTGAGTAGAGATAGGCCCCGGCACAGTCTTAGCCTGCGCTAAAGCGGTTTAGGGACGTTGATGTTAGATCTGGGGGTCGGAAGAGCCGCACTTGTGGAAAGTGATGCAAGGTTCATGATGGTACTTTTTGATCTTCTTCTGGATGCCACAATTATGGCAGTTAAGGCCACGTAGCGAGGGATTGCTGTCAGCAGGACCAGAACTCAGCTCCAAGATTTGCTACAACTACGACCAGGTTGGTCATGTGAAGTCCAATTGTCCTTTGCTTGCTGATAGGATGGTGCAAGCTCCAATGCTGGCAACTCTAAGTATCACGGTTGGGATTCAGGGTAGGTCGGAGCCCCTGAAGGATCGAGGTCACACTTTTCATCTCGCAGAAAAGGAGGCCAGGTTAGCACTAGATGTCGTCACTGGTATGTTTCTATTTATTATTATGTTGATTATGTTTTATGTATGCTCATGTTTATGCTCCTAACAAGTACGTTCTTAATGAACTCTTTTTCTGCTCTTGTGTTATTTAACTCGGGCGCGAATCTGTCCTTTGTATCTTGATCATTTAGTTAGGAATTTCATATGCCTACTGGGGAGTTAGAGTGTCCGTTACGGGTTTCTATTGCCAATGAACACGTGGCTTTTGCATCTGCAGTGTATCAGGGTTGTATATTGGAGATCTTCGAGGTTCCTTATCTGATTGATCTGATCCCCATCCCCATTGGGGAATGTATACATAATAGTGGGTATGGACTGGCTGAGTAGGTTTGGTGCCATGATTGATTTTAAGGGCTAGCGAGTGGTATTTTGAACCCGAAGTGGGGGAGAGCTGGTTATCCATGGAGAGGGTGTAGGGTTGGTTCAGGGTTTTTCTCGGTAGCCAGGGCTCGACGGTATATTCAACACGTGTGTGTGCGTTAGCTGGCTTATGTGGTTGATACCCAGGTTAGGGAGCAGACTTCAGTTTTAGAGGTTCCATTTGTCAGGGAGTTTGATGATGTTTTCCCGGATGAGTGATCCGGTGTGCCTCCCGAGAGGCAGGATGAGTTTAGGATTGACCTAGTGCCAAGTGCGGCTCCGATTTCCAAGGCGAAGTACCGCTTGGCACCTTCTGAGATGTTGGAGTTGTCCTGTCAGCTTCAAGAGCTATTAGGTAAGAAGTTCATCAGACCGAGCAGTTCTCCATGGGGAGTGCTGATATTGTTCGTCAAGAAAAAGGATGGTTCACACCAAATGTGCATTGATTACCGGGAGTTGAACAAGTTAATGGTGAATAACCGTTATCCCCTTCCATTGATTGAGAGAGGAGGATATGCAGAAGACCGTGTTCCAGAGTCATTATGGGCATTACGAGTTCGTGGTGATGCCATTTGGGCTCACCAATGTGCCTGTTGTCTTCATGGATTTGATGAATCAGGTATCCAAGCTAATGCTCGACCGATCTGTCATTATGTTTATTGATGATATCTTGGTGCATTCCCAAACTAGAGAGTAGCATGATCACCACTTTCAAGAGCTTCTGGGGGTTTTTAGGTGGTAACGACTTTATGCTAAGTTCTCGAAGTGTGAGTTCTTGTTACGAGAGGTCCAGTTCCTTGGGCACCTTGTTAACCAGGATGGGATTTTGTTCGGTCTGGCCAAGATCGAGACTGTGATGCAATAGGAGGTATTGAAATCTACCTCAGAGATCAAGAGTTTCTTGGGTTTGGCAGGGTACTATTAGAGTTTTATTCAGGACTTTTGTAAGATTGTGGTATCCCTCACTCGTCTAACGAAGAAGGGGGTGGATTTCCAATAGGGTCGTGAGCAGCAGGTGACGTTTGAGACTCTTCGGCAGAGGTTATGTGAAGCCCTCGTATTGACCCTCTCAGAGGGAGTCGAGGATTTTCTGGTATTCTATGATGCATCCATCACCGGCTTGGGGGCGGTCCTTATGCAGAGAGGATGGGTGATTGCTTATGCTTTGCGGCAGCTGAAGTCGCATGAGACGTGATATCCCATGCATGACCTGGAGTTGGGAGCAGTGGTATTTTTCCTCAATATTTGGAGACATTATCTTTATGGGATCTGTTGTACTATATATAAGGATCACGAGAGTTTGGGATATATTATAGATCAGCCGAACCTGAACATGAGGTAGCGTAGGTGGCTAGACAAAGTCAAACATTATGACTGCAAGATCCTTTACCATTCGGGTAAAGTTAATGTAGTAGCGGATGCTTTGAGACACAAGTTAGCTGGGTCTTCGGTTACAGAGGTGTGTATGAGGATATATGTGGACTCTCTGCTTTTGGGATTGATCAGAGAGGCACTTGTATAGGGAGTTCGGAATGAGAACTGGAAAAAGGAAAGCATCAGGGGCAAGTCGACAGGTTTGTCACAGATATTCAAGGGTAATTGACCCGGTGTGGTCAGGTTTAGGTTCTAGTTTCAGGCAGAATCAGATAGATAGTGTTGGAGGAGGCTCTTAATTCTCGCTTTTCTATACACCCGGGAGCCACCAAGATGTATCGGGATTTTAGATTGAGCTACTAGTGTCTGTCTATGAAGAGAGAAATAGCATGGTATGTCGAGAGGTTCTTGACCTTCAGGATGGTCAAGATCGAGCATCAGAGGCCTCATGCCAAGCTTTAGCCTCTGGAGGTTCCCATCTGGAAGTGGGAACAGATCACCATTGACTTTATAACCAAGTTGCTGAAGACGGAAAAGGGTTTTGATGGGATATAGTTTATCGTGGATCGATTGTGTGACAACCCGAAATTTCTATCTTGTACAGCATTCAATTCAATCAAAGTCAGACTCGTTTCTGCTATCTTTTAGCATTGTTTAGGGTTTGTTTGAGTGTTCTAATCCTAGTACCTTCAAGGTTTGGGTTTAGGGATGAGTTAACTTAAGTTAATCGTACATCATTCAAGCCGGAAAACTCCAAGACTTGGAGTTTACAGCCGTAAACTAGAGATTATGGCCGTAATCTCTTGGTTGGCCGTAAACTCAAGGTGGTCGTGAACTCATGCCCTTATGCATGATATTCTTTCACTTTTCTTCATTTCTCACCCTTCCAAGTCAAGAACACCCAAATTCTCTCTCAACTATCATCAACTAGCATCATTTTGATCTTCAAAATTGTAAGTGATTCTTCCATTTATTAGTTGTTATCCTACTTAATCTAGTAAAACCCTTTGATTTCATCCATCAAAATTCATCTTTTTGGGTTAGATCTTCAAGATCATCATCCTTCACCAAGAACACCAAGAACACCCACTTGTTCTTGGTGGCCGTAAACACCCCTTCAAACTTCAAAACGTAAGTATCCTTCAATATACTAGTTATCCTTAGAAGCACTTGACTTACACCCTTGAATTCAAACACTTTGGCTTGATCATCAAGAGTTTACCGCCACTGCATCTCCCTTGGCTGTAAACCCATCTCAAGAACAACATGGGTCGTGAACATCATTGACCGTAAACCTCTTTGGCCGTAAACTCTCATGGTCATAAACCTCTTTTGCCGTAAACACCATGGCCGTGAACACCCTAGTGTGGCCGTAAACCCCCTTAATGTAATCATATGTGATTATAACACTTCATTCCAAGTTTTTCCTAATCCCTAAGGTGGTTCCCTAGCATATTTAGTTGTTATATACACTAATTATATACATATATGTGTCTTTATATGCTTAATAGGATCTGTTTGTGCTCGATACTTCACTTGACACTTAGCATCCTATATCTGTCTTTCTTGCCAGATCACTCACTACAGGTTAGTTCATACCCTTTAACTTATCTTTTAAATCATTTTAAATGCTTTTATGGGGGGGGATACAAGTATAAAACATTATAGTTATTATATCAATCACATGTGATTAATAACTATCAAACAAGTGGATTTCTTATACTTCAAACTGTTTTATCAAACAAACTATTTCAAAAGATTTTATAAAACGAAATCAAGTCATCTGTAACCTTTCAAAGGGTTAAAATTCCTTTTTATGTTAAAACTCTTTTATATACTAAACTCTTTATCAAACTCTTTTAAACTTATATATTGTCAAAATCATGTCTATGTAGATATGGTTATATAAGTAAGGTTGAAAGGGATTAGGACTGATAACTCACTTTATTTTCTGTTCCATGTTTGGTTGTCGACTTAGGGTATCCAGTTGTTTTTCTGACTGTCGTTTGAATCTTAGTTATAGATTATGTATATGTGTATAGATATAAAAGTTCTTACCTCAGTTCAACACCTTTGGGTAGCAAAGGTGTACAAACATACTCAATCATTCAAACAACATTACTAGTAAACTATAGTAGGTATAGTTTAGAGAATTACTACTCACTATTTGTAGAACAATGAAACATACAAGATTCAGTTCATACATGAGTCAGTTCAAACATACTATAACGAGAAACAAGGAGGAACACACTATACACTATACAAAGAGAACATACTATACACTATACAAAGAGAACATACAATACACTAGAACAGGTAGAGCATATTATACAAATACTAGAATACTATAACATGAATGTGAGCCACTACTTTATGGCATGGAAAAAATAGTTATCACTCCAGCATTGGTGCTCCTCCATTTGAGCTCTTGTATGGTTAGAGATTTCGTACCCCGGTTTGTTGGAAGAGGTTGGGTATAAGGTCTTGGAAAGGACCGAATTTGTCCTTCAAACCACAGAGCTTATCTAGCAGATCAGGCAGACCAGTCAGAGTTGGCAGAAGAGCTATGCTGACCAACGTCGATCATAATTTGAGTTCCAGGTCGGCGATATGGTGCTCCTGAAGGTTTCACCCTAGAAAGGTGTGATATGCTTCAGGAAGAGGGGGAAATTGGGCCCCTGATATATTGGACCTTTTTCGGGTTATTTCCAAGGTTGGCAAGGTAGCCTACATGTTGGATTTTCCATGCGAGCTCAAACAGATCCACAACACTTTCCATGTCTCTCAGTTGTGGAAGTATGTGTTGGGTAGCATGGCACTTATTATGTTGGATGATACTCATGTCGATGAGTGTCTGAACTATGTTGAGAGACCGGTGGCTATTCTAGAAAGGATGATGAAGGTCATATGCAACATGGAGGTACCTTTGGTAAAGGTATAGTGGCAGCATCGGAGAGGCTCCGAGTGGACTTGGGAGGCGGAGGTTGAGATGTGGGAGCATTATCCAGAGTTATTCACCACGACAGACTTCGAGGATAAATTCTAGTTCAAGAGAGGGTGAATTTTAATATCCCAATGATAAGGTACTTCTGATCTTAACCCTGTAATTTAATTATGTTGCATCTTGGTCCCTAAATTCAAGAAAGGGTGCAAAAAGGACCCCAGTGGCATTTTCATCAATAAGCCTTGGTGTAACGCCCCGATCCTTAGGAATTAATTAATGAAGAATTTCTGGATAAAGCTCTACTCGACGAGTTGGTCGACCTACTCGTCGAGTAGCAGCGGGGTGAGAACGGGGGTTAGTGACCAACTCGGCGAGTCCACTATTGGGACTCGGCGAGTAGGAGCTGGCAGTGGAAACCCTAAATACTGGGGTTTGCACCCCTATTTAAAGGAGCCTCAGCCTCCTTTGGGACTCCTTACAGTCTTTGAGAACCCTTGAAACCCTAATTCGTGTGTGTGTGCCTTGGTGTGGGTTTGAAGCTTGGAAAAGAGGATCTTAGAGGAAGGAAGCTAAGAGTGCAAAGGAAATTGAAGCAAGAAAGGAGTGGGAAGTGGGTTTTGCTATAGCTAGCAACGTTTGAAGGTATCAAAGTACCATTCTTACTTCCCTTTTCTTCCCATTGGTTGCTTCTAGGGCTTTTTATGGATTTTCAAGTTGGGATGTTGAGCTATGGGCTAGATCTGAAGTTGTAACTTCAGTTCTGGACCCTCCTTGGATGCTAGAGTCATAAAGTTGTTGTATTGGTTGTGGTTGGAGTCCCTCTTGGACTAGAAGCTCCATTAAGAACTTAAAATAGACATTTGGAGCCTTTATAACCATGCATGCACGTAAAGTTTGTAACTTTACGTTGTAAGTATGCTCTAGAAGCTTGGATCTGTGATTTGGAGCCGCTACATGGCTCAGAACAGGTCTGTATGAAAGAGGACTGGATGGACTCGGCGAGTTGGATGAACAACTCGGCGAGTCCGATGAAGATCACCATAAAACTCGACGAGTTGAAGAACAACTCGGCGAGTCGGATGGCTTTTCCCTTGGATAGGCATGTGTGTGTACCCATCGAGTTGCAAGGAGGAAACTCGACGGGTGGCCCTTAAGGATTTATCGGGATTCGAAGGAACTCGACAAGTCTCTTCGATGACTAGGTGAGTCGGAATGTGCTCCACGGACTCGGCGAGTGGCCGAGTGCACTCGGCGAGTTGAGGTCAACATGGACTGTTGACCTTGACTGAGGACTCTGACCTTGATTAAGAATTACTAAGAGGCTATGGGGTGTCTCATAATAATAAGAACTTATGAGTATATTGTGCCATGGTTATAAGTGGTGGTGCCGGTGTCAAGTGATCTGATAGTTGGAGTTTGCATTTCAACCGACATCTGCGAGGTGAGTTATCCTCACTATATTGATAGGGTCTACGGCACCAAGGCCGGCCCTTTATGATTTACATCCTGGTTTAGGATGGTTGCTTGTTATTTCCATGCTAGATTTCATCCTGGTTTAGGATGGGTGTTATGTTATTGCTTTGTTAGAATTCATCCTGTTTAGGATGGTTGCTATACTAGAGATCGGTTAGATCGATTGTTATGGTATGCTACATATGATTCGGATCTGTTAGATCGGAATCAGGATAGATAGTAGGTTATGATTTATGATCCATAAGGATCGGTATGTTAGTGACCTGTTAGGTCGATACTCTAGTGACGAGTGAAACTCTATGATTGACGGTCAATGAGATAGATATGTTGCTATGTGTATATGCCACTATATGATTGTATGCTTACATGGTTAGTTGCTTGTTAGTTGGGTTGAGACGGTCCTGCTTTGTGCTGAAGGCCAACACACCCTCTGAGCGGCCCGGGAAGGTTGTAGGCCCAAGCGGCGGACCAGTCATGCCGAAGGCTCGGGATAGATTCATATAGATTGTAGGCCCAGTAGGGCAGACCAGTCCGGCCAATGGCCCAGTATGTATGTTGTTTGATTGATCGTTTTGGCTGTGGCCTTAGTCAGTATGGTATTGGTATTTTGGGGGTAGCTCACTAAGCCCTCGGGCTTATAGTTTTCAGTTTATTATTTCAGGTAATTCAGGAGAGCGAGGGAAGGCGAAGGCGTGACCGTACCGCTCCTCATCCTCATGATCTATTTTGGGACACTCTGATGATAAACGGATTGGAAATGTTTTGTAAAAGCAATTACTATTTGACTCTTTTGTTAGTATTAAAAGTTTAAATTTGGCGTAAATTTTTGGGTGTTACACTTGGGGGAGTATGCCATGCATATGCATGGACACGAAGCGTACTAGGGCGCGGCCTAGTACACTGGGCGTATATCTTGTACATGGGGCATACTTTCCAGATATCGAAACCCTAATTTTTAGGGTTTAGCTCGTATTTAAACCCCATTATAGCCTCATTTCCTCTAACCTCATCAACCACCATTCTCATAGATCGTTCTTGCAACCTTAAATTGCCTTATGAAGCCATTTTAAGCTTAAGAGTGTGTTTTTGTGCTTTAAAGAAGAAGGAAGGGAGTAAAACTCACGTTGGAGTAGTGAAGCACTTTAGATCTGGGATTTGTACCTCTTTGACAACCTTTTGAAGGTATAAAGCTTGAAAATTTAATCCTCCATGATATAGATCAAGAAATGGGCATTTTAATGATTTTTTTGGTCCCAAAATGTTAGATCTTGATCATGGCATCTTCTTGATTCATTAAGTGTATTTTCATACATTAAAAGTGGACATAATTCATAAAGATGGAGTCCCAATGGTTGGTTTTTTACTATGCATGTCATTGAGAGTCTTAAGGCATTAAGATGTTGGATTTTTATGGATTAAGCACTTATTGAGCATGCAAGGTCATAAAGTTGGAAGCTTTATGAATCCTAATGACGTTTTGACCTTGGATCTGCATTTAGACATGTTAAGACGTTATATTAAGCACTTAATGGGACAAAGAAGAAGTCTAGTGTTACGCCGAGCGTACCGGGGTTATGCCTAGCATACGCGGCCAACGACTCCAATATGGTCAAACAAAGGAGAATGCCCAACGTAACTCCAGAGTACGCCCCGCGTACGCTTGCTGAGTTGACTAGGCTGGGTTGACTCAGTTGGGTTGATTCAGTTGATTTTTGGATTTTGAGCAGTTTGACCTTGACTTTCACCAAGTTTGACCTAAAGGGTATTTTGGGTATTTTGGGATTTTGATTGTGATTGGTCACTTGGATGGTTAGGTGTCGGTTGGTGCTGAGATTCGGAGTCGAGACCTCATCAACTTTTGTCCAGTATGTGAGGTGAGTTTTCCTTACTATACTTACCGGTCGAAGGCACCAAGATCGGACCATTGGTTTGATATCCTACTATTCTATGATATGCGGAGTATGGAATAGATATACATGATTATGGTAGTTGTCGATATGCTAGTCCGATAGATCTGTAGCACTGGCTGTGATTTTATCTACATGATTATCTATATATGTTGTTGTTTGTTATATGTCAACATATTGTGTTAGGTTGAGGTCGCAATGCTTTGTGCGATAGCCAACAAACCCTGGAGCATTCCATATATGAGCTGAGGGTTTGGTAGGTCATGTCAGAATCATATTGAGGGATCAGCAGCATTCTAGATACGAGCTGAGGATCGGGTGGTACGCCAGACTCGTACTGAGGACTTAAGGGTATTTCATTCTGATGACTGATTTGGTCAGAGAGCAATCAAGACATACGTTATGGGCCCCAAGGTCAATCCAGACTTATGATGTGGGCTTAGGGGTAATCCATTCTTTTAGCTGTGGACCCAGTACATGCTGTTACTGTATATGTTATCTACTTATGTGTTAGCACTTTGGGGGAACTCAATAAGTTTTGGCTTACGATTTTTAGTTATGGTTTCAGGTACTTCGGATGATTGAGGGAAGGCGAAGGCGTGACCGTACACATCCTTTTGTTTATGACTTATGATTTTGGGAGACTTGATGTTTGAAAAATGTTTTAAAAACTATGATTTGTAAACAATTTATGAATTGGGTTGATTTAAAAGTTTAAATTTCTTGTGATTTTTATGGTTGTTGCACATCGTCTCTACTTGCCCACCTCGTGGTTCACTGCTGAGAACTTCAAATAATATTTTTATAAAACACATATTTTTATGTGCCACGATGTGGCTGTTCCTTCCCCACGTCATTTCTAAATTCGTTCCCTTTTTTTGGTTACTCATTCCATTCGATTTTAAACACATACAAACTAGCCTTTATACTAAAAGATAAAGTCAAATTGATTTAATTATAATATTATTTAAAAGACAAACTATTAGGACTCTCGTAAATAATTTAATTGTTGACTTTTAGTCAATAGAATTAAACGATATTTGAACCCAAATGTGTGTGTGTGTGTGTGTGTGTATATATATATATATATATATATATATATATATATATATATATATATTGTAAAATCATATTCATATGTATCACATCAACTACAAACATTGTGTCCTCGCATGTTTTTTAAAATGTGCATTGTTAGTCTTACCTCGACTAGGCTCATCCACTTTTTGTCTATAAGGAAGGATTAAGGTAGGTCTCTTTGATTCCTAATGAGGTTGACTTTTAAGAGTCATGTATTGCTCGCCGTCGACACTGTCTTCTTGTGTTTGAAGTGGAGTTACCGAAAGGGTTTGATAAGACAAATGTACAAAGTTAAAAGTATTAACTTAATAAGTAATAAAAAAATACCATTTTAAATATAATAATGTGAATCTTATGCTTCCCATGGAAATTACACCTTGTGGTATATTATTTTTTATGTAAGCTTATTTGGTTTACCGGCTCATCAAGGGAAGAATATAGTCATAGAAAGGTATATGTTGATCAGATTCTCAAGTGTTCCTTGATCCGAATCTCATTGTAACTTCACATGGTCGATTCACCATTCGGACTCATGACGCTCGACTAATCCAGTCATGATTGCTAAATTGGCATTAGAAGAGAATAACATGTTGTTGACATAAGTCAATAAATCTTGTTTCTAGGAATCTCATAGAGATTGAGATTGAAAATAGTTTGTCCACCTAACTAACTTCATTTTGTAATTTTCGGCTAATCCACTTTACATTGTGAAGACAAATATGGGCCCTAGCCTTTTATTTAATAACTTATTGGGTAATTATATTAAAAGGATTTCTTGATCAAACTAATTGTGTTTTTCCTTTTCTTAAATAGATGCCTTCTGGTTCGGGTGCTACTCCTCCTCCTGCACCAACCACTTCATAAACTTCTCATTTGTAACTCCCAGATCCTGGTATGTAATTTAAATCAAAATAGTCATTTCTGCAAAGGGACTCGACGAGTTGGAGGCCCCAACCTCGTTGAGCAGGAATAGATTCTTGGACACGAGACTTGAAGTCTACTCGATGAGTTGAGAGCCTCAATTCGACAAGTAAGATTGCCATAGTGAAACCCTAATTTCAGGGTTTTGCACCTTGTGTAAGCACCTTAACCTCCAAAGGGTGGCCTCATTTGTAGCCTCCATCACTCGAAACCCTAGCCATGAAACCCTAATCCACATTTGAGTGTTTTGGGGCCATTATTGTGTGTTCTTTATGACCATCAACCAAAGTTGACCCTTAGGGGGTTATGAATACGAAAGGGTAATTAAAGGATATTTGTATGTGTAGGAGTTTCAGAGGAGTTGATCCCAGAGTCGAGGCCAGTTTAGCTACTACACGACATTTGAGGTGAGTTACCTTCCAGTAGAAGTGGGTCGAAGGCACCAATGTTGGCCCACTAGTAAGAGTTATAGTAGAGATGATTGTCTTTGTGATAATTATATGGTATGTCACTATATGTTATGCTTTATATGCTACTATGTTATGATATTATGTGATAGTGGTAGGAGGGGTAGGATAGACCCCAGTACCGGTCGATAGGGCCGAAGGAGTATGTCAGCACCCAGATAAGCTAGGCAGTATATGACTTATGTGTTTATGAGCTAGCATTTTATATGGTAGAAGTAGGGGTGAAATAGTCCCCGATACCGGTCGAAAGGACAGAAAAGGTAGGCTAGCACCCTGATATGCTAGGCAAGTTACCGGTTGCAAGAGATTGAAAGGGTAGGCCAGCACCCTGCTATGCTAGGCAGTTACCGGTTGAAAGAGACCGAAGGGGTTGTCTAGTTCCTAAATTTGTTATACATTATGATTATTGTATGGTATGTGGTAGGATGGGGGAACTCACTAAGCTTTGTGCCTACAGTTTTAGTTTTTGTTTCAGGTCCTTCTTCTTTGAAGGGATTGGAGCCGGCACGATAGCAGCGAATCGCACACACGATTTTCCGCACTATGATGTTCTTGGGATTTTGTACTCTAACATTATTATATTATGACATGTTTTGAGACATATGACTTATGGGTTTTTATGATATGAGATAACTTCATGATGTTTTCAATAATCCGTTTTATGAATTATTAAATTAAAAAAGAAATTTTTGGTCTTAAATTTTAGGATGTTACAAGTTGGTATCAGAGCCTTTGTTTGAGGGATTCATACACACCTTCGGGGGTGTCTAGACTCAAATCGAGGGTTTGAAAGATTTTTACAAGGAGATAGTTTTTCTAAAAATTAAAATAAAGAGTTTTGAGAAAGAACAAGGTGTGATGCTTGTAATCGGCCGAGCTCAAGTAATTTTTCCCCAAGATAGCCATACATGTTTGTTATGATATATGATATGATTATGAGAACTGCATGCTAGATTAGGGTTGAGGATCTAGGAATGATGCCTTATATGCCTTTATTTATGTGTATGAGAACTGCATACTAGATTAGGGCTAAGGATCTAGGAAGATGCCTTATGTGCCTGCTATATGTGCTTATTGAATTATATGTCAGAACTGATTAGTCAATGATATGATGGACAGAATAGGATATGCTTGATTTGGTTACTCGATGCCCGAATGTTGCTTGCTTTGTGCTTTTAGGATTTCTAGCTATCTTTAACTAATTAGTAAACGAATACATTAAGTTACATATTGCGAGGACTAAATAATTTTAGAAGGTTAGGTCTAGCCCTATCTTGTAGCTCTTGTTTGAGTCCAACCGTTATAGGGTAGGACCTCTCATCGAAAAATTATATGGTCTTAGTGATATGTAATGGTATTCGCAAGCTAGTTAGAGAAAGGTAACAAGGATTTCTTATGCAGCTGATGGAGGAGAGTGGGTCGGAGAGTTACCCTAGGGTAAGCCTACGATGAGATTAGTGCAGCGAACAGTAGTAGTGAAAGGGACTTGGTGAAGTCAAGGAAATCCTTGAGGAAAGTACAGATAGATGTGGAAGGTAGTATAGGCCTATACTACTGAAAAAAGAGGATCCATACTCGAGTCATGGAGGGATAAGATAGAACTAGGGAACTTGTAGAGTGTGTGAGTATTTTTGCCTAGAGGCATTTCTAATCATTTCCCTTGTATTGTTAGATCTAGCATTTAGTTTAGAAAGGTCAATATAGCCTTTAATTTCTTTCATTTATGGGCGAAGGTTGAGGAATTTTTGGGGACCTTGTGGCATACAACCGAAACGACTCCCGCTAGATAGCCGCCCCTTTCTTTCTTTTTACAGCCTCGTGGACGAACGAAAGAAGGTAAGTTACAGAACGGGGCAGTGAAGGCTGGTGAAGTAGATAGCAAGCAAGAGCTTCTCAGCCCCATATTCTCTTAGTCAAGCGCTAGCACGCCCCTCTCTCTAAAGAGGTGTAAGCACTTTACTCGCTAGGGGATGGGATTCATTCACTTGCATTCCTACTAGCACTACAAAATGCTCCGGTCTTAACGCCCCTACTACTATTATGCAACCTTTCCTCAGGTTCGTAGAGTCGGGTTTCCCGTTTACCCACAACGGAAGAGCCACCCCCACCAGGCAGGCGGCCACGGGTCATGACGCACTCTTCACACAACAAATCTACTTTGAAGTTGACTAATTCGCTCGGCCAATCGTCAGAATGTGTACGAGATACCATAAGGCACCTCTTGAGGTTATATATGACCCTAAAGATTGAGTGTTTTGTTTTAGAATGGTGGTGACACATCACAGAGCGGGAGGGTTAGGGTCTGGTTCAGGTTCAGGTTCAGGTTCGGGTACAGGTTCTGAGCCGGTTGATGACGGACTACGCGAGTTTATTGCATCTGAGATAACGAGAGGCATCCTTGAGGCGACCCCGATGATTTTCGAGTCGATCAAGGAAGGGATCATTGAGTTGATTAAGGAGCACCTCAGGGTGTTCAAGAGTGACATGGCATTTGGCCAATCAAGGACGCACACACTCTCCTTCAAGGATTTCAGAGGATGTGGTACGCCATACTTTCACGGGGTAAAGGACCCCATTGTGGATAGAAGGTGGATTGCAGACATTGAGTCTGCATAGTTGACGAGCTTCTGCCTTGAGGGGTCGAAGGTCTGGTATGTTGCAGGATGTTTGAGAGACAGAGCTAGACACTTGTGGGAGGCAGTCAGTGGCACGTTGGGAGCCCCAACCATAGAGTCTATGACTTGTTCGGACTTTGTGACTAGGTTTAGGGTTGAGTTTACGCCAGCTGTGGAGATTCAGCAGATGGCTAGTGAGTTTCTTGATATAAGACAGACGAATGAGTCGGTGGCGGAGATAACCACCAAGTTTAGGGAGAGGGCCTTACTGGTGCCTCAGTGCGTGCGGGATGAGGAGATGAGGAAGACCCAGTACTACGACATGTTGAGAGCTGACATCCGGAAACATGTCAGCTACTCAGCATGCCCAACCTTGGAGGACATGATAGTCAGGACGATAGAGCGGTAGATTGATATAGAGAACATATGGAAGAGGAAGGCAGAGGCTAGGCAGGTGACTGGGGTTTAGGGGAAGAAACCCAAGGGATCCAACTCTAGGTCGAAGGGCCAGCAGTGCATGAGCCGCTATGGGAAATGCGGAAAGACACATGGGGGTGTGTGTCGATTAGGGTCATCGGGCTGCTATAAGTGCGGTAAGCTTGGGCACTTCGGTAAGGATTGTACTACCCCTACTTCTAGCTTACAGACTTCAGACCTTCTTTCTTTCATTGAAATCAGAAGGTCCATAAAAACTCCAACAGCCCGAGATTAACATAAGGAGCGCCAGCGGCGACACCAGCTCCAGCGACCCTGCGGATAACGTACGGCCGACAGGGGAAGACACATGTGTTGGGATTTAAGCACTATAACACTCCTATGGTGTACATAAAACCCTAAATGCTTTGGATCTATGTTTTCTCTAATTATACATGCATTTTGTTTTTCCAATGCATTCTTCCTATCTAGCATTCAACAGAAGCTATATAATATAAAACTTTAGTTTGGATGCTTACCTCTTGAGTAGTGTAGAGTTCTTGACCTTTGAAATCCTTAGCACCTCAAGTGTGATGCCTCTATTGGTTCACAAACACCATATGCAAGAGGAGGCCTGAGAGAATAGGTTAGCAAGCTCAAAATCGTGTATCACTCTCATGGAAAGATGGGGCAACTATTTTGGCTCTAGGGGGCTCTATTTATAGTGTTGTACGTGCTAGGGTTACACTTTGTAAACCCTAATAACCCACAACTTTCCACATTCTCATGCTCCATGGGTTTAACCTCCAAGGACTATCCATGGATTATTTTAGCCCATAATCATGTATCATTGGTCCACACTATTAGAATCATTGATTTACATAATCAATCCCTATATATTTAATGGGTCTCTTTTGACCACAAAGTTAATTCCAAATTAATTCTTGATCAATACTAATTAAATAATATGATTTCATTAATATATTATACTTGTAATATATTAATAAATCATAAATAACCTTATTCTCAAAAGTCCATCCTATCAAATTGCACTGGTGAAGGCAACCCAAAAAGGACCATGGTACAATCAGGTCAAGTACATCCTAGTTATAGTTATGGGCTTAGGCACCAAACCCAACAGTCTCGCACTTGGATAAGTCCAATAACTTTAACTGCCAATGTAACTCTAGGATCCGACTTAGCAATCGTAAGCTTTCAAAAGTCGTTGTCAACTCTGACCCAGTCAGTGATGCATCCTTTAGATAAGGGATCATATAATCCTCTATTCTCAAGATATCAGCTGAACAAATACATGGAACAATATCATACTTATTGTCCAACAGTTTGTTTCCCGATTTTCGATTCGTCTGACAAAGAACATAAATGAACACATCAATTTAGTTCTGACCGGGCCCGGCACATAAGTCAAAACAAAATCATCGAGGGGACCAAGATATCGCGTTTAATCCTATTAGGATAAAAGGGAATAGATAAACTTCGACATTATATTCTTGTACTAACTACTCATTAAATCATGCACAACGATACGTTTTAAACATCAAGTTACTATTGCGTTTTCGTATCATCAATGTACAACTAATTCATAGTCAAAAACTCATATATCTAAGATTTGAAGACTTATATGATATTATCGTCTCACGATCACTCATGATAAATTCCAAGAAGTGATTTAAGTGAGCATGGGTTGATCCAATACTCAAATCTTATTCAGAAGTACTCATGAATGGTGTAGCAAACCTGTTGTTATGCCTAACTCCTTAGACAAATCTACAAGCCAACACATGACATTCTTCTTTCGTACCTACTTCCAAAGTATGATCGATGGTGGATTGTTTGAACAAATCCTATTATTCGGGAAGTCAAAACATGCAAAGTGAAACACAAGAATAATACTAATCCTATATGGCCCCAAAACTTGTGAGCGTAAATAAAACACCTTTTATTTAATCACCATATTGATTACTCATTATTCATTATATAATGTTTCGGTTGATCAACTTAATACTTGAATTAAAACAATAGTTATCCCATGCTCCAAGCATGCACACTATGTTTACCTATGGTCCTTACTTTGTGAAATAAATCAATTTGATTTCGAATTAAACTCATTTCACAATTCCAAATCTCTAAGTGTAAGAATACCAAACTCTTTCCACTATTAGAATGTGTTAGTTCTAAACTATTATGCAAAGATACTTTCTGTACATTCCTTTGGAGATTGTTACAAGACAATTCCATGGAGATGAAGTCTCAATTCCAAAGTACATTCCTTTGAACATCCTTCTTTGCATAAAAGTTTCTAACTTACTCATATATTCTTGATATCCAACTCCCATTATGAAAACTTTTCCATAATTGCTATATGACTATCCATTCTTAACAGAATCCTATTTATTCGTAATTATATCAATATGGTCCATTCATTACTATACTTCCAACTATCCATAAGCAACCAATCCTTAGTGAACCTTAGATTGTCCTTAACAGTTGTTTAACCACTTTAATCATATTTAGTTCTAGTCTTTTTTCCCTGTTAACGCCCTAGGCATTTGGAAAATTAGAACACATGAATATTATAGCATATGCAATCGACCCTACATCTGAAGCATACAGGACATGATTCATAATGTCTTACATAAAGACATGATACTTGATCAGTCTTTTGCTATAATATTTCTATTGGCCATGTTCTCACAATTCAAACTATGAAGAGGGATGTCGTAATCATAATTGAATTTTGAGAATGCAATTAACATTTCCATATATAGAATTTCCTTATGTCAAATCTTTTAAACATAATATTCATATATGACTTTGACTAAATTTGATTAAAAAATCTCAATCTAAGCTTTTAGAATTGAAAATTGAAGTATAAGTTCCTCTCCCTTAATTATAGCAAAACAACTTTTTCAAACCCTGCAACTTTGCGAATTAAAAACTTTGTTTTCTATAATTAACATTGCTAACTTGCAACACTTACCATAAGAATTACGCTCCCACTAGCATAATAATTATTATCTTACTGGCATAACACTAATGCTCCTACTAGCTTCGACATGCATCCAAAATCAGTTGGACTTCTAGAAATCAATACTTATTGACTTTCTTACCAAAGTTAATATTTCTGATATGAGATACTTTGATAAGCCTTTATCTAAGCTTCTCAAAGCCATACACATTTCCTTAGATAGCTCACATGTGTGTCTAAACTATTTCAAAACTTACAGCAATAAGTTCTGAATGTTTAGACCTTTTACCATTTCTCACAATTCGAACTATGAAGAGGGATTTTGTAGTCATAATCAAATTTGAGAATGCAAATATCACAAATGCTATCTCCTTAAAATCTACTTAGTTAAAGCATTTCCTCACAATCATTTTCATGAATTAGAGAGAAACCTTATGACACTTAGATTTAATGGTGTATGTGTTCCTATCCATGTGAATTTGTCATAACCATAATCTTAAGACAAGGTTAGTAAAAAATCCAAACTCATATTGACTGAACTTCTTCAATCTTAATTCCATGCCACCTGGCAGCTCAAGGGCCTACCATTGCTTCCAAGTTGTTATGCAAACAATTGAGAACTCTTAGAACTCACATGCATTGTCAATCTTAACTGGAATGAGCATAAAACAAGAATATGTCAACACGATAAGTTACAAACCTCAAGTCGTGTGCTAGTGGTTAACAATAGGTTTATTCTTGATTAGTTCTTGAAACTTGTCAAGATCTTTAAGACTCCCACAGACCTCTTGACATATAAGTCTCTCTCTGTCAAGAAACATTACTTGACAAACAAATATTCAAGAGTTAGTGAGATTTCTTATCAAGACAAACACTTTCGACAATCAGTCTTAGTTGATCTTTGTTTTATCCAAAACATTACAACTTGCCAATTTAAAGTGTACATTTACTCTACATTTGCTGATATGTCACTCAATATACAATATTGGAGGATGACTCTAAGATTTTATTTTGGAACAAAGTATGATTCATCTTAATTGATTTAACCATATCACAATTTGATCCTCTAAGGACACCTTAGTGATATGGTTTTCATAATCATTAAGATGATCATAAAACACAATACTCAAGTACACTCCCATCTTGTCAGATTGGAGAAACTTTTATCTTTCTACCGAATTTGATTCTTCTTATTCGTTCTGCTATACATTGAGCCTTTTCAATGACTCGGAATTATACTTAGTCTTGTAAGAATGACCATATTTACTAAACTTTAGTAAATCATGATGAATAGTCTTATTTTTCTTTATGGTGGACCTAACCAGTGCACAACCAAGTGTACCTGATCCCCTAGTCCTTCACTTGACTTACATATACATGTGAGCAAGGAATTAGTCTTAATTTCCCAAAGATGAAAGTTCTCATTCATCATACAATACAATTTGCATGATTCCAAGTTTCTATCCAACTGAAACTTGGGTGATGAGAATCTTTCCTTATTTGGTAAATTTAAACACTACCACAAACTGAAGAATCAAATCCATATTGCTAAAAATACTAACATCAATTTTCCACAAATGCCATTGTAAGGAGATATAAGATAAGATAAAATCAAAAATTTTATTTATTTATAAAATGTGGATAAAATTTTCCTTACCATGAATTACATATGAAAACAATGTTATTACAAATTTCTATGCAATCTATCATAACTCTTAAGCAGCTCAAAAATCCAATCATCGAATCAGGCGATTGAAATTCATCTCTTTGCAATCAAACTGTACATGCTTTTCCTTTAAGCTTCCTTTGATCCTACAAAACATCAAAATGTAATCTTATCACATCATGTCTATACATAGGAACTTAATAGAGTTAAATAGTGGACTTACCTAAAGCAGAGTCAAACTTTTTGACCTCACCATTCTTATGATCCTTCAGGTAGATACAGCAACTTCACAACCAATGCCCCTTCTCTTGGCAATAGAAACATATGGACTCTTTGGGAATGGTACACAGGACAATCTCAGAATTAGTCTTTCCTTTTCCCTTGGAAAGAGAAATCGTTTCTAGACTTCCAATGTTTCCATTCTCAATGCCCATGGAAGTTTAGGAAGTAGATCTTCCAATCAATTTGCATTACCAGTGCACCAAATCATTGCAAATTTAGCAACATTTAGCAAATAGGTAAGATCAATAAGGATCATGTCGCGGTCTTTCATATAGTAGTCTCTAACAAACTAAATATATGACTCGAGAGGTGACTGAAGAACCAAGTCAACAACCAACTTCCTCGAAACGACTCCTAACATTCCCAGCCTATCAATGTGTAACTTCATCTCCAAGACATGAGCACACACAGACCATCCATCTTGGTGTTTGCTAGCCAACAGAGCTTGAGTGACCTTGAACTTTTCAAGTCTTTGAACTTTTAGGTTAGGGAGAATAATTGGAGGAGGTTGAGGAAGTGAAGTATGATATTGTGGAATATCATCTTCGTGTGGAAAGCTCCAACAGATTCGGGAAGACCATAGTTGTCCGAACTAGAAATCTATAAAGGGAGAAACTCAAGTTAGTTGATTTAAGTCCTTAATATAACACCCAAAACGAAATATTAAGGATAGGACCCAACACAATATTTTACAATTGCGAAGAGGGATGCCATAATCCAATTGTAAAATATTTGAAGCTAGGTAAATGACGATTTACCAATTTCTATCATGAAAAACGAAATAGATTATTAAGTTTTAATTGGTTTGAAATTCCTAGATCTTTGAGATTCATTGAACTTTTCAATGGCATGTTTAAATCTTGGTGTTCCCTTCAAGTTTGCAACTGGGATGTCGAGGATCACAAACAAGGTGTGAATAACCATGCAAATTATCTTGGTATACCCAATGTTACAGATCACCTAATCAATATGTCGGTTAACCACAAACGCTCCATTGATCTGTGATTAACACCAACTTACCCTTTGTCACACATGGTCAGTTTAGGATTAGTGTGTCAGTTAACCACACACGCTCCACTAACGACTTAACAAAGGTGCAAAGTGTAATTTCAGGGATTAGCACCATTTTCACATTTTTCCTAAAGTAACTAAGATTACAAATTTAATAAAAGTTTAGTTACTTTATATTTATCATTGTACTTTTAATAAAGGTAGAATTAATGTCCTATCCTACCCGTTCTACTAACGAAAACCAGTCAAGGAAGCGGTGGGTAATAGTGGACACCTATTAAACCACCATTTTATAGGCAATGACCTTATACCCCTCTTACAGACCGGCTTCGTGAATGAGGCCTACTAACGGTAAGACTGACTTGTTCTTATATATATATATATATATATATATATATATATATATATATATATATATATATATATATATATATATATATATATTATAAAGTGTAAGGGTTTGGAATTAAAATTTCATTTAATGAGACTTTTCAAATTCCAAAACTTGAGGGCAAGTTTTGAAACTTGTCAAAACTCTTCACATTCATAACATATGAGTTTAATGTGTGTTTTATGAAAAGACTCTAATCCATAACTTGAGGAAAAGTTTTGGAGTTCATTAAAACATTTAAGAAAAGATTTTTCATGTTCCATAACTTGAGGACAAGTTATGGAACTCATTAAAGAATATTTAGATCAATTCTAACAAAGAAAAATTATCACATAATATTTTATTGATCTAATCTAACTCATGTAGCAACGCAATTCATATCAAATAATACAAATAATTAACCTATTATCTTAATATTTGACAATTCTTGTTTCATTTTCATAACATATGAGTTTAATGCCATTTTAATGTATGAGACTTTTCATTTACCATAACTTGATGACAAGTTATGAAGGTCATTAAAATTCATTTAGATCATTTTTCTAACAACTAAAATTATCACATAATCTATGATCTAACTAAACTCATAATCAAGATAATTTCAAGTCAATAATTTGAAAGCAATTTTGTTCATCATATAAAAAACAACTATTATTTTAAAACTTTGACAATTATCTTGTGGTTGGATGAGAACAAGCACCACCATATCATAAAAAACATTTCCAATGATCCAAAACAGTTTTTGGTAGTGTTCCTAATCCAAACCAGGCAAAGAAACTCGAAATTCTACAAACAGGGCCACCAACTCGTCGAGTGCATAAACTGACTCGCCGAGTTGCTCTGTTACTGAGTGGACTCGTCAAGTCTGTTCATGGACTCGGCAAGTTCACCAGTCAGAGGCCAAATTTCGACTTTTTCAGCTTCGAAAAACTAGTAAGCATAAAATATAATAGAAAACAATCCTAGGCTCTAATACCACTGTTGGGTTTTAAGCACTATAACACTCCTATAGTGCACATGAAACCCTAAATGCTTTGGATCTATGTTTTCTCTAATTATACATGCATTTTGTTTTTCCAAAGCATTCTCCCTATCTAGTATTCAATTGAAGCTATATAATATAAAACTTTAGTTTGGATGCTTACCTCTTGAGTAGCGTAGAGTTCTTGAGCTTTGAAAGCTTTAGCACCTCAAGTGTGACGCCCCTATTGGTTCACAAACACCATATGCAAAAGGAGGCTTGAGAGAATAGGTTAGCAAGCTCAAAATCGTGTATCACTCTCTTGGAATGATGGGGCAACCGATTTTGGCTCTAGGGGGCTCTACTTATAGTGTTGCACATGCTAGGATTACAGTTTGTAAACCCTAATAACCCATGACATTCCCCATTCTCATGCGTCATGGTTTTAACCTCCATGGATTAGTTTAGCCCATAATCATGGATCATTGGCCCACAGTATTAGAATCATTGATCTACATTATCAATCCTCATATATTTAATTAGTCTCTTTTGACCACAAAATTATTTCCAAAGTAATTCTTGAGCAATACTAATTAAATAATATGATTTAATTAATATATTATACTTGTAATATATTAATAAATCATAAATAACCTTACTCTCAAAAGTCCATCCTATCAAATTGCACTCGTGAAGGCAACCCAAAAATGACCATGCTACAATCGGGTCAAGTACATCTCAGTTATAGTTATGGGCTTAGACACCAAATCCAACAAGATGCTCCAGTGGTGAGGATCCGAGCCTTCCAGCTAACCACCAAGGAGGCACGTGCCTCACCAGAAGTGGTGACGAGTATGTTTTCTTCTCCTTAACTCTTATTACATCTCGGTTATTTTATTTATGATCTATGTTTTATGTGCTTCATTTAGGATCGTTGCATGTGAACGGTATCCCAGTTCAGGTGTTATTCGCTTCGGGGGCTACCCGATCATTTGTCTCTCTTGCACTTAGCAAGAGGTTTTCTGAGTCTTCGGGCATGTTGGATTGTCCTTTAGAGGTCGAGATTCCTGACGACCGATCTGTACGGGCATCATAGGTTTCCATAGATTGTGTCTTGAGGTTGTGTGACGAGCGATATCTTGTGGTTTGGTTCCCATTCCTTTGAGGGGGAACAAGGTTACCATAGGCATGGACTGGTTAAGCCCTAATGAGGCAGTAATCGACTGTGCGCAGAAGCTGGTACACGTCAGAACCCCAAGTGGGAGAGAGTTGGTGCTTCAGGGCGAGAGGCCGCAGGATGGACCAACTTTGTGTTCGGCAGCAAGGACTAGGAACTACCTCCAGCAGGGATGCACAGGTTATGTCGCCTACGTTAAGGATACCCAGGAGATGGGTAAGGCGACCGTGAGTGATGTACCAGTGGTGCGAGAGTACTCAGACGTGTTTCTAGAGGAGTTTCCTGGGATACCTCCGAAGAGACAAGTGGAGTTCAGGATCGACCTAGTCCTTGGTGCAGCTCTGATAGCCATGGCACTATATCGGTTGGCTCCTCCTGAGATGCAGGAATTCTCTAAATAGCTGCAGGAGCTATTAGACAAGGAATTCATTAGGCCGAGCAGTTCTCCTTGGGAGCCTCGATCCTGTTTGTGAAGAAGAAGGACGGGTCGCATCGGATTTGTATAGATTACCGGGAGTTGAGCAAGGTAACGGTGAAGAACCGTTACCCACTCCCGAGTATTGATGATCTCTTCGACCAGCTACCGGGGGCATCTTGGTTTTCCAAAATATATTTGCGTTCAGGCTACCACCAGGTGCGAGTTAGAGATGAGGATGTATAGAAGACTGCTTTCCGGACTCAGTACGGCCACTACGAGTTCGTGGTGATGCCGTTTGGGCTAACCAATTCCCCTGTCGCATTCATGGACCTCATGAACCGCATATGCAGACCGATGCTAAAACGGTCTGTGATAGTCTTTATTGATTACATCTTGGTTTACTCCAAGGCGCAGGAGCAGCATGAGGAGCACCTGTGGGAGGTGTTGGATACCCTGGGTTTCGGAAGATTGAAGAACTCGACGATTTCAAGGAGGAACTCGGCGAGTTTTGAGTAAAATGTCCCGACTATGTTATGAAGAGGAACTCAACGAATTCATGAAAGAACTCAACGAGTTAGATCGATATTTCCAAGGTTTTATGGATCATGGAACTCGACGCTTTAACAGACCAACTCGGCAAGTTGAGTCAACTAGGATGTTGACTTTGACCTGGATGTTGACTTTGACTTTGACCATCAACCAAAGTAGACCCTTAAAGGGGTTATGAGTATGAAAGGGTAATTAAAGGAGATTTTTATGTGTAGGAGTTTGAGAGGAGTTGATCCCAGAGCTGAGGACAGTTCAGCTATTACATGAAATTTGAGGTGAGTTACCTTCCAGTAGAAGTAGGTCGAAGGCACCAATGTCGGCCCACTAGTAAGAGATATAGTAAAGATGATTTTCTTTGTGATAATTATCTGGTATATCACTATCTGTTATGCTTTATGTGCTAGTATGATATAATATTATGTGATAGTGGTAGGAAGGGTAGTAAGATAGACCTCAATATCGGTCGATAGGCCCGAAGGGGTATGCAAGCACCCAGATAAGCTAGGCACTATATGACTTATGTGTTTATGAGCTAGAATGTAATATGGTAGAAGTAGGGGTGAAATAGTCCCCAGTACCGGTCGAAAGGACCGAAGGGGTAGGCCAACACCCTGATATGCTAGGCGAGGTACCGGTCGAAACGACCGAAGGAGTAGGCCGGCACCCTGATATACTAGGAAAGTTACCGGTTCCAAGAGACTGAAGGGGTAGGCTAGCACCCTGATATGATAGGCAGTTACCGGTTGAAAGAGACCGAAAGGGTAGTCCAGTACCCGGATATGTTAGACAGTATGATTATTGTATGGTATGTGGTATGATGGGGGGAACTCACTAATCTTTGTGCTTACAGTTTCAGTTTTTGTTTCAGGTCCTTATTCTTCGAACGGAAAGGATCCGGCACGATAGTAGTGTATCGCACACATGATTTTCCGCACTATGATGTTCTTGGGATTTTGTACTCTGACATTATTATATTATGACATGTTTTCAAACATATGACTTATGGGTTTTTATGATATGAGATAACTTTATGATGTTTTCAATAATCTGTTTTATGAATTATTAAATTAAAAATGAAATTTTTGGTCTTATATTTTGGGATGTTACATCATTACTCTCCATCCTCTCACGAGATAAGCTCACTGGTCCTAACTACCATAATTGGATTTGTAACCTGAGGATCACTTTGAGGTACAAAAAGAACGAGTATGTGTTGGACGAGCATCTTAAAGAGGAACTTCCTGATGATGCTACTTAGGAAGAAGCAGCCAAACATGAAAAGCATCGCTATCAATTAATCGAGGTCTTGTGTTTGATGTTGGCAACCAGGTGTTCCAAACTCCAAAAGAGTTGTGAGAACCTTGGGGTGTACAAAATGATCGAGCAACTTAAAGACATGTTCCAATTGCATGATCGAGCTGAGAGATTTAAGGTGATGCAACCAATTCTAGGTTGCAAGAAATAAGAGGGTGGGTTTGTGATTACCCATGTTCTAAATTTGAAAGGTTACTTTGACATACTTGAACGCCTTGGCTTCCCATTCACTCAAGATTTGGCTATTGATGTCATTATTAACACTTTGACTAGTGCATACAAGCCGACCACTGTGAACTACTATATGAATGGTTTGGAAAAGACTATCATGGAGCTACATGGGATGCTTAAAACTACTGAGGAAATCATTGTTCCACTTAGGAGCATAATTTCAACCACTCATATGTTGGCTATTCGTGAAGGTGGTGTCAAAAGAAATAGGCTCTCTCATCCCAACATCAAGGGAAAATAGAAAGGGAAAGTGGGTGCTCCCAATTTCAACCCTAATAAGGACGTTTTAAACATACCACCAATGAATGACCCTAAAGAAGCCATTTGCTAATACTTCCAAGAAAAGGGCCACTGGAAATGCAGTTTCCCTAAGTATCTGGAGGCTCTTAAGAAGAACAAGTCCAAGTTATTGGAACTTTAGGTATGTTTACAATTGAATTACATTCAGCCTCTACTTCTAGCAATTGGATACTTGACACAGGATGTGGAACCCGCATTTGTTCTAATGTGTCGGGATTAAGACGAAGTAGGAAGCTAAGGCATGGAGAGCTCGATTTGATCATGGGTAATAAGAGCATATTAGTTGTTACCAAGATTAGAGATTACAAGCTTTTATTACCATCTAGTTTTTCAGTTGTTTTAAAAGATTGTTGATACTTGTGTTACATGGCAAGAAACATCATTTCATTTTATGTATTGTGGCGTGACGGTTTAACTTTTGGATTTGATAAGAATAATGCTAGTATTTTGGTTTCCAAAGATAATACTCCTTATTTTAAAGCAAATCCTTGCAATGGCATATATGAATATATGATTGTTGTAAGTAGAAACGATAACTTAATCATAAACGTTGGCTCATCTACTTTGAATAAATCATGTCTATGGAATTGTCATCTTCGCCATATAAACAAAAAGAGAATCACCAAACTTCAATTAGATGGAATATTAGAACCATTTAACCTAGAGTTCAATGAGGATTGTTAATCTTGTTTACTTAGGAAAACGACAAAGTTCCCCTTCACATGCAACTTTGAGAGTGGGACAGATCTATAGGACATAATCCATTCAGATGTATGTGGTCTGCTCAGACACATAACTAGACATGGTGAAATATACTTTGTCATATTACTGATGATCTTAGTATATATGGATATGTTTATCTTATTAAAGATAAGTCTACGACATTTAACATATGCAAGAAAATCACGACACTTCGTTCTCATAAGGGCGAAGAGTATCTTAGGGATGAATGTTACAATCATCTCAAAAATTATAGGATGGTCTCACAATTAGCTCCACCAAGAACACCACAATACAATGGCATGTATGAAAGGAGAAATTGAACTTTTCTTAACATGGTTCGTTCTATGATGACTCATGCTACACTTTCAATAAGTTTATGGGGCTATGCTCTACAAACTTCTACTTACATTCTAAACCTTGTATCAACTAAGAATGTAACGTCCCAAAAAACAGTGATAAAATTTTCATTTTCAAATTCATCAATCCCATATATCATATGTCTCCAAAACATCCATGATACAGATTATCCAAAACATCATAGTAAAAGAAATCCTAATTATGGAAACATGAGGGCGAAAATGTTGTTCCATCACGTCGGGCCCTTCCCTTTCATATCGAAAGTACCCGAAACAAAAAACATAATTGAAAGCACAAAGCTTAGTGAGCTTCCCCAAAATACCACATGCAGTATACATATAGATATAATAGCACGTGGTTGTGTCGGGTATATATAAACCCCGAGTCCATAATGAATCTGAGCCCAGATCGGCTCCATGCACATATCATACAATCATATTAGTAATAGTCACATAGACACATACATTCTATACATACGAATCAGTGGGTCATTATTGGTGCCTTTGACCCACTAGTGTGGTGAGAAAAGTCACCTCACAGAAAATACTCTACTGCTATTGTTCTTACTGATAGAGTATCGTTGGTACGCACCACCAAATTAGTTAAACCAAATAAACCTTGAGCTCTTCCTCCAAAATAGGTGCTTGACCAAAAGTTAACTCAAGTTAAAGATCAATGGGCAAAGTCAACGATCAATGTTGACTTTAGTCAACCACCATGTTGTGGCCACCTATGGCCACGCCATGGCTCTCCAGTAACAACCAGACGCGATTTTCCCCATTGCCACGTTGTGGCGGCCTGAACCACGTCATGGGCACTAGTTTTCAGCAGGTTAATCGATTAAATTGTTTTCTTCGATCCCAAATGCTCCAAATTTCAGATCTGGTCCAAAACAAGGTATAAAAGGATAAAGTTTCCAACTTTACCCTATAAGACCATCCACAAGGTCGAAATCTCAAATCCTAGATTCAAAGGAGCTAAAATATGACATGAATTTTCCCATTAACCACTTATCCCAAAAATTCCATAGCTCATTTACTCCAAAACATATTCTAATACCTAATCCAACATAAAAGTTGGTGATTTGTAGACATGCATGTCCAATGCATGTCTTGAAGCCATAAAGAGTCAAAATAAGGGTTTTTATATAGAAGTCTCATGCATGGCTCAAAACTCATCAAGACACCAGATCCAAACCAATAATCATACCAAAAGTCCCATAGATTCATAAAGTTGCAAGCTTTATGAGATCCCATCATTCTAGCTTACAAAACATGAAGATTAAGGGACAAAACATAAGATCTAGCATCCTATTTTGATAAAAATCGATTCTTGGACATTTACAAGGGTCTAGAAGATTGTTAACACAAATGATGAGGCCTAGCTTGCAAAATCTTAGCTCACTTCTTCTTTTTTCTTCCTTTTAAGGATTAAAAAACACCAACAAAAGCTCAAAATGAGAGAGAGAGAGAGAGAGAGAGAGATTTTAGAGTTTCACGGGTCTGATGGAGGCTGAGGGTGAGCAAACCCTAGCCTCCTCATTGCTTTAAATAGGAAGCAAAACTCAGAAAATAGGGTTTCTCATTTGCCAGCTGCCACGTCGTAATGGCTTAAATGAAAAACGTAGGTTGACCTTTACTTTCCACGTCATGGTGCCTTCCCACCATGTCATGGCGATCCTAAAAATGCCAAATTTGCAAAATGTAAAGTACCTCAGGATTTGGATGTTACAAAGAAGGTTGATAAAACACCATTCGAAATGTGGAAAAGGGACTCGTCCCTCTCTTACACGAATCAATGTTTAGGGTTGTGAGGCTTTCATTCATCGAGAAGCGCTTGGCAAACTTGTAGCTAGATTAGAAAGGTGTTACTTCATTGGTTATCCCAAAGATTCTTTTTGATACTTGTTCTACAAGCCTACTCAGAACATGATCCTTGTTGCTCATAGGGAAGTCTTTCATGAGAGAGAGAGAGAGAGAGGGAGTTGATATCTCAAGAAACTAGTGGGTGCCCAATTGATATTGATCAGATTCAAGAGCCAACCAATGAAGAACCTAAATTTAACACTAGATCGTAAAAAGAGGTTGAACAACATGTTGAGGAACCTAATATACTTCCACCTCCACCTCGTAGATCTAATAGAGAACATCATCCACTAGAGTTCTATGGATTCCATATTACTCAAGAGGATGACAACCTTCTATACGATAATGAGCCACATAGCTATCAGGAAGCCATGGCAAGCCCAGAGGCTCCAAAATAGAAAGGCGAGATGGACAATAAGATTCAATCAATATACAACAACAAACTATGGAACCTGGTTGATCCTACACTTAGCCTTAAAACCATTGGGTATAGATGGGTCTTCATGAAGAAGACTGGCATGGATGGGAACGTACAGACTTCTAAAGTTCGACTGGTTGCAAAGGGTTATACTCAGACTCAAGGAATTAATTATAAGGACACCTTCTCACCAGTAGCTATAATTAAGTCTATTAAGATACTACTTTCCATAGCTGCATTTCATGACTATGATGTTTATATGGCTCAGTTAGAAGATTTTGTATAGTCCAAGTCTCCTAATGTGGTATGCAAGCTTGAAAAGACTATCTATGGACTCAAACAAACACCTTGAAGTTGGAACATATGTTTCTATGAGAAGATCAAGGAGTTTGATTTATTAAGAAATGGATGAACAACGTATGTGTGTTAGATCTAGTGCGAGGGTAGTTTTCTTCCTAGCCTTATATGTCGATGGCATTCTTCTAACAGGAAATGACATCCCAACATTGAATAGTGTAATAGCATGGCTTGGGGAGAGTTTCATTATGAAGGACTTGGAAGAAGCTGCTTACATACTTGGTATTAAGATATATATGGATAAATCTAAGCGTATAATAGGACTTCGCCAAAACACGTACTTCATTAAAATCATGAAGAAATTCAAGATGGAAGAATCTAACAAGCGATTTGTACTTATGCAACAAGACACATTTTTTAGTAAAACCTAATGTCATAGTATTACTAAAGAACTATACAGAATGATTCGAGTCCCATATGCCTCGGTTATAGGATCAATCATGTATACCATTATATGTACTAGACTAGCCGTCTTATACGCCATTAGCATGGCGATTCTTTATCAAGCCAATCATGTTGAGAATCATTAAACCGCAGTCAAGAACATTGTGAAGTATTAAGAAGACTAAAAATATGTTCTTAATTTATGGTGGTAAGGAAGAGCTAAGCATCAAGGGATATATGGATAAAAGTTTCCAAATTGACAGGGATAATTTTAGAAAGTTGTATGGCTTTGTATTCATGTTGCATGTGTTGGGTTTTGAGCATTCTAACACTCCTATGGTGTACACGCAACCCTAAATACCTTGGATCTATGTTTTCTCTATTATACATGCAAATATCAATTTCCAAGGTATTTATCCTAACTAGCATATTATGAAGTACAAATAATATAAACTCTAGTAGAATGACATACCTCTTTGTTGGTGCTTGATTCCATGTAGCTTGAGAGCCTAGTGCCCCAAATGTGACACCTCATATGGTTCACAAAACATCAAATGCATTTGGAATAACTTAGAGAGAAAGTAGAACACTTCAAAAATCGGTTTGCCCTCACTTGTTTCACTAGTGGCCGATTTCTTCAACAATAAGATCATTATATAGTTAGTCACAGTTAGGGTAAACCCTAATTGTCATGGCTTTCCATTTCCTTGTATCCATGGGTTCAAATACACCATGGAGCATCTTATGGGTTTCAGCCCAACTTGATAATCCATGGAGCAATAGCCCACTATATAAGTATGGATGATTTACACAATCAACCCATATATTTAATTAGTCTTCTTTTGATCACTTAATTAATTCTAGATTAATTCTTGATCAATACTAATTAAATAATCTTATTAATATATTAGAACTTATAATATATTAATAAACCTGAAGTGTTATTTCTCTCATTTTAGTCTATCCAAATGCATGATGCCATGCAACCCAAATTGACCATGCCGGGTCGGGTCAAGTATATACCAATTATAGTTATGGACTTAGACACTAATCCAACAGTCTCCCACTTGGATAAGTCTAAAACTATTACTGCAAGTACCACTTCATAACCCGACTAGCAATCGTAGCTCTCAAAAGCTGTTGTCGAACTCTGAACAAATCAATGACGCGTCTATTAGATAAGTGATCATATATTCCTCCATTCTAGATATCATATGGACTGAGACATGGATTATAATCATTCTCTCTGTCCATTCGATGTTTCCCGATTTTTGATTTATGACGACTAACTAATTGAACAAATCAAATAAGTCCAGGCCTAGCCGAGCACTTACATTCTGTCATCACTAAATCATCGAGGGGCCCACAGATATCGCTTTTATCCCAAAGGTAAAAGGAATGGAAAAACTTCGACTCATATGCTTGTACTGACTACTTATTGAATCATACACAAAGGCACGTTTTATAACATTGAGTTACCAATGCATTTTCGTGCAATCAATGTATAACCAACTCATAGTCAACAACTCAAATCTCTAGGTTTGAAGAATATAAGATATTATCGTCTCATGATTCACTCGTGATAAAATCCATGAAGTGATTCAAATGAGCGTGGGTTGAATCCAATACTCAGAACTTATGAGCACTCATGAATGTTGTAGCAACTCTTGCTATGTCTAATGCACATTAGACAAATCATACAAGCCAAATTCATGACAGTCTTGATTCATATCTACTTACAACATATGCCTGACTGTGGATGGTTTAAATAACTTAATCATTCGGGAAGAATGATCTAAATATTCTGGAAGTCAAAACATGCAAAGTGAAACACAAGAAAAATACTTAATCCTATATGGCCCCAAACTCTTGAGTGTAAATAAAAATCCTTTTATCTAAGCACCATATTGATTACTCATTATTCATTGTTTCGATATATCAACTTAATACTTGAATTAAAACAATAGTCATGCCACGCTCTAAGCATGCACACCATGTCTGTCCAAACAATAGGTATGCCATACTCCAAGTACGCACACTATGTTTACATATGGTCCTCTCCTTCTGAAACAGATTGATTAAAAATATTTCAATGATTCTCATTTCACAATCCCAAATCCTTTACAATAAATGTAAGAACACCAAATTCTTGTCATTCACCATAATCTTGTTAGATTCTAAACTTATATGCAATGATCCTCTTGTAATGAATATCCACACAAGTCACAAAGACTTGGCAACAGACATTACAATGTATTCCAATGGAAAGCAATTCCATGGAAATGAAGTCTCAAATTCAAAGTACATTCCTTTGAACATCCTCCTTTGCATTAAGTTCTTTTAATCTTACACAGATTCAAAGAATAACTTCCACATATGGAAACAATTCCATATTCCCATTTTGACCATCACTTTTGAACAAGAGTTGCCTCTTTTCAA
Source organism: Lactuca sativa (assembly GCF_002870075.4). Classification (NCBI taxonomy): domain Eukaryota; kingdom Viridiplantae; phylum Streptophyta; class Magnoliopsida; order Asterales; family Asteraceae; genus Lactuca; species Lactuca sativa. The sequence goes on from NC_056626.2 coordinate 373,322,865, forward strand.
AATATGTCAATATGGTCCTTACTCTATACTTCTAATTGTCCATGAGTAACCAATCTTTGGTAAACCTCACTTTGTCCTCAACAACTGCTTAATCATTTTAGTCATATCCAGTTCTAATCCATTTTCCCCTCTTAATGCCCTATGCATTAGGAAAGACTTAGAATGGATAAATATTATAGCACATGTAATCGATCCTATATCCGAAGCATACGGGACACGATTCATGCTATAAAAATTTGTATTTGCCATGTTCTCATAATTCGAACTATGAAGAGGTATGCCGTAATCATAATCGAATTTTGAGAACGCAACATATATAGAATTTCCTTATGCTGAACCATTCCAACATAACATTCATATATATCGTAGATTAAAATCTCAATCTAAGCTTGTAGAATTGGAATGAAGTATAAAATCATCTCCCTTAATTATAGCAAAACAACTTTTTCAAGGTGAATAGAAAATTTTGTTTTCTATAATTAATATTGCTAACTTGCAACACTTAACATAATAATCATGCACCCACTAGCATAATGATTATTATCTTACTAGCATAACACTTATGCTTCCACTAGCTTTGACATGTATCCAGAGATCAATTGGACTTCTAGAAATCAATACTTTATTGACTTTCTTACCGAAGTTCAGATTTCTGATACGAGATTGCTTTTATAAGACTTTATCAAAATCATACACCTTTCCTTAGATAGCTCACTTGTGTGTCTAAACAATTATGAAGAGGGATGTCGTAATCATAATGTTTAGACCTTTTGTCATTCTCACAATTTCTATCTACTCAAAATCTACTTAGTGAAAGAGTTTCCTCACCATCATTTTCATGAATCGGAGAGAAACCTTATGACACTTAGATTTTTATAGTGTGAGTGTTCCTATCCATGTGAATTTGTCACAACCATAATCACAAGACAAGGTTAGTGACAAAACCAAATTCAAATGGATTAAACTTGTTCAATCTTAATTTCTTGCCACCCGGCAGCCCAAGGGCCTACCATTTCTTCCAGGTTGTTATGCAAACAATTGAGAACTCACAGAACTCATAAGCATAGTTAATTTTTAACTGGAATAGACACATAAATAAAAATATGTCAACACGATAGGTTACAGACCTCAAGTCGTGGGCTAGTGATTAACAAAACTCTTGATTAGTTCTTGAAACTATCTCAATACTCCCACTGTCCTCTTGACATATAAGATTCTCTTTGTCAAGAACCATTCCTTGACAAAACAAATATTCAAGAGTTAGTGCGGATTCTCATCAAGTTAAACACTTCTCACAATTGGTCTTAGTTGGTCTTTGTCTTATCCAAAACATCACAACTTACCAATCTCAAATATACAAGAATAGGAAACATCTTACTCTACATTGGACAACTGTTAAAACTTTCGAAAGACCATGTCACTCAAGTTACAATCTTGGAGTATAACTCTAGGATTTGTTTTTGGAACGAACTATGGTTTATCTTTTGATTGAACCATTTCAACAATTCACGATTCCTCTCCTTAGGCAAACAAATGCACTAAGGTGTACTTAGAGGATTAATTTTGATATGGTTCCATAATCATTAAGATAATCATAAAACAAGATACACAAGTACTCTCCCATCTCTTCAGATTGGAGAAACTTTTATCTTTCTGCCTTATTTGATTCTTCTTATTCATTCTGCCATACATTGAAACTTTTCCAATGTTTCAGAATTACACTTAAACTTGTAAGCATAACCATATTAACTAAACTTTAGTAAATCATGACGAATAGTCTTATTGATCCTTTGTGGTGGACTTTGACTAGTGTACAAGAATGTGTACTTGATCCCTTAGTCCTTCACTTGAGTCACATATACATGTGAACAAGGACTTAGTCTTAATTTCCCAAAGATGAAAATTTTCTCATTCATCATACTATACAACTTGCATGATTTCCAAGTTTCTATCCAACTGAAACCTTGGGCGATGAGAATATTTCCTTATTTGGTAAATTATGACACTACCACAAAAAGAATCAAATTCATTTACCAATATTGCTTATCAATTGGAACATATAAACAACAATTTTTTCACAAATGCCATTGTAAGGATACCTAAAAATAAATAAAAACAAAAATTTTCTTTTATTTTAAAACTTGCGGAAAAAACTTATCCTTACAATGCAAATACATATGAAAACTTGTTGTTATCTATTCCTAAGCAATATCTCATAACTCTTATGCAGTGGCTCAAATTCTGGTCATCGAACCATGCGATCAAAATCAGCACACTCTTTCTTTAAGCTTCCTTTGATTCTTCCAAAACATCAAAATGCAATTATATTACATTATGTATTAAGAATCTCCAAACAGGATCTTAATAGAGTTAGATAATGGGCTTTACCTAAAGTAGAGTCAAACATTTGACTTTGCTATCCTTATGGACTTTTAGGTAAATTCGGCAGCTTCGCAACTAATGCCCCTTCGTTTGGCAAAAGAAACATATGGACTCTTTAGAAATGGTACATGAGACTATCACAGACTTAGCCTTTCTCTTTACCATTAGGTCAAACGACTTAACCATGGCCGATCCCTTTCCATTGGGAAGAGAAAGGTTTTCTGGACTTCTAGTGTTATCATTATTAATGTCCATGAAAGTTTGGGAAGTAGATCTTCCAATCTAATTTGCTTTACCAATGCTCCAAATCATTGTTGATTCAGCATCATCAAGCAAATAGGTAAGATCATTAAGGTTCATGTCGTGATCTGTCATCAGGGAGTGACTAAAGAACCAAGTCAACAGCCAACTACCTTGAGACTTCGACACCTGACTCTCCCGGCTTGTCAATATGTGACTTAACCTCTAAGATGTAAGCACATATAGACTTTGCTTGCCAATAGGGATTGAGTGACTTAGAACTTATCAAGTCTTTAAACTTGTGGGATAGGGAGAACTATTGGAGGAGGTAGAGGAAGTGAAGTATGATTTCCAGTCCCACTAATGCACAACAAAGGGATTGATCTTTCACCTTGATTGCCATTTGGGATATCATCTTCATTAGGAAGCTTGTTCCTAATGATTTGGGAAGACTATAGTTGTCTGAAGGAGACATCTATAAGGGAGAAATTCAAGTTAGTTGATTTAAAGTCCTTAATATAACACCCAATATGAAATATTAAGGCTAGGACCCAATAACCTATTTATAACTGGAAGAGGGATGTTGTAATCCAAATTATAAAATAGTTAAAGGTGGTTAAATGACGATTTACCAATTTCCACCATGAAAAACGAAATATAATTAAGTTTTAATTGGATTTGAAACTCCTAGATCTTTTGAGATACATTGAACTTTCAATGGCATGTTTGAATCTCGATTGTGCCCTCTCAAGTTTGTGACTGGGATGTCGAGGATCACAAACAAGGTGTGAATAACCATGCAAATTGACTTGATACCCTTAACTTTATCACCTAAACGATGTTCCGGTTAACCACACACGCTCCACCGATCTATAATAAAGTCAAGTTACCCTTTGCCACTCTTACTAGTCCTTATTAGTGTTTCGGTTAACCACACACGCTCCACTAACGACTTGGTAAGGTACAAAGTGTAATTTCATGGGTTAGCACATATTTCACATTTTCCTAAGTAACTAAGATTAGGAATTTAGTATTTAGTTACTTAGTATTTATCATTATACTTTTAATGAAGGGAGAATTATTGTCCTTTCCTACTCGTTCGGCTAGCGACCCTCCACCAGTCAAGGAAGCGGTGGGTGACAGTGGACACCCATTAAACTACCATTTTATAGGCAGTAACCTTATACCCCCTTATAGATCGGCTTCGTGAATGTGGCCTACTAATGGTAAGATTGACTTTATCTTATACATATCTATATAATTAAAATTATAATAATAGTATAAGGGTGTATTTTAAACATTTAAAATACTTGGTGGTTTAATCTATTAATTAAACTATACTATTAATTTAATTAAACTTAAACCATGTCTTTATGGAATTATTAACTCTTTTAATTAAACACTTTAATTAATTTAATGAAGTCCATAAAGTTTGAATTTTAACTATTAAAATTGTAGAGTTTGGAATTAAAGCATTAATGTGTGTGAGACTTTACAAATTCCAAAACTTGAGGGCAAATTTTCAAACTATTCAAAACCTTTCATTTCATAACTTATGAGTTTGATGGTTCATTAAAATGAAGACTCTTCATTCTTATGTAACTCCTTATCTTTTAATAACAATTTTAAGGAAGTGTCTTTTCAACATCCATAACTTGAGGAAAAGTTATGGAGTCATAAAACCATTTAATGAAAAAGACTCTTCATTTTTATGTAACCTATGACACCTTTTATGAGTTTTAAGATTCATAAATATGACTTTTCATATAAATTAAAGACAAGTTACAAAAACATACTTTGTGAACTAACTCTAGATTAATTTGGATTGAAAACAACTAAAACACAATTTTTTTCATTAATCTAAACTAACTCATAAATCAAGGAAACATAAAACTCTTGGTAATCCATAATTTGAGGACAAGTTATGGACTCCATACAATTCCATTGAGATCAAGAATTATACTAATAAACAATTTGCACATAATTTATATGATCTACCAAAACTCATAACCATGAACATTCATAATCAACATTTTTCAAGAATCACATAAACACATATAAAACTTGAAACTTTGATTATAGCATTGAAATTGGTTTAGCATAATCATTACCACATTAAAAAAAAAGTTTTATAAGTCCAAAACAGTCAAAGGTAATGATTCTAGACCAATTCTAGCACCAAAACACGAAGATATGTTGTTTGGGGGTCCAACTCGTCGAGTGCATGAACAAACTCGGCGAGTTGGATGAGTTTACACTTGGACTCGTCGAGTCCCTTTTATGGACTCGGCGAGTCTGCTGTGCAGACAACACCAGAATTTGATTTTTCAGCCAATTTGCATCAAGTGTAAGTGAAAACAGGCCTAGGCTCTGATACCACTGTTGGGTTTTAAGCATTCTAACACTCCTATGGTGTACATGCAATCCTAAATACCTTGGATTTATGCTTTCTCTATTATACATGCAAATATCAATGTCCAAGGTATTTATCCTGACTAGCATATTATGAAGTACAAATAATATAAACTCTAGTAGAATGACATACCTCTTTGTTGGTGCTTGATTCCATGTAGCTTGAGAGCCTAGTGCCCCAAATGTGACACCTCAAATGGTTCACACAACATCAAATGCATTTGGAATAACTTAGAGAGAAAGTAGAACACTTCAAAAATCGGTTTGCCCTCACTTGTTTCACTAGTGGCCGATTTCTTCAACAATAAGATCATTATATAGTTAGTCACAGTTAGGGTAAACCCTAATTGTCATGGCTTTCCATTTCCTTGTATCCATGGGTTCAAATACACCATGGAGCATCTTATGGGTTTCAGCCCAACTTGATAATCCATGGAGCAATAGCCCACTATATAAGTATGGATGATTTACACAATCAACCCATATATTTAATTAGTCTTCTTTTGATCACTTAATTAATTCTAGATTAATTCTTGATCAATACTAATTAAATAATCTTATTAATATATTAGAACTTATAATATATTAATAAACCTGAAGTGTTATTTCTCTCATTTTAGTCTATCCAAATGCATGATGCCATGCAACCCAAATTGACCATGCCGGGTCGGGTCAAGTATATACCAATTATAGTTATGGACTTAGACACTAATCCAACAGAATGGAGGACCAATGACTTGGAGAAGTTCCAAGTAAGAGACTATAGAAGACTCAACTAGCTTGCCAAGGAAGCAATGTGGCTAAATAAGATCATCAATGATTCGAGTGTTGTTCTTAGCATAGCCAAATTGATTGAGATCTTTTGTGATAATGATGGAGTAGTTGCCTTAGTTAAAGAACCTCAAGATCACAAGCGCGCATGGCATATACAGAGAAATTTCGATTATATAAGCAAGATAGTTGAAGGTAGAGACATCATTGTGAGTAGAGTACCATCCAAAGATAATCCAGTTGATCTGCTCACTAAACCATTATCACAGATCAAGCATGATGCTCATACTAGTTTTCTTGACATTAGATCTGCTAGTGATTTGATTTGATTTCACAATTTGTAGTTTGATCATTTGGAACATTTTTAGATATTATGCTCTTGTGATATTAATAATAAGTTACTATGTTTGTTCATGTTATCTATGTTCCTTTTTTTTTTTGCTTGTTTAGAATCACTTCCAGAATAATAATTTATTATTCAAAATTCCATAATCAGCCATGTTATTGGAAGATAGTAGTGAATTAAGATTTTCATAGTATTGATAGATTATTCATAGGGATGAACATATCAAAGCCTTATGACCAATACTGATGAGTGCTTGAAAATGGAGATTTTAAGTATTGGAGTAACCACGCTTAAAGATTACTCCATGGATCATGTCATGAGTAAATTAGGACGAATATGTTTTATATTCTTCAAATGAAAATGCATGAGGTTATGTTCTACAATTTGTTGTGTCTTGGTTTTACCCCAACGTTGTTCGTAATTGGCAGTCATACATTGTTTGACTAGATATATCATGAGAAATAGTATCGACCTATCTAGTCAAAGTTTATTTGATCCTTCTGCCAGAAATGGAGATGTAGATATCTTTGGGGCCCTCGTTGATTTGGTGTTGATAACAAATTCTTGGCCAAGCTGAGACTAAGTCGATTAGGTCCAATAATTACTCTGGAAGTCATCACAAGTCAATATCTGGAAACATAATTTTGAACCATGAGATTGAGGCTAAATCCATGTCTCTAGTTCATAATAAGATATCATGAAGATTAAAGGAATCAAAATTTATTAGTCTTAGGGTTGTTTATAGCACTGTTGCTATAAGTACAGTAGTCGCATTGGACTACCACTCATTGTTGTCTCTAGTAAGTATTATGACCGGTCAATTATTGATGCCTAAGTGCAAGTGGGAGCTGATAGATATTAGCACCCATAGTCATAACAAGCCCGATAATATTACTATAAATAACATTATCCTTTTGGGTTACATGCAAGAACAAAATAAAGTATATTAGAAAGATATTTATTTAAGGGACTTATTTTGTTAATTAATTAGTAGTAAATAGTAAATAAGTGAATATGGAATATTCCAAAATGATTTGAATACCATAGATAATTAGAATTAAGTTTGCTAATTATCTCTAGGGTTTCAAATCAGGTCCCTATAAATAGAGTGCTCCAAATCCGGTTATGACACTCGTGAAAAATACCTCTTAGTCTCAAAAGTTTGGAATCCTCAAAAACCCTAAGAAATCACGAAGTGAAGTTCCCACATTGTGGCAGGTTGTTTAACATGTCTTGCTCGGCCACATAATCAAGATTTCAGTTCTGTTTGAAGCTTATAGTTCGAGGGTTGCTTAGATCTGCTTGTGTCTTGTTTCTTGGGTGCAATTTCAGAAGAGGGACTCTACGTTGGGTTCCCTAGTCCATTCAAATGACTCGTCAAAAAAAGAAACATACAAAGAACGCAAAGGTATGATTCCATTCTATTATGTCCTAATGAGTTGCATAGATTAGTTAAGTTAGATCTAGTTGTTTCGAGTCTTAGATCATAATTGTTTATTATTTCCGCTACCCAATGATTGATCTTGGATAGGCTCGAAACTCATCACTAACCTTGCAAGTCTTGTTTTGTTTTCAAAAAAAATGCACACACAAAATTTATTAGTTTTATTAATCATGACATTTTTATCGGTGAGAAACTCCTTAGTACAATTGGTTAGAGCCTCTGGTCCTTAAACTAATAAATCATATCATTATTTTTGGTAATTGTCTTATGCAATTAAATATAAATATATTTTAACGATTATGATGTTTTTATTTGAAACAAAATATATCTTATACAATTAAATATAAAGATAGATTAATAACTGTGATGTGTTTATTTAAAAACATTCGTAACATCCGTTTTTATAATTTATAAATCTTCATCTAACAAATAAATAAATGTTTATTATATGAATTCATAAACAAAAACTAATATAATAAAATAATAGTATTTCTTTTAGAACACCGAAACATGTGTTTGGTTAATATTCTTACAAAATTGAAAATTATTGTTTACTTTATTTGTATAAAAAATCATCATTTGCTATTAAAATTTAGATAATTTTAAAGTTGATAGTTAGACTTTAGAAAATTTAATTTATTATTATTATATTTCAATTTTAGTTTATATCTATATGACATTTCATGTAAATTTATATATTTTAAAAACTTATCAGTTGTATCTTAACTTGCCTACTATTTTTATCAAACACATTCATATGTTCCAAATGTGATATTTTGGGAATATCACTTATATTTTTTAATAATTATGGTTATAAAATCTTTTAACTAAAATAATCTAATGGTGTAATTTAACAAGATGAGCAAAGGTGGCGGTGTGAACTAGATTTTTCATTTGGAGGGCCCACAATCTCCACCACCACAGATATTACTATAAATTCATGGATTCCATAGTTTTTCTTCTCATCACTCAAGAACACCTTCCACCACTTTGTATCGACGGCATAGTTCACCGGAGGGATCAGTCGGAGACTGATAATGGCGAAAGTAATCAAGGTGGCGAAGGATGGAACCGGCAACTTCTGGAATCTGCAAGATGCAATCGACAGCATACCACTCGAAAACAAAGCCCGAACTTATATCACTCTCTCTCCAGGAACCTACTTGCAGCCGATCCACATACCAAAGAGGAAAAATCTCATCACCATCACCGGAGTGAACCCTGAACTCACTATTATCACCTGGTACAACTGCGCCACCAAAATTGAGCATCACAAGGTTTGAATTCTTCCTTAAATCGACAACGATAAGCCTTTGATTAACCACATTTTACGTTTCTATCGATATCTGATCATCTGATCAGTTTCATGCCATCAATTTATGAGCTTCTTTTTGCACAAATTAACGAATCGAATATCTTTTGCTACTAATTATTCGAAAGTAGCTTGTTTTCACAAATGGAATCTGATACTTGATACTTCCTGATTTGCAATTGATGTTCATCTGAAACAGCCAGCAAGCCTGATTGGAACAGGAACGTTTGGATGTGGTAGCGCCATTATTGAAGGAGACGACTTCATTGCTGAAAACGTCACATTCGAAAACAATGCCCGAGAGGTTCTATTTCTTCTTCTTCTTCTTCTTCCATAACTTCAATTACATACAAGATCAAATTTGTTTGTTCTTACGAATAACAACTTTTCAATTCAGGGTTCCCACCAAGCTGTAGCTGTGAGAGTTTCAGCTGATCGATGTGCTTTCTACAACTGCAGATTTCTTGGATTTCAGGTAAACTTTTTACAAATTTTCACACATCAATCAATCTTGAAATTGAGTTTAAAGATTTAAGATTTTTGCAGGATACCCTTTATTTGCATATGGGGAAACATTATTTTAAAGATTGTTATATCGAGGGAAGTGTGGACTTCATTTTTGGTAATAGCACAACTTTATTTGAACATTGTCAAATCCACTGTAAAGCAGCTGGTTATGTAACTGCCCACTCTAGAACATCTTCTCAAGAAACAACTGGTTTTGTATTCCTCAGGTTACTTTCTCAACTTATATTTATGACAACATAAAAAAATTTATCCTAATACCCCAAAGTTTTCACTTTTCATATAATAACCATTAAATTTTGCAATACCCAACGTCAAATTCAATATTTATTGCAAAATTGGTCCCCTCTATATTTATGCAGTTTTTTTAGATTTTTTTTCTTAATTTTTAAACCATTTATTTTGGAGAATCTCTCCACATACACTTCATTTTCATACTAAGAGGCTCCTTTGTAAAAATGGTATTTTGAAGATGCCCATGTTTTTTGAAAAGAAATTATGATTTTTACAATAATAATTAATATGAATGATTTTGAATTATATGAAAACAATTTTGTAGTATACGTATAAAAGTTTCCTATTATAATAATTTATTTTACTAATCTAATATACTTTTATGGTGGGTAATGTTTTAAATACCGAAATTTTAGTTGAACCGGTCTGGTGACTAGTTCCTTCTACAACAACCGGGTTGAACCGGTTTATAAAATTTTCATGTTTTTTTTTTAGTTTTTTCTTTCTATAAAGAAAAATTATCAATGATCTAATATTGAGTTCTTTATCATTTTGAGGGTCTATAAAGTTATAGCCGATATGAACATAAGAATCAAGTCAAATGTTATCTTGATTATCTCATATTCATTTTTCAAATTGCAACGAATGGATCTGGAATTTGTTATGACTTACAGAGTGAAAAATACTACTAAATTTTGTTATGCAAAATGTCTCATTTCCAAATGTTTTTGTTCAATTTAACTAGTTTAACTGAGTTTTTGTAAAAGGCGTTTGGTTCATTCTGATTCAGAAATAAAATAAAACTGATGTCAATTGAACTGTTTCCCTTTTCAATTCAACCGAAAGGAGTTTTTAAAACATTGATAGTGGGAAGTGGGAACCATACAAAAAAAAGGAAAAAGAAAAAGAAAAGCAAATAGTAAACTTCACCTTTGGGCCTATTTGGAAGAAAAAAAAAGGAGATGATTTTTTTTTCATGTATGACAATTGGTGCTTTAAAATGTTATACTGTACAACTATATAATGTATAAATTGTTATATATGACAAAAAACTGGTTTCTACTAATCACTTCCAAAAGAAAGACTATTTTGTGGCAAATCATTTGCCATAGTTGTTAACTTTGTTTTTTTTTCTTAAAATTGAATTGATTGAAACTTTAATTAGTTGTAAGCATGTGTTATATATGAAATGTAGAATTTGTGTGGATGTTGTAGGTGTGTGATAACAGGCACCGGGGGGATGCATTGCTCATATCTTGGACGGCCATGGAGACCTTTTAGTAGGGTGCTTTTTGCGTTCACATACATCGATTCTTGTATCAAAAATGAGGGTTGGCATAATTGGGGCAACCATGAGAATGAGAAAACTGCTTGCTTTTACGAATACAAGTAAATACTATTTTACACTTATATATCTAAAAAACAAATGATATTCATCAATCTTAACAATTTAAACAAATGAGAAGTTAAGGAAAAAAAAATAAAGGCAAATAAGTGAAAAGTTAGTATTTTAATACATAAAGATTTTTTTTTTTGAATAAATGACTTATAATTTTTTAAGTAAATTACATTTTTGGTCCCTAGGTATAGCTGTTATTTCAATTTTTTCCCAAAAAAGTTATCTCTTGCAATTTTGGTCCATATTAAGGTTTTTGTAAAGCTTTTGGTCTATGGTTTAAATATAAAGACTATTTTTTCAACAAATTTTGCAAAAGATAGTTATACTTGGTAACCAAAAATAATCTTTTTACTAAAAACATGGATAAAAAATGTTACAAGAACCAAGAATAAGGGCTAAAATTGCAAGAACTTTTTTTTTTTTTTTGAGATCAAATAGGGTCAAATAAATGTAATTTACTCTAACTTTTTTTTGGAAAATAAAGATACAAATGGGAAAATGATAGAAAAAAATATGAATGAATACAAATTTGTAAGCACTTATGACTTAATAAGGAAAGTTCTTCAAACTTTCTGTATCATGTCATTCTTGTTAAGTCTATTAAATAAAAGAATAAATATTATCCTAATTTTTTATAAAAAATTGTAGATGTATGGGGCCCGGAAGTTGGGCTGATAAACGTGTGTGGTGGGGGAAACAACTAAGTGACCGTGAAGTCGAACCATTTCTGAATCATACTTTCATTGATCCGGACCGCCACAAGCCTTGGCTCTGGACAAAATTCGGTCATCGGGTACCCTATTCTGCTTAATACACACTTCACATGTTGATTATGATATCTTTGTGATTTTATTTAAATGTCTTTGTTTGTACCTATCAATTGATTGTATGTTTTATTCACTCGATATTTGTTGAGATGATTTGATATGTAACATATCATTATGTCGAATGTTTGAGGATAAATAAGATTGTGTATTATTGCTTTTTTTTTATTCTAAAAAGAATTGCAAGCACTTTATAATTAAGTTGTATGCTCTAAAAATGTTACTTTATATATATATATATATATATATATATATATATATATATATATATATATATATATATATATATATATATATATATATATATATATATATATATATCTTCTCTAATAAATGAAGGTTTTTTTTGCCACTTGTCACTCTTACATTAATTTGGACACATGTAATTTTTTGGTATTTTTGAATAATTTTTTTTTCCATTTGTCAATTTCTATTTTTTATCTTTTCTTAATTAACAATCAAATTTACACACCAATTACTAATTGCCTTAATTAAAAATAGTCAATAAATTACAATATTAGTACTTATATATTGTATTTAATATGTTTCCTTTTAAATTCAAATTTTAAATTTCAAATCTAAAATTTTAAATTTAAATAAATTTTTGTTTAAACATTTATATATATTTTTTATTTTACCAAACCCGTATAACATACGGGTCTCACAACTAGTATATATATAAAGTAACATTTTTTGCCACATGTCAATCTCTCATGAGTTTTGACACTTGTCATTTTGTGGTATTTTTGAAATAAATATTATTCACTTGTCAATTTTTGATTTGTTTCAATTTTTAAAATTAAAGTTATATACTTATATATGTAAAGTATTAAATATCATATATATGATATTAAATTGCAATAAATACATTTCTTCCTTTTTTATTTAAAGTTGTACATTAAAAATATTTTTTATTTACACTTTAATTTAATGTTTAATCTTTTTTTAAAATCAACCCGTGTATTACACGGATCTCACAACTAGTATATATATATATATATATATATTTGTTGGTTAACATATAAGATCATATAGCAATCACTTGCAAATTTTAGTTTGTTGGGATTGTTTATTTAAGTTATTTATTTGTTTAAATCGGTTTGATACCGATAATAAACAGATTTTAGTCTTTGGATTGGTAAAGATTTACAACTATTTATTGACTTAAATAAGGATTAGTGAATAAGTTGGTTTATTTCTATATATTTAAAACTTCTTATTTATGTTAGGAACCCAATTACTTATTTAACCTTATCATAACCTAATATTTCATATATATATTTAATTTCTCTACATTATACAGTGTTTTGAAAACCGGACCGGACCGGCCGGTCGAACCGGTCCAACCGGGAACCGGCAAGGCTACCAGTTTTATAAAGGCAAAAAACCGTTTGTAAACCAAACCAGAAAAAACCGGCGGTTTTCTTTTGAACCGGAAAAAACCGGTGTGGTTCAACCGGTAACAAAACCGGTTTTTGAACAAGTTTGGCTTACTCACGCCTAAGAAGAAAGCCGGCTCAAAGGAACCAGCTAATTCAATGACGCGTCAATTTATCTTCTATGCTGTGGGAATACTCATTTTTATAAAGTGACACTGCCTTCTAATTCTTTTTACCCGTGAATGTGGGATGTAAGCCAAAGTTTATACTGCAGTTCCTTTACAAACCAATTTGCACACATTAAATATATTTGCTTCAACACCACACATTATATATATTTAGATTAGATATTTAGACTGTTTATTTTTGAAATAACTACATATTTTATATATATACACTTCATAATTATAATGTAAATATATAAAACACACACTACATATATTTAATATACATATATAAAACACACTACAATATATATATATATATATATATATATATATATATATATATATATATATATATATATATATATATATATATATATATATATATATTCACGGTTTTTCCGGTTTTTGGGACCGGTTCAACCGGTCGGACCAATTGAACCATCGAACCGGTAAGACAGCCGGTTCGATGTCCGGTCCGGTTTTCAAAACCTTGATATTATACACTGCTTTGCTCTTTCTTTTTCTTATCCGTGTTGTGTTTTTAATCGATGGCTTTGTATTATCGTATTGTTTTGCATCATTAATTGTTCTAATATAATACACATGCATTCTTGGATAGATGTGTTCAATCAGATGAATAATTTTGATTCAATTTTGATATGTTTAATTTCGCAACATGAATAATTTTGATTAAATTTCTATAACTTTTAGGTCATTAAGCATGTGGATATAATGATACTTTCACTGATTAATATTGTTGTATCAACAACCATTAAGCATTAGACCATCTTTAACCCTTACTTTAAAGTAGAGATGAGCATTAGAACCGCCAGAAACGGAACCGGACCGGAACCGAACTTGGAACTGGACCGGAACCGGAATTGGTAATAGGACCCGGTTACCGGTTTTCTAATTTTATGAAAACCGGAACCAGTTTGACATTTTTCTTATTTTTTAAAATTTACATAGCTCACTCATATCAAGTTGGAATTATATAATTTTTTTTTCCAACATGTAATTTGGAGTTTGTAATTTATTTTTTTCCTGTACAAACATATGTTTTTGTTATATATTGAATCAAACTTATGCCTCGAAAGAAAAGAATATCGATGTTGCGTTTTTTCTATTTCAATATTTATTTAATTTTTTTAATTTGTCCTATTTTTTTTAAATGTGCATAACTCATTCATATGACATCGGAATTACTTAATTTTTTTCATCATGTAATTTGGTGTTTGTACTTCATTTTAGACTATAATAATACATATTTTGGTTAGATATTGAATCAGTTATAGACCCCGGAAGACAGCATATCAATGTTGCGTATTTTCTGTTTCAGCATTTTTTTTCTTTTTTTTGGAATTCGTCCGCTTTTAAAATGCGCATAACTCACTCATATAAAGTTGAAATTACTTGATTATTTTTTCATCATGTAATTTAGTGTTTATACATCAATTTAGAATGTAAAACATCATAATTTTGTTAAATATTGAATCATTTACAAGCTCCGGAAGATAACATATCATCTATAATATTTTAGCCAATTCTAGGTTGAAAAATAACCGAAAAAACGGAACCGAAACCGGAATCAGAACCGACGGTCCAGTTCCCGGTTCTTATAATATAGAAAAAGTGGTTCCGGTTCCGAACCGGTCCAGTTCTAAAGTTCATCCCTACACTAAAGTCCTCAAACTCATACTATATTTAATACAAAAAAAATATTCTAGATATATTGTTCTTTATTCAACATTATATCCAGTGTTACACTAAAATCCAACACTAGATATAGCGTTAAATTAAAATCTAACATTATGTACAGCGTTAGGTATAGTATAGAGTTTAAGCATTATAGTATAATTTATAGTGTAAAAATGAATTTTTAATGTAGGGTTGGATATGCGCTTAAGCATGTAGATATAATGATACTTCAATAATATATCAACCATTACATATTTAACACCCCCTCCGATCCCAAAATTATTCTTTATGGACAAATAACACATAAACTAAGGAAACATTAATTATCATTATTTTTAATAAATGAAATTATAATTGTAGCATTTTGTTGCATTTAATTACATGGTAGTTGTATTTAATTATATGGTAGTTTAATTAATAATGATGGTATTTTGGTAAATTGATATTTATTTTTAGAAATAAACTATTATTTTTGGACAACCAAAAAGAAAATATTAACTATTAATAGGGTACGGAGGGAGTAATATATTTAAAGATGTGGTAGGTTTAATAAAATAAATGACAACACAAGTTCGTATCGTAATGATCACCATCTTTATATAAATATAGAAAGAGATAAAGTTGTTTAAGTCGTAACTCCGTCTAAAAAAAGATATTTCTATTGTTATTATTATAGTATTTTCATGAAAATATTTTCTTTGATGCTATTAATATCAATACTAACAATAATCTTGCAAAATACTTTTCAGATGCATATTTTTATTATATAATAATTATTTCTGGGAAATCTTATTAACATAATCGAAGTTGCAATTTTTTATTTTATTAATTTTCTATTAAAATTATTATTATAAATAACAAAGATAAACCATGCTAAAACATATATATATATATATATATATATATATATATATATATATATATATATATATATATATATATATATAAATATATATGTTTTAGCATGGTTTATCTTTGTTATTTATAATAATAATAATAATTTTGTTGTTACATTTCATACACTTATTACTTTTATCACATGTCATTTTATTGTCTTTTTGCATTTTTTTTAAAATTTCATATAATATTTAATGCAATAATTGTAATGAATGTAATCAAAATTTATATTAATTTTGTTAACGCAACTTTGCATCTAATTTTAAAATTTCTAAACTAAAGCTCAATTATTTCATTTGTTTAATTATTTAAATTATTTGTTTAAATTTGAAAAATAGATAAGCATTTTAATTTCATTAATTCAATAGTTTTCTTATTTTTCTTAAATTCAAACCCTTAAATGTTTAGAATTGCATACTTAACTTTTTTTTTAATAAATTCATGTAACACATGGGTCTCAAAACTATATATATATATATATATATATATATATATATATATATATATATATATATATATATATATATATATGGCTAGGTTATTTTGTTTTTTTACATTTATTGTATGCTAGAATGCACGAATAGAAATTTAGTAAATTAAATAATTATGGATATTAAATGATTTCCATAATTATATGTATATTAAATGATATCCATAATTATATTTCTCTTTTTATGGAAACTAATTAAATCCGTCGTTAATGTCAGCAATAACATTCTTTCAGAATGAACTTGCGTCTAGATTTTTATATATGTGTTCGTACTTTGTTTCAAAACTCAATCACTTAAAATACAATAAAGTTGTATGGAATATGAAGAACAGGAGTGTATTCTACTAGAATACACTCTCATTCTGCTGTAATATACTCTCATTCTTCTAGATATGAATTTATTCTGAAAGAAAATATTATAGTTGACATTAATGACGAATTTAATTAGTTTTCATAAATATGAGTTATAAGTATGGATAGTATTTAATATACATATAATTAATACTAAATTCTTATTGGTGCATTCTAGCACACAATAGATGGGAAAAACATTTGAACATACATCTCTCTCTCTCTTTCTCTCTCTCTCTCTCTCTCTCTCTCTCTCTCTCTCTCTCTTTCTCTCTCTCTTTATATATATATATATATATATATATATATATATATATATATATATATATATAACACTTATATTTTTGAGATTTGTATACTACACAAGTTTATTATAAAAAAATTATACATTATATATATATATATATATATATATATATATATATATATATATATATATATATATATATATAAGCATTATGCCATTCTTCTTCATTTTATAGGTATAAGTAGAATTTTTCAATACTAAAAAACTACTTTATTCTTATTATATTTTTGTAACTGATAAGCTATTTCAAACGTTTTTTATAAAATTTTATTTTGATACCAGATAAACTAATAAACACTTATATAAAAAAAATAAGATTTTACTTTAATAAACAATCTCAAACACGGGAAAATATATCGATTCATATAAGATATTATCTCTAAGTAAATGGTTAAAGTTTTAAATTTAAAAAGATCGTTAAAATGAGCCAAAAGTTATTCACGATTCAAAAAAAAGTATTTTTTTTCTTTCTATCTTTGATGTTATTTATATCATTTTTATCATTAATTTTGCAAATTATTTTTCAGCTGTATATTTTTATTATATAATATATTTTTCAAGTAATCTTATAAACATAATTGGAGTTGCAATTTTTTATGTTATTAATTTTCTATTAAATTTATTATTATGAATAACAGAGCTAAACCATACTAAAAAAATGATATATATATATATATATATATATATATATATATATATATATATATATATATATATATAGGCTTATGTTATTTTGTTTTTACTAACTATTGTGTGTCAAAATGCACAGATCTGGACCAACGGATGGAATTAATCAATGGATATGATTTGAAAGTGTATTATATTACAATGGGATAACATGTATCATATAATCACACAAATTTTAACAAAAGGGTATTTTAGACAATTCACTATATTTATAAAAGGAAATTTTCGGGTTTTTAGGAATAATTAATTACCCTAATTTTAAAAATATGATTTTTTTAATTAATTAACTTTTAATTCAAATGTAATTTGTAAATATAACTGATTTTATTCTATCAAAATATTTTTTGCTAGAATGATGTTTTTTCAGAGTTTTATTCTATTAGAATATTATTGAAGAATAATACAATTCTTGAATTTGAGGTTGAAGAATAATAACATTCTAATATATTCTTATACATCCGAACTTAAATACAAATTCATACATATTCTTACAAAGTAAAAGTCTTACACATTTTAATATAATTATACATATTCTAAAAGAATATCAACAAAAATGAATAAAATTCTTAAAAAATAACAACATTCTTAAATTCTGAGTATGATCAAACTTTATTCATTCTTCAAGTTATTCCTATTAGGTCTTCAACGCATTCTTCTAGCCATTCCTATCAAAAATACAATAAAAACTAATAATGGTTAAAAACATGTTACTTGCAATTAATTAACACTTTATATATTTTGGTAGAATACATAGAATATGAATGAATACATCGAATACATTCAGAAACATATATTTTATTTTGGCAGAACACATTCTGACAGAATAGATAAAATTCATTCAAAAGTTACTGCTAATAATATTTTAGATTCCAAATATACAAGAACGAGGGACAATAGAAATTGGAATTCAAAATCACAAATTGAACCAAAATAATACAAAGACAAATTAATTACCTTTTTAAACAACTACATAAAACATGTGTTGTTAGTAATTCTAACAGAATGCATACCACAAATTAATTACTTGTTTGAATGTACAATGTTCTCCATGTTATCATTCAAAACATTGAAGGGTTGCATACATAAATAGAACAATCATATAAGATTCTTGATTTTGGTGTGATGGACAGAAACAATAAGCCAACTCCCTCTTTTCCATTCATATGAATAACCGGAGCAAAACATATTAAATCTAAGTCTAGTGTAGCATAAAAAGTAATCTAATGCAAAAATACTTGTAATAATATTTCTTACGCTAATTATATATATTCCGCATTTGAGATTCAAACCCATTGATACTTACATGTAAATTAGATAAAGCACTTTTGTTATTAAAATCTATATTTAAAGGGAAAACTACAATAAAGTCTCTACATATTGGTCTCAAAATCGATTTAGTCCTTATATTTTTTTTTATTCAATTAAGTCTCAAATACTGGTAATAGTATTCAATTTAACCCTTTGACCCGGTCAACAGGTCATCCAACTTTCAAAAATTACACTTTTGGCCCAGATTTCAAAATTTATTACAAATTTGGTCCAAAATTTACATTTTTGGCCCAGATTTTAAATTTTTTTACAAATTTGGTCCAAAATTTACCCTTTTTGCCCAAATTGTAGAATTTTATTATGAATTCATCCTAACTTTAGTTTTTTTTTACAACTTTTTATTCTCAAAATTTTGTTTTTAATATGTTTTTTCTTTAAAACTCATATTTATACAAAAAAAGTTTGTTTATAATTAGATCTTTAAAACTCATATTCTCAAAATTTTTAATATGTTTTTTCTTTAAAACTCATATTTTGTTTATAATTAAATATTTCATATACAAAAAAAGTTTTTTTTGTATAAATATGAGTTTTAAAGAAAAAACATATTAGAAACAAACTTTTGAGAAAAAAAGTTGTAAAGAAAACTAAAGTTAGGATGAATTCATAATAAAATTCTAAAATTTGGGCAAAAAGGGTAAATTTTGGACCAAATTTGTAAAAAAAAAATTAAAATATGGGCTAAAAGTGTAAATTTTGGACCAAATTTGTAATAAATTTTGAAATCTAGGCCAAAAATGCAATTTTTGAAAGTTGGATGACCTGTTGACCGGTTCAAAGGGTTAATTGAATACGATTACCGGTATTTGGGACTTAATTGAATAAAAAATATATAAGGGCTAAATCGATTATGAGGCCAATATGTAGGGACTTTATTGCAGTTTTCCCATATTTAAATGTCTCTCCGTGAAACTTACAATTTGTCTCGTACAAATTGATTTATTAGAAAATGCATTTGAAATATAGCATAGAAATGTTCAGTTTCTAGGAAATAGAATAAAAAAATAGTCGCATACTTTTTGCTACTTCATTCAGTGGCAGGGTTTATAAATGGTGCCCAAAGAATTTTGAGGGAAAGTCAATACTAGCCGAATTAATAACAATCAATTTCCATGATATTATTGAGATATAAAAATCTTGATAATGTCATTGATAGAGCAATTTCCAGAAGTTAATTACAACATAGATTAGTTTACCTCTCCTCCACAACATATGAAGATAATGACGTTGGTGCTCGACGATGTATTGGGCGGCAATGGTTGTCGGCCTTGGGGAGGGGAAACAAAGTATACGACAATGTTGATGGTGATGAAGGGTCGGTGTTTTGTAGGGTTAACAAACAAATTACCCTAATTTAATAAGGATATTAAATGTTTTAAATATTTACCATAATTAAGTGTAGCCAAAATTACTATTACACCCTTTTATGATTTATTATTGAATTTTATTTTTCTTAATTTTGATTGGTTGTTAGAAGCACACAATAATTATTGAAAACATCTGAACATAATTCTCTCTCTCTCTCTCTCTCTCTCTCTCTCTATATATATATATATATATATATATATATATATATATATATATATATATATATATATATATATATATATATATCATTTTTTTTTCATTTTACATGTATAAGTAGATTTTTTCAAGACTAAAAAAACATTTATATGCTTATTATGTTTTGATAACCGATAAGGTAATTCAAACACTTTTTATTACATTTAGTTTTGACACCAGATAAACTGATAAACACTTGTATAAAAAAAAGTTTGTTTTTAAATAAGCAATCTCAAATACAAAAAAATATATAGATTCAAATAAGATATTATCTCTAAGTAAGGATTAAATGTTTAAATTAAAAAAAATCTAAAGATAAAATGAACTGAAAGTATGTTACTTTGAGTCTTTCTTTAAAAGATATTATATTTTCAATAATATAACTTTTATAATATAGTTATTCCTAATTAAAAAAGTTTGTTATTTTTAGTCTTTCTATAAAAGAAATTATATTTTCAATAATATAACTATGTGTATTCATGTTATACAAGAATATATATATATATATATATATATATATATATATATATATATATATATATATAATTTTTTTGTGTAGTTTAGCTTTGTTATTTATAATAATAATTTTAATAGAAAATTAATAACATAAAAAATCGATTATGTTATAAGATTTCTTTGAAAAAATTTATTATATAATGAAGACAAAATTGCAAGAATGGTCCATGTGGTATGGCAAAACTAACATGTTTGGTCGAAAAAAGTTTGGGCTCACAAGTGTGGTCCAATAGTTTGGTTTGTTGCGAGTTTGGTCCAATGGCTTAACAACCATTACCATGCTCCCGTTAATTTCCACATCCCCCCCCCCTCATGTGAGGGTATTTTAGTCCATTCATTCGTGTAATGTTTCCGCAAAAGATTAACAAAGCAGTTCGTCTCCTCATTTTCTGATCGTCGTCAACAAAACCCTAGACGTAAGTTCTGCTCTATGAGTTACGATTTGTAGAGAATAGTGGTGTATGAACATACCAATGTAGTATATAAGGTTATTAAACAAACCCTTCAACTCCAAGGCTGCTTATGGTACGTAATTTTCCATATTTTCCTCCATTGAGTACTTGATTTCTTTGAAACAACTCCAACTGAGGTCGTTTTCTTTTTATTGTTTTGAAGATGGACACCCAACATTATTTACCATTAAGTTGTACCATGGATGTGAGTTCAACAAGTACTTTGATGTCTGTTACGTCGAGGAAAGTGAAAACTATGTTGGCATTATGGATATAGATGAGTTTTCAATTTATGAACTCAATGCAATCATGAAAGGTTTAAGATATAGGGTCCCTCTTGTTATATACTATCATTTCCTTGTGACTGGTGGAGACTTCCACTTTGGGAAATGATGAATATGCTGTTAACTTTGCTCAGTATGTGAGTGAGCACAAAGTCATGAAGGTATACACAGAACACGGTGAGACAAGACTATTCACCTATTTCTTGAATTCTAAACCTGTTACGAAGGTTACCCTTGTATCGTTAGATGATATTCTGGAGGATGTGCAACACATTGATGACGCTCATGATGACCAATTAGATGAAGCACTTGTGTTGCCTAACCCTAATGATATTTTAGTTGATGTGATGCCCACTCCACCAAACCAAACTAAAATCCAAGGAAATGAAATATTTCAAGTCGTGTCCTTATCACCTGAGTATAATAAGAGAAAGGTTTGGAGGAAGGACGGAAGGATGGCATCTTGTAGTAAGAAATTATGCTTGGATGATATTGGTGAGAATGAGCAAATAGCCAAAGACTTTATTGATGTAGCTACTAATTTTGATCTTAGACTATACCAACAAATATTACAGAGCAATATTGACAAAGAAGTTCTCATTTTTCAGAATGTGGATGAAGTCAATGAACCTTGGGTGAATGAAGTAAATGAACCTTACATGGACGAGACCAATGAACCTCAGGTAAATGATTGGAATGCACCTATGATGAATGAGGTGAACCAACTGCAGATGAATGACTTTTGGGATTTTGACTTTCAAACTAATACTTGTGTCCAAGATGAAAGTGAATATGAGTTTTAGTCTAACATGGATAGTAGTGGAAAACACAATGTAGATTAGCTTGAAAGTGAAGAAGGAAGTGAAATAGACCATGAAGATGATAGCGGGGATAATGATTATTGGGTGGGTGAAGATAATGTTGTTGATGATGTTGAAGTTGATATGAGAGATTTTAAAATGAGCATTGATATAGAAGCCTAGTTCTTGGATAAAAGGTCTTGGAATTCAAGACAACATGAGAGTGATGAAGAACCTGATGAGTTAGATGTCATTGAAAATGATGCTTTTGATTCTATGGATGATGATTCTAATCAGGACAGGAAAAGAAGAGCAATTATGAAACAACTAAGCAAGGGAAAAAGTTTCCCTTTAGGTGAGGTGCATCAGTGTCATTTTAAAATAGGTCAAAAGTATAACGATAAGCATAAGTTGAAAGAGAAAATCAAAATGAATACATTGGAAACAAAAAAGAATATTTCCTTTAAAAAATGATAAATGTAGATTGAGGGACATATGTAAGGGTGTTGTGGCATTTAGTAATGATGCAGTTGGTGGGCCTACCCATGCTGAGAAAAGTAAAGGGAAAACTAAGGTGAAAAGTAAAAAAAAAAAAAAACAAAAAAACAAAAAAAAAAACAAAAAGGGGTAGTTTAGGAAAAAGTAGATTCTTCTTGTCCTTGGATGTTACAAGCTTCAAGGTCTATAGTGGAAAACCTTTGGTACATTAAAACTTATGAACACACACACTTGCATGAATACAAGGAAGATTAGAGATGCAACGGAAAATTTTATGTCCAAAGAAATTATGGATCGGGTAGAATCCAACTCCACTGTCCCAGTTAAAGCTCTTCAAGACCAGCTACAGAAGAAGTATGGAGTGGATTTCTCTATTCATAAAGTTTTTAGAGCTAAAGTAGATGTAAAAAAGAACACGGTAGGTGATTACAAAAAGCATTATAAAGTTCTGAGAGCCTATATCCTTGAGTTTCAGTCAGCCAATCCTGATACCACAGTCAAATTAGAACTTGAAGATGTTTTAGAACCCACTATGCTCAATTACACTTCAAGATGTTTCAAAATACTTTATGTCTATTTAGAGGGGATGAAGAACAGCTTCAAAGCTTGTTTAATAGATTTATTGGGATTAGATGGGGATCACATTAAAGGACCTTATCCAAGCCAGATCTTAACTACAGTTGGATTAGATTACAACAATGTCATACACCCACTTGCATATGCCATTATAGAGACTGAAAATTGTCAAAGACGGAAGTGGTTCCTTGAATGTCTTGGAGATGACTTGAATCTAAATGTTATGTCCAACTTCACTTTTGTTAGTGATATACAAAAGTTAAGGGTTATTTATTTTTTATTTTTAATCTTTATTTGTTAACCTAGTTAAATACTAACTATATGTAATTTGTTGACAGGGTTTCCTACAAGCACTAAAAGACTTGTTCCCATGTGTTGAACATAGGTATTAAGGAATACAAAGATCACCTTTGGGACCGTGCCACAGTTACAACATTGCCAGATTTTAACCATTACATACACCAATTGAGTTTATATTGCAACTCAGCATGTAAATGGTTGAAGTCAATACCACCACAACATTGGGCAAAAAGCTATTTCACAGCTAAGCTATTTATATTGACAAATTGTATCCTTAGCTAACATTATGACATTTTTGCCTTTTTCATAGGGAGAGAAACCATAGACACGATATTAAACAACTTTTGTGAGGTGTTTAATGGTAAGCTAGTTGATGAGAGAGACAAACCAATTATTAACCGCTTGGAGTTTATTAGGGAGTACATGATGAAGAGGATATGAAATATCCTTAAGGTGCAATAGAAGTGTATAGGCCCACTCACCCCAACAGCAACAAAGACCATGGAGAAGAATGAAACAGCAGCTACTCGGTACATTGCAGACTAGTGTGGTGAAGAAAAATACCAAGTCAAAGGCCCATGAAATGATCAACATGTTGTTGATATGTGTGAAATGGTATGCATCTGCAAAAAATGGGAATTAACAGCCATCCCTTGCAAGCATGTGATTTATGTCTTGTTTAACAAAGCAGACCATGGTGAGCATGTAGAAGAGCTCTACACTTATGTCCACTAGGTGCACTAGCTACAAACATGGAAAACTACTTATGGGTACAAAGTGTAACCAATTAAAGGTCGGGCAATGTGGCTTAGAAGTGAGTTTCTAATGAAAATCACACTTTCTCCGACACTGTAATTAACCTAGGAGGACCAAGAGGAGGATAAGGGAATCCATGGAGGAGAGAATTCAAAGCAAGAGTCAAAGGTTAGAAGCTAGTCCCAGTGAGATTCATGGTCATGGACCATGTGATAGTAGGAAACTAACAAGAAACTTTTTTAGCGTGACTTGTAGTAAGTATGGAAACAAGGGTCACAATTTCCAGACATGTAAAGGTCCGAGTGGGAATTGATGGACTATAGCCTGAACTAGTATTGCATTTGGTTTTATCTTTTGGTTTGACTATGTTAATGTGTTATGAATTACACCTTATGAACAACTTTGTATTTTTTTTGGTGTGTTTTTGTTTACTCCTATATGTTAGGATGTCTTTTGTTGCAGTAGCTATGTTTTCAATTAACTAGGTGAGATGCATTTTGAACATAGTAATAGCTATTATGTCTTTAGTATGCTTTTGTGTTTAGTTATTTACAAAATGGATGCATTCTATTTATTTCTTTACAATGTTATGTACACGAAAAAATCCATTATTGGTTAATACATACCAACTTTTCAGTATCATTAATTTTCGTTACAACAAGGTTCTACATTTGCAAAAAAAACTACCCAAACTAGTTACATTTCCCATCATTTCCTTTTTTTTTTTTTTTGACAAAAACAACCAAACTAGTTATAACATGAATACCAACATTTTTGGACTTACAACATGAGCACCAACAACAACGAAAAAGATCCAACTATAAACTAGGTAATACTTCAGCGTAGTTGTTTGTTCTTTAATCTTTTCCAATGCTTTTTCATGCTTAGTTGCTTGTTCTTTAATATCCTCCACTGCTTTTTGCAACTTATTGATTGTCCTAAGCATACCAGGTATTATACCTTTGGAATGAGCAAACATGGGTTCATCAGACCACCCAATAAACCCATATGTTGAATTGTTGAAAAAAGAGAAGAAAGAAACAATAGATGATCAAGACCAAAGTTCAAAAATTGATTTATGCAACTTACTTACTAGCTCAGGACATCCCTAAAATCGACAACCTGGGTTACGATCTGTCCACGATGTTCAAATTATGGTCAACTCTCTGCAGAAGCACATCACCGTTGTCGTTGGAGACAATGAAATCACAGACGGGAGTGAGCGTTAGGGCTTGTTGCTGGAGACAAAAATAGAGATATTGTAGTCTCTTTGTAGACTAAATAATAATAAAATAATATAGAAGAATTCATGAATGGACTAAAATACCCTCACATGAGGTGGGCATGGGGGAATTAATGGGAGCGGGGGAATTAATGGGAGCATGGTAACGGCTGTTAAGTTATTGGACCAAAATCGCAATAAAACCAAACTATTTGATTGCCCTTGCGAGCGCAAACTTTTTGGATCAAACTTGCTAGTTTTGACATATTGTAGGAACCATTCTTGCAATTTTTTTTATAATAAAACTTGCAACTAAAAATATTTTGAAAAAGTATTATTAAAAAATGATATTAATAGCATCAAGGAGATAGAAAAGCTCAAGAAAATATACTTTGTTGAATTAGGAATGAGTTTCGGCTCATTTTAATTTTGGGCTACTTTTTAAATTTAAACCTTTAAACTATTACTTAGAGATAATATTTTATATGGATTGATATATTTTCCCATGTTTGAGATTGTTTATTTAATAAAAAAACTTATTTTTTATATATAAGTGTTTATTAGTTTATTTGGTGTCAGAATAAAGTTTTATAAAAAAGCGTTTGGATTAGTTTATCAGTTACCAAAACATATTAAGAATAAAGTTGTTTTCTTAGTATTAGAAAATTCTACTTATACTTGTAAGTAGAATTTTTCAATAGTAAAAAAATTATTTTTATTATCTTTTGGTAAGTGGTAAATTAATTCCAACGTTTTTTATAAAATTTTATTTTTATACCTGATAAACTAATAAAATTTTTTATAAAAATAAGATTTTTCTTTAATAAACAATCTCAAACATGGGAGAATTTATTGATTCACAACACAATTTTATTCTTATTATAAAAAAAACAATTTTATTCATATTATCTTTTGGTAAATAAGCTAATTCTAATGTTTTTTTTATAAAACTTTATTTTGATACCAGATAAATTAATAAAAACTTATATAAACAAATTATTTTTTTAAATGAGCAATCTCAAACACGGAAAATATATCGATTCATATAAGATATTATCTCTAAGTAATGGGTTAAATGTTTAAATTTTGAAAGTAGTCGAAAGTTAAAATGAGCCGAAAGTCATTCGTGATTCAAAAAAGTACGTTGTCTTTAGCCTTTCTATAAAAGATATATTATATTTTTCAATAATATATATAACTAGGTGCTTGTCCGCCAAATCTTTATCCAAAAATACATGTTTTAACCATTTTTAACATTGACAACAAAAAAATCCCATGATGACGGAGTTGGTTTATGTACCGAATTATACGATACCAAGTTCCTAAACACTTTAGCAAATCCAAGAGCTGGCATAACCCCATCCACCCCATGTATAAATTTTATACAATTATCTTGCAATCCAATTCCATTAGCAATAAATAGACCTACACTTTACACAATTAGCATACAATTCAATTCCATTAGCAATCAATAGTCATGACAGTTTGTGTATGTGTGTTGTGTATTCGTGTTGCAAACGAATTTACACGATTTGATTTTTTATAGCACGAACACACACAAATTGTAAAACATGTTTAGATATGAAATACAAATGCGACATGAAAATAATTCTTGTGATAAATGACATGACATTAATATGATGCGTTTTTAACCATGTTACAAGAAAACATAAATTCTCTATTTTAAAACGTAGCATGTTATATTTCACTAAATTATTCATGTCTCATAAGTGTCTAATGTGTCGCATGCCAAACAAAAATTAATCATGTATTATGCGTGTTTAAACATGTAACATCTTGATTTCTAGGTATTCTAATTATACCCTTGATATGAGAAATGTTGGCAACATGGGTCCTTTGTGGCATTTGAGGAAAATGCACAACTAGAAGGAATGATATGCATCCATTTGGCATGCATATCATTCCGAATACTATGCGTCCATGATGAACGCTATGCGTTCTCGGCCAGGACTTAAACCTTGATTTTTAGGGTTTGGACCCTATTTAAGAATCCTTAACCCCCAAGTCATCTTCCTTTCACCAGCCTCTAACCCCATTTCGACCCCTTTGCAAACCCTAATCCATTTTAGAGCATTCTTGAGCATTTTGTGTGTGTTTTGGAAACCTTGAAGGAGAGAGGAAGAAGAGAATATCATCTTGGAGGGGTGGAACTCTTTGGATCCAGAATAGCAACATCATTTGGCACCACTTGAAGGTAAAACTCTTTGAACTTGATGAAGCATTGATTAGATCTTTTTTATCCATGAAAACATGTCCTTTTAGTCCCATAAGTTTGGAATTATGAGCATGGATTACTCTAATACATATAAGCTATCCTTTCAAACATTTTAGAGCATATAGAAGCAAAAAAAAATTGATCTTGAATGTTAGTTTCCTTCCATGCATGAGTTTAAAGGTCTTAATGGGTTTAAGTAGTTAAAGTTTTTGTGTTTGGGCACTTAATGGCCATGCAAGACCATAAAGTTGGAAACTTCATGGTTAAGGACATTAGTTTAGGGCTAGATCTAGAGTTTGGACCCTATTTAAGCATCCTTCACCCCCAAGTCTTCTTTCTTTCATCAGCCTCCAACACCATTTCAACCCTTTTGCAAACCCTAATCCATTTTAGAGCATTCTTGAGCATTTTGTGTGTGTTTTGGCAACCTTGAAGGAGAGAGAAAGAAGAGAATATCATCTTGGATGAGCGGAACTCTTTGGATCCAAAATAGCAACACCATTTGGCACCATTTGAAGGTAAAGAGCTCTGAACTTGATGAAGCATTGATTAGATCTTGTTTATCCATGAAATTGTGTCATTTTGGTTCCATAAGCTTGGTATTATGAGTATGGATTACTCTAATACATATAAACTATCCTTTCAGATATTTTGGAGCATATAGAAGCATAAAAATGTGATCTTTAATGTTAGTTTCCTTTCATGCATGAGTTTCAAGGTCTTAATGGGTTAAGTAGTTAAGGTTTTTGTGTTTAGGCACTTAATGTCCATGTAAGATCATAAAGTTGGAAACTTTATGGTTAAGGATGTTAGTTTAGGGGTAGATCTGGAGTTTGGTAAAACGAGCTTATAGATTAAGCTCTTAATGGAAGAAAAAGGAAACGCCTGAAGAACGCTCTGTGTTCTCCATGAACGATATACGTTCTGGACGATATGCGTTCTCAAGATGAGTTGACTCGGTTGACTATTTGATTTTTTTACTTTTACCAAGATTTGACCAAGTTTGACCTAAGGGTATTTTGGGTAATTTGAGTTGTATTTGAGATTGGTCACTATTTGATGAATACGTAACATCCCAAAAATCCAGACCAAAATTTCGTTTTAAATCATTAATAAAAACCATAGTTATCAACCATTTCATTCATAAACAAAAATCAATATATCAAATCAGAGTATCATCTCAAAACATATTCTTTTTATCAAAGTAAACATCCCAGGCTAAAAACTTCTTGTTGTGTGTCATGTAGTCATCCCGAGCTCCTCCCTCCGCTACCGGAAGTACCTGAAACCAAAACTGAAAACTGAAAACTATAAGCACGAAGCTTAGTGAGTTCCCCATACTACCACATACCATACACATAAACACATACTGCAAACATTGGGCCTAGCCCACTACATTGGGCCCCGCCCGGCATCGGACGAATTTGACATCAGGATCTGCCTGGTATCGAGCCTCGCTCAGTATACATATATGTTTCTACTAGGCCCCGCCCGTTACACACATACAACAATAACATATAAACATGCTAATACATAACAAACAATCGCTATACTATAACTGCTAGCCTCAAGGCCCTGCCTATCTTGGACCCCGCCCCTACTCTACTACTAACGAGATATGGAACTTCGTCCACACTCAGCTAGTGATGAGATATGGGCCCCCACCCACACTCATCTCCCTACCAGGCACATACAAGTATCATAAAGACAACAAGTATAACTGAACATACACTACTTCCTCGGGTACCACCCAACATCGAACCGTAGCTCAGAAACATACCTATAATCCTTCCCCAGGCCTCTCCCGGCATCGAACCGAAATTTGGAACATATAAATTGCATCGGACTAACCCCTATCATCGGATCTAAATCTGGTATACACTAACAAACATAAACGGGCCAACATTGGTGCCTTAGACCCGTTCCTACTGGAGAAAACTCACCTCGCAAAGCTGATTGTAGTATCCTGCGAATAACCCCTCGCTGCTAGCTGGCAGATCCCCGAACTGTTGATCTCTCGACTTGTAACAGCCCGGAATTCCAGGTATTGTTATATTTATGATTTTGGGTGTTTTAAAAGGGGACTCAGCGAGTTGGAGCTCAGACTCGCCGAGTAGGATCGCGGATCTGGTCGCGGGTTCGCGACTGGACTCGGCGAGTCCGTGCTGTTTGGCGAAACCCTAACTTTCCAGGTTTGGGACATATATAAGGGGCCTTATGGCCGTCATTGTTCACCCCAGCCCTTTGAGTGAAACCCTAATTCGATTGTGAGCATCTGGAGCAAGGTAGAAGACCATTATTGATCTTGGAAGTGTTATTTTGCAAGGAAGAGGAGGCTCGGTTAAGGGAACAACAGGAGAAGCTATATTCTGAGAGTTGGGGACACAGAGCAACGTTATTCAGGTAATATTTTCGAGTTGTTCCCTTCTATGTTGATGTGTATATGGATTTAGGGTTTATTGAACCCTTTTGTGGCTAGATTGAGTGTTTCCTTAGTCCCCCATGCGATTGGAACCCTATATTGGGACCCTTGGAAGTCCAGAGTGTCCCATGCCTGAGCTTTTCGGGAATCAATGGAGGTTTTGGATTGGAATCCTTATGCCTTAGGTCAAAACGTCAATTATGAGTCATGGGGTGTATTATGAGCACCGAAATAAGGACTTTACGTGGTGAACCAGTCTAGGAAGGCCAGACCTATGAATTGCCGGAGCAGATCTGACCTTAGAAAGCAGTTTGAGCGGTTGCATGGCATGGACTCGCCGAGTCCGATGAACAGACTCGGCGAGTAGCTTGAAGATTGCCTTAGAATGGTCCTGTCCGGGTTATGGGTTGGATCGGTGAGTCAGGGCGAGTTAGAGAGGGTTAACAGGTGGTTTGAGTCGAACTGGGACTCGCCGAGTTGTTCTTCAGACTCGGCGAGTTGAGTCGGGGTGGCCCCGCGATTCTTCCAGGAGGAACTCGTCGAGTCAGGGGGGATACTCGACGTGTAGAAAGGGAATCTTAGAGAATTGGTGAGAACGTCTAGACTCGCCGAGTCGCCCTAGCGCTCGCCGAGTCCGGTCAAAGTTGACCGTTGACCGTTGACCAGAATGGACCTGTGTTGACTTCTTAGGGATAGTCAACATTAGAGATATAAAGTGTTAACTAGGGACATATGATGTTATAGGTGGATTAAAGCTCGGAGAATCGGGCACGAGGGGTTCCCAGGGTTGTGAGATATCGAGACGCGCAAGGTGAGTCTTCTCACTATACTTTACCTTGAGTATGTAACCAGAGTTATGTGATAGAGTATTTGTATGCTATGTATGATATGTGTTGTACTGCATTATTTCTATGTGATTTATGCTGTGCCTGTTTGCAGAGTTGGAACCGAAGGGTTCCTAGAGTTAGAACCTGAGGGTTCACAGAGTTGGGTGCACGGACCCAATAGAGTTATAGCCTCGAGTGGCTTATATGTGTTATATGTGTGGTATTTTGGGGAACTCACTAAGCTTCGTGCTTACAGTGTTTTGTGTTATGTTGTTTACAGGTTTCTTTCAGTATCACGGGACGGCACCGGCTTGATTGTACACACCAGAGAAAGAGTCATATTTTGGAGGATCCTGGTTTTCTATGCAAGTGAAAATGAAGCTATGTTTTGTAATTCAATTATGAATGAGATTTTAAACAAGTGTTCTAAGATTAAAATGATTATTTTAAATGAAAATTTTGTCTTGAAATTTACGGTGTTACAAGTTGGTATCAGAGCCAGGTTTGAGGGATTCGGATGCGCCTTCGGGTAAATCTGGACTCAAACTGAGGAAGTAAGAAAAGTTTTCAAATAAATAGTTTTCTAAAAGTGAATAAGAGTTCAAAGAGAAAGCAAGAAAGAGCAGTGTGTACAATCAGCCAGAGCCCGAACGGTGATTTCCCAGAATACCCTTACTTTTGTGTTATGAGATATTTATGATGCACTTTATGAGATATTATTGCATGCTAGAGACAGGCTAGGTATTTCATATCTTAGGACTAGAGTGGCCTGATTTGTGATGCCTTAGCCTAGGACTTGTTGTTATATGTGTTATGCTTTTGAGTATGTGATGAGTGAGAGTATCCAGTTAGAACCCATGAGGGGTAGAGTTACAAAGTTCAGTGGTACTTCCGAGGATGAGCCGAGAAGGTGGAGTTATCACAGAGAGGGAGTCCTATGTATTCTTCGATGCTCGAATGCTGCTTGTTTTGTGCTTTGTGGAACTCTCGATGATGGGAGTCAGCTACCAAGTGAATATGACGATATTCAGGAGGTAGATGGCTGGCATCATTAGGAGCTCTTCAGCAGCTGATAGCAAAGAAATGGGAGGACAACGGAAGAGCCTAGGGAGTAAACCTAGCCAGATGAGTGCGCCGGTAGAGTAGAGAATTTCGCTGGGGAGCGAGCACGCGCGATGGGATTGGTGAAAGAGCAGGTCGAGCAGCTACTTAGGAGCTCTGGGATGGTCCGTGTGGAAAGTATGGGTAGATGTGGCAGGTAGTATGGGCCCGTACTACTGAAAGCAGAGGACCCATACTTGATACAGGGAGTATTCTGAAGGTCCTAAGGAGCGGATTGAGGAGTGATGTTATGGTTAGGGTACCATACATCGGAGCGGATTGAGGAGTGATGTTATGGTTCGAGTACCATACATCGGAGAGGATTGAGGAGTGATGTTGTGGTTCGAGTACCATACATCGGAGCGGATTGAGGAGTGATGTTGTGGTTCGAGTACCATACATCGGAGCGGATTGAGGAGTGATGTTATGGTTCGAGTACCATACATCGGAGCGGATTGAGGTTATGGTCCAGGTACCATACATCGGAGCGGATTGGGGAGTGATGTTATGGTTAGGGTACCATACACTGGAGCATATTGAGAAGAGAGGTCATGGAATGAGTACCATGGTTTGTAGTGAATGAGGCTTGTGGTTCTCCGGTTATCCGGTCATGATTGATGAGGCAGAGATTGGACGCTATGGGTTTTAGGCCTGTAGACCATGATTGAGTTTGGAGAGGCGTCCCTCGAGAAGGAAGTCGAGTGCCTATCAGAGTATTTTGGTAAGGAGTTAGAGGGAGAGGAGAATTTCGGTCTGAGTTGAGCAATCAGTCGATAGAGGAGAGGTCACCTTCTATGTGGGTGGTGCTATTTATGTTCGTGTGCAAGACACGAGAGGCCTAATGTTTTAGTTTTGGGTTTGGGGGTAAACCCTGCAGGTCATTATCGGTGATGATTTCTCCCAGAGTATTAGGTAGCATGTGTGCCGTGAGGCAGTGACTTATCATGAGCAGACAGTCAGTTGGGACTGAGGTAGTCGAGGACCACACCACACCTATTTGAGAATAGTAGGATGTGTTGTAGTGGTATCAGTGGGGAGTTCAGTCGAGTTTTGCAGTGCAGAGAGTTTTCATCTATGTTGGGAGTGGGTCCCTGTCCTTGGGACAATTCTGGTGTTGGAGCATTGGTTGATGAGTTGAGGTGAGAGGTACGATGATTTTGCGGTTCAGTCTATGAGCCAGGGATGTTATTGAGCAGTTGAGATGCTTAGTGCTAGATTGGTATGAGATTTGGAACGACTAGAGGCAGTCGTGATGAGAAGTTCTTGAGGAGTTCATCAGAGGTTCAGAGTATAGGGGGTTGATTGATTTCCTTAAGGGGAATTATCGGGCGTTGTGTAGCACTTTCCTGGGGCAGGTGCGATTTCGCTGGTGAAAAATAGTTGTGGGTTGGTTGTGTGCTAATTGGTGATGGTTCGAACCCTAAGTGGGGGAGAACCGGGTGCAGTATGTAAGAAAGCAGAGATTTGTCAAGAGTAGTTATAAGTGGAGTATAGAGATATGTTGTAAGAAATCATGAGACCAGAGATGTCGGTGATCGAGGAAAGGGGTCAGAGTGAGTTAATGCGGGAAGTACTTGATAAGAAGGATGAATGTCTCCACGACAGGTGTTTGGTGTTGTTGCAAGTAGATAGGGAATGATTAGGCAGCCAACTCCCGGGTCGGTATGTGTATCCTTGTTTGGATTTTGAGCGGTGGAAAATGGGTTCGGAGAATTATCAGCGTATTTAGTAGCGGTAGCGTTTTCTTGTATTCCAATTGAGAAATTGGATACACCGAGATTGCAATTTGGAAAATGCAGATCTAATTTTGGGGTTCAGAGGAAATATATTATTTTGTCTATATGATGCTTGGGGCAGGAGATCAGTAGTTGTGGCAGGATCTTGTGATGTTCTGTTGGGATATTCTGAGATATCCGGGTATGATATCTTTATTTCGGAGTTACTCGTGAATCTTGAATTGAATTGACTTGTGGTATATCAAGTATCTATGGATCTAGTGGGAGCCCTTTGAGTATGGGCATCCAGGGAGATCATTTGAGAGAGTGGATTTATGCAAAGGTGGGCATTTGTTATGTTGATTGCCTCCAGAGTCTGTGATGGATATTCGAGTCGAGTATGGGTAGCCACTGATGATAGACTGCGGAGCACGAGCTAGTGGAGTCAGAGGGTGTTGTGATACTGCAGGGAGCCGTAGTACTCACTAGTCAGAGGGTGTTGTGATACTGCGGGGAGCCGTAATACTCACTAGTCAGAGGGTGTTGTGATACTGCGGGGAGCCGTAGTACTCACTATTCAGAGGGTGTTGTGATACTGCGTGGAGACGCAGTACTCACTAGATGGCAAGAGAATGTGATGTTGGAATGTTTTCCGAGTAGTGTATGATGCGGAAGAGTTTTGGGTTTGAGTAGCCCTAGTATTGAGTCTTTGGAGCCTGGATGTTGAATCGGGGGCGAGACGGGGGTCTCCGTCTCTGTCAGGAGATGCGGTGAGATGCGCAAGGGATATGCGCTGTAGAAACCGGAGATCAGAGCTGAGACGATCCTCGATTGGATCGTATTCTTCTCGCATGAGGAAAAGAGGATTTCGTGACTTGTGTGTCACTGGGCAAGGAGAGTGGTCACGGGAAAAGGTTAGTGAGATGTTTGGAGCATGTTATGGGTGACCTTTGGAGGCTCAGTTGTGGAGTCAAAAGCTAACCTGGTGCTCAGTCTCGAAGAGGGATATGAGAAATGAGCTAGAGCTTATCATGAGGTTGTCTGAGGACACTCTAGAGCGAGTGAGCGATTCAGACGCTCGAAGTCATGCTTCGGGCATGTGTATTAGATTTCGGAGGAAGCTGCGGCACGTAATTATCCCTGGTTTAGTTGTCCTATATCAACAGCCATCATTAGTGCATTGGTATGCCGCCCTTTGAGCTGTTGTATAGGAGGTGGTGTCGGACCCTCATTTGCTGAGGAGAGGTAACGCATGGACCCGAGAGTCCTTGCGAGCAGATCCAGAGCATGTGCGATACATGGAGTAGTGACAAGGTTGTCAAGTGGATTTCCCTAGGTAAGGGAAGAGAAAGGTATGTAACCCCAAAGGGGGGGGGGGAAGTGTTGGTTCACGGAAGTGAAGGTAGTAGTGTGAATGGATGATTTAGAGTATGAGGGTTGAACGCTGTGTCTGTTACAGTGGTATGGAATGACATCATGATGAGATGTCTGCTGAGGACGCGGAAGGGATTCCGCGGGTGTAGAGCCAGGAGGCTCGGAAGGGATCCAGGGAGAGAATCCTGGACTCTCAGTGTGATTCTGATCAAGGTATTGGGTATGTATCAGTGGTTCATCCTGGGGGGGGGATGTTTGAGGATATCATCAGTGTATCGGGTCTTCCAACCTGTGGGTGTTGGGGCTAGTTCAGCATGTGTATGTGATTGCAAGAGGAGAACTCGTGAGCGTTGCTCTGAGAGTGAGAATGGGTCTCTCAGTCGTTCCGGAATGGATAAAGTGGGCTTTGGATCGGGGATCCGGTGGTTCATGGTTTCCTAACCCTTATGGGTCGAGTGATCGTTGAGATTTAGAGCAGAGTTGCATCTTGGGTAATTCTCGGTTACAGAGAGTGATGGGCAGTACAGAGATCGTGCTTCAGTCGACAGAGCAGATTCAGCAGGTTAGACAGAGGTTATTGACCGCCTAGAGCCGACAGAAAAGTTATGCAGACAGACGCCGGTCCGAGCTTGAGTTTCAGGTCGGCGACTTCATACTCCTGAAGGTCTCTCCTTGGAAAGGAGTGATTCGATTCAGGAAGAGGGGCAAGTCGGGGCCCCAGTATATTGGGCCTTTTTCGTGTGATTGCGAGGGTAGGACGGGTGGCCTACCGTTTGGAGTTGCCAACGGAATTGAGACAGATCCATGACACTTTTCATGTGTCGCAATTGAGAAAGTGTATAGCCGATGAGACGACAGTAGTTCCATTAGAGGACATTCAGGTGGATGCGAGCCTGAATTATGCCGAGAGACCAGTGGCCATCAGAGATCGGAAGATCAAGGTTCTAAGGAATAAGGAGATACCTCTAGTGTTAGTTCAGTGGCAGCACTGGAAGGGATCGGAAATGACCTGGGAGCCGGAGCGTGCGATGCGGGAGCAGCATCCGGAGCTATTTTCAGAGTGAGACTTCGAGGGCGAAGTCTAGTCTTAGTGGGGGAGAGTTGTAACAGCCCGGAATTCTAGGTATTGTTATATTTATGATTTTGGGTGTTTTAAGAGGGGACTCGGCGAGTTGGAGCTCAGACTCGCCGAGTAGGATCGCGGATCTGGTCGCAGGTTCGCGACTGGACTCGGCGAGTCCGGATATGGACTCGGCGAGTCCGCGCTGTTTGGCGAAACCCTAACTTTCCAGGTTTGGGACATATATAAGGGGCCTTATGGTCGTCATTGTTCACCCCAGCCCTTTGAGTGAAACCCTAATTCGATTGTGAGCATCTGGAGCAAGGTAGAAGACCATTATTGATCTTGGAAGTGTTATTTTGCAAGGAAGAGGAGGCTCGGTTAAGGGAACAATAGGAGAAGCTATATTCTGAGAGTTAGGGACACAGAGCAACGTTATTCAGGTAATATTTTCGAGTTGTTCCCTTCTATGTTGATGTGTATATGGATTTAGGGTTTATTGAACCCTTTTGTGGCTAGATTGAGTGTTTCCTTAGTCCCCCATGCGATTGGAACCCTATATTGGGACCCTTGGAAGTCCAGAGTGTCCCATGCCTGAGCTTTTCGGGAATCAATGGAGGTTTTGGATTGGAATCCTTATGCCTTAGGTCAAAACGTCAATTATGAGTCATGGGGTGTATTATGAGCACCGAAATAAGGACTTTACGTGATGAACCAGTCTAGGAAGGCCAGACCTATGAATTGCCGGAGCAGATCTGACCTTAGAAAGCAGTTTGAGCGGTTGCATGGCATGGACTCGCCGAGTCCGATGAACAGACTCGGCGAGTAGCTTGAAGATTGCCTTAGAATGGTCCTGTCCGGGTTATGGGTTGGATCGGTGAGTCAGGGCGAGTTAGAGAGGGTTAACAGGTGGTTTGAGTCGAACTGGGACTCGCCGAGTTGTTCTTCAGACTCGGCGAGTTGAGTCGGGAACTCACTAAGCTTCGTGCTTACAGTGTTTTGTGTTATGTTGTTTACAGGTTTCTTTCAGTATCACGGGAAGGCACCGGCTTGATTGTACACACCAGAGAAAGAGTCATATTTTGGAGGATCCTGGTTTTCTATGCAAGTGAAAATGAAGCTATGTTTTGTAATTCAATTATGAATGAGATTTTAAACAAGTGTTCTAAGATTAAAATGATTGTTTTAAATGAAAATTTTGTCTTGAAATTTACGGTGTTACACGACTCCCCGAGCTATCAATGCCAAAATCTCACTAGTCCAAAACAATAATCCTTCTTAAGGTAAAATGACCATTTTACCCCTAGCCTAACTTGGTCCATATCTAAGGCTCAAAATTATAATATAAAAAGGCCCAACATTAGATGGGCTTCCCAA
This sequence comes from Lactuca sativa, assembly GCF_002870075.4. Lineage (NCBI taxonomy): Eukaryota > Viridiplantae > Streptophyta > Magnoliopsida > Asterales > Asteraceae > Lactuca > Lactuca sativa. The sequence goes on from NC_056626.2 coordinate 373,361,138, forward strand.
GCCCATTAGTGGCCCAGCTTGCTAAATTGGGCCCAATCCCTCTAGTGGGCCTTACCCTAAGCCCAAACATCTTCTTGGCCCACATTATCTGACTCCTGATGGCCACTAACGCCCAAAGGACAAAAATCCCCTACATGGCCCAAACTGAGGCCCAAAATTTGCAAGACCCATATCTGATGAGTAGGCTAGGCGTACTCCTATGTACGCTAAGCGTACTAGCCAAATGGTGTGTACGTTGGGCGTACCTGAATGTACGCTCAGCGTACTCCCCTGTTAAGTCACTTTCCCATTAAGTGCATACTCTGATCCAGAAGATAAAATCACAGTCCCAAGTCCTTTTTAACGTCTTAATCCATAAAATCACTGACTTGGACACTTTGCATGCTCCAAACAAGTCCAAACTCCAAAAATAATATTCCATTCTCATAGAAATGCACTTAACTCATGCATGAACCCAATAAGACATTCAAGATGGCAACTTTCTGCCTTAGGGACTCATTTAGAACTGAGTGTATCAACTCCAAGTCATAGAAAAATCGGATTGAACCATAAAGCTTCAACCTTTGGACCAAAATGGTCCAAAAACTCAATCCAAGAGATCTAAGAATATAATCACCAAGTTTAGATCTTTATACCTTGAAAAGGTTAGAAATGAAACAACAATCCCAGATCTGCAACCTCTCCTTTGAACCACCACCTTTCCTTGCTCCTTTCTTGTTTGGAAAATGGATCCACAATACCAAAATGCTTCTCTAGTGACCTTCTAAGCTCCAAGAACACTCAAATATGGATTAGGGTTTTGTAGTAGCTCCTTTAGGGTGGAAATGGAGGCTGGCCATCGAGACATAAGGTTCTTTATATAGGGCTCAACCCTAAAATTAGGGTTTAGGAACTCTGAGCGTACGTTGGGCGTACGCCCCTCCGCACCCGCGATCATTCTCCTTTATACGTTGGCCGTAACCCAACTTACACTCACGTCTACCACCTTGCATGCATGGTCCTTTCTTGCCATCTTTCTCCATTAAGGACCAATTTTGCCAATAACTTCAAAGTGCTATAACTCCTTCATTCTAAGTCCGTTTCCGACGAACTTTATACCCACGAAAAGGTGGCGAGAAGCCCTATGCTCCTAACTACACACCCAAGCCTAAAACCTTCCAGATAAAACCTGTGACCCATAAAAGACCGAATCACCCCTACCCTTGGCCTCCGAGACCAAAACCAAATGCTTCCAAAACTAGGTGTTACAGAATATGTGACGGGTAGAGCTGATATTCAGAGCCGAGACCTATTCATCTATTTGTTAAGACTGAGATGTGAGTTTTCCTCACTGTTCTTGAGGGTCGAAGGCACCAATGTCGGCCCATTAGTTTATGCATCCTGGTATATAGGATGTGCTTTGATGTAGTGATATGTAGATTTGTCTGTTAGTTTGTTGACTGGTTATATGATTATTTGTTCCTAGATATATTTTAATTGTTATGTATATGTCAACATAGTATGTGGGGTTGAGAGTGTATTGTTTTGTGCTGTCAGTCAACAGACCGGGGCATTCCAACTAGGAGTTTGTGGGTCGGGGGTAATCCAACCAGGAGGTTGTAGACCCGTTATGGATTAGGCAAGCTAAGCAGAAGGTTGTGGATCGAGACATTTGTAACGTCCTAAAACTTTAGACCAAAATTTTCATTTTAATTATAATAAAACCATCAACCCCAAACGTGTTTATAAAACCATACAAGAAAATTAGAGTTTGCCAATCAACCAATCCAATACATTAGACTTATATAAAGCGGAAATCATGGTATGTGTGTGTGCGATGTGATGACCTCGAGCCCTTCTCTTTTGATCCGGAAGTAACTGAAACATAAACATAAAAATGTAAGCATGAAGCTTAATGAGTTCCCCAAAACACCACATACCATACATATCAAACATACAATGGGTCATGCCCCACATCTATCAGTCCGTGCTCGGAACAGATTTGTTAATAGCATGAGATGGGCCACGCTACATCACATTAGGCCCCACCTGACATTCATACGGACACATAAAACACATGCATGAATGTGATGATTGCCTTTGTGACAATTGTCAGTTATGCCTTTATTTGCTTGATGACGTTGTGATTGCTGTTATGATATTAGTGGTAGTAGTAAGGGGTGAAATAGACCCAGTATCCAGTTGGAATAGACCAAAGGGGACTGCAAGCACCAAGATATGCTTCATAGTAGTAGGTTGAAATAGACCGAAGGGGATTTCAAGCACCCAGATATGCTTGACAGTATCCGGTTGAAATAGACTGAAGGGGTAGGCAAGCACCTAGATATGCTTGGCTATATGTTTGTTGATATATGGTATTTTGGGGGAAATCACTAAGCTTTATTCTTACAGTTTTTAGTTTTTGTTTCAGGTACTTCCAGTTCGAAGGGGAAGGACCCGGCCTGATCGCAACGCATCACCCTATGATTTCTACATTTAGAGATTTTGGGAATTTGTACTCTGATAACATGTTATTATGACACTCTTTTGACTATTTTGATATTCGTTTCGTGTGATCTGAATGAAATTAAAACAAAAAATTTATCCGTATTTTTGGGATGTTATAGCTTGGGATCTTTTAAAATATGTCTCACATTTTTAAATTATGTATTTTGTTATTTGTAGGTTTAATAAGTTATGTTAATTGTAAATTATGTTTTCTTTTTTATCTTTGTAATATGTAATAAATATTAGGGCAATAATAATTTTTATTAGTCACTCCAAATTGGTTACAAACATAATTAATTGCGATTACATAGGCATTAAAACGACCATCAATAGGTATGATATTTCCTATTCAGATGGAGGAGGAAGAGGGAGCACATTTTATGTTTGGTATGTACTTCGAAACACATCAGTCCGATAATATATCTAAACAATATCGGATAATTATGTGATTTTTGAATAACGTGATGTCGCAATAGCATGTCAACATGCTATACCTAGACTACATCATTTCCCACATAAACATGTATGGCGGTTCATATCTACAACATAAGTTGTTTTAAAAAAAAATAAAAAAAATCGATAAATATCAAAAGGGATCTCGGGTGGGATCTTTGTTGTTTGCCTCTGAACAGTCTTTTGCATCCTCCTCTGAAACACCAACACTACATATGGGTAAGTATGCTAGTTAACCTCCCTGAAAAATAAATATTATCATTTAGGGCTATTATAGAAGTATTAAATAATTCAATATACACGCAATTTTACCCCCCATGAAACTGCGTTCAACAAAAGTTCGTTGAATGTAGTCACAAATTGCCTCAGTAAGCGTTATTACCAATATTGCGTTGATTAACCGATAACACCACCATAAATTATGGAATATCAATATTGATTACATTCCAACGAATGTTGGGGAAATAGGGTATTGCCCATTTCGCATGATCGATATTGGCAAGCACCTCACGTGCATCATGGGTTGACGAAATGTTTGTTGTAAAATTCGACATAGTATAATATTCGCATGAAGGGAAGAACAAATGTTCCAATTGTCTGTTTCCGCCAATTCTTGTCCGCAAATACATGCACTCACTCTTACAACAATACCCATGATAAGCATTAAGGAACACCTGACTTATGAAAGAACTAATGACCTCGTGTTAACACGCGGTCGCGCACATATTAAACAAATAAATTTATCACCGTTGGTTGCACTAAAAATATAGCACAGGAAAGCAGGGTCGAATCCTTAGGGACACAGCCAAAAATTCAATGCCTTTTTGCATCATGCACAATCTCGTCAAGACATAAATTCTTAAGAAGGTGGATTTCAATTAAACTAAAAATGCAGTGATATTAAAATTAAACGAAAATCAATATTGAAAATAATTTTTAGTTCTGTTGCAACTTTCTTAATCATGTAACTGATCCATATCTGATTATTAGAGATGCGTTCTATCTAGGCTGGTACTGAGAAAAACTAACAAGCTCAAGTATAATCTCTTTTGCCTAAATTAGTTAATCAAAACAAGCTCTTTGAATTAACCCTAACCTTTTACTCTATAATCAAACAAGCTCTTAATTAAGATCAGAAAAGTTGCATTAAGTTCTTTGTAAAATTCTCAGCAATATCTAATACTTCTCACAAGCTCGGAAGCGTAAAGATATGATTTTTACAGTTTATACTAAATTCAAATCCCAAACACGGAACCGATTTATTACTTGTTAGTTATCACCAGTTGATAAGAAAAATTACCTTTTCTATAACTGATTAACTTGAATGATAAAACCCTAGCTAGGTGATCAGACTAACAAGAATCAAAATCAAACATTCATTAAGAGCAAAACTGAAGAATCAAGATAGAAACACAAATAAAAAACAAGATCTAATGATCAATCACATGAAAAGTACTCGTCTTTACACAACTGAAAAATAAGGTTTTAGCCAGACATGACTAAAATATGATAAAAAACAAATGAAAAGAGACATCAAATGACTAATCTTACTAATCTAATTAAAGGAGATGATCCACAGTCTTCATGTCTTTAGAAATCGGAGAAGAAACAGCTCCAAAATCGTATTTTCATCGTTTGGTACCTCTGGAATCGCCAAATTAGGTTACTAGAAGGTTATGAGGGTCTATTTACACGTCCAGCAGCAAAAACAACGCGCATGCGATCACATGTTTCAAAGTTGCGATCGCATGTTTTGAGAAAACGCGTCACGTGCCTTTTTAATTAAGTAGGATGCTATTTTGGCACTTTTTGGGATACTTGCGATCGCATAGAGGGAAGGCTGTGATCGCATGTTTTCACTTTTTACTTTCGGATGAAGTTTTGGCACTAAAAAACCTCGAATCCAAGTTGCGACCACAGTTACGATCGCATAAAGGCTCCATGCAATCGTATGGACTAGAATTACAATCACATGTTTCTCCTAAGACGTCTGAAATTTCGTTTACTTTTCAGATCATTTTGAATCGCGTCAATCGGAGTTACGGTTCATGAGATATGGTCAAAATACTAACAGGGGTTCAAAGCTGCCAGCAACATCCTTTAACTTTAGATTGCAGATTCTATCTTCGTGTGATCAATTCGATTGAATTTTTCTTCACCAAAGCATCTTCCAATCATTCCTCAACACACTCCATAAGTTCCAAGCTCCATTTTAAGCTCCAAAACACGCATCCAACTACTCCCAAAGCACTGCGCCACTCGAACTATCTAAATCGACATAAAAACATGAGCAGTACGAGAATTCTAATAGAATACATGCGCCGAACATTATTTAAATAATTAACATGAAAATGTACAAAATATGATGCTAAATGATATTAAAAACTACCCTAAAATATGCATAAAATGGCATCTGACACATCGTCCATATTGGTTATGAACGATACTTCCCTACCATCTTTGAGAGCTTCCATCAACATCATCAGGAACCATGTACAAAAGTCGACCTTATTTGCCACGCCCAGACCAAATGCTATAGGGAGGGTCTGATTGTTCCCGTCCATAACAACTGCTATAAATAGGCATGGTAATTCTCGACACGACCTGCGACACGACACGAAATAAACGGGTTTGGGTTGAGCTTTTCAACCCGTTTATTAAACAGGTCATATATGAGTTTCTCAAAAAATATACGGGTTGACCCGCCAACCCGTTTAGAATTTTGATAAAAACATTATATATATTTTAAATGTATTAAGTATTATACACTATACAGTTTATACTTTATACTAGGATATGATACTTGATACCATTGATCATTTGACATTTGGTGTTTGCCCTAAATAATCTCAGTATCTCACAACAAAATCGAATAAGTGCTTTGTTGCTATCCCCTCTGTGATGAATGACAAAACGAACTCACGAAGAACGACAACATAAATGATTGAATCATTATCGAACGACGTCGACGCATGAACGTGAACGATGAACGCACAACGAAGTAGGCAATAGATTTGCTGCGATCCAACCTACGAACACACGAACCAAAATCTGACCCACAAACCCAAATCTGACCCACGAACCCACCAACCTGTGAACCCGTATAAATAAGTGGTTGACGGGTCATATATGAGTTTATTTTCCAAACCCGCCAACCTGTGACCTGTATAGTGAAATGAGTCGTGTTCGGGTTGGTATATTTTGAGCCGCCAACCCGAACACGACACGATTGCCAGGCCTAGCTATAAACATTGTCTTTAGGTAGTCCCTCTTAGACGAACACTAAGGGTGAGTAGAAACCGAACCAAAACCCAAAAAACCGAAATAACCGCATAAACCGAAACCGAAACATAAACCGATGGTGCAATTTTTAATTTTGAAAAACCGAAAAATTGTGGCGCGGTTCGGTTTTATGTTTAATAACCACACCAAATTAACCGAAATAACCGCAAACCGCATAATTTAATATAGTATTTAAATATTTATAATAATTCTATTTAATTAATAAAAGTAAATTAGCTAATCGAAGGAATGCACATCTTTCATTGACGAAGTGGGACTCCAAAAAATTGAATCAATTTGTTTCTCACTCATTCGTCGTTTCCTTTAGTTTTTGGTGTGTAAATGTTTGTTAGTAAGTGTTAGACATATTGTTAATTGTTTGAATGAAATGAAATATGCTTGGCCGAACTCTTTTCTCGTATGCACGAAAAATTCAATTTCAGTACCACTCCGCTTAATAAAATGCAACTTGAAAGAATAAAAATGGACCAAAATTGTGATTTATTTGCAATGAAAATCTAGAAATAAATGAAAGTCGACTAATTTTTTTGTTTTGAACATGAAAAACCGCACCCTTTTAATCGAAAAACCGCACCACCTCATTTTGTGGTTAAAAAGCCAAAACCACACCGAAATAACCGCAAAACCGCAAAAATAACCGCAAAACCGAACCAAATCAAAACCACAATTTTCGGTTTTTGACTTTAAAAAACTGCAATTTGCGGTTGCTGTTGCGATTTTATACAAAAACCGTATCGAACCGCACCATACTCATCCCTAACGAACACTACCAATAAAGATAACATGCAACAAGCAACGTATGAATGCATGGAACTATACTTTTTTGAGAAAACAAAACAATTAGTTCTAGGTGTAGAAATCATATCAATTTTAAAGAAAAAAAAAATATATTGAACAAAATAAAATTTACCACAAATCCAATAGCCACTAAACAGAGTTGAAAATGATCCATGACATCAATTTAAATGTTTATGAGGGTTAGTCCACCAGTCCACCTAAGGTTGTATAGGTAACACACAGGTTGGTAAAGTTTTCTTTGTGTTCATTCTTTGAGAAACTCATCTTGAAGCAGTTATATGAGATAGTTACGGATGATAAAATCTAACGTCCAACTACATGGGATATTATTTATATATAAGGGACAGGAAATGATGTTTTTTGTAGTCCAGAATGGCTATTCGGAACGAGTGTTCGTAACTCCGTATTGTCAAATCAAAATACAAAGATGACAATAGTACTCTGGAATGTACAAAGATTCTTGTATCGGACCAAAAACTCCAGAATGAATACCCCGATTCCGAAATGCTTTATTCCAAAAAAAACGATCATTTAAAAAAAATGATTATTATTATTAAAATAACTGTTTATATGTGGTAGATTGAAGGTTCTAAAAAACTCGTCATGGCTCCGTCATAGCACGTCATGACTCCAAAACTTGTGTTTGCCGTCAAGCTTTACTAAAACGCCGTATTAACTCATATATATGTATAAAATATAATAATAGTTGAAAATACATATAAAAAAATTAATTACATATAAAATCGTCGCCTTAAATAACGCGTTAATATAAAAAAATTAATTACATATAAAATCTTCGTCTTAAATAACGCGTTACAACCAAGGTGACTCGGGGATAAAACAAGCTCTAGGTTTGATGTATTGTTTTGGTGGTGCACCCCCACCCCTACACCCAAACGCAAGCTCCTCATCCACTCATAGCCCGCCACCTAAAACTCCACAAATTCCCTTTCAAGATAATGCTCGACGTAACCACCGCATCATTTTCCGGTAGCGACTCCTTTCTCCGTCATCCTCTCCCTGTCAAACCTAAATGCACACTATTTAACCGCTGATCCTCGTATTACAATGGCGGTTCTTCCGGTACTAAGATCATGCAACTACCACCAGAGAAATTCCGCCACCAATTTCAGTTTCACGGGAGATTTGAAGCGCAAGCTACTAAAGCAAAATTGGCAGAAGAGCAAACACGAACTGTTATCAGATTCACGAAACCGATGGAGATTTGAGTGCAAAGTGTCGAATGCTTCAACTTACTCTTCGCGAATGGCTACAGATATTTATCTCTATGAAACCCCTAACGTAATCAATACTACTTCTGTGTCAGTTATTCATATGATTTTGTGTGGTTAGAGGTAGAAATTGATTTTTGTTGTGGTTGATACACGATACAGGCATCGTTCGATCAGTATTTGGAGGATAAACCCAGAGTTTTCAAAGCTATTTTTCCTGATAAGCGAAGAAGCCAACAACTAAATGACGTATGCATCTGTCTACTTTACCAAATTTCATGTTCATCAAGCTATAATTTTGTTATGCTTATTCTCTTCCTATCTGAACCCGAATTTCATCAATCATCAGTGATACTATGATATCAGTTCTGAATTTGATTGAATGTTTGCTCAATTAATTGGTTAATATGCTTCAACTTTCCTGTTTTGTAGGAAGAATGGAGAGTACATATGTTACCTATACAATTTCTTTTCTTGACATGTAATCCAGTTATTGACATGCGGTTGAGATGTAAAACAAACGGATACGATTACCCGGCTGGAGTTCCACCCCAAGTCACCAAAGTTCTTGATCTTGACATTGTAAGTTTTTTTAGATGAATCTTTTTGGGGACTGTTTGATATGCCTCTTACTGAATCCGAGTCTGTTAGACTGTTTGATAACACATTTAAAAGCCTCTTACTCAGTCTGGGCTCCTCTGATTTGTCTCTTACTCAGTCAGATTTAGGATTGTGTAGACTTTGTTTGACAATGTTGGTTATAAAATATAAATTAATTTGAATCTTAGATAAGGTGGGAGCTTCATGGGCTAGAAGATATTGTGAAGCCATCTGAATTTTCGCTTGGTGTGAAAGGGGCATTGTATCCTTTTAGACAAGGAAACCTAAGTCGACTTAAAGGTCAACTCACATTGACCATAACTTTTGAGTTACCTCCCGTGCTTGGTTTGATCCCTGAAGATGTTCGCAGAGATGTCGCGCAAACGGTTAGACCTTAAACATGATACACCAATAGCAACCTACTGAACAATTTTTTACCAATAATAGCAATGTACTTTTATTTTTACTAATAGTAGCAAAACATACTTACATTTTTCCTACTAATATGAAAATTTTAATCTTTACTTGTTACATGTTGCTATTATAAGTAAAGAACTGTAAGTATGTTCCTATTAAGTACGTTGTTTTCTATAAAGAAAATGTAGATATGTTGTTATTGGTAAAATAATTTAAGTAAGTTGCTATTATGGGAAAAAAAAATATAAGTATGTTTTTTTTTATTGTATAATGAATGTTTTGGTGATAGGTGTTGACACGATTGGTGGAGAACATGAAGGATAAAGTGAATGGTAGTTTGCTTGCCGATTATAGCAAATTCAAGAATGAACGAATGAGGAAATTAGTATAAACTATGCGCATTTGATAATTGTACATTTGATAATTGTACATTGCAAATCGAGCGAGGTTCACCATTCTTTTTGTAGAGATACTTGTGCATAAAACACAATTAAAATGCCGAGTTGTTAATTGATTTTTGAAGGGGGTTTAATAAAATAGAGAATGATGGTTCAATTTAACACAAGTAAGAGTAGATTTCATTGTACATTCTAAGTAGAAGCTCTTTCACTTCTTTTAGGGATAAAACTATAACTATGACTATGACTTTGTTGTGACTATTATTGTTGGACACTGATATCAATCTCTCATGTGTAAAATAAAATGAATGCACCCCTCATCCTCGTCAACAGACCAAACAGAGCCCTAAACAACTTGTCCAATCCAATGTAACAAAACTAAGCCATAGTGATATGTTAACAAGAACTTCCATGATGAAAAACCGATACGAAATACAAGTGTAAAAGGCATAAAAGTTGATTTTTTTTTTTTTGGAATTTCATGTTTTGAATAGAAATTAAATATCACAAATCCACAAGGAAGAGCACACATGCAAGAATAACAAAAGCCAACAAATGAGTTGGGAAACACTCTTGAGTATCAATTATCAAATAAAATAAAATAGGTTTACTTGAAATTGAAAATCTACTTCCTCAATTTGAAGTAGAGGATCAAGATGATGGCAATAACAAGAACAGCAACTATGGACCCGATTATGTACTTATTCCTGCTCATCCTTCGGGACATGTTGGTCATGATTTTTTTGCTTTTGCCTATGTTGTCATCAACTCCATGAAGCTAAATATCAGAATGGCAATACCGTAAATATTTATCATATGTCAAAATAGGTAAACTAATTAAAAAATTAGCTATAAATGAAACGTGTCCAACAACTTAAAAGTTGTTGATATGATATACTTAAGAGTATCCATATTTATTAACCTCTTGTGTAGTTTTTTTGATTTGTATTCCATTAACTTTATTTAACAAAAACTTGTCATCGTAAACCTTTCACCTATCACTGACCATTTTTAAAACTTTTTTTTAAGAAATAAATTAATTTACCCTCATCTTTATGAAATGTTTTATAGAGCTCCCTCATCTAATTTGTTACTTTTATAAGCTTTTATCAGGTCATTTCTTTAAATAAAAAAGATGATAAAATTATTACATATAGTTATAAAAAAAAACAATAAAAATATTATATAACCGTTACAAGTTAATATTTACTACTAAAGATTAAAACAAAACAAATTAATTAGTCAAAAATAATAAAGTTTTAAGCGTGAAATATAATTAAGGGAGTAACATGAAATATTATCATATGAAGGGGGTTAATTGTACAAAAAAAAAAAACATTTATTAAAATCTAAGTGAATAAGCTACCCTCTTCAATGTAAAAAACACATTTATAAGGTTCATTCTTCATACCTGACCTCTCAATTGGAGATGCTCTTAGGCTATGTACTTTTTTTTGGTTAAATGATGTCTGAATAGATGATATTTAAAAAAATATTCGAGAAAATGATGTTTAAAAAACATTTAAGAAAATGACAAAATGGAAGGAAATAATCAATGAGGGTGATTTTTAAAAAAGTTAAGACTTAAAGAGGAAAGCCTCATTTCCTTGATTCTCTTATTAAGTCATTGAGTCATTCTTTCTACATTAAGTCAAAAAATGAACACCCATATATAGCTTATCGGAGTACAAATAGAAAAAATAAATAAAAATAATCATAAAGTTTAATTATTTTTGAGACACATGTGTTTGTATCCATGTGTAATTATTACATATCATTTAAATTCAAAATTTTGTCCCATTGTCTTGTAGGCTAGCCTCTGTTTTGGAGAGGATATAGAACCTTGAATTATTTACCAATCAGAAATACAGGAAGTTTCATGTTGTTGATAAATATGTGAAAATTGTGGATTTGATTATCTTATTTGTTAAAGTTCTTGTTGTTAATGAATATAGTTAAATTGTTCAAATTGTTTCTTGATTAATCATGTTAACATAAAATTCTTGTTTTTGGTGAAAATTGTTCAAACCGTTTGTTTTCATGTTAACATAATAGTTTTATGTTAAGACCATTTTGCAGGAACGTGTTAAAATAAACAAGGGTAAAATGGTCATTTTTACTCATGTAAGTACTGTTAAAAGACATACCGTTCCATGGGCATGCAAGAGAGACTGTCGTTGTTGATTTAAATCTTGAAGAATTGAAACCCCAAGCTCTTCAGTTTCCAGCATTGTCCTTCTACTGTCTCTTACTCTACCACTTGTTTTATTCAATCTCTCTGTTGACATAAGAAGTCTTGCTTTTTGATCTGCTGAAACCTGTGACATCAGCAATTTGTAAGGCTTTAATGCAAAAACTAGCAACCTACATTCTTCATTTTAAAAACAGCAATTTGTAATGTAATTTGAATTTCAACTAAATAATAACAAAATGTTGAATACCGATGATGCATCTGCCATTCCTGATTCCAACAACTCATCTCTTGCAGCCTGATTTAAGTTGTTTGATGCAAGTCGTTTAACTTCACTCTTCAAATTATTCAGATCAGATTTGTATTCCCTTAGTTTAGCAAGGAGAACAGCTTTCACATTTGGCTGCAAGCTTCTTGCCTCAAGATCCATTTTGCGTATCTGAAGCAATATAAAAAGATAACTTTAATCTGTAATGTGTGTTTGAGAAACTATTTAGAAGTGATAACATGTAAATATGGTACCAGAGCTTCAGCTTGTTCGAGTCCAGCTGTTATTTCAGAAATTTTCTGCTTCTTTTGCTCTGCAATTCAACAATGAAATTGAAATCAACACATATGAAGCAAAAGTTAAACCGAGTTTAATGTGTGGAAGCCATGGGATATTGAAGAGTAGAGTAAGGAAAATAGAAACAAGCAACAGTAGTTACAAATATGAGAATAAATGAACAAAATTGATCCTTCACTCCTTGCGTTATCTAAACAGTAGTTGCAAAGAATAGAGTTCTCCAGAGGAAGAACAATCGATTATGTCGCTTTTAAAAAAAATTCAATAAATAGGCCAGTTGATGCTGAAGAAATCTAATTTGGTACGTATTTCAACATAACTGGTGAGGAAGTTGAAAATTATGTTACCTCATGATTCGAAGAATCCAGAACATATTATATCAACGCCAAATACATAATTGGGAAAGAAATTGTGAATCGGGTTAGGGTTTTGGCTCACCTCCATCGAGAAGACTAGCCGATGTACACTTCTTCGACAATCCAGCCGAAAGCTCGCAGTATTGGCGTTCGTAACCTTCAAATACATCACTCATCTCCTCGGCAGCAAATCTTCAATTCACGTAAACGGAATCAAACAAGAATTACACTAATTGAAAAGGAAAACGGATAAATATCAAATCTCACTTTACCTGTTAATCAATATTATAATAAGCGGATCGATTTTGATCGAGTCACGTATATGATCAACTACCAAAGCTAATTAGTACAAATAAGACGTACCTTACACTCGACGGAGAACTGAGAAATCAGATGATCGGAAAAATTAGACGGATTCTGGCAGTGGATCTAATGTTAAATTTGATTGCCGGTGACTTGCCGACTCGGGTGGATGATTTGAATTCTTCGGTATGTCTTCTTGTTCGAATGAAGGAAGGAAAAAAATAATAATTAAAAGATGATGGTAATAGAAGAAGGGACGATGGTAAAACGACCGCTAGGTGACATTGTAATCCATAAAAGCCTTGCAACGTGTTTATACATTAAGAGGCTAATTTTGCAAGTTAGAAGTAATCATCTCTAATACATAAGATTTAAATAAAACAAAATAAAAAATAAAAATTTATTGTATTTGCCTATTAAATTTTTTACTAACAAATTGAAAAATTACTTTAATATATATAAAATTTGTATAATAAAAAAATTTGCTTTAATATATATAAAATCATGTTTTTTTTTTATTATTTGAGAATGACTTATAGAATAATTTTTTTTACTTAAAAAGTTTTTTTTGCTGGAAGGTCATAATCTTTAAAAATAAAAATAAAAAAACTTGCATTGGAAATGCTTTGAATGGAAGAAAAAAAACTCATGTTTCCTTCTCTGTCTTAACCATGTTTCCTTCTAATCATTCTAGCCTCCATCAAACATCACTGCCATCTTCGACTTCAACCCTTAGACACATTGTTGCCCTCTTCGACTTTGCACAGTGTTGACGCCAACCTCGTACATCATCGCCGCCCCCATCCTACAGTGTCGCCGCCGTCGCACACCACCAGCCTTCGACCTCCATCTTGAGAACACGCCATCGTTGTCCTCATCATCATTACCATTGTGAGACGTCACCATTGTCGTTGCCTTTGTCCTCACCAACTTTGAAATCTTTGGTAAGAAGCTTTTCTCGATCTCTGAAATTGATTTTCTTTCTTCCCTAAATCGAAATATTTCTCTTTTCTAAACTTCGTAGTTTATGTTTTGATTGTTTAGTGAAAACAATTTTGCAATTGTTTGGTTTTCTTTTTTCTATGAACCGAGTTGATTTAAAGAAAAATGAATTTAGATTAAATAAGAAGAATTGATTTCTTGCATTATGTTATTATTGAAAGATAGCTAATATTATTTATACATGAGATAAGCTTGAGTAGCAAGCAAAGAACTAGACAAATAAAGAAACTAAATAAAAGGAATAAAAGGAAACTATCCTAATTGTATCTACATATCTGTATTAGAAACAAATTCCTTTACTCCCTTTAACATCCCACTTTTCAACCCAAAATTTTCATTTTTATTTATTCAAGTATATCAGAGTAATTGTATTTAAGCGGAAACATGTTGTGAATGCGTGTATGTACACTCGAACCTTGCCATTCTCAGGAATCAATGAAGTACCTGGAAAAACATGTATATTCAATTGGGTAAGCATAAAGCTTAATGAATTTCCAAAAATACCATATACTACAATACGTATACATGCATAGAAATAATGGTTCATGATCTGCCAATATTATGTGTATCTTAGACTCATGCGCCTACGTGTACTTATGGCCTACATGTCATTTCGTCAATACGGGTGTATATGTACTTATGTCCTACATGTCATTTCGTTGACACAAGTCTATGTGTTTTTACGTCCTACATGCCATCTCGTCAACATGTAGGCCTCTAGGCTTCCGACCTCTTTGTCGTTCCACCACCATCCCCTAACTAAATCTCAATAGACTATTCAAATATCACAACCATTGCACACATAGAGACTCTACTTGCCCAATATTAAGGCGGGTAATTAAGAATTTTCGTGGCATATATCCCTTATAAAAGTTGTATTTTTCTTTCCCACGTGCTATAATATGATGTTATGTGTGCTAAGTGTGAAATTTGTGATACTTTGTGATTTTTCTTTTAAGATGTTTCAACTTGAATTATTTATGTCACAATCATTATCTGTTAAATGAGGATTAGAATGGGACACTATGAGTGATCGGAAAAGTTGCTAAAAGCTAAGTTGTTAAGTTGTTGGTGTTGATCATCCACACCATGGGTCACGAATCGGATTTACTACTCGTAAGTGACTCGGAATAAGATGTGCTTTTTCCGGTATTAGTTGCACTTAGACCACAACGTTGCTAAGTTGGGCATAGGCAATTAATTCCTTTATCCCCGCCATGCCACCAGTTATGGGTGACCCCCTCCATACCACCACATGCTAAGTCTGGCATAAGCATATTGACTTGTTCACCCGCAACTACTACCACAATGTTATGAGTGAAGACCAAAGTTTTAAGAGGATTTGGATGAGTGTATTTATCTATATGCATCCAAATATGTTGATTCTTATATTTTTGAAGCATGTTCCTTTTAAGATGTTATAAAAGAATGTAAGTTGTGTATGTTGGTATGAGTCGCAAACCTTATGTATCTCGCTATGTTTTCACAACCTAACATACTATTTTGATGTGAGTCTTAGGTGTAGAGAAATAAGAGTACGTGAAAACTGATATGATAAGTGTTAGGAGTTTTTTTTTTTTTTTTTGAATGGATGATTTTTTTTTAAAAAAGGACTCTAGCAAGGAACTAGAGAACTTAAAAACGCATAAGGAAGAAAGCAACAAATTTTGGAGCCATGAGGTTCGTTTACATTTTCTATGCACTATCCACTTATAAGAAAAGGTGACTACTATCAAATAAAACAAGTTTCCTCGGTTTGCTTCTATAAAAACCGGTGCATTTATGAACTTCCAAATGCACCACCAAGCATTCAACATCATTTTTTCAACCTATTCAAATGAAACACATCCAACCATGCTTGTAAATCACACACTTAAGAGTTGGGAAAATGTCACTGTAGCCCCACAAACTTTCACATTTTGGTTTAAAAGGTCCATATTGTTATTTTTTGGCTTTATAAGGGCATGAATTCTCTTTTTACCGGCTTTTAAGGCCATTTTCTAGAAAGTGAAGGGGTCACCCGGTCACCCCTTTCACAATCAGCCAGTTATCTTATACACATCATTAAAAAAAATCTACTCATTTGCCAGATCAGATGCCACCTAATGTATACGAACAGGAGAACACGAAATTGAGGGAGAACAACCATGTGGAATCCATCGCCATTATCATCACTTCCCCTCAAAATAGCATTCATCATTTCTTTCTTTCTTTCTCATTGCTTCTTCTTCGTCTTACTTTCCCTCAACCCCAACCCCTGTTATCATTCCATCTCAATTCCGAAAGTCAACTCCAAGAAACAACGACCACTGCCACCGCTGGAGACATACCCGCACTCCTTGGCACACCTCAGCAGGCTGCATCCATCGACCCCCAATTGAGAATCTGAGATAAGTCAAGTATCCAACAACGAACCCATTCGTCAAAATCGATCAAACACAACGCCAATTTCGAGCCGAACGTTCGCAGGTAACATAGTTTTGACTTTCCCATTGACCCGTAAGAACATCTGTTCAATTTCCGATGGCAGATGAAAGTTGCTCTTCTGATATCTGTACTTCAAATCCGATTACACCGTTCACAGATCAATAATTCCAATTTTTACCTTTTAGTTTGACTTACAAGAACACCCTTACAAACACGATTTCATTCCATTGAGTTCCTGTCACGATTTCATTCGCTCGTATGACACAACCTGTGAGTTAAATTAACCATTCGGAACCCAACACATCATAAACACCAAATCCCATTTCTTCAAATCGATTTTAAGATCAAACAGCTCATCAGTCGAGTTCATTACCACAATTATTTGTATTTTCAAAACTTTATAACATCGAATCTTCATATCATCATTAATTTCATCGAATGACATAAACAAGAAACTAAATTGATGTTGAAACGAGAATGAGTAGATAGACTTTTTTAAACAAAGAATCAATTGATAAAATCAAAATTGATGTCGATAATGCCATTACTCACAAAGATCGATTCCAGAACAGATGAGCAAAAGATTTAACAATCATGGATAAGAATCATCAATTGTTATTCGTTGGCTCCGGCTTCTGCCCCCGGCCCTAAATGCCCTTTCCACCATTTCAATGACGAGAGACAGGTCAAGGACCTCATCCATACGCTTCTGCATCATCCAAAAATTCCTAATTCGATTTCATGTTAAGATACAATGAGATGGCTGATAACCTGGCATTTTGGTGAATCTAACAAACTTGGCAACGAAAATGGGTGATGAATTGGGTGACCACTGTACCCTTAGGGCCCAAGCAAGGGAACTCGTTAGTGAGTCGTTGATGTGTCATATGAGTTGGGTGAGTTGACTCTGTAACTGAGTTAAGTGATGACTAGGCAAAGAAACCGGTTGAATTGGGGCAAAATCCCTTATTAGCCGGTAAAAAGAGAATTCATGCACTTATAAAGCCAAAAATAACAATAGGGACCTTTTAAACAAAAATGTGAAAGTTCGTGGGGGATACGGTGACATTTTCCCTTAAGAGTTTACTTATTGACTTTTGGGAATAGTTTATACTATGATGTTTTGATAACACCCATAAGTTTTGGTTTTTTATCGTTCTGTTTTGGGAAATCTCCAGAAAAGTCCTAAAATTTTACCCTAATTTACAAAAAAGTCCCAAACTAAAATTTGTTTACGAAAAATCATGAATTACCGGTAAAAATGGCGATTTGACCCCTTTTTCCGGTTTACCGGTTTTATTACTTACCTGTTTCACTAAAGTCCCATTATTTTACCCTAATTTACGAATAAGTCCCAAAATAAAATTTAGAGATGATTTGACCCTTTTCTTTATGTAACATACATTTTATCAGTTTCATTGCTGACTTAGACACCTAGTCATTAAATTAACTGATAAGATAGATACGATGGGTTATATAATGCTACATTTACTGTACAATTTGATATCCATCTCATCGACTCGTTTATGACTATGCATCTAGGTTGGCAAGAAACCAATAAAATGTGTGATTCTAGGAAAAAATGGCAGAAAATGAGTTGATGTCTGAAGAGATGGATATATTGGGTTACATAAAATTAGATTGACAATTTGATATTTCTTATAAACGTAAAAATAAACGCAGTTGTTGATAGTTTATGTAATTATTATAGTCTTCGTTGGATGCGTTTTATTTCCAAAAAATATACAATACATCAGGATATCAAGTTTTATGCGAAACATAGCATTATATAACTTAACATATCCATCTCATCATCTCATTTAATGACTAGGCATCCGGGTTAGCAATGAAACCGATAAAACGTATGTTACATAGAGAAAAGGGTCAAATCATCACTGAATTTTAATTTGGAACTTATTCGTAAATTAGGGTAAAAGAATGGGACTATAATGAAACAGGTAAGAATGAAACCAGTAAATAGGGAAAAATGGGTCAAATCGCCATTTTTGCCGGTAATTCATGCTTTTTCGTAAACAAATTTTAGTTTGAGACTTTTTCGTAAATTATGGTACTCCCTCCATCCCAATATTATTGTCCACAGACAAAAAATACACAGATTAAGAAAGCATTAATTACCACTAACTTTATACAATAAAATGACAATTTTGTCATTACTTTGCATTTAATGTTCCATTAAATGTTTAGCTGGTTAAGTAATAATGAGGGGGTATTTTGGTAAAAATGTTATTTATTTTTAGAAGTGGACTATTATTTTGTGACAAATCAAAAAGGAAAGATGGACTATAATATTGGAACGGAGGGAATAAAATTTTGGGACATTTTTGGAGATTTCCCTTTTGTTTTTATCTAAACTATTTCCGCAATGCTACTTTTAAGTTATAGTAGTAGTTTTTTTTAAAGTATGCTTCTATTCACAATGACCAAAAGTGAAAGGTGTTTCATACATCTTTATTATTTATAAAAAAATTCAATCTTCTACATGTCTTTTAAAATTATTTTACATATTTCAACTGACTTATTAGCTAGTTTTTCAAAAGTCATTTTTTTTATTATTTAACAACTAGTTTTTCATCTTTCAACTAAAAACTAACTATTAAATTGATCTTCCAAACATAGTTTTATTCGAAAAGAAAACATCACCTACCAATCATATATATTACTCATACAACATTTAACAAAAAACAACCTCCTTAATAAATATTAGTCGTTATTATTTATTTTATTCGAAATCTTAACTAAATTAAATTAAAATAACTTAACAAATCTATTAACAAATATAAATATATAATCTATAAATATATAATTATATAAGATAAAAAATACAGTGAGGCGTTTGCCTATTTAAGTATTTTTAATAAGATAAATTAGAGAGAAATTGTCAGAAACGTGCAAATATTTTCGGAAAAGTTACATTTTAGTTCTAAGTTTTTTTTTAACATAGAAATTTATTTTGACTCAAATTAACAAGAAAGTTATTTTTTTTTCTTTTAACAGGAAATGACATATTATCGTGTTTTTTCAAATAATCGGGACTTTTACGTTCAAATTTTTTTTTGGACTAAAGTATAACTTTTCCAAAATATTAGGATTTTTTAACAATTTCCCTAAATTAGATGCATAAATATCATATTGATTTTTTTAACAATTTCCCTAAATTAGATGCATAAATATCATATTCTCAATATATTACGAATCATATTATGAAAAACAACGTTTAAATTAGGGTGCCAAAAATCCCAATGGTGCCAACCCGAACCACTACCGTATAACTATATGTTGGTCGGTACTTGATTCTCAATTCCATTAGTCTCTCGGGTGTGGGCAACGCCATTCAGGCGTTATCTGATGTGGCAGCGCCATAACGGGGGAACACCGCCCCGGGTAGCCGTTATTACGCGTTATGTTACCATACGTTATCACGATCACGGGCTATAACGCGTTGAATTTTGAATTTTCGACCGTTTTTCAAACGGTAATATTAAAAAAAAATTACACTATAAAATATATACAACTTATATCATTTTTAACTACAAAAAACATAAATCTCTCTCAACAACATAATTCTTTCAATATTTCAAAGCCGAAAATATGAATCGTCTTGATCCAGCTCATCCGTTCAATGATGATAACGACGATGACGATTTGTACGTGACTATGATGTACCAGTATTATATGGATAACGTACTACAGCCAGATCCAGCTCCACTACTCACGCGACGTGCGACGTTAAATAGAGATCATGAGGAAGGGCATAGACGTCTAGTCAACGATTACTTTGCGGAAAATTGTGTCTACCAGCCAAGCGATTTCAAAAGAAGATTTCGTTTGCGAAAAAATGTTTTCCAAAGGATAGTCAACGCTATGGAAGCAAGGTATCATTTGACTCGTCTTTTATAATTTACAAAATGTCATTTTTAGATAAAATAAATAAAACTTTTGCATGTTTAATATTTAATTAGGTATGAATTTTTCCAAATGAGATATGATGCTAGAGGTAAACGAGGCTTCACAGGGTTGCAAAAATGTGTAGCTGCAATTAAACTTATGGCAATGGGGGAGTCGCCCGATTCTGTTGACAATTATATGAGAATGTTTGAGAGGAGCGCACGAGAAAGTTTGTATTTATTGACAAGAGGTGTTGTCGAAACCTTCGGTGACCAATACTTGCGCAAACCTTCGTTGCATGATATGAACAACTATATGCGGCGCATGAAGAAAGACATAGTTTTCCGGGTATGCTTGGGAGCATTGACTGCACACACTGGAAATGGAGAAATTGCCCCGTGGCGTGGAAAGGCCAGTATTCGAGCGGTCATCATGGAGCGCCTTCGTTGGTATTAGAGGCCGTTGCTTCACAAGATTTATGGATTTGACATGCTTTTTTCGGGGTTGCGGGTTCTAACAACGACGTCAACGTTCTCGATCAATCACCAATATTTGACGACCTTTTGTCAGGAAAAGCCCCGGATGCTCCTTTCACAGTGAATGGAAATGAATATAAGTTTGGGTATTATCTTACAGACGGAATATATCCACAATATTCCACGTTTGTGAAGGCGTTTCGACACCCAATAGATCCAAGAGACAAATATTTCAAGAGACGACAAGAAGGAGCACGTAAGGACGTTGAACGTGCTTTTGGGGTTTTGAAATCAAAATGGCACATAGTTGAACATGCAGCGAGACCTTATGAGTTAGATACTCTACGATATATCATGTATGCATGTATCATAATGCATAACATGGTTGTTGAAGATAAAGGACGCAATATTGCAACGTATTCGCCTACGGAACCAAGACATGTGCAATTTCAACCAGGGACATCAGAATATTTACATAGAGTGGTTGATATTCAAGATCAGCGAAAACGCATGCAACTTCGTGAAGACTTGGCGGATTACATCTATGTTGGTCACGAAGATGAAGATGAATAGTTTTAGGGCAAAAAATGTAGGTTTTATCGTTTTTTTTGTTTTTTTGTTTTTTTGTTTTTTTGTTTTTTTTTGTTTTTTTAGGTTTTTAAATGTGTTTGTGTTTTGTTGTAATTTTTTTATGTTGTTTTTAATTTAAGATTTATTAAAATTTTATTTTTACGTTTCAAATATAACGCGTTAAATAAAAAAAAACAAATTCGGAATATAGAAAACAAAACATCAAAAAAAAAATAATAATAATAATTGGTGTTATCACATGTTATTAGATGTTGCCAATTTCCACCTTGGGTGTTATAACACCATGTATGAGTAGGATGCTGACATGACACATTTTGGGTGTGGTAACATGTGATAACATGTTGCCCACACCTAGTAGTCTTAAATCAAGCATTTCGATTCTCGAGACTAGCGTTACTTGGTGCTTCGGGTTTGGGTAAGTATCGAAAATGAATTGAATTTAAAGGGACACCCTTGAAAACAAAGTAAGATCATGTATGATATTCCTACCCTCAAAACTCTTTCGTGCATGCCGGTAGGTACTTGATTCCATTAAATCAAGCATTTCGGTTCTTAGGACTAGTGGTACTCGGTGCTTCGGGTTCCGGTAAGTACCAAAACCAAATCGAATTAAGGGACACCCTTGAGCCCAACTTAGATCATGTATCATATTACGACCCTCAAAACTCCTTTGTACGACCTGAATTTTCTTCACGTATCTCTTTTTTTTTTTTTTTTTTTTTTTTTTTTTTTTTTTGTCTTGGCTAGATGTTAGGCTTAAGAATCCTTTGATTTGGATGAACATATCTTGCATTACATATTCCCAACATGGGTATTTGAAAACATAAATTTTTCGAACTTAGTTTATTATTTTTACCGGAAAGCAGAACCAACTCTGACAGTGGGCAATCCGGACGGTCGCCCAGGGCCCATGTCTCTAAGGGACCCAAAATTCCTAAAGTATGTGGTATAAGTTATATATATATATATATATATATATATATATATATATATATATATATATATATATATATATATATATATATATATATAACTAACTTATCTAAAAATGTTAGGAAAAATATTTTCTTTAAATTAGTTGTTTTTATAATATTTTGACCATATTTTTGTTTTTGAATATCAACAGTGAATTTTATAACGGTGTGTGTATTTTCGATTTAATTTTTATTATATTTATGACTTTGGGTGACCCATTTTTTATTTTCGCCCTAGGCTCACTATATCTTTGGACCGGCCCTACCGGAGAGAATGCATAAATTTTCTTCAACCTTGAACACTCATAATTCTCATGTAAACTCTTATTTTTGTACTTAAGGCGGAGTTTCATAGCCCCAAAGATGAGCCGTTGCACAAAGAAAATCGGTACTAGAATACAATTGGTACTAAAGTGCCGATACTGGTCCCGGAACCGAACCGATACCATATTGTACCTATCGGTTCGGTACCCGGTACCCAAAAATCATATTTCCAATTAATTATATTTGCATTAGAAAACAACTTCTTTACTCAAACTTTTTTCATGTTTTTCTTAACATGCATGTTTTTGTAATTTTAAATTGCTTTATAAATATACATATTTTAGTTAAATATTATTGTAAGAAATGTATTTTAAAATCAAATGTTAAAAACACATATTATTATTTTTTGTACTCTATTATCAAAAGCATTTTAAAATAAAAATTGATTAAAAATATATATTCTTTCTTACCATTTGGCGAGTAGCAGATATTGACACAAACTTATATAAGTGGTTGCACTAATGGAATCCGTTTAATGGGTAAAGCAGGAACAAAGTCGAGCTAGTAGTCGACTGAAACTTCCAAATATTTAATTCAGGTATTATTTTCATGTTCAGCTTCGAAAATGTTCAGTTCTTCGATCATTCTTGCTGTATTAAAATATCCATTTTGTTATTTAATTGCTAAATTTTTATTTGATATTCTTGGGGGATTAGGTATACAAATATCATTATTTTGCTTATATAGTGTATTCAGTCTACTGTCTCCACTTTGATATTTTTATTAATTCAAATCCAATAGTTTTATTTCCAATATTCTGATTCATATATTCTAGAGACTAATTTTAGATGTTTTCTTTGCAACAGACTTTTCTGGACCTATTAAGAACCAAATTAAGACAGTATAATTCTGAAGGATGATTCTTTCTGCTCTTTTGGTTTCTGTTGGAATAAATTTCGGTTTATGTGTTATATACATCTGTCTATTCTCCATATTAAGGAAGCTTCCAGTTCATGCTGATGTTTATGCACCACGGATAGTTGCTGAAACAAAAAATGATTCTACCTTGGAAAGGTTACTTCCTTCTTCCAGTTGGGTGAGGATGGCATGGCTTCCCACAGAAGATGAACTCCTCATGCGTTCGGGTTTAGATGGTTTTGTCTTTATGCGCATTTATATCTTCAGGTTACTAACTTTCATACCATACAGCTTGTGGAATTTTGTAATCGTATTATACGCAAGAAACCATTTTAAGTTGATATGTTGAACAAATGGCGTGTTTGGCACAAAACGTTTAAGAGTTTCTAGCTTCTATCGTTTGACAAAAAGCTCCATTTTTAACAAAAAACCTCGTTTGACACTACAAATCCAAAAGTTGTGTTTAACAAAACGTTACCAGCTACCCGCTAGCTACTATCCGCTATCAGCTAGTTTTTCTGAACACGCCCAAAGTAAGGTTATATTTTTTTAGCGTGAAATTTGAAGAATGATAACAACCAACAGTGTAGTGAGATAGGAGAACATGTTGGAAAAATGGTCTCAAAGATTCCCAATAGAGAAAACTGAATACAAGAATATACGTGGATAACTCCAAATCCGAAGAAAAACCATAGAGAAAAAATCACTATGTTACATTATTACAATCACACTGACAAATCTCTCAGAGCCAATTCCCTTAAATTACACTCACACTTTCGAAAGTTTCAACTCATGCTTTTCTACTCTAAAACATGAGAAGAAAACAAAAGAATCAAAGTACTTAGAGTTTATTTGATTGGGGCTCTTTCGGAAAACTTTGTAAATTGTAGCCAAAGCCTTCAATACTTTTTTTCTAGGCATGAAGCCAACTTCACCTTCCTACACTCTACCAATGTAGGACATATTCCTTTTTTAATATAAACCAACAAATCTAAAAAATGTCAACCGAATTTTGTTGTTCCACTTAGTAGATGAAGCATTAAGCAACTAATCTCATCTGTGATCAGTTGTAATTTTATTTCCACATTTCTCATCCTTTATATCAGATTCCAAACCATGTAATCTTTTTCCTTCATTACAGTTTGAAGGTATTCACTTTTGCTGCGGTAGTTGGCCTATGTATTCTTCTACCAATCAATTATATGGGAAATCAGATATATATTGATTTTTTCGACTTTACAAACGCGTCCCTTGAATCATTCAGTATTTCAAATGTCAATGATGGATCCAAAAGGTGATTTTTACTACTTTACCTTTTTGATTCTTCAACAGTTAAATGTTACAGTTTACTCTGATCACATTATTTGGAACTTTTAAAGGTTATGGATTCACTTTGGTGCGGTGTATGCCTTCACTGCATTTGTTTGCTATCTTCTTTATGTAGTAAGCATCCTTTTACTAATAACTACTCAATATCCTTTTCCCAGTGAATAACCGCTTTAATTATTATTATTATTATTATTATATGCAGGAGTTTGGTTATATCGCTTCGAAAAGGCTTGCATTCTACTCCTCATCTAAGCCTAAGCCCAATGAATTTACTGTATTGGTTCGAGGTGTCCCAAAGTCATCCACAGAGAGCTTAAGTGAAACTGTTGAGAAATTTTTCTCCGAGTGTTATCCTACGTTATATCTATCACATTATATGATCTATAACACTTCAAAGATTTGGAAGCTACTTGTAAGTCAACTTTTGAAGCTTTTACATGATCCGATAATTGACATTCTTGATCCATTAAATTCGTTTTCGTGTTATAATTAATGTCATTCTAGGATGATGCTGAAAAGATATATAGAAAGCTTGTCAGTTTGAAGTCCACAAAGCAAAGTTCTCAAAGGTATGGTCGTGTTGGATGTTTGGGGCTTTTTGGGCCGAAAGTTGATCTCGTGGAGTATTATGAGAAGGAGTTAGAAGTTCTAGAAGATGAAGCAAAAAAGCAACAATCGTTGCTTAACGGAAAGGCGAGTTATTTACTTTCTCACATTCATATATTATCCTCCACCTTACCCCATTCTTATGTGACTCGGGTATTGTTGTTGTATTTGTATTTGTATAGAAGTGGGATCTACTTAACTTAATTACTTTTTATACTTAATGTTAATATAACTTTTTTGGTTGGTTGATAATTTTCAATTTGGTAGGAACTTCGTGCTGCATTTGTATCATTCAAATCACGGATTGGAGCCGCAATAACTTTAAACATACAACAAGGACAAAATCCTACCGAGTGGCTTACTGATCCGGCCCCAGAAGACCGAGACATATATTGGGCCTTCTTTTCTACATCTTTTTTAACAAGGTGGATTGGGAATGTAGTGGTGGTTCTTGCATGTACGGCTCTTACAATTTTGTTCTTCATACCCGTTATCATAGTGCAAGGTCTCACAAATCTATACACGTTGGAGATTTTATTCCCTTTTCTAAAAGGCATATTGAATATGTGAGTGTTCATTGCATTTCTACCTTGCATAAATTACATATTTACCCTTCCCCTGCGATGGAAGCCTAGTGGTTTGAGGTGCATGACCTCCCACGTGGGCCTTGAGGGGGCTGACATGGGCCGCTCAGATGGTACAATTTATCATTTTTTTTTATTCCTTTCATATGGACCATAGGTATTGTTGTTGTTACCTTTTATGTATGGTGTTAAGCATGTGCTTTTTGCTTTAAGCTAAATACAAGAATTAACAACCTACTTTCATTAATTTGTATATTATATAATCCTACATTCATTTCTTTCGATTACAACATAGTCCTTTCACTTCTTTTCTTATACAAACGTTGTACTTTGGAAAATCTACTACGGTATAACACTATTGTTTCAAATTTATCTTAATACGACATTACTCTTTGCAGAATCTAATCAGTTATAGAATTCAAAATTGATTTGTATTTTGAAGACATAGCTATAACTCGGTAGATTTTTCAAAGTACAATGTTGTATACGAAGAAATGAAAGTATGATGTTATAATAAACAAATTATGAATGTATACTCGCTTAGTTCATTTGTGATCAACTACTTAATAACATCCTATAAGGCTAACACAAGTAATTTATAACTTGCAGAAATGTCGTAAGCCAGGTCATCACCGGATATCTTCCGAGTCTAATTCTCAAGACGTTTTTAAAAATTGCGCCACCTGTCATGAAATTTTTATCCTCAATTCAAAGCTATGTTTCACATAGTCAGATAGAGAGAAGTGCATGTATAAAAGTGCTATGGTTTATCATATGGAACGTATTCTTTGCAAACGCTTTATCAGGATCTATTTTGTATCGCATCAATGTCTTTCTCAACCCTAAGCAAATACCAAGTATATTAGCTGCTGCTGTTCCAGGACAGGTGAAAATATTTTTAAATATAACCCTCATGTTATCATATCATTAATTCTAACCTCTATTTTTTTTTATAGGCGTCATTCTTTATATCATACGTTGTGACATCTGGCTGGACTAATACAGCTTCAGAACTTTTACGCTTGACGCCCCTCATTTTCAGTTACATAAAAAGAATTTTTGCCACTGAAAGTGATGAAGAATTTGAAGTGCCTTCACTCTCTTACGCCAGAGAGATCCCAAACATTCTCTTATTTGGACTTCTTGGCATTACATACTTTTTCCAGTCACCTTTAATTCTGCCTTTTCTACTGGTTTACTTCTGTATGGGATACTTAGTTTATCGTCACCAGGTTAGATGGATTCATGAATTATTTGTCTATTGTCTGCTGTCCACTGTCTACTGTTTACTTTACTGTCTACTGTCCACTGTCCACTTTCTACTATCCACTTTCCACTTTCCGTTGTCCACTTTCCAGTTTCCATTGTCCATTAGTAATTGTACTGATGACGTTTTCTTCTTTGTACAGTTGTTGTATGTTTATTCACCGAAATTTGAAACTGGTGGACAGTTTTGGCCAATTGTGCACCATTGTACAATTTTTTCATTGATATTAATGCAATTGATTGCTATTGGGATATTTGGTCTTAAGCAACTTTCCTTAGCTTCCACTTTGACTATTCCACTTCCAATCATCACGCTTCTCTTCAATGGCTACTGCCAAAAGCGATTTTCACCACTTTTCAAAGGCTATCCTGTTGAGGTATGTCGAAATAATAATAATTATTATTACTATTATTATAGTATATGGTCTAGTATTATCTAATTCGCAATTACTGGTGGTATAGTTGATGACAAAGAAAGACAAACGTGACGAAAATGACCCTACAATATCTGAATTTCGTGAGAAACTAATCACTGCATATCAAGATCCAGCTTTGAAGCCGATTAAATTTTCTAGTACAACAGACAACATCAATGCCCCACTTCTTGCTTTTGAGACATGAGTCTAGTAAAACCTTAATGGTGGTATTTCAAAAAGTGGGTGGTTTATGATAACAATCAATACTAACTGCACCTGGTGACTTTGTACAAATCCAAAGTGATAAAGTTGCATTGACTTGTACCTTGTGCAGTGAAAGTTATGCCTTGCATTGGATAGAGTTTAAAGGGAAGTCTTAGCTTCAAGATTGTTTGGTCTTAGTAGATACTTGTCAGTGATTATGTGGTTCATGTGATTGTATGTTGTATTATGTTCTTGGCATGTTTGATATTAGCTTGTATGTCCCCATTGTTATATTGAAGTATATAAATTTCTATAAAATTAGTATCTTGGAAAGTAGACTTTGGGTGTACTTTGGAGAACTTAGTTTAGTAACTCTATTATTTTAATAAATCTTATGTCTCAAATGCTGGTGATTTTAGTGTCACCATGTCATTTTATGTAACTAGAATTAGCATGTGAGCTAAGGGGCTTCATAATCTATATTCTAATATGTGTACGGCTTGGTGCGGAGTGCACGCATGTATAAGATCAAATTAAAAGCCGGTTCGACGACTAGTCGGGGGTCCAGAGGCAGAGCCCATGGGTCTGGGGTTTCCAAAGGGGCAGTGCCCCTTTGGCGGGGTCTAGGGGCAACACTCCTAGCAGGGTCCAAGGGGCAGAGCCCCTGGCTGGGATGATTATGGTAAAACTAATGAAACTCGTTAGTTTTGGTAACCCTAATCCGGATTGTCCTGACTTGCTTCCAAAGCAACTAAATACGGCCTAACCCTAATGAAACCCTAATCTCGTTTAATGTATAAATGACTCTTCCTTCTGAGAAGAGGGTTATGATTTTTAGCTCTCATTTTCATTAAACTCTCACAGAATCTCTCTAGCGAATTGGCTTATGATTTCTGTGCCTAGAACCGTAAGTGTCTACTTGGATTATCCTATGCCGAATTTCTTGTAACCCAGGCATAAGGTAGAAATATCAGTTCGGAAAGTGATATCACGATCCAAGTTGGTATCTAGATCTCCACCACAAACCCTATATTTTCCTACATCAAAGGTACTTATACTAGACGAAATTTGGGTTTAGTAACTCTAGTGGAGCGATTAAAGATGAAAACACACAGAAGGATATGGTGATAGAGAACTAACCGATTGGCGTGAAGAGCTACATGCATGAATCATGATGGAAATTCTGTAATTCAATTTTTGAATCTGTATTTTTTATATTTTAATTTTAAGTAACTTTTTGATTGGTGTGGATGAAGGAGAACCTAGGTTTTATGCTGGACAGAGTGGGGGTCGTTATCCACACACGTTAAAATCGCTAAGGGTACAACATACCACCCCTAGCACTCGCTAGGGGGGTCGCTAATACTCTTTCGCTATGTATGTGATGAGAAGAAAGTGAAACATATTAACGTTGTTGATTAGAGAGAGAAAGAAATCATTGCATCTCATTGGTTCTCAATTTTCTTACCCTCACTAAAAATTTGTTTACAAATATAGTTCCATTCTCAAAACTTTGATTTCAATTAAATTGTTTTAACCCTCATTTGATAATTCTCTACAAATTTGGTCCAAGCATCAAACATTGATGGTGGTTTAAAAAAATAAAATTTGATTAATATTTGTGTATAAAACATGTTTGTGTATTAAAATAAAGTAATTTAATTAAATTAGAGAAAAGAAAATCAAAATAAAAAATAAAATTGACTGCTAGAAGTGTTACCATTCTCTAGCATATGCTAAGATTAAGTGCTAAACAAAGAAAAATGAGATGTCACTCAAAAAGTTGATACGGCAAGGTGATAAGAGTGTTGCCACTCCCCGTAGCCTAGCTTAGGCTTTGGGGAGTGGTCACACTCACCCCACCGAAAAAGTGTTGCCACATGTGCGTCACGTCAGCTTCACAACCAACCCACTAAATATTGAAAATTGTCACAACTGTAAATTTTGAGCCATGTAATCTATACATTCAAATTTATGTGAATCAAAAACTTCAATCAAATACAACATGCTAGGAGTACAAATAGTCATCAAACAATTGGAGACCCTAGAAGTTCTTATTAAGTCTAATTTAGGCTAGAACTTCCTTATTGGATCCAAATGGGCCAATAAGCTTCCAATTAGACTATTATGGGCTTAGAACCCTAATTGGGCTCTAATTGGACCCACACTTATTTATTTTAACATTTTAGGTCATGTTGGGCCTAGAATTAAATAAATTAAAAGCCTTGATACATGAATAACCTAAACTAGTCCAATAAAAATATAAAAATCCTACTACATTCTTTTAGACTAAAAACATACCTAAGGCTAACTCTAATATTGGGCTTAGGAGCAAAAGGCCCAAATTTCTTTTTTTTCCCCTCCATGTTTCGGCCCAATACCCAAGCCCAAGAGGATTTGAAGATATTTGACTTAAGTGTGCCACCTCACTATTAACCAAAGGATTTCCATGCAAGAAAACCCATATCTCCATGCAACCATCACCTCAAATATCATTTCTTCTTCTCTCCTCTCTCACTCTCGGCCATACACACTTACACACACCAAAATATCTCAACTTTCTCTCTAGAACACTCAAAGAACTCTCCTTCCCTCCCCTCTCCAAAAATCTCGAAATTTAGGGACTTTCCAAGAGGATTTTGCAAGTAAATCATCATCTAAGGTAAGATTATGCATAGATCTATGGTTTAAATTCTTTTATTATCAAAATCTCTTCCTAATCCATGTAAAAACCGTGATCTTGCACTCTAGAAACCCCATAATCTCGAAAAGTTCATCAAGGAGTGCAAGGGCCAAAAATCACTTCATTTCTTCCAATTTTTCTTCAAGAACCGAAACTACCCACTCAAGGTGAGATTCATACCCCTATTTTCTGTTTTTAAGAGTTTTTGTGGGGGGGAATACAAGTGAAGGTGTAGATCTATATGTATTTGTATGCCTTGTATGATTTCCATGCTTATATGTATGCTTATATGTGTTTTAATGTTGGATCTAGCCATTAAACCCCTCAAAACCGAGATATAACTCATGTTTTATGATATTAGCTTCAAATATGTTCCTACATAATAAGTGATACTAGATAAATAGCCAAGTGGTTAGTAACAATTTTCTTTAAGCTAAAAACACACATTTTGGGCCAAAAATGTGAAAAATACAAAATTAAGGGCCCAAATTGACATTTTACAGATTCTGATGGTTGGAATGTGCCAAAACAGTTTTCATAAGACTATTTCTGGAATTCTATTCAATTGGTGGATTAAAAACATAAATTTCAAGCCTATTGGGCTAAAAATGAAAATTTCGGCCCAATAAGGCCCATTATGCGAATTTTTCTGTTTTGGAGGGCCAAAACTGTAACTTTCTGTAAAACAGTGGACTATAAGTGTTCCAAATCCTTTTCAAAGGTTTAAAATGCTTTTTAAATTTAAAAAGGACCAAAGTTGCAAAGATTTTCCATTTTGGGCCAAAATTGTCAAAATTGCGAAAAGATGGGCTAAAACCGAGAAAAACTGCATTTTCAGGGACTTAAACTGTTTTCTTTGAAAATATGCTGGAAAATATTAATTTCAATAATTTTTGGTGTTAAAATGTCAAGAAAAATAGTTTAAGGACCAAACCGGGAAATATTTAAATAAAAGGGTTGAAAATGTAAATTTTACAAATAATGAGGGGCTGAAAACAGAAATATTTCAAGGCTGATTCAATGTGTACAATTTGATCAAATAATGACACCTCGACTATCAACGAAATACAACTCATTACAATACCACAAGTCGTTGCTAAACGAATTGGCTCGGTCTCGAGCCAATGGAAATCTACAACTACTAACTCTTTGATGCATACAAATAACGATTGGTAATACATATACACACGAGTGTGCACAGACGTCTACGCACCATCTTCGGGCCCCAAAAGTGTAAAATCTTGTTTGTTGGGCCTAGCTAGCCCAATGACCTGATCTTAAGGCCCGAAGACATTTTTTTTCTACGAAGTGTTGAGTTTTACCGACTTGGCACAACGTAGGGTGACTTTCAATGGCTTGTACCACTGGTCCCCAAGGGTCCATGGTATTGCTAGAAAAGTCTACACATTTTACGAGGCGGGTCGGGGACCCCTCGCACGCATATTTTCCCCAGCCGGTTAATAGAGTTACCGGGGTCTTCGTGACCTCTTTCTCTTCGGATGTGGGACCACACATAGTCCGGGCGATTGGATAACGTGATTAGTACGGACGACGCCTTCGGGTTCATTAGTATAACTACAAACTGGGCGTTTGTGTAATGCGGGTTTGTAGTAAATAATCAATGCTCGAGAACCTTCCAACGTCGCTTGGGACCGATACTGCTATTTTCATAATGTTTTCAACGCAACTCAAGGGATTTCAAAAGAACTAGGGGAACATCGGGTTTCCCTAGGGTTTTCATTACATACAGATTTGAAACGCATACATCTTCAACGAACATTTTTTTACAAGTATAGAAACAAACAAGCATACCTATGGATCTTCACAAACGTTTTTGAAAGCTTTTCTTTTCAGAAAATATCGGATTTTCTGGTGGTTTTTCAAACAATATAAACATTCGATTTCAAACACTACTTATGAACTCACCAACATTTCATATGTTGACGTTTTTTTCAAAATACTTGTATTCTCAGGGAACCAGTGAATCAAGGGAAATCATGCTCAGTGACGGTTGCAATTATTTTTGAATGAACCAAACAATATCAATTTTTGGAAATGTAATGTCTTAAACAATGCATGACATGTAAACACTACTGGTTGTACTATGTTGATGAATGGTGATGAATGTTGTTATGTTTCATATATATTCAATGTTATGGTATTCAATTGAGTCACGACAGCCCCCGGACGTTTCCGCCGTCTGGTTCGGGGGTGTGACAGGTTGGTATCAGAGCTTTGTTTATAGTGAACTAGCATGTCGAGCCATACATTGATATGCAACTATAAACCAAAAAGAAGGACTAACATAACTCTGAACAAAACAAATAAATAAAACACACTTGCCTGCATTAGGAGTAAGGACCTAACGCTGAATCAAACACCATAATGCTGGTATCCCGGTTAACTCGGGACTGTTCTTAGTGATGCCAAGGGGCGAATGTAGCCTGATCAACTACATTCTCTCCAAGGTAAAACTAACACACGTCTTGATGAGATCGGAATAGCCAGGGAACCTACAACTATACCCTTTATCACCAAAAAGAGAATGTATGTTTAGTCTGCAATAGTGGAAGAGACATAGGATAATATTAGTGAACTTTTACGTGTTTGTTATGTGTTGCGAATCTAGGATTGTGTGCTAAATGATAGAAGTACTTAAGTCCGTACCATACCCCTAGTTAGTAGGATCACAACCTCACCGAAACCACGTACACTCAACATCTTTCCGTTTCATGACAGAAAGATGCCTCGCCCAGCTACTCGCGGAAATCCCGAACCAACCCCGCCGGAAGTTGACTCCACTGCTTTCCAGGCAGCCGTGTCTGCTGCGGTCACAGCGGCTATGGCACAACTTCACCGAGGGAACAACGGAGGAGGTAACGGGCAAGGATCCGGAAGTTCGAACAACGGGACGAACCAAGGACTCACTAAAACGTGCACCTACAAGGATTTTGCGAACGCTAAACCCCGAACTTTCAACGGTACCGGAGGAGTGATCGCCCTAAAGCGATGGATCGAGAAGGTAGAGTCGGTGTTCGAGATATGCGAGTGCCCCGAGCAGATGAAAGTGAAGTTCGCGGCCTGCACTTTCGTGGACCAAGCACTCACTTGGTGGAATGGTCATGTGGAGGCTATGACACTCCCTGTTGCCAACTCTATTCCCTGGGCAGAGATGAAAGAGATGTTGACGGCTGAGTACTGCCCCCGAGGCGAAATACAGAAGATGGAGCAGGAACTATGGAATCTCACGGTGCAGAATGGGAACATCGATGCTTACATATCGAGATTCAGCGAACTATCTCTGTTGTGCCCGGGTATGATCACATCAGAGGGGAAGAAGATTGAACGATTCATTTGGGGATTGACATCCCCCATTCAAGGGAACGTGATAGCTGCTAACCCTGAAACGTTTGACAGCGCGAAGAGATTGGCAAAGAGGCTCTATGACCATAACCACAAAAAGGGCGAGAAACCGGTAGAGACTGAGAAGAAGAAGGAGAGCGATGGTAAGAAGGGATGGAACAACAAGAGGAAGGGGCGTCAAGGTCCCGAGACCTCTAAAAAGCAGCAAACGGTGGCAGTTCACGCTGTCACTGCGCCGGTACCAGTCACATCACATGCTCCAGCCTCAGCTACTTCAAATACTTCAAGACCTTATTCCGGCACTCATCCCAAATGCAACAAGTGCGGTTTCCATCACCAAGGAGAATGTAGGGAGTTCCATTGCACCAGTTGCAACCGAAGGGGACACACTGCAAAGTTCTGCAGGACTTATCCTTCTCAGAACCAGAGTCAGGGAAACAACCAGAACAACAACAACAATCACCGCAACATCAACAACACCAATGCCGGCGGCAACAACGCAGGGCCTAGCCACACCTGTTTCGGGTGTGGAAGGACGGGACATTTCCGTCGAGATTGCCCTAACAACAACAACAACTCCGGAAACAGAGGAACAGGAAGAATGCTGACTATGGGTCAGAGTGATGCAGTTCAAGATCCCGCAGTTGTGACCGGTACGTTTCTCCTAAACCACACTTATGCATGCATCTTATTTGATACCGGAGCGGAGCGAAGTTTCGTAAGCGAGAAGTTTAAACATTTACTAAAACAACAACCCCAGAAGCTAAATGAAACCTATACGGTGGAAATGGCTAATGGGAAAACCGAATCCACTAGGGAGATCTACATCGGATGTACCCTAACCCTTAACCAGCACGTCTTTCGAATACACCTAATGCCAGTATCAATTAGGAGTTTCGATGTGATTATCGGCATGGATTGGTTAAGCCCCCACCATGCTGAGATTATGTGCCACGAGAAGGCCGTTCGCCTTCGTCTCCCAAATCACGAAACCCTAGTAATTTACGGAGACAAACCCAGTACGAATCTCCGCCTCATCTCGTGCATCA
The DNA here is from genome assembly GCF_002870075.4 of Lactuca sativa. NCBI lineage: Eukaryota > Viridiplantae > Streptophyta > Magnoliopsida > Asterales > Asteraceae > Lactuca > Lactuca sativa. The sequence goes on from NC_056626.2 coordinate 373,396,299, forward strand.
AAGCGCAAAAACATCTGCGAAAGAACAATTTAGCGTTCTTGGCCCACATAGTGGACAAGACCAAAGAAGAAACTAACATCCAAGACATTCCGGTAGCGTGTGAATATCCGGACGTGTTTCCCGAAGATCTTCCAGGAGTACCCCCAGAGAGACAGGTTGAATTCCGAATCGACCTCGTTCCAGGAGCAACTCCCCTCGCTAAATCACCATATCGACTGGCTCCTGCTGAAATGCAGGAATTGTCCAGCCAACTCAGTGAGCTTCTGGACAAGGGATTTATCCGACCTAGCTACTCGCCATGGGGAGCTCCGGTGCTCTTTGTCAAAAAGAAGGACGGATCTTTCAGAATGTGCATCGATTACAGAGAGTTGAACAAACTCACTGTCAAAAACCGCTACCCACTCCCGCGAATCGATGATTTATTCGACCAGCTCCAAGGAGCTAGCTATTTTTCTAAAATAGATCTACGGTCCGGATACCACCAACTCAAGGTCCGAGAAGAAGATATTCCTAAAACCGCTTTCCGAACCCGCTATGGACATTACGAATTCGTCGTAATGCCCTTCGGTCTAACAAATGCACCCGCCGCATTTATGGACCTGATGAATCGAATCTGTCGACCGTTCTTGGACAACTTCGTCATTGTGTTTATCGATGACATCCTCGTCTATTCTCGAAGCAAAGAGGAGCATGGCCAACATCTCCGACAAGTCCTAGAAACGCTGCGATCGGAAAAGCTTTACGCCAAACTCTCCAAGTGCGAGTTCTGGCTTCGGAGTGTGAATTTCTTAGGCCACGTAGTTAGCCAAGACGGGATTCATGTGGATCCCTCTAAGGTCAAAGCTGTGGAAGGATGGGCAACTCCGACTACGCCCACAGAAATTCGTCAGTTCTTAGGCCTAGCAGGCTACTATAGAAGATTCATCCAAAACTTCTCAAAAATCGCCAAACCACTTACCTTGCTTACGCAAAAGAGTGTGCCATTCAAGTGGACAGACAGACAAGAGATTGCGTTTCGAAACTTGAAGCAAGCTCTTTGCAGCGCTCCTGTACTATCTCTACCTGAAGGAACGGAAGATTTTGTAGTTTACTGTGACGCGTCAAATCAAGGCTTAGGTTGCGTTCTCATGCAACGTGGAAGAGTGATAGCGTATGCGTCCCGTCAACTGAAGACGCACGAAGTAAATTACACAACCCATGACCTAGAACTGGGAGCTGTGGTCTTCGCTCTAAAAATTTGGAGGCACTACCTGTACGGTACAAAGTGCACCATCTTTACGGACCACAAGAGCCTCCAGCACATCTTGAATCAGAAGGAGCTGAACATGAGACAACGAAGATGGGTGGAATTGTTAAACGACTACGAATGCGAGATCAAGTACCATCCAGGCAAGGCCAACGTGGTAGCTGACGCATTAAGTCGAAAGGAATACACAAATCGCCGTACGAAAACGCACTCGATAACCATTCAGTCTCATCTGACCACTCAAATCGCATCAGTCCAGGCAGAGGCTATGAAAGCGGAAAATAGAACTAGCGAGGCACTACGCGGAATGGAGAAGAACCTGGAAGTCAAAGAGGATGGGGTATACTACTTCATGAACCGCATTTGGGTTCCAAAAATCGGAGGATTCAGAGAGACCGTCATGAAGGAAGCCCACATGACACGATACTCCATTCATCCTGGTTCGGACAAGATGTATTTGGACATTAAGCAGCACTATTGGTGGCCTAACATGAAGGCGGAAATCGCAACTTATGTTAGTAAGTGCCTTACGTGTGCCAAAGTGAAAGTGGAATACCAGAAACCTTCCGGATTGTTACAGCAACCGGCAATCCCTGAGTGGAAATGGGAAGGGATTTCTATGGACTTCGTGACCAAGCTGCCCAAGACATCGGACGGATTGGACACCATATGGGTAATAATCGACCGACTGACGAAATCTACCCATTTCCTGCCAATCAAAGAGTCCTACAAGATGGAGAGGCTGACGCGTTTATACCTACGAGAGATTGTAAGACTTCATGGAGTGCCAAAATCCATCATTTCGGATAGGGACAGTAGATTCACGTCACGCTTTTGGCAGTCGCTTCACAAGGCAATGGGAACTCATCTTGATATGAGCACCGCGTATCACCCACAAACGGACGGTCAAAGCGAAAGAACCATTCAGACGCTTGAAGACATGCTTCGTGCATGTGTGATAGACTTCGGAAAGTCTTGGGATACCCACCTACCGTTGATCGAGTTTTCATATAACAATAGTTATCATTCGAGCATTAAGGTGGCCCCTTTCGAAGCACTGTACGGGCGTAAATGTAGATCACCGTTATGTTGGGCTGAAGTAGGTGACACCCAGCTAGCAGGAACACATACGTCGGATAGGGCAATGACAGGACCGGAAATCATTCGCGAGACCACAGAAAAGATTGTCCAAATCAAAGCTCGATTACAGGCATCGCGGGACCGGCAAAAGAGCTACGCTGATAAACGGCGAAAGCCCTTAGAGTTCCAGGTCGGTGATCGAGTATTGTTGAAGGTCTCACCCTGGAAAGGGGTTATACGTTTCGGAAAACGAGGAAAGCTAAACCCACGGTACATTGGACCTTTCGAAATCGTCGCCCGAATAGGTCCGGTAGCCTACAGACTACAACTACCCCTGGAGCTAAACGGTGTGCACCCCGTGTTTCATGTTTCTAACCTGAAAAAGTGCCTATCAGATGAAACTCTTATCATTCCTCTTGACGAAATCGAAATCAATGAGAATCTCTTGTTCGTCGAAGAACCAATCGAAATCATGGACAGGGAGGTGAAGCGTACTAAGCAGAGTCGCATCCCGATCGTGAAGGTACGGTGGAACGCAAAGCGTGGGCCAGAATTCACGTGGGAACGCGAAGATCAAATGAAGCAGAAGTACCCTCACCTATTCTAATAATTCTCAAATCTAGCTTTCAAACAGAATTTCGGGACGAAATTCCCTCTAACGGGGGGATGATGTCACAACTGTAAATTTTGAGCCATGTAATCTATACATTCAAATTTATGTGAATCAAAAACTTCAATCAAATACAACATGCTAGGAGTACAAATAGTCATCAAACAATTGGAGACCCTAGAAGTTCTTATTAAGTCTAATTTAGGCTAGAACTTCCTTATTGGATCCAAATGGGCCAATAAGCTTCCAATTAGACTATTATGGGCTTAGAACCCTAATTGGGCTCTAATTGGACCCACACTTATTTATTTTAACATTTTAGGTCATGTTGGGCCTAGAATTAAATAAATTAAAAGCCTTGATACATGAATAACCTAAACTAGTCCAATAAAAATATAAAAATCCTACTACATTCTTTTAGACTAAAAACATACCTAAGGCTAACTCTAATATTGGGCTTAGGAGCAAAAGGCCCAAATTTCTTTTTTTTCCCCTCCATGTTTCGGCCCAATACCCAAGCCCAAGAGGATTTGAAGATATTTGACTTAAGTGTGCCACCTCACTATTAACCAAAGGATTTCCATGCAAGAAAACCCATATCTCCATGCAACCATCACCTCAAATATCATTTCTTCTTCTCTCCTCTCTCACTCTCGGCCATACACACTTACACACACCAAAATATCTCAACTTTCTCTCTAGAACACTCAAAGAACTCTCCTTCCCTCCCCTCTCCAAAAATCTCGAAATTTAGGGACTTTCCAAGAGGATTTTGCAAGTAAATCATCATCTAAGGTAAGATTATGCATAGATCTATGGTTTAAATTCTTTTATTATCAAAATCTCTTCCTAATCCATGTAAAAACCGTGATCTTGCACTCTAGAAACCCCATAATCTCGAAAAGTTCATCAAGGAGTGCAAGGGCCAAAAATCACTTCATTTCTTCCAATTTTTCTTCAAGAACCGAAACTACCCACTCAAGGTGAGATTCATACCCCTATTTTCTGTTTTTAAGAGTTTTTGTGGGGGGGAATACAAGTGAAGGTGTAGATCTATATGTATTTGTATGCCTTGTATGATTTCCATGCTTATATGTATGCTTATATGTGTTTTAATGTTGGATCTAGCCATTAAACCCCTCAAAACCGAGATATAACTCATGTTTTATGATATTAGCTTCAAATATGTTCCTACATAATAAGTGATACTAGATAAATAGCCAAGTGGTTAGTAACAATTTTCTTTAAGCTAAAAACACACATTTTGGGCCAAAAATGTGAAAAATACAAAATTAAGGGCCCAAATTGACATTTTACAGATTCTGATGGTTGGAATGTGCCAAAACAGTTTTCATAAGACTATTTCTGGAATTCTATTCAATTGGTGGATTAAAAACATAAATTTCAAGCCTATTGGGCTAAAAATGAAAATTTCGGCCCAATAAGGCCCATTATGCGAATTTTTCTGTTTTGGAGGGCCAAAACTGTAACTTTCTGTAAAACAGTGGACTATAAGTGTTCCAAATCCTTTTCAAAGGTTTAAAATGCTTTTTAAATTTAAAAAGGACCAAAGTTGCAAAGATTTTCCATTTTGGGCCAAAATTGTCAAAATTGCGAAAAGATGGGCTAAAACCGAGAAAAACTGCATTTTCAGGGACTTAAACTGTTTTCTTTGAAAATATGCTGGAAAATATTAATTTCAATAATTTTTGGTGTTAAAATGTCAAGAAAAATAGTTTAAGGACCAAACCGGGAAATATTTAAATAAAAGGGTTGAAAATGTAAATTTTACAAATAATGAGGGGCTGAAAACAGAAATATTTCAAGGCTGATTCAATGTGTACAATTTGATCAAATAATGACACCTCGACTATCAACGAAATACAACTCATTACAATACCACAAGTCGTTGCTAAACGAATTGGCTCGGTCTCGAGCCAATGGAAATCTACAACTACTAACTCTTTGATGCATACAAATAACGATTGGTAATACATATACACACGAGTGTGCACAGACGTCTACGCACCATCTTCGGGCCCCAAAAGTGTAAAATCTTGTTTGTTGGGCCTAGCTAGCCCAATGACCTGATCTTAAGGCCCGAAGACATTTTTTTTCTACGAAGTGTTGAGTTTTACCGACTTGGCACAACGTAGGGTGACTTTCAATGGCTTGTACCACTGGTCCCCAAGGGTCCATGGTATTGCTAGAAAAGTCTACACATTTTACGAGGCGGGTCGGGGACCCCTCGCACGCATATTTTCCCCAGCCGGTTAATAGAGTTACCGGGGTCTTCGTGACCTCTTTCTCTTCGGATGTGGGACCACACATAGTCCGGGCGATTGGATAACGTGATTAGTACGGACGACGCCTTCGGGTTCGTTAGTATAACTACAAACTGGGCGTTTGTGTAATGCGGGTTTGTAGTAAATAATCAATGCTCGAGAACCTTCCAACGTCGCTTGGGACCGATACTGCTATTTTCATAATGTTTTCAACGCAACTCAAGGGATTTCAAAAGAACTAGGGGAACATCGGGTTTCCCTAGGGTTTTCATTACATACAGATTTGAAACGCATACATCTTCAACGAACATTTTTTTACAAGTATAGAAACAAACAAGCATACCTATGGATCTTCACAAACGTTTTTGAAAGCTTTTCTTTTCAGAAAATATCGGATTTTCTGGTGGTTTTTCAAACAATATAAACATTCGATTTCAAACACTACTTATGAACTCACCAACATTTCATATGTTGACGTTTTTTTCAAAATACTTGTATTCTCAGGGAACCAGTGAATCAAGGGAAATCATGCTCAGTGACGGTTGCAGTTATTTTTGAATGAACCAAACAATATCAATTTTTGGAAATGTAATGTCTTAAACAATGCATGACATGTAAACACTACTGGTTGTACTATGTTGATGAATGGTGATGAATGTTGTTATGTTTCATATATATTCAATGTTATGGTATTCAATTGAGTCACGACAGCCCCCGGACGTTTCCGCCGTCTGGTTCGGGGGTGTGACAAAAATGGTTACCACTCAAAAAATTCTTTTTTTTATTTTATTATTTTTTGAACATTATATTAATTAAAAAGCATAATATAACATACATTAATTTTTTAAAACATAAAAAAATAAAACCACATTTCATTAATTAAAAACATAGAAATTTAAAACTTAAATAGGTAAAATTAAACATTACGTTGTCTAAATAAAATAAAATTAAAGAACATAAAAAAACAAAGAAAAATTCTAATCGTCGTCCTTGTCGTCACTGACATCATCTGCCTCGTCGTCACCATCGTCATCCTCATTGTCGTCACCATCGTCATCCTCCTCGTATTCATCGTCATTTTGCCCTTGAAATTGTCGTTCTCATATGTATTCGGTCAAATCATGTCGTAGATTGTGACGTGTTTCACGGTTTTGTATTTCGAAAACCCTTGAGAAGTATGTCGGACTGCCAACTTGTATTACTGCAAGTGGATTAAGTATATCGTTTCTTGTATATGAGCAAATAGCCCTACCCTCTTCTTATATAATCATGTTACGCAAAATAACACAAGCAGTCAATACCGTCGTCAATTTTTGTCTGTCCCATGTTCACGCCGGATGTTTGATTATGTGCCACTTTTGTTTAAGGACTCCAAATGGCCGTTCTACATCCTTCCTTGCTGATTTTTGTGCTAACTTGAACATTTTCCGTTTATCATCGGCCGGAAATGTGTATGACTTGACAAATGTAGCATATTCTGGATATATCCCATCACCTAGGTAATACCCATATTTGTATTCATTTCCATTGACAACATATGGTATTTCTGCTACTTTACCCTGTAAAATATCGTTAAATATCGGATACGCTTGGAGCACATTCAGATCATTGTTTGACCCGACCAAACCAAAGAATGCATGTCAACCATAGGTCATTTGAAACAACCGCCTCCAAAATAACAGTCGGCACCCCATGATCACCTCGCGTAAACTTACCACGCCACGCGTTGGGACAATTTGCCCACTACCAATGTGTATAATCAATGTTACCAAGCATCCTTGGAAAACCATGTTTAGCTTGATGCGCGACATGCAACTGTTCGACATCGCTTTTAGTTGGATGTCGCAAGTATATGTCACGTTAAAGCTCTATAACATACTCACAAAATAGATATGTACACTCTCGATCCATCCTTTCAGACATTTTCAGATACTCGTCTGATGCGTCTGCGGCGATGCCGTATGCCAATTGTCTAAGAGCGTCGTACAAATTCATGCGTCCGCATTTACCTCTAGCATCCCATCGTAATTGGAACAATTCTTAATTATGTGCCAAATCTCTAGCTATACGTAAAAATAAATTTCTACTAATACGAAAACACTCTTCGAATTTCGATAGATCATATAAACTATCATCGGCAAAATAATCTCGTACAAAAAGTTCATGTGCCGCCTTACGATCCCGGTTGATCCATTTCTATGCTTCTTCTCGACGTTTTAACTTTTGTCCCTCTCACGTACCATGTCTCGTGCCGCGGACAACAACGTATACAAAATCAAATCATCATCAGAATCGTTATCATCGGATGACGAAGAAATCGGAGGTGGAAATTATCCATTTTTTGGTTTAATGTGTGTGTTTGTTTTGAAAAAATGTGGGTGTGGTTTAGTGGAAATTATATGTAAAATGGATCTATATATAGAGAGAGAATTTGAGAAAGTAATAAAAAGTTTTTTTTAATAGTCAAACGATCCGAAATTATATATATATATATATATATATATATATATATATATATATATATATATATATATATATATATAAAACGTTCGAAATTGAATTGGCCAATCAAAGATGTCGTCTCCACCCGTCCTCCACCTCACGCCACACGCAAGCCACCGGACTTGGAGGCGGTGTTCATGCGTGGGAGGCATGCCACCTCAGCCTAAGATGCGTGACATTACCCCCATACCGGGTAGCCTTATAATGAAACGATGGATAATACGGTCTGCACACTCTTTCTCTTACTTTCCATCTTCCCAACCTTTTAATGGTTAAATATTTAAAATTCGATTTTTATTTTTTTTATCTATAAACAAAACTTTACGACAAGTTGGGGCTAGCCCACTTTAACAAGGTGTCTAACAAAAAGTTACTAACAAGGAGGTATTGGGTAGACATATACTAACCCGCCGTTCTAAAAAAAACTTTATGACCCTTAATTTACCACATATTAATTCAATTATTTATCTTTTTTTTGAAACGTCAAATCTAACATACTCCTAAACTACTCCTTAAATCCACATATGTCCACGGTATGTCCACGACGTGATTTGAACCTTCAACCTCAAGGAAGGAGAGCAACACCGGATACCGTTGGGCTAGAAGCCCTTTGGTAATTATTCTATCTTTCAATATCTATTTTTCAAAACTTTCAACATGTCTTCTTCCAACAACTCAAACAATCAAAAAGCACCTACTATGTCTCTTTTGTTTTTATAAAAGAATGGGTAATTTTTATAAAAGTTGGTGATTTTTATAAAAAGTATGATAAAAATGATGTATATTAATTAATTTGAATCATTTAAAAATAATAACACATTACATGAGAGTTAGGATAATTCTTAATTTCTTTCATTAACATTTGGGTGTTTAAGCTGAGTATAGAATCTGTCGCATTTGGTGACGTATTCACCAAAATTTTGTATATGTAACATTTGTTATAAATTTTTCATGTAGTATAAGGTTTATAAACTCCACTACATTGTGTTATGAATATTATTTATACCAAAATAATATATCATTGAATTATCGAGTTGTTACGTTACTAACCCTAATTAGGGTGTATATTCGATAACTGGCAACTAGAGAGGTTCTTTGTATTATAGCTTGTCAATAATACATTAGAAACATTAGGGAATATTACATTTCTCATAAAATTCTAATACGAGTTGAGTTGGCCTGATTGATTTTTGTTGACTTTGTTTGACCAAAATTGACTGTCGTCACAGAAAATAGTCTTTAATGATCATACCGACCATGCCTTTTAAAGTTAAATCAGATTTTTGTTGGAGATCATCATACTACAAAACATATACATTTAATTTAATATAAAACTTTCGTAATTGAAATTAAAAACAAGGTTTTAAAATTACGTAGTAAATTAAGTTAAGGAAATAAATAGCAACTTACTTTCACTTTACATTATAAAATTAAAAAACACCATATTATACCATTCACATCAATTTACATTAAAAATTAAATAACAATGTACTTTCAAATTAATTGCTATAAAGGTTCATTTTGAAATTAGATGATATAAAATGGCAGAAAAAAAAGGGAAAATTAGAATTTTAGGTCATTCTGTGAAGGGTATAGGTAACTCCGCGGAGACCCCTATGCAGAGTGACCTATCCCCTTTGTGGAATGGATCTTCGCCATTTCAAATCCATTTCAGTTCCATTTGCGCCTATTTGCAGGTTATGAATTGCATATTTATACCATTTTAACCCTAAATCTAAACAATACAAAAAGGGGAAACATTAATCTAAAGAACTTTGAAAACGGATTACCCAGGAGTCGTATCCATCAACAAAAATGTTGGGGAAATGTCGATCCATCTGTCGTAGTCGAAAAATGTCGTCCGAAGGGCGGTTGCGGTCGATGTCGGAAGAAAGGGATGCTGACGAGGGTTGCTGTAGGAAGAAAAGGGGGTTGCTGTCGATGCGGAGACGCAAAGAAACGAATTGAAGTCGAGGGAGCAGGGGGACAGTGGGGGACCAAAGAGGAGACCCGATTTTACAATGAGGGGATGAGTGAATTTACGAAAGTACTTCGATTCCGCAGAGCATTCGTCAGTCTGTGGAGCCCGTAGAAGGGAGCTCTGCGGAACGTATGTCTATAGCCGAAATTTTTGTTTTCTATGGCTAAATTTTGAAACCGCCCCCCCTCCAAAAAAAATGTCTATAGCCAGTATTTTTCCTAATAAATAGGACCTTTGGACTTAATCTCGCCCCGACCCCGAAAATAAAATGAGTATAATCCTACTCATGCTCCCTATTTATTTATTTTATTTTATTTTATTTTTAAGTTATAATGTACAGTGAAGGTCCCACATGGGGTGCTTGATAAGAGGGGGGGGGGGGGGGGGGGGGGAGGAATGAAAATTAAATTAGTTAAAAAGAAAATATAAAATAAATGAAAAAGGGGATATTTTACATGTCTAAAGGATGAACCATGCAAAAAAAAATTAAACCACATGGACCAAATGCTTATTGACTTTAATAATTGTAGTGAATCAATATGTTTGGAATACCACATAATTTATAAATAATCATTAAATATTAAATAAATTTTATTTTCTTTAAACAACAACATAAATATATAATAGTCTTCTTACATCCATTATTGATATATTTTTTTTCAACAAAAGCAAATCATACAGACGAAAAAGGTTAACAAAATCACAAAAAAAAACCCAATAATTAATTTTTGATATATTATAGGGACCAATTATGTAATTTAGTCGACCTGGTGTGGCAGTTGGTCACACAAAATTATCAACCACACACTTGTGTTTTCATAACGACACTATCTCATTAAAGTCTATTCAATGAGGTAATATAATTACAAAATTATATATAAGTATATTGTTTAAATATATAATAATAGTCAAGTTTCATAAAAGCCTTTGTATCTTAGTTTTCGTTCTTTTCTTTTTAGCTTTCACTATTTAAATATTTTATTTTGGTTTAAACGTTACTATTGCGTACATACATCGTTTTTTTAGATAAAAAACAAATTCTTAATGATTAAACCGGAAAACTATAAATTCTATAAAAATCAATATAGCCTAAAACTAATTGAATTTTCTTTTTAATAATATTATCATTAAAAGTTTGATAAAAAACGAACTTTAACTTGAAAAAAATATTTTCCATTTGTTTTCTTGCAATTCTTTCCGGAAAAAAAAAAAAAAAACTCACAACAGCTATTGTTGGAAAAGAAAACAGTGATTTGGTTAAATAAAAGCATAAATAACAAGATATAGTAATTTTTATGAAATTTATAATTTAAAAATACAAATTTTTTGTCTCTATATATTGATAGGACAAATTAAACGGATAAAAGGGAAAAGGTATTCTAAATCAGCTTTACAAATTCTATAAGGCTGATCCCATTCTGATTCATTTTTGGCTAATTTTTATCTCTACCTATTAAATTATTATTTTTTATTGTATTATGAATGATGAATTGTTTATCTCCAAATGATTATACATAAAAGCTATAAAAATATTATATAAATGTCTTAGAAAAGTATGTTCAATAGCACTCTTTTATATACACTCGATTATTAAAAACCTTAAAAATAAAGTTTAAAAGTACGTAAATCTAGATATTTTAATAGATATATAAAATGTTAATTAAATTGAATTGGCATTATAAAAGGCGCGGATATCGGGTTACAAACTTATATGTCGATCTTTACTAACGAAATCAGTTTATGTGGCAAAGGATAATTGACGGCAGTTAACGGCGAACAAACGGAGTATTTCTTAATCTGGCAGCGGCACGTACTCCCATTCCCATTCAAAGTCGGTTAAAATACATTCTGACGACGAAGCTTAAACTCCGGTTCAGCTAAAGATTCCTTCTTCGATTTCTCTACCCGTATCTATCGCCGGAAACTTATCATTAATTCAGGTAATAATTTCATGAACTTTTACTTCTTCAATCGTTCTTGCTGTATTAGGCTATGCATTTTGTGATCTAATTGCTAAAATTTTGTTTTGAAGTTCTAAGTAGCCGTAGTTACACGTTTGATTGTTTTTATTTCGCGTTTAGATATCCAGTTATCATTTCTAGCTCAACATTCCTTCTTGATTATGGATTCCTTTATCCGTATCTATTGCAGTAGAATAATCGTTAATTCTGGTAATAGTCTCATAAACTTCGATGATATTTAGTAGTTCAATCGTGGTTGCTGTATTCGGGTTAACATTTTATGATCTAATTGATGTAATTTCTTCTGAAGTTCTTACTAGCCTCAGTTCTATATGTATATATTTTTTGGATTAGGTATACAGTTGTCATTATTTTTATTTCATCTATGGTTATGGTTTAGGGTTTAAGTTGATTTGTCATTCAGTTTTGGATTTTATTCTTAGGATTATGCATCTTTACAGATAAAAGTATACTTGCTTTAGGATTCAGCTTTACTTTAGATTATTAATTGCTCTTATACTTTCAGTGATTATATTTGTTTGAGTTGACTATTCCTCTTAATGGACTATGATTGATATTTAGAGACTGATTTTTGATGTTTCATGGAAGTTGACTTTTTAGGGACTATTAAGAACCAGAGAAAGCTGGAGTAACTGCAATTTTCACTTTTTCAGCATTCTGAAGGATGATTCTTTCTGCTCTTTTGACTTCTGTTGGCATAAATTTTGGTTTATGTTTAATATACATCACTCTATACTCCATATTGAGGAAGCAACCAGTGAATGCTGAAGTTTATGCACCACGGATAGTTGCTGAAGGAAAGTATGATCAGAGAAGTGATTTCAATTTGGAAAGGTTACTTCCTTCTACCAGTTGGATGATGAGGGCATGGCATCCCCCTGAAGAAGAACTCCTCATGCGTGCAGGTTTAGATGGTGTTGTCTTTATGCGCATTTTTATCTTCAGGTTACTATTTTTCATTCACAATAAATCATTCTAAGTGGATATGCTAAACAAAGTAGGGTTGTTATATTTTTAAGTATAAGCTATCTAATCTTTTTGCTTCATTACAGTTTGAAAATGTTCTGTTTTGCTGGGGTAATTGGTCTTTGTGTTCTTCTGCCAATCAATTATATGGGAAGTCAGATATTTATTGATTTTTCAGACTTCACAAACAAGTCCTTGGAATCATTCAGTATTTCAAATGTCAATGATGGATCCAAAAGGTGATTTTTACTACTTTACCTTTTTGATTCTTCAACAGTTAACTGTTACATTTAGTTAACTCTGATCACATTATTTGGAACTTTTGAAGGTTATGGATTCACTTTGGTGCAGTGTATGCCTTCACTGCATTTGTCTGCTATCTTCTTTATGATGTAAGCATTCTTTTAACCAATAGATAATCATGGTTTGTTTGGTTGTATGGAATGGAATGATGAAGGAATGGAATGGAATGGAATACACTGGGTAATGGAATAAGTCATTACATTCCATGATCATGTTTGGTTGGCCTGTACGAATGGAATGAACCATTCCATTCCCTTCCGGATTCCCACATACCAAAACACTACATCAATTCCCTTTCATCCAATGAATTATTTATTATGATCTGCAGGAGTATAATTATATCTCTTTGAAAAGGCTTGCATTCTACTCCTCATCCGAGCCTAAACCCAATGAATTTACAGTATTGGTTAGAGGTATTCCAAAGTCACCTACAGACACCTTAAGTGAAACCGTTGAGAAATTTTTCTCAGAGTTTTATCCTTCAACATATCTATCACACTATATGGTGTTTCACACTTCAAAGATTTGGAAATTAATTGTAAGTCAACTTTTAAAGCTTTACATGATGCATTTAATTCATCTGATTCCTATTTGTATTTAAATGCCATTCTAGCATGAAGGTGATGCGCTATATAAAAGAATCGCTTATCTGAAGTCCACAAAGCAGAGGTCTCAAAGGTTTGGGCGTGTTGGATTTTTTGGGCTTTGTAGGCCCAAGGTTGATCTTGTGGAGTATTACGAGAAGAAATTAGATGATCTAGAAGAAAAAACAAGAACACAACAATCTTTGCTTCATGGAAAGGTAAGCTTATTATATATTTTCCCTCAATGTTAGTATTTTCCTTCTCGTTTATTCTAGGTGCTCCAATGTTTTTAAGTGTTCAATAAAAAAAGCAAATAGTAATAAGCTACAAATAATCTATAGTATGTGTAGTTGGCTAAATTTGATAATTTTTTTTTTCATTTTGTAGGAACTTCCTGCTGCATTTGTATCTTTCAAATCACGAATTGGTGCTGCAGTAGTTTTACAAATCCAACAAGGAGCAAAGCCTACAGAGTGGCTTACTGAGCGGGCCCCAGAGCCTCGTGACACATACTGGCCTTTCTTTTCTGCATCTTTCCTAAGCAGATGGATTGGAAATGTGGTTGTGGTTATCGCGTGTGTTGTTCTTACCATTTTGTTCTTCATTCCTGTTCTCATAGTCCAGGGTCTCACAAATTTGAATCAGTTGGAGACTTGGTTCCCTTTTCTCACAGGCATTTTAAACATGTCAGTATACTATATAACCTGCTCATTTCAGTATATTATGAAATTACATATGTAACTTGTCTATATGGTGTTTAACTTGTATGCAGAACGTTTGTAAGTCAAGTCATCACGGGATATCTTCCTAGTTTGATACTGAAGACGTTTTTACAGTATGTGCCACCTGTGATGATAATATTATCCTCTATTCAAGGCTATGTTGCACGAAGCCAAATAGAGAAAAGTGCATGTAATAAAGTGCTCTGGTTTACCATATGGAATGTATTTTTTGCAAATGCTTTATCAGGATCGGTTTTATATCGGGTTAATATCTTCCTTGAGCCTAAGGAAATACCAAATATATTAGCTGTTGCTGTTCCAGTACAGGTAAAATGAATAAATAAATAAATACCCTTTTGTTCAATGCAGTTTTAATGGATATTAAAGAGGTGATACTAATATTTTAATTTTTTGAACAGGCTACATTCTTCATAACATATGTAGTGACATCTGGGTGGACTAATACATCTTCAGAACTTTTACGGTTGATGCCCCTGATTTACAGTTACACAAGAAGAATATTTTCAACTGAAAGTGGTGAAGACTTTGAAGTGCCTTCACTTTCTTACAGCAGTGTGATCCCAAGTATTCTGTTATTTGGACTTTTTGGCATTACATACTTTGTCCTCTCTCCCTTGATTCTGCCTTTTCTACTCGTTTACTTCTGTCAGGGATACATAGTTTATCGTCATCAGGTTAGATTGATTCATGATCATCAAATTTCTTGCTATTTGATTATTTATATATATTTTGTTATTACTATCTTCCTTTTAGTTGTCGGGAAAATCAGTAAATTACATTTTTGGTCCTTGTAGTGCTTAATTATTTGCAGTAGATGAGTAAATTGTATTTTTGGTCCCTGTATTTTTTAGTTTGAGTTAATTACACTTTTGGTACCTGTAGCTTTTAATTATTTGCAGGAAATGAGTAAATTACATTTTGGTCCCTGTAGCTTTTGACTATTTGCAAGAAATGAGTAAATTACATTTTTAGTTCACATAGTTTTTAATTTGAGTGAATTATGCCTTTGGTCCATGTAGTTTTTTATTTGCTAGAAATGAGTGAATAACTTTTGGCCCCTATAGTTTGCGATATCTTGCACTTTAGTCCAAGTTTTAAATTTTTACAAGAACACTAAATTATAGTTTTTGTCCTTGTGGTTTCTACTATTCTGCACTTTAGCTCCAAGTTTTGAGATTTTTACAAGAAGACTAAATTACAGTTTTGGTCCCTATGGTTCACCAACAAAGACAAATAATTTTCTAAGAAAAATGAAAAAAGTATGCAACCTTTCATGAATATCACACAGACGATCTTGATTCACAAATGGTCACGCCACATGTCTACTTGCCATTGGTTGTCTTTTTCTCATTTTTTAACTGAACTTTATATATTATAAATTAGACTTCATTTTTTTTTACATGTCTGCTTACATTAATGTTGAATATGTTACAGATTGTTTAGATCGTTAATAGATACAATACTGATTTATGTCTTTTTTGTTTTTTTTAATAGTTGCTGAATGTTTATTCACCAAAATTTGAGACTGGTGGGGAGTTTTGGCCAATTGTGCACAATTCTACAATCTTTTCATTAGTATTGATGCAATTGATTGTTGTGGGGATATTTGGTCTCAAAAAGCTTCCCTTGGCTTCCAGTTTGACTATTCCACTTCCAATCATCACTCTTCTCTTCAACAGCTACTGCAGAAAACGGTTTCTACCTGTTTTCAAAGGCTATCCTGCTGAGGTATATGTCAAAAACCATTCATCTCAAATTCTCAATCACATTCATTACATTAAAAAAAAAAAATCAAAGAAAGCACGTTGCCACTTCTCACATGTAACCCTAGATACATAATTTCCCTTCACTAAGATTCTATGAACATCAACAACCATCCATCATATATCAAACTCTAAATGTGTAGCTAAAATATTACTCATGATACAGTTGATGATAAAGAAAGACAGACGTGACGAAAATGCCCCTGGAAAGTCTGATTTCCATGAGAAACTAATCACTGCATATAAAGATCCAGCTTTACAGCCAATCCAATTTTCTAGAAGAACAGACAGCAACAATGCCCCACTTCTTGCTTCTGAATCATGAGTGTGATGATTGAACAGTGTGTAGATTTTGTGCACCTTAATTCATTTTGTTTAATAATAATTTATTTCTTTTTGAAAATTCATTTTCAACAGCTTTTGTAATTGCGTGAAAATATAAAATGATCAAGTGAGTTGTACGTTGTGCAGTGAAAGTTATGCCTTACATTGGACTTGGTTATTTCCAATGTTTTAAAAACCGGTTTTTTAGTTGAACCGGTATGGTGACTGGTTCCCGGTTCGACCGCCGGGTGAACCGGTTTCTATATTTTTCTATGTTTTTAACTTTTTTTTTTCTATTTTCCTACACATACATACATATATAAATCATGAATTTGATGTTTACAAGTGCAAACATTAAAAATACACAAAACAAATAAATTGTAGATCAATCCAAATACACTAAAATAACACATAAACATAAGTTTTAATGTTTTACATTAATCCATATACGTTAAAAACAAAAAAATAAAGTATAATACCGAAACAAAATATAGTTTTAGATGAATATGAACACATAAAAAAAACTTTATAATATTTGTCATATGTTTTTATTTAGAGAAAACTAAATGCATTTGAAAAAAAAATTATCAAAATTTATTATGTAAATGGTTCTTTTTCATTGTTTTTATTCAGTTTAACCGGTTCAACCGGTTTATTTTGACCGGTTCAATCGGCTTTTTTTTTAAAAACCAGCCGGTTCAATCCGGTTCAGAAATCAATATAAAACTGGTGATAATTAAACCGCTCCCTCCTCCGGTTCCCGGTCCAACCGGTTCAAACTGGTTTTTAAAATACTGGTTATTTCAGATCTTCAAAAGGTAGGTGAAAATTCTTTCCTGGACCTAAATCTTGTATATAATTATAAATCTGTCGTTTCACACTATGAATAATCATATAACTAATTTTTTTTTTTGGAACAGGCAAATATATTAATAAAAGGCTACACTAGCAATTGGCCCCTGTTTTATTGTAAATTTTCTGAAATGATCCTTATGTTTCATGAAATTCCATAAATTGTCCCTGTTCCAATAGAGAATTTTTAAATTGGTCCCTGTATTTCAACAAAATTACAAGAAGTGGTCTCTATGTAAGCAAATTTATAGAAATGGAACTGGTGTTTTACAAAATTACAAAAATGGTTCCTCCTTTATAATAACATTAGATAAATAGTCCCTAGGATTCACAAAAAGTTATGTAATAGAGAATTTATAAATGGTACCTGTGTTTTTAGAAAACTACATAAATGATCCCCGCTTAGAATTTTTTTTATAGAAATGGTCCCTATGTTTTAGAAAATTACATAAATAGTCCCTGTCTCATTGAGATTTTTCAGAGTTGGTCCCCGTGTAAGCAAATTTATAGAATTGGAACCTGTGTTTTACAAAATTACAAAATGGTCCCTCCTTCATAGCAGTCCCTACATTTCACAAACTTACCGACAGAGATGGTCCCTTCATAATAGCAAATTTATAAATGGTCCCTGTGTTTTTACAAAAATACATAAATGGTCCTCACTTAGGCAAAATTGTAGAAGTGGTCCCTTTGTTTTACAAAATTACATAAATAGTCCATGTCTAATAGCATTTTTTATAAACAAATTTAGGAGTGCGTGCATATTTACAGAAATGGGCCTGCTATTTTCTTTTTACAAAATTGGTCTTTTTGTTTCTTTAACTCTTAGAAATGGTCCCTGCCTAATAGGGAATTTACATAAATAGCCACTGTTTTTCGTAAAGTTATAGAAATGGTCCCTGCCTAATAGCGAATCTACATAAATTGTTGATCTATTTCATAAAGGTACATGTTAGGGAGAGCAATATGTAAAAATAGATAAGATTTTTTAATTATAGCATAGATATTATTAGATCCTAGAATTAAGGCCCAAGGTAGAATAGGTCGTTATGAAATTTTCCCTGTATAAATTCATGTATTGTGTTTGTGAAGAAGATATAGAAAATCGGAAGATCCTTCCTCCATCTTCACTCTGTTATCAATCTGCATTCCAAAGATTGTTGAACTTGATCTGAATCCCTCGAATCGAAGATCTACGAATGGGAGACAGAGAAAACTCTTCCAACTCAAACCCGGTGATCGTCCAGAATGTCTAGGACGCACTATTCCCTACCGGAATTACCCTTGACGATACAAACTACCTGCTGAGGTCAGTTAATGGAGATGCACATCGGGGCACGAAACAAATCTGGTTTTATCACCGGAAAAACACCGAAGCCCACCAATGGCGATGAGAAACAACTCGAATCTTGGCTGATCGACAACAATCGTGTTAAGAGCTGGCTAATTGATTCCATGAACCCGTCCCTGATCCGCCGCTTTATCCGACTTCAGACGGCGGCTGAAATCTGGGAGGCCGTCGGGAAAACATTCTACGACGGAAGTGATAAAACTCAGCTATTCGAATTGAAACGCCGGTCTTTCAACACCCGACAGAATGGGCGTGCTCTAGCGACGTACTATAACGAATTGGTGAGCATCTTCGAAGAAATTGATACTTGAATTACTACGCAAGAGGAGACTGTCGATGGCACTGTGTCCGAAAATAAGACAATGAATCGTCTCCGTGTACACATTTTTTGGCTGGGTTGGACTCCAAGTTTAACCTAGCTAGAAGTGAAATCCTAAGGAAAGACCCACCTATGAGTTTGGAGTCTAGCTATGCTTACATTCGAAGAGACTCCAGCCAAAGACAAACCATGGAAGAACCAAAAGTTGAACCTGATAGCTTGGTATATATAGTCTCACGCAACGGCCCTCAAAAGGGAAATAACTCGAATGGAAAGAAAAACTCGTTTACATGTACTCACTGCAGAGAAGAAGGCCACTCAAAGCAAAGATGTTACGAGATCATAGGCTATCCGGAGTGGTGAAACTTCACGAAAAAACCTAGAAAAAAGCTAAGTCAAGCTACAGTTGTAACTTCTGCTCAAGAAACTCCGATGGCTACACACCAGTACGACTGACTTCGGTATGTCTTGCCAAAACCAAACAAAAATTAGTAATTGGATAATTAACACAGGTGCTACAAACCACATGATAAATGATAAAAACCTTTTGACAACTTTACATGCACCTAAACAAAGTATAATACATATTGCGAGTGGGGAACTTGAAAAAGTGACATGTGAAGGGGCGGTACAGGTGTCGAGTTCTATGAATCTTGACTTAGTTCTTGTAGTTCCATCTTTGTCTTCTAACCTACTCTTAGTTAGCCAAATCACAAAAGCATTGAATTGTTATGTAACTTTCTGGCCAAATGATTGTGTGTTTCAGGACATAGAGAAACACAAGATTCTTGGCTATGGTACTAGAAGGGGGTGGTTGTATTATCTTGAAGAGAATCATAAGAGTTCGGCATTTCATACCGGAATAAAGAAGGCAAATAAGTCTATGGCAACGTTATGGCAGCGTCGTCTTGGGCATTTGTCTTTTAATTATTTGAAAAAGTTGAAACTGAATTTATTTTTTAACCTTCATGAAAGTGATTTTAAATATGGTATTTGTGAATTGGCAAAGAACACAAGAATTTTGTATACTCCTAGTGATAATAAAGTCTTCATTCCTTTTTTTTTTAAAATACATTCAGATGTATGGGGGCCTGCGCCAATCTCCACTCCCAGTGAAGCTCGTTATTTTGTGACTTTTGTTGATGAGTGTACTAGGATGATTTGGATTTCTTTACTGAAAAATAAAGGGTATGTATTGTTTGCATTCAAAGAACTACATCACCTAATCAAGACTGAATATAGGAGAGATATCCAAATATTACAGCATGATAATGGAGGTGAGTACATAAATCATGCCATGACGTGTTTTTGCCAAGAAAACTCTATATGACATCAAACCTCTTGTGCCGGAACCCCCCAACAAAATGGACCGGCTGAACTAAGAAATAGACAAATTCTTGAAATTGTATGTGCATCTTTGTTCGACATGAACGTACCGCAAAATTTCTGGGGTGAGGCAGTTCGATCCGCGGCATATCTCATGAATAGAATGCCTTCTCGTGTTATTGGTTTTTCCACGCCTTTAGAAAAACTTCAAGAGCTTGTACAACAACCTATTAATCTTGGACTTGAGCGACAAATATTTTGGTGTACGGCTTATGTTCATCAAAATATAGGAAAACTTGAACCAAGGGCTGTTAGATGCGTGTTCCTAGGATACGCTACACATAAAAAGGGTTATCGGTGCTACAATCCAATCGAAAATAAGATATATGTATCCAGTGATGTATCGTTTTATGAAACCTTGCAATTATTTAAGGATGAAAGTTCACTTCAGGGGGAGAGAAACGAAGAAGTGAACTCTCTTGACGCTGAAGTGGGTGAAACTAATAGTCGTGATCAAAATACCGATCATCAAGATGAATCGGATCCCGAAGTAGAGCTCGAACCGGAACCTGATGACGACTATTCATGAATCGGAACCTGATGACGATGATACTATTTATGATCGAACTAACAACCTAACTAATAATGAAAGTGTTACATCTGATGTTGTGTAGGAAAACCAATCACAAGCCCAAGAACATGCAGCCTGAGATCAGGAAAACGAATCACAAGCCTAAGAACATGCAACCCAAGATCAGGTACACGCTGGCAATAACTTTGAATCATGTTTTCCCGTAAGAAGTACTCAAGGAATTCCAAAGATACAATACCAAGTTGACTTGAAGGCGAAATCTAAGTACCCTATTGGTAATTATGTATCGCAACATAGCTTAGCTAGCTCCAACATGGCGATAATTAATGAGTTGTCCACCGTTTTGATACCACGAGACGTGTATGAAGCTATGAAAGATGAAAGATGAAAGATGGAAGAAGGCAATCATGGAAGAGATAGACACCCTAATTAAAAATAATACATGGGAGCTTGTAAAGCTTCCTGGTAGAAAGAAAGTAGTAGGGTGTAGATGGATATTTACTGTAAAGTTAGATTCAAGAGGAAATATCGACCGGTTCAAGGCAAGACTCGTGGAAAAAGGGTACACATAGAAATACGAAATTGACTACGGAGATACCTTTGCCCCGTTGGCAAAGATGAATACAATAAGAGTGCTATTCTCCATAGCAGCTAACGAAAAAACTAGGCCTTGAGACAATTGGATGTAAAAAATGTGTTTCTAAACGGGTATCTAGAAGAAGAAGTCTACATGGAGGCTCCTCCAAGTATGAATTTTAATGGGAAAGTTTGTAAGCTAAAAAAGGTGTTGTATGGGCTGAAGCAATCACCTCAAGCTTGGTTTGGTAGGTTCTCGGCGTTCATGAAGAAGATCGGATACAAATAAAGTGATGCAGACCATACCTTATATGTTAAAAACAAGAACAAGAAAATTACAACACTTGTAGTATACATAGATGATATGGTGGTAACAGCCTAACAGGTAATGATGATGAAGAAATAGCTAAACTTCAAACAAGGCTTGCTACTGAATTTGAATTAAAGGACTTGGGTGAGCTTAAGTATTTCTTGGGTATTGAAGTATCAAGGTCAAAAACTGGGATCAATATGTGTCAGCGGAAATATATACTAGACCTGTTAGCAGAAACTGGGATGCTTGATTGTAAGCCCATTGACACACCAATTGAAACAAATCATCAACTGGCCATATTACCAGATCAAGTCCCAACTAATAAAGAGAGATACCAAAAGCTTGTTGGGAAACTTATTTACTTGTCACACATGAGGCCCGACATTGTGTATGATGTGAGTGTTGTTAGCAGATTCATGCATGCTCCTAGTGAAGAACATATGAAGGCAATATATCGAATTCTTAGATATCTTAAAGCTACTCTTGGAAAGGGTTGTTTTTTGGAAAGAATCAAGACCGTAGTTTGAAGGGATACACTGATGCAGATTGGGCAGGTGACCGAACAAATGGTAAATCTACTTCAGGGTATTTCACTTTTGTTGGAGGTAATTTGGTTACTTGGAGAAGTAAGAAGCAAAAGATGGTCTCAAGATCAAGTGCAGAAGCTGAGTATAGAGGAATGGTGAATGGTGTATGCGAACTACTGTGGATAAAGCGAATTCTTCGAGACATTGGTGTATCTCTAATGAGCCCTATTAAACTTTACTGTGATAACGAATGAGCTGTGAAGATAGCCAATAATCCTATTCAACATGACAGGACTAAGTGTGTTGAGATTGACAGGCATTTCTTGAAGGATCACCTGGAGGAAAAACAAAAGAATTACCACATGTAAGCTCAGAAGATCAACTGGCGGATATTTTAACAAAAGCAGTGTGTGGGAGAGTGTTCGAGTGCTCTCTTGACAAGCTGTGAATGTTGGATTCTCCACCTTGAGGGGGGAGTGTTAGCGAGAGCAATATGTAAAAATAGATAAGATTTTTTAATTATAGCATATATATTATTAGATCCTAGAATTAAGGCCAAAGGTAGAATAGGTCGGTATTAAATTTTTCCCTGTATAAATTCATGTATTGTGTTTGTGAAGAAGATATAGAAAATCGGAAGATCCTTCCTCCATATTCACTCTCTTATCAATCTTTAGTACATACATGATCTCTACGTTTAACAAAATTACAAAAATGGCCTTATATAATATCAAATTACAGAAATGGTCCCATGTTTCACAAAATTACATAAATGATCGCTGCCTAATTGCGAAATAACATAAATGGTTCCTGTGTTTACAAAATTACAGAATTGCTCCATACCTGATAGCAAATTTACAGATATGGTCCAATGCTTCACAAAAATTACATAAATTAGTCTTATGTAAGTGGCATTACATTAATGGTGTGAAAATATATGATTAATAAACCCGTCGCAAAGCACAGCAATCCCACTTTTTTGAAGTAATTACGTAAATGTTGAATAATGAATATGCAGCTGTGTGTGTAGTATTATTACAAGTATTAACTATAGTTATGTTCAGGATAACCACTGTTCTATTCATAGGATGCCACTTGGAGGGATTAGAATGGCCTTTGACTTGTAATTTTCCCATTTGTTTTCGAAAAAAAAAAAAACAACAAAACGAAACCCCTTCATAATATTATTATCTTAACCCCAATTTAATTATGACATTAACTTAACCCGTCATTCCACGTGGCAGTCTCCTCAAATTATAGTCACATCATTTATAAGTTCCATGGTAAAGTGGTTGGATTAACTAATTGGTTTTTTTTTTTTTTCAAAATTTTTTTGTAACATTTAATTTATATTAAACATGGTTCCAAACTATTATTAAAAATGTTTAACTTTATAACCTATTAGCAAATAATTATAACCCAAAATTACCTATTTCATATGAAATAGAACAGATGGAGTAGTATATAGTATAACATATATTACTTCCATTTTGGCAGACTTCTTATAAATATTTTATGCCAATTTGTATTATTAAAAGTAATGCGGATGTCATCATTAGTTTATACAAACTTCATATTGTCCCCCGGACTTTAAAAACAATCTTAGATTATTCATCAATGCTGACATATCCTACTCAATATTCCAATCTGTGATACACACGTACACATATCACTGCACAGATTACAAGTTGTAATTCACTTTGACTCTACCCAAATAACTGAGGCATCTTTGATGATAAACAATACTAGTCAAAGAGGAAGAAACGTCCAAAAGTTAACTTTTAGACACAAATACTAGAATAAACAATCAGATGTGACCTCTTCAATCTTGTCTAATCTATATATACACATATCTTGATTTAAGGGATGCATATCAGTATATCACCAACCACTAACAAATCAAACATCTTTCAAGTCTCTCAAGAGTACAAACATGGCTAGGAAGAGAAAGCTAGAAATCAATCAAGAACAAACCATGGCTTTCGGTGGGCCCCAGAGAGCCAAGAAGAAGTTTGTTGGGGTGAGGCAAAGACCATCGGGTAGATGGGTTGCAGAAATCAAAGACACCATACAAAAAATCAGAGTATGGTTAGGGACGTTTGATACAGCCGAGGAAGCGGCTCGAGCCTATGATGAAGCCGCTTGCTTGTTACGTGGATCCAACACTCGCACCAACTTCTGGCCTTCTTCTCAATCCTTCTCCACCACACCCGCACTCCCATCGAAAATCACAAATCTTCTTCTTCATAGGCTCGAAGCCCGAAACAACCCTCGACCACCATCTGCTTTGGTGAATCGACATGAAGACGTGAAGCAACCGGAGGTGGAGTCGGAGTTCTTAGATACGTATTTTACCGACTTTTTAAACGATGTAGACGGGTGTCTCTCTGTAAACGATATGATGGCTAGTGATGTTGGTAGCAACGTGAGCTTTGAATCGTTTATGCCGGTTGATGTGGATTCTTGTGGAGATACAAATGGTGGAGGCGAAAGGGAGGTGGAAGAAGAAGAAGAAGAAGAAGAAGGGGTGGATTTTAGGTTTATTGATGAAATTGGAACGGGTTGTAATTTTTCGCCATTTGATATGGCTCAAGAAATGGTGTCGGAGCAAAGTTATGATGGGGAAGAAGAGCCGATGACGATAAGTGAAGCGATGAAAAGGATGAAATATGAACGTAAGTTTTCGGCTTCTCTTTATGCTTTCCATGGGATTCCAGAGTGTTTACAAAGAAAGGGTGGGCAGGGAGGAGGTGCGAAGGGTAGAGAAAGGTCGAAAATGCATAGAATGGCTCATCAAGTGGATGAAGAAAGTAAAAATGGTGTGGAAGAAATGTGTTTGGTTTCGTCGTCTTCGGGTGAGTTTATCGATGGAGATATGTCTATGTGGAACTTGTTTGATCTTCCTACCATATGTTATGTTAATTAGATCTCGATCTTAAGCTTTGATATGGGTTTTGATACTTGGTGATCATTGGAAGATAAACTTTATTTTTTCACGATGTTCATATGTTGTGATTTGTGAAGATTGTACACCTTAGAGTTATTGGGAGCAAATATGCACGATGAACCTTGCTTCCTCGTTCTAAGATGTGGTGTTGTAGAATGTAAGATTTGTTAAGAATGCGACTTTGTGTCATTTTTCAAAGGATCAATGGAGTTTTTTTGCCTATTGAATTCAGATCCTAATCATCCTATGTAAGATGTAAAACGGTGACTGTTGAATCGATTTTACTGGCATGTGTTTTTTTGTTTTGTTTTATTTTATTTTTTTATTTTTTTTTAACTAAGGTTGAATTTGAATAGATTGTAATAACTTATTTTCTTTCCGTAAAAAGATCGCGGAAATTACACGATTGTGAAAACTATAGAAGTCTAAACTTTGTCACGTTATGAAACTTCCGGAAATCGTTGGGAGGCAAGGTCACAAGATTAAATAGCCTTTATAGAGAACCGGTTGAATTTCATGTGTGGGAGGACAAGTAAGGTGATTTAGACGCGTGATGAGGAAATATAAAAAAAATGGTAAACCGAAATATAGAGAAAGAAGTTGGAGCTTCATACAATGTTCGTTTGCCTTGAGAAGGCATATGATCCTATAAAACATCGTTGAGAAGGCATATGATCTTATAAAACATAGCAGATAGAGGGTCCTAAGATCATCAGGGCTATGTGTGGCAGATAAAGGGGTCGAGGAGATATGATAACGCTATACATGATAAATATTGGAGATTTAGGACCATGTCCAAACCCATATAGGTGTAGATGACACAAAGCTTTGAACGGTGGAAATCAGACTCAATCAAGTATCAACACTTACCCACGGTGGAAATCGGAGTCAATCAACGATCAACACTTACCCATATATCTAACCCTGATTTAGGATTAAAGGAGGGGTGCCAAGGTCTATGGTGTGTTTTTTTTTCTCCGATGACATTGTGTTGGTGGAAGAGACGAAGATAAAACTAAATGCTAGATTAAATATTTGGAGGATGACCTTACGGAAAAAGTTTATGGACAAGTATAATTAAGATCAAATATTTATGGTGCAATTTCAACATGAAGTAAAATGATGCATGGTTACAAGTCTGTCTACGAGAGTAGATACCGCCACCAAAGAGTTCAATCGGAGATATCGAGTAACAAAAGGGTCACTTTGAAACTGAAAATGAATCTTTAAAAGGTATGGCATGTGACTTTGCATATATACTTGTTAACAAAGAAGGCACATCGGACGATGATGGAAAATATGGAAATGGGGATGTTCCGTGTTAGATAGGATACCCCATGTATTCATAAATAAGTTGGGAATTGTGTCAATCAACATAAAATTAAAAGAAGGAAGGTTGTGGTGGTTTGGACATGTTGAAAGGAGGTATGGACATGTTGAAAGGAGGGAAACAACGAATACATTTAGAAGGGTAAAAATTGCTACGTTTGATAGGTCGATGACGAAAGGTCGACTTAGGAGCAAGTGGAAAGATAACTTAAGGTTAAATATGAAGAAATTAACACTTTTTAGGATATAACACCATACAAAAGGGAAAAGAGACAATCCTTGCCGAAGTGCCCGATCCTGAAATGCCCACATCAGGTGCTGCACGAGCCTCCTCGGCTGTCAGCTGAAATGCCCGACTCCGAACAATTGGCGCCTCTTCTTTTCCCTGGCGTCCATCTGTGATCCTTTGTGTTTTCGGAGCTGGAGCTGCTACTGGTCCTCTTGATGCTAAACCTGGAAAGTTTGCCTTCTTATGGTCCTTCTGATTGCAATGGAAGCAAATCAGATATGTCATCTAGACGGTGGTAGTGGTAGCAGTACAATCCCTACTAAAGTGCCCTGTCCTGCCGCACTTATAGCCGCCCGTACCACCCATCCTTCAGGTTCCGTCATGAGTCTTGTCTCACTTGCCACAACGGCCCCCGCCCTGCTGGCCTCTCGATCTAAAATCAAATCCCTAGGGGTTCTTAACTGAAAACCCAATCACCTGACACTGCTCTGCCTTCCTCTGCCCAGGTGCTCCAAATTAATCTCCTGCTCACGGGCCCTAGCTACCATGTCATACAATTTCGAGCAGGAAAAAAAACTAACAAACTCCCGAATATCTGATCTCAACATATCGTGGTACCAGTTCTTCCCCATCTCCTCATCTGCAGCATATTATGGTACCGATAGAGCCCTCTCCCGAAACTTGGCGGTGATCTCCGTCACGGTCTCATTCGTCTCTCTCATGTCCAGAAACTCCCTCGCTAGCTATTACAACTCAACAGTTGGTGCAAATTCTGCTCTAAATCCAGACACATAATCGGTCCAAGTCATGGCCTCAATGGCTGGGGCTCCCAAGGTATAGTCGACCTCCTCCCACAAATCTCGGGATCGCTCCCTCAGACATCCTACAATGAACCTCACCTTCGACCCCTTGGGGGAGAAGCTCATCATCTAGTCACACTCAATGTATGTTATCCGACGCCTGACGACAATTGGGTCCTTTGCCCCAAAGAAATCTGGTGCCCCATATCCCCTGAAATCCTTGAAGGAGAGAGTGTGGGCCCCATACTGGCTAGCGGCCAGATAGGCCCTGAAAATCTGAAGACAATCCTCCATTAGCTCAATAATACCCTCCTTGATCGACCCAAACATCATTGGGGTCACATCTAGGATTCCTCTAGTAACCTCATATGCAATGAACTTGCACAAACCCTCATCAGTTGGTTCGGTGCTCGTACCCGAACCAGATCCAGATCCTAGACCTCTTACTCCACCACGGGTCATCGCCATGTTGAAACATAACACATAAAAAATAGTACAAACATGAAGAGGTTCGCACTCTCGAGCTTCTCAGATTTATTGTGGTCTTCCTGGTCTCAGGTATAAATCCTATGCTTTCGCTAGTATGGGCCCAATACTACCTTCCACACTTATCTATACCCTCCTCAAGGACTACCTCGACTCCTCAAAGTCACTCTCTTCCCATTTAATACTCATCCCCTACTACTAAGCGTCCTAAGCGCCAAGACATAATCCAAGAACTCCCTAGGGTTCCTATCCTCACCACTTTCTGCTATCAGCTGCAAAAGGAGCTCTCACTAATACCATCCAACTACCACACAAATACAATTACATACTATCAGTACTAGATAATTCTTTAAATGAGAGGTCCCACACTACAATGGTTGGATTGAAACAAGAGTTGCGCAATAGAGTTAAACCTATTCTATAAAATTATCTAATCTCAATAATATATAACCCAACCTATTCGTACGCTAGTCATCTGGTACTAATAAAATTCCTAAAATCACAAAGCACATATCATTCAAGCATCAAGTAGTTCAATCGA
This sequence comes from Lactuca sativa, assembly GCF_002870075.4. NCBI lineage: Eukaryota > Viridiplantae > Streptophyta > Magnoliopsida > Asterales > Asteraceae > Lactuca > Lactuca sativa. The sequence continues at coordinate 373,424,856 of NC_056626.2, forward strand.
AACACAACCTAAACATGTCATCCTATCAAATAACTGATCTTATACTAGTATGAAAATCTATAAGCTCATACAATAGGCACATAAAGGCATCTCTCCTAGCAATCTATCATGCAGTTCTGAGCAGATCCTTAGCCCTAATATAGCATGCAAGACTCACATCATAGCATAAAACATATAACATGCATGGATATTTTGGGAAGATTTACTTGAGCTCGGCTGATTGCACACATCACACCTCTTTCTTTTATTTAAATCTCTTACTTAAAATGTTTCTTTTATGGAAAATCAACAAAAATCTAGATTTGAGTTCAGGCATACCCGAGAGCATGCTTGAATCCCTAAAACCAAGGCTCTGATACCAACTTGTAATGTCCGAAAATTTCAGATATTCTTTTTGTTTTTAAATTCCTTTCAATCATATGATAATCATACTAAAACAGTCAAAAGTATATCATAACAACATATTATCTGAGTATAAAATCCTAAAATCACATGATGTGGAAAAATCATAGGTGGATGTAGTGCGATCAGGTCGGGCCCTTCCCCTTTGAGCTGGAAGTACCTGAAACATAAACTAAAAACCGTAAGCACAAAACTTAGTGAGTTCCCCCAAAATGCCTCGTACCATACATACATAACAAACAAGCATATTTGGGTGCTTGCAACCCCTTTAGTCTCTTTCAACCGGTATCGGGTGTATTTCAACCCCTTCGGTTGGTACAGGATATATTTCAATCCCTTCGGTCTCTTTCAACTGGTACTGGGTATATGTCAACCCCTTCGGTCTCTTTCAAGCGGTATCGAGTCTATTTCACCCCATACCACTACCACATAATAGCATAGCAAAAGAGCCACGGAGATAACAAGCAAATACATGCATAACAAACATTTATCACGAAGACAATCATCATACTACAAGCATAAAATAGTGGGTCGGAATTGGTGCCATCGACCTACGGATACATTGAAAGAAACTCACCTCATACTGAAGATATCAAATCACACTCAGGCTGCTGACTCGCAAAATCCTCTCATTAGATCACAAGTATAAGACCCTAATTAGAAATTAGGTCAATAGCCCACCACGAGGGTCCAAACCCTATATCCTATCTTTGAGGGAAAAAGCTACTTAATCCTTTCCTTATTGGGCCTAACCAACCAAGGCCCACATACAATTAGTCCCAGGGCCCAAAAGATATGCCATGTCAAAAATGGGTCCAAGTCTAAAAGCCCATCACAAGAAAACTCACGGCCCAACAAGGGCCCAAAGTCTGTAAGCCCCAAAACAGCCGAAAATAAATCCCACCCCCTATGGTGAGTACGCTCAGCATACTTCCAGTATGCCCGACATACTCACTGCCTTCGCATCCACGGGACTTCTTGAGCGTACGCGCAACGTACGGTGCAGCTGGCCAAAGTCCACCTCCAAGGTCTTAATCATTTAAGACCTAACATCTAATTTTCAATCTAAGCTTATTAGAGTGTCTTAATCCATGAAGTTGCAAACTTTATGCTTTTGGATGTCTTAAATGGGTCAAATCTTGAACTAACTTCATGAACCCAACTTCAAACCTTTCATGGTTGAACTTAATCCATCAAGACACCATTTGTATGCTCAAGGGACGTTAGAAACACTAGGATCTAACATTATAACCTTCTGGAGTAGCTCATACTCTTAAGAAATACCTGAAGGACCATTTTATGATGAAATAAAGCCTAAACTACAAACTAACAAATGGAGTCATCAAGGTAGAAGCTTTTTTTTTTTTACCTCCAATAAGCTATAAATTATGAAAAACCTCTGGATCTACAAGCTCTTTGTGATCCAATGCTTCTTCACAACTCTTCTTCTTCTTATTCTTCTTCTTCTTCTTCTTCTTCTTCTTTAAGCACTACACACACCTAAAACACACACACACAAGCTCAAACTTTAGGGAAAATGGATTAGGATTTCGAGATATGACTCAAGAGGCAAAGGAGGCTGATAAGGTGATGAACTTGAATGACTTAATGAGCTTAAATAGGGTGCACACCCTAAAAATTAGGGTTTCCTCTTGCTTGAGTATGCTCTGCGTACACATGGGTACGCCCAATGTTCATAGGGGCCATCCCCGATGCGCGCATGCAAATGAGTACGTTGTGCGTACCTTGTGTTACGTACGCCCATCGTACTCTGGTCTAGTCCTTGATTAATTGAAATAATGGTTAAAGGTTTATACCTGACGACTCGGGCGTTAAAATAATAATAATAATAATAATAATAAAGACAAAAAGAACAACAAGATGACAAAAAACCGAATCAATGAAGGTGCAATAAATAATAATGGGGTACAATACGCAAAATTATATATATATATATATATATATATATATATATATATATATATATATATATATTTGACTAAAAGTTAATATGATGGTAGCCTAATTGATTTGACTAATGTTAGATGTACAAATAGGTATGAAAGAGTAGCTATAGCAGCACCATATAAAATAACTTCGGAAGTTGGAAGATGTTTTTAACATTTAACTTTGAAATTTCACTTTTTTATTTTCTTTCGGTTTTTGTTTGTTTTTATTCATGTTTATTTTTCGATTTCGTTATTTATATGTTAGTTTTTTATTTGTTGTTCTTCGATTTGGTTTTTCGTTTGTTTCGGTTTTTATTTATTTTCTTGTTTTCTTTGATTTGATTTTTTGTTTATTTTTTTTCCTTTGTTTCGATTTGTGCTTTTTAGATAATAAAGAATAAATTCAAGTCAACATACTTTAAAATATAAACAATTTTTTTTATGTAAACTACAAATTGTTGGTCTACATTTTCTTCTACATACCTGGAGAGAAACTGTATACATTTACCAGGGCCGGTCTATAGGTTTTTCATGCCCTGGGCGAAAAGACTTAATAATGCCCTATATCAAACCCACAAACATCACAATAATCTAAATTTATATGAAACAAGAAAAAAGAGACTGGGTGGTAACTGGTCTATACAAATTTTGAAGCAACTAAAATGAAAAGAAGCAAAAACAACACCAACCAAATAAAATACAAACATCCAAGTAAGGGCAGAACCATTTAGAACCAACTGAAACATAGGAAAACTCAAAAAATTAGGTATCAACGGCAAACTCAACAGTGACATTGTAACACCCCGAGTTCAGAGGTGCAAGTTCAGGGTTCTTAGTGTAAATAGGGAAGGTCGACTCGGCGAGTCGAGTCGCGGTTCTTGTCAAGTGTTAAGTGACCAACTCGGCGAGTCGGCGGCTGGACTCGACGAGTTGGTGCCGAAAGGAGAAAACCCTAATCTGGGGTTTGTGCCCTATATAAAGCACATTATAGCCACCCTTAGCTTCTTTGCTACCCATTTGAGATCCAGAAAGCCTCATCTCGTGTGTGACTCCATTGTTGAGAAGATTGAAGCTTTGAAGAAGGAATTGGTGAAGAGAAAATTGGAGGAAGTTGAGGATAGCATCAAGAGAGCTTGTGGATCTGAAGTCTGCATCACTTTAGACTCATCTCTAAGGTAAGAGGATCTTACCTTAAGCTATTTCCTTTTTATTTCATCCATGGTGTATGATTTGGGGTTCTTTAGTATGGTTGGGATGTATTTCGGGTATAGAGACTAGATCTGAGGTTGCAACTTCAGATCTAGGTTGGTTTGGAGCCATGTGATCAGAAAGTGATAGCTTTGGGGTGTGATTGAGAGTGTCCTTGCCTTAAACCTTCATTTTTAGCTTGTTAGAGCTTGTTGAGCCTTGCATGCACGTAAAGTTGGAAACTTTATGTGTGAATCTGGCCCTAGGAGCCCATATCTATGTATTGGAAGCATTAGAATGGCCTGAAATCGTCTGGATGAAGATGTCACATCTGGACTCGGCGAGTCACATGGGTGCACTCGACGAGTTGTATGAATATGTGCATGGACTCGGCGAGTTGGAAGAACAACTCGGTGAGTCTGTTGAAGATTGCCTTGGACTCGGCGAGTTTGGTCGTAAGGTCCTAACCTTTTTGATTGAGCGGTGAATCGGTGAGTCGAGGGACGACTCGGTGAGTTCAGCAGGAAGTGACTCAGAGTTGGTTGGACTCGGTGAGTCTTGGGGTGACTCGGCGAGTTGAGTCGTGGATTGGGAGTTTCTGAGTATAGTGTCACACCCCAAAACCGGAACGGCGGAAACGTTCTGGGGTGGATGACGTCATGTCAAGTATCACAACACATGCATTATAGTAATCAAAGTACAACAAAATATTGCATTAATAGTAATAGTTTTACATGGTTTCATTACAAAACACCAAGGTAATACAAGAAATACAGACAGATATATGTAAGTACAGCGAGGCACTAAGCTATCTTCATCAACTGCTCCGGGGATGTACCTGTCTAATGCTAACCTGAGAATACAAGTTATTTGAAAAGCGAGTATCAACATTTTTACAATGCTGGTGAGTTCATAAGTATTTAGTGACATTTTATTCAAATAACCTTATAATGAAGTAGTTTAAAAGATTTCAGTGTATTAGAGTTCTTTCCAGAAAATCCTATATTTTCTTTAAATAAAGCAGCATTCTACCAAGACTGGTCAGTGTTATGTGATAAAAAGTAGTTTTCCCTAAATTGCTATCATTATCAAGATATTGAATTTGATTATTAAAGAAAACAACGACATCAAGGAATAACATACGCCTCAGCAGTGAGGACTGCTGACTAAGGCAAGGAATCATAGACCCCAGGAGGGTATCGAACGAACGACATGCCTGGTTTAGTCTAACAAAAGAAGACACAGACCCCAGGAGGTACCAAATGAAAGGTACAACTGGTAAGGTCTAAAACAGTGATTACAGGCCGCAGACAGTATCAAATGAAAGATACATCTTGCAAGGTCAAAACAGAGAATACAGACCGCAGACAGTATCAAATGAAAGATACATCTTGCAAGGTCAAAACAGAGAATACAGACCGCAGACGGTATCAAATGAAAGATACATCTTGCAAGGTCAAAACAGTGTGACTCTGAAAATGAGTTACCAGCATACAGTGTAGATTGCCGGTGAATACTGTTACCTTAAGGCCATGAATTATAAGGTAACCCGGGATACTCGTAACCATACTAACCGACACTAGAGTACCAGACGCCCTACAAGCGTCTATATAATGTGACATTTGTCACCCCTTGGCTTGGTGAGTCGTGGATTGTAGCTAGCAGTCAGGGTGCGGGGGTGTCAATCATGTATAGATCTATACACACAATGTCCGATCTCCCTACAGGAGACTCTGGTTACCAACTAGACGACGGAGAAGGCCGTGTCCCGAAGATGCATCCCAAATAGTGGGTAATGACTTCCAAACAGTGGGTAGTGGGTTTCTAATGTAAGTGCCGACCTAGAGGTAGAGACTCTTAACTGAATTGACTGAAGAAAACCCGTATGTCTATGCTTGTGTACATAATATATAACTAATGAATCAAACGACCTTCGGATGGACATCCGATCCCACCAGACCACATCTCAACGAAGAAAAGGAAATAGGGCGGACAAGCCTTCTTAAGTCCTTCAATCATTATTTATATGCATCTATACAAGCACAGACATACATCTAACTACGCTTGAGTGTGTATCAAGTGGAATCATATCGTGAAGTACAAGTGTATAGTGTGGAATAACCGACTTGTGAAGTATAAGTGTACAGTGAAATATCCGAGTCATGAAGTATAAGCGTACAGTGGAACATCCGAGTCGTGAAGTATAAGCGTACAGTGGGACATCCGAGTCGTGAAGTATAAGCATACAGTGGAACATCCGAGTCGTGAAGTATAAGCGTACAGAGTGGGATAATCGAATCGTGAAGTATAAGTGTACCAAGTGTAAGTGTATCACGAAGTGGAGACGACGATAAGTGAAGTAAGAGCGTCTATCAAGTATAAGAGGCTACAAGTATAAGCGATATAGAGACAAAAATCCGGTATAAGCGTATCACGAAGGAAATGCGTTATCAAGTAGGAGTTTTAAATAAGTAAAAGCGAAGCAGCAGTAACAAACAAGTAAAAGTATACGTTGTGAAAGAGAACTTTGATTAAAATCTTGTAAAACCTTTATAAACCAGTTTAAAGTGAGTTTTAAATCAAGCAGTATAAATAAGAGTCTTGAAACAAACGAAATACCTTTTTGAAAACCATTATAGTGTCCTACTCGGTAAAACAGTGTATTGTGTGGTAAAATCTTGAGCATGCAGGTTATCAATCACATGTGATTGATATGATAAATGGCATGTTTAACTTGTATTCCCCCCTATAAAACATGTAAAAACATTTAAAAGGTTCATTCAGGGGTATGAACTCACCTAGTGTAAGTAGGTCCGACGAAGGTGCCGTTTGGGCGTTCAGTGTCACGCAAGGACTTGAACACACACAATGACCTATTTAACATATGATAACATATGTTCACATACAATTAGTATATTTAATACTAATTAAACAAATATACGCGCTCACAGGAGCGGAAAACACTTTGGATAAGTGTTTGGGTGTCCCGGGTAGCGTCTAAAGGTGTGTATGGCTAAGGAATGGAGTTTACTCTACAAGAGTAAACCCCTAACACCATGTTTATGGCCCAGGGACTACTCACCATGAGTTTACGGCCGTAAACTCATGGTGATGGGTTCTAGGGTGTTTTAAGGCTTCTACTTGCTCATGGAATTATTCTAAGTCCAAAACCATAAAGTGTGAATGAGTTTAAAGCATGAAATGGCCTCTTTGAGGAGTTTACGGCCATAAGCAAGGGAGCTTACGGCCGTAAGCTCCTATACCCTCTTTCTCTTGGTGTTTTAAGGGCTTAAGTGGTAGTGGGTAAATTCCTAAGCATTTTTCCAAGTCAAATGGGGAGTTTAGGGCACCAAATAACCCCTTTGTGGGAGTTTACGGCCCAGGTACCCTTCCATGAAGGGTTTACGGCCGTAAACTCCTTATGGAGTTGTTTTAATTGCATTTAAGGTCCCTAGCTTGTTGTTGGTCAATTCTAGAATTTAATCTAAGGCCATTGGTGTGTTTAAGGGCATTTTTAACACACAAAAATGAGTTTACTCCCCATGATGAGGATTTTACGGCCCAAGCATGTTCTTGGGCAGTAAACTCTTGTTTAGTCTTCCAAATGCTACTTCAAGGTGTTCTAAACAGGATTCCATAAGCCTACAAGTCATATCTAAGCCTTAGGGACAATTTGGAGGGGTTTTGGGGCTTAAAAACCCCATTAATTGGTGTTCACGGCCCAAGAGTGTTCTTGGGCCGTAAACTCATGATTATGTCCCTATCTTATGTTTTAAACTCGAATTTGTACACTAGATAAGTTATACAACGAGTTAGGATAGTTTACCTACTCGTTTGGGGCTCGAAACGGACGATTTTTGGCTCGAATTTAAGTTGTAGAGAGAGAGAGAGAGGGGAGAGTGTAAAAAGTCTTCAATGGACTCCACTCACCCTTATATAGGGGTTGGAGTTGGGGCTCAGTGGGATTCTACCCGATACTATCGTTATACGGGGCTTTTGGTCGCACCCGATTTAGTGGTCGTAATAATAAAAACTAACTTTTTCTAAATTACTTTGGAAATGTAATTTAAGTGTTTTCATTTAACTTATTACGACTATAACGACATAAAAACATAAACAAATAAAACATTTATTTATTTAACGACCTCTTATTAACGGAACCTTTATACAGTGGAATATTCCGTTAACGGTAACGGGGTAATGTAACGGAATAAACTTTGGGCTGTCACATATAGGGACTCGACGAGTCAGCCGATTGACTCAGCAAGTAGAATCAGTCAGAAAGGTTGACTTTGACTGAGGACTTTGATTTTGACCAAGAGTTGGCCAGTTGACTTCCAGGGGTATTTTGGTAATTATTGATATTGATTGAGTTTAATTAATCTCTTTTGATTGATATTGATATTGATTAATATTGATATTGGTAATTACAATTCCAGTCCCTTAAGTTTAATTAATCTCTTTTAGCCACAAACTTAATTCTTATTAATTCTTGACTAATATTAATTAAACAATATGATTTCTCCTTTAATATATTATTCTCATAATATATTAATAAATCATATTTAATCATTTCTCTCCATAATTCATCCTATCAAGTTGCTTTGGTGAAGGCAACCCAAAAGGACCATGCACCATCGGGTCAAGTACATACCAAAATAGTTATGGACTTAGACACTAATCCAATATTGAGGAGGGTTGGTTAAGTGATGCCAGTTGGGTCACCGGTGGTTGGAAGTCAGTGCTCTAAGTGGGGGAGAATTGGAAAATTCTCAAGAGGGTCGATAAGCGTTAGAGTTTGATTAGCTGTTTGGGATCCAGCAGTGTTTCAGTCAGCCAAGAGTGTGGGCTGGTATGAGTAAGTGCCAGACCGATGGGGCGGAGTACAGCCCAAGGATTTCGGAAAGGGTGATTGGTTGTTGTGAGGCCTAGGATTAGACCGGGATCTGAGTATATGGAATAGATTTATAGTTCGGAAACCCTAGAGGGCTAGAACAATATGTGTGGGAGAGATTCCCAGGAGGAATAGTTCGGAATGATAGTTTGAGCGGTCCGGGGAGACTGAAGGCCGGTGGGCGTACCAGTCAGGCCAAAGGCTCGGAAAACAGTCCAGACAGACTGAAGGCCCTGGAGGGCGGTCCAGACATGCTGAAGGTTCTAAGAGTGGTCCAGATTGGATGAAGGCCTGGTAAGGCGGTCCAGTCATGCTGAAGACTCTGTAAGTGTTGATAGATCTGTATGCGGAAAGTGATTTGAGAATGCTGCTATGCAGTAGCAAGCAGTGGGTCTGGTCCCGGGTATTGATTATGTTAGTGGAAGGCAGTGCATGGACCCGAGAGTCCTTGCGAGCAGATTCAGAGCATGTGTGATGCATGGAGTAGCGGTTACTCTACAAGGGATAATTTAGAGTGGGGTGTGAGCACTGTGGCACTTGTCTGAAGTGGAAAGGTTGGCAAGCAGATTTCCTTGGATAAGGAAAGGGAAAGGTATGTAACTCTGGGAGGGAGTGTTGATTCATGGAAGTGAAAGTTGTAGTGAGAAGGGATGATTGAGAGTATTTTAATTATGGTTGTTGAGCACTATGATTGTACCAGTGGTATGGAAGTACATCCGGACTGGGTGTCTGTTGAGGTTGCGGATGAATTTCCGGTGGTATAGAACCAGGGGAGTTCGAAAGGGATGCAAGGATGGAGCCTTGGATTTCTAGTATGGTTGTGATCAGGAGGTTATGCATGTAGCGGTAATTCATCTTGGGGATGTTTTGAGGTATCGTCAGTGTGTCGGGTTTTTCCAGCCCGAGGATGTTAGAGCAGGTTCAGCACGTGTATGTGATTGCAGAGGAGAGCTCATGGGAGTTGCTCAGGAGCTGAAGGATGTGTCATCCTATCAGCATGGAAAGAAAAGAGTTGGATTCCGAAAGGAAGCGGGATAAGTCCCAGTAGTAAATTCGATAGAGTTGTGGCAACCGAGGAAATGGATAGCAGTTGGTACCGGGTCAGGACCCGGTGGTTCAGGGTGATATCTAGTTTGTAGGAGTCAAGTGATTATGTGATTTAGAACGATGGAAGTATCATCGGGTGATCATTGGTTGATAAGTGTTGTTGTCATGGAAAGAATTCGGTGGACGGCTTGAAGCAGTTGTCGTGACCCTGTGAGAAAGAGTTGGACTTTATAGGGGTTTAATAGCAGTGTTTGGAGGAACCTGGGTCGGTTGAGACCAGGAGCTGTATTGTGGGAGTATCATCTGGGATGTGTTGTTGCAGGCTTCGAGAACGAAGCCTAATTTAAGTGGGGGAGAATTGTAACACCCCGAGTTCAGAGGTGCAAGTTCAGGGTTCTTAGTGTAAATAAGGAAGGTCGACTCAGCGAGTCGATGGATAGACTCGGCGAGTCGAGTTGCGGTTCTGGTCAAGTGTTAAGTGACCAACTCAACGAGTCGGCGGCTGGACTCGGCGAGTTGGTGCTGAAAGGAGAAAACCCTAATCTGGGGTTTGTGCCCTATATAAAGCACATTATAGCCACCCTTAGCCTCTTTGCTACCCATTTGAGATCCAAAAACCCTCATCTCGTGTGTGACTCCATTGTTGAGAAGATTGAAGCTTTGAAGAAGGAATTGGTGACGAGAAAATTGGAGGAAGTTGAGGATAGCATCAAAAGAGCTTGTGGATCTGAAGTCTACATCAGTTTAGACTCATCTCTAAGGTAATAGGATCTTACCTTAAGCTATTTCCATGTTATTTCATCCATGGTGTATGATTTGGGGTTCTTTAGCATGGTTGGGATCTATTTCAGGTATAGAGACTAGATCTAAGGTTGCAACTTCAGATCTAGGTTGGTTTGGAGCCATGTGATCAGAAAGTGATAGCCTTGGGGCGTGATTGAGAGTGTCCTTGCCTTAAACCTTCATTTTTAGCTTGTTGGAGCTTGTTGAGCCTTACATACACGTAAAGTTGGAAACTTTACGTGTGAATCTGTCCCTAGGAGCCCATATCTATCTATTGGAAGCATTGGAATGGCCTGAAATCGTCTGGATGAAGATGTCACGTCTGGACTCGGCGAGTCACATGGATGCACTCGACGAGTTGTATGAATATTTGCATGGACTCGGCGAGTTAGAAGAACAGCTCGGCGAGTCTGTTGAAGATTGCCTTGGACTCGGCGAGTCTGTTCGTAAGGTCCTAACCTTTTTGGTTGAGCGGTGAATCGGTGAGTCGAGGGACGACTCGGTGAGTTCAGCAGGAAGTGACTCAGAGTTGGTTGGACTCGGCGAGTTGAGTCGTGGATTGGGAGTTTCTGAGTAGAGGGACTCGACGAGTCAGGAAGGTTGACTTTGACTGAGGACTTTAACTGTGACCAAGAGTTGGCCAGTTGACTTCCAGGGGTATTTTGGTAATTATTGATATTGATTGAGTTCAGACTTTTGGTATTGATCAGTGGTGGAGTCGTGTCGGAGGTTGGAGCAGCGTGATCTTATCTTTTCAGTCAGCAGTTGCGAGGTGAGTTATCCTCACTATATCAACAAGGTCTAAGGCACCAAGGTCGGCCCTTTATCGGATGGAAATTCGGGTAGTTGTTTGTTATGTTATTACTTTGTTATGTTTGCATCCTGGTAGTTAGGATGGTGTATGTTAGAGACCCGGTTAGGTTGGAATCCTGGTAGGGATGTGCTATGTATGTGATCTGCTAAGATCGGTTTGATTAGTTGTGAATTGATATATGATTTTATGTTTATGTGCACATGGTTGTTGGACTAGGGTTGGGTTGAGGCGAGTCCTGCTTTGTGTTGTACGCCAACATACCCAGGGTGGACCGGTTATCCCGAAGGCCCAGCGAGCGATCCGGATAGACTGTAGGCCCCAAGAGGGCGGACCAGACGTGCCGAGCCTCGAGGAGTGGACCAGGCCGACTGAAGGCCTGGTGCGGGCGGACCAGTCATACTGTAGACTCAGAGAGTGGACCAGGTGGATTGAAGGCCCGGTGCGGGCGGACCAATCACACTATAGACTTGATGTATATGGCTAGACTCGGAGGGTGGACCAGGTGGACTGTAGGCCCGGTGCGGCGAACCAGTCACACAGTAGACCCGAAGTGCATGGCTGTTCTGTTTTGTTATGATATGACATGTTATGTGTATGGTATATGTGGTTGGTATTTTGGGGGTATCTCACTAAGCTTTCTGGCTTACAGTTATGGTTTAACGTTTCAGGTACTTCAGGAGACCGTGGCAAGGCAAAGGTGTGATCATACTGCTCCTCATGTTTATATTTTTTATGTTTTATTGAAAACCTTTTTGTAATAACTTAATGAAATTGGGTTGTTTTTGAAAAGTTTAAATTGGTTGGAATTTTTAAAGCGTTACAGACATTAGCATCCTAGCAGCAACAAAATTGCACATCAGTTCCGAAAAAGGAATGTACTATAGGGGTGAACACCTAAATTCAATGAACTTTGCCTGAAACTTCCAACAACATGAGTGATGTCTTAGATACCTATAATTCAGCTTCAACTTTAGACTGGCAATGACTCATAAAAAATATAATTTAAACAAAAAAGCAACTCATTAATAACACAAATATAAACAGCCAAAAAACTATGAAGTCATGTAATAATTATTGAATTGAAGCTAAATGCAATGAACTTTGCATCAAAACTATGAAGCCATTCTTTTATACTTTTAATAAGCACCTTCAATTTATCAGTTTCAAATTAAGCACTAAAAATTCAAAACCAAATAAACTGATCTCACAAAAATAAATACTAAACTACTAACATAACAAAAAATAATCAATCCTATATGAAATTAGTAAGAAAATACATTGACCCTAATTTAGAAGTCTAAAAACGATTCTAATTTATCATTTAAAGATGAAATTACATGAAAGAAGTTTTAAAACAATATCGTGGAAACATACACAAGAGTTCAGGAGGTGATATACTTAGGTTCAATTCTAAATTTCTAATAGAGAGACAAGTAACTGAGAAACTATATGCTTAAAATTATAATAGAAACCTAAATGCTTGAATCTCGTCTTCAGTTCTACAAACCTTGTGCCTTAGTCCACAATACTCATTCCTCATTCCTTTCCAGATCGCCCATGCCCCTTCAGTATGAAAGATATCGAAGATACAAGAAGAATGCTAAAAAAAACCTAGTCCTCTCGGTGTATAAGAAATTAGAAACTAAGTAATAATCAAAATATAGTTTGCATTTTATAAACTAGATAATTATTGAATCAGACAAACCTCAAAGGCCACCTCGTAGTTCTAATAGTCTCCTCGACTTCTTCAAAGAGGCGTGCACTTTATTCCCTTACCGGTTGGACTATTTGTGGATCAAATTCTTCGCCCAATTAAGATAATACTTGTAAGAGATGATAAAAATATGATGCCTCATGAAATCCATGATCAGTTGTTGATGCCCTGGGCAATGGCCCAGTTCGCCATGTCCTTGGGCCGGCCCTGACATTTACATATTGAAAAACAAACACCAACTTAAATATTGTCAATCCTATAAGTTTTTGTTTTAAAAAATTAACTAATTTACTATTATTCTGAAATGTTGTATAAAACTCTCTCATCTTAGTTGTTATTTCTTAGCATATATTATATGTTTATTACGAAAAATAATTCTTCAAAAGAGCATTAATATATAAAATTAATATACTACAAAACACAAAACTAAAATAAGTAGTACTAAATTTAGAGTCAAACTTTAATAAAGCTTTGACGGTTCAAAATAATTAAGGGAGTACATTATTGAATGAAGACGAATAATTGTATAAAACACAAAACTCAATAAAACCATGTAACTAAAAACGGTGTGTCTAGCCGCTAATTGACCACATTAATTTGAGATGATAAATGTTTTCACTCAAAGTTCACAAAATTCTCTTGAGACAATCTAATCAGTCATATGCTATATAACATATATTACTTCTATTCTTTTGACAGTTTTCTTTTTAAATTTTATATGCCAATTTGTATTATTTAAAGTGATGCAGATGTCAGCATTGGTTGCTACACAAACTTCGTATTGCCCCCTGACTTTGAAAACACTCTTAGATTATTCATCAATCTAAGAGTATATTCCCATCTGCGATACTCATATACATATCAGCACAAATTATAAATTGTAATGCGGTTTGATTTTCCCTCAATAATTGAGAGGCATCTCTATGATAAACAATGCTAGTCATGCATGAGTCAATATGAATATTTTGCTCTTAGAATAAGTCAGTAGGAAACGTCCAAACTTTACCTTTTAGACACAAAAATTAGAATAAACAATAGGATGTGACCTCTTCAACTCTTTATTTATCTATATAGGTACCCTAAGACACATCTTTAGATATGCATATCACTACATCAACACAATCGTGCACCCCATAAAGCAAAGATCTTTAGGTGTTTAGGAGTAAATAGACATGTCTATATTATTCCAAGTATTGGATAAGCGTGGATTTCTTTCTTTTTGGTTGCCATTTCACCATATTATGCTGATTCAATACCACTTGGAGGAATAAGAGTGGCCTTTGACTTGTAATTGCCATTTGTTACCATTTAAACATCAAAAACCAAACCCTTTTATAATAATATTACTATTATTATCATAAACCCAATTAAATTATGCCATTAAAATTAATAACCCACCCACTTCAATTTTGAATAAGTTCCAACAACATATCTTTGGCCTAGTAGTACAATGAGATGCCCTCTCCAAAATATTAGAAGGTTCAAGTCTCATCCGAATAATTTATTAGAATATTAATTAACAATTAATATATCATACATGATTCAAAACTAGTAGTATTAAAAATGACTCATTTTTTAACTGAACAATTTGGGAGGTCGTAGCACTTGAGATCCTTTGGTGTGTGATTTCTAAATCGTTTTACCTAATTACATGTTAGGCTAAATTTTGTGATGTTATGCATTTGATCCATAATTAGCAATAAAATCTAACACAAGTTGACCTATTTTTCCTTGAATAGGTTGAACTTGTATGCTTAGGATAGGAGCACACCATGAAAAAAAAGCGTACTATATACGTATGCAAATTGAATATTTTATGTTTAGGGTAGGTCAGGAAGAAACGTCCAAATGTTAACTTTTAGAAGCAAAAATTAGAATAAACAATCAGATGTGACCTCTTCAACTCTTACTCTCATTTTGACAAGATCTTCTCCTGTATTTATATATAAACACATCTTCATTTAGAGGATAGATATTATGTTTAGGCCTTTAATTATATAATTTTTTATGTTTAGGATAGATATTATGTTTAGCCGAAACAGACATTATGTTTAGGCCTTTAATTATATAATTTTTTATACTTTTGGTGATTCTCTAATGTGGGAAACAAACGAAACAAGACATCCATAATTCCATATTCAATACTTTTTGCTCGTCATGCTCATCTGTCGGGAAGATTATGAATCTTTTGGTGATCGGAGCATACAAGGAAAATACTATGTTGATGCAGCAGCGTTTAATACAACACTTCTAGAAAGGTGTTCATTCAACAAGTATTACCATGCATAATTATAGTTTCGGAGCATCTTCAATTTATTTTATGATTTTGTTTTTAAATACAAACTTACTCCAAAAGCTATAAGAGTCGTGAAAATGCTTGCATTATACAATTTTCGTGAATTGAAACGTTATGGCAATAATTTATTTTCTCATATTTTCAAGGTAATATGTTACCCATTTGACAATATCCTATAACAATCGTGTCTTTGATTGATGCAACACAGCATGAGTATCAAATGTGGGTGTGATTGATTTTAATTTATTTGTTTTTTAATGGATGAATCCAAAGTGTAATTTATCTATAACAAATCATACGGATAAAATACAAAATTTAAGCGAAAAAACCAATAAAGTCGATAGAAACTTACTCACACTCGATTTTAAACGTATACTTGACAAATCGTTTTTAATCAAAAAAATAAATTACTAATGACACTATCATTGTTGTTATTATATGTAACACAAATTATAATTTACAAAAATTTGAAATAAAAAATAATAATATATTACTATTTAGTATTAGAATTCACCTTGAAATAATGTAATAAATATTTCCCTCCATTCCAATAATATAATGTCAGCCTGTTTTGGACTCATAAGCAACGAATGTGCACAAAATGAAGCACAATTGTGTGAAAATGTGGGAAGCGAAGAAAATGGAAGGCGAGGGTGTTCTTCTTCCTCCCAATCCCATCGTAATCTTAGGAAAAAACAGGGGTTTGAAATCGAAAGACTCTCTGAGACACATACGCACAATGCTTCTCGGAGATTATCTTTATAAATTCAAAATTTCTGAAACTTGGCATTGGTTTGAGAAACAACGAGAATCAATAGATCGATTTGGTTGTGATTGTTGAACCCGGATCCGACAACAGTCGGACCCCACCCACCTTCTGCTTTCCCCCTCCCCTCTCCTCCCATGGTGGCTTCCTTCAATTCGTCAGAGTGATCGAGCGAGAGAGTGAGAGAGAGAAAGAGGAGATTGTAAATTCATTAGCCTCTTGATAGTTTCATTAATTACAGGTCTCTCTCTCTCTCTCTCTCTTCTTTCTCTCTCTATACGTATAATTCATTGTTTGTATTGTTAGATGCATTATTTTCCCAATTCTCTCTCTACGAGTATAATTTATTGTCTGTATTGTTAGATATATCTCATTATGTAATGAAAAGAAGTTTTCAAATCCAAATTATATGCATTATCTTCCCCAATTTTTTTGTTTTCATGCTTCTTTTTGATTTGATACATTTAGCCATTTTTTTATGGGAAGATTCATTTGAAAGGGTATTTATTTCTTCTTTTTGTTCCCTTTTTGGTGAATTTTGCATGATTCCAAATTTTCAAATTATTATATCTATTGCATTGACATAAATTATTGTACTTTTGGTAATATTTATTTGTATGTCTATACGTATGAGATATCTGTGTCTTGAATTCTATTTTATGTATTTTGGGTTTCATGAGGTTGGCAATTAATTCTCGTGAATTGCAATAATTATTTCTTTCTCATTTTTTTGAGTTTTGTCATTATATATTATGCCAATAAAAACATGAACAACGATAAAAAAACACAAAAGAACAATGTATTTTATATAAATGAAAGATTTCGGGCAAAAAATGTCAAGGAGAATGATTATTTTTGCATTTATACTCTCACAACGCGTTGAAAATCATCCATTCTTGCAAACTATAGCTTTGGTATTTTTTTAAAAGAATAATCATTTGTTAGGGACCATTTTACTCATCACGCTTTCGTCTTATCATACATTTGAGTTATTTGAATATTTCCATTGAAGAGGTTCATTTATGTCAAAAAGTTCTTTCAGAATTGGAAATTTGAACCATGTCATTGATGTTTATCGCAGAATTCTTGTGTTAGGAATCCTGATATCGGCTTTGTTGGAATATTTTTGCAGCTTGTTAAGTTAAGGTATGTTTTTTTATATCCAATGGAGTTTACATAAAGTAATACCACTGTTGTAGAAATTGATATTTCAAAACCACCATATTTTTCATAATGTACTAAAAAAGTTTCCTCTATGGCCCCTTTAATTACTCAAGACTCGATAAATTTTGTAGGGGATATTTTCAATAATATGAATGAGGACATTAATGTCTTTTGCACCATATAAAAGATCTAAGGCTAAATAGATCCCACTTTATTTTTGTACCAAAATAATTGGCATGTTCTATGGACATCAATCTCGTTCTTAATCACAGTCCAATGCACACCAAAAGTGTGGTAAAGCCAACAATCTTGCGTCGTGTCTAGTTATATACTATGTACTTGGAAGTGGGTCCCACGCATATATTACTAAAAATATCTTTAAAAAATTTCTCTTTTACTAAAACCTCCCATCCTTGGTACCCACTTATGCCGAAAAAATCCAAAATCTTAGAAGTTTATACTTTCATTTTTTTTTTGTAATTAAATGGACCCCATTTAATTTCCGTCATGGATCCGCCACTGAGTCTGTGTAACAAGTGGGGCCTACCTCCTACATATGTCAATGTTAATATTATACCAACTATCAGTTTTTAACTCGTATCAGTTTTGGGATCAACTTTTGGGGGACCCGGAGACGTTTCTTGATGCTTTTGAGGGATCAAAGGATTGCAGTTGTTTTATAAATACATAAAAAAAAATGGGTAGTTGTGCTTCGAGCCCCGTGAAAACAATTAAACCAAGGAGATCACGGCGTCATCGAAGTAGAAAGACACGTAAGCACGACAAAACAAAGAAGAAGGGAGACACTGATTCCATTCTCGTTCCCACCGATGGTGATGCTGATACTGATAATGTTGATAGAATGTCCGTTTCTCGGGACTCAGTGTCTTCCTTTCGTACTTCTATACCTAGTCACACCGAATCACACACCAATGTTAATGGTAAGGGTACAATCTTCTTTTCCTTTTAACTTGTGCAAGAAATAGTAATGTATTTTTATTTATTTATGTATTATAACATTAACATACCACTTTAATTTTTTTTTTAATTAAAGCGTTCTACTTTTAGTTTTTATTAAGGCGTTATACTACGGATTGTACTATTTCGTAATAACAAGTGAAAGTGGGATGTTATAATAAATAAATTAATGAAACTATGTTTTTATTTCTAGTTTTTTTATTAAAGCTTTTTTTTACAGCAGACGACCCATTTTTTGATACGATTAGCAGCATTGATGGTGATGGTGATGGTGCGGTATCGGAGGATGATTTTGCTAGCGTGCATGGAGGTAATTACTTCACTTTATATAAATAATTTATTCAACCATTCTATTTGTTCTTAGAAAAATGGAAAAAATAAATTAAAGGTCAAAAAGGTTGGGTTGATCAGTCAATATTTTTACATTTTTTTGTGATAATGATTTGGTTTTAAATAAAACTTTAGAAATGATTATGTCATGGATAACTTACAACCTAAGTAAATGGGTTCCCTAATTATTATGCAAGGATAGAGGGAGAGGGCTTGCGCTTTAGACGATGTAAATCGTATACCCTCTGTTGGCCAACTCCTAATTGTAACCCCCAAGACTTGAACACTGCATCTCATCTAAGATGAGATGCCAGTGTCTTACCCATGAATTTATTAGTTAGCGATATATGTAACACAAATTGATCCATTTTCACATAAAGGGATTGAAATAGTCCCCTCAATTTGCAAGAATGAGCAATTTTGGACATATCATGAAAACGTAAAGGCAACAAAAAGACCGTCGTTCTTTGGCAATATTTGTCTAAAGCCAAAAGATTGTCTTTTTGGCAATAAAAAAGTCGAAAAGATAGTATTTTTGGCAACAAAAAGTGGAAAAAATGGTTTTCTTGACAATAAAAAGCTGAAAATATGGTGTGTTGGTAATAAAGTGCCAGAAAATGATCTTTTGGTATTAAAAGGTTAGAAAGATTGTGTTTTTGGCTTTTAAAAGTCGAAAAGATGGTCTTTTGGCATTGAAAAATTAAAAATGTGGGGCGTGTTTGGCATGAAGCTTTTGGAAGCGTTTGGGAGCTTCTAGCTTTTAGCTTTTGACAAAACGTTCTAGTTTAAACAAAAAACTCCGTATGGCATTACGAACGTTTAGCTTTTAGTTTAAACAAAATGCTCCAAATCTAAAAGCTACTTCATGTAGAGTTTAACAAAACGTTGCTGAACTTTTAAAATCAATTTCCATAATTACCCTTAAAAATATATATTTATATATTTATTTATTTTTAATCGATTGTTCTTTTATGTGATTTTATATATTTCAAAAGTTTTCAAGCTATTTTTGTCAAACACTCATATAACAAATAAAAGCTACAGCTTTCCGCTACCAGCTACCTGTCACACGCTACCTGCTACCCATTTCTAGCTGCTTTTGCCAAACACGCTGGATCTTTTTTGTGACAAAAGCCGAAAAAGATGGTTTTCTTGACAATAAAAGGCCATAAAATAAGAAAAAGATAGTGTTTATGGCAACAAAAGCCAAAAAAGATGGTTCAAAAAGTCAATAATAATTGAGTTAGATTTCACAAATGTCATACTGATTCCCAGTTTGTTTGATTGTTTAAACTAAGACGATGATGGTGATGATGATGAACCAAACGGGGAAGGGGAAGGGGATGAAGATTATTTCCAAGTAGACGATGAGATTATGACAAAGAAGACATTGAAGGGAGATAAGTGCTCGACAGATTTAGAAGATGCATACTCATCATACTACTCAGTAGGGAATCATGGTGACTCAAGCCCTACAAACAAATTCGGACGTAGTTATAGCAGCTATAATGGTTGTGATAAAGATGATAAAACCCAATCCCATCTCTTGATGATGTCTGGTAGTGGACCCCACTTGTTCCCTTCTGCTAGTTTCCACGATCAAATCACCAACACTTATAATTCCATCTCACAAAATCATACCACAAAACCCACCGTTATTAAACTTGCTGTAAAACGAGCCACCGATGGAGACGACCAAACCCACCGTATGTCTCTGTCTACAACACTTTGTACTTTCCTTCATTTATTTTCACATTTAGCCCTTCAACTTTATGGGTTGTTTCGATAAAATCCAGGTGCTACAGAGAAGTTCTTTTATCGTCCCCGAGCCGGATTCTTGATTCCGTGTTGTACAGATGAAAAACCGCTTGCAGGATGTTGGTCGGCTATTGACCCCTCAAATTTTACTCTCAGAGGCGAAAATTATTTCAAGTGTGTAATTTTTCAAACTTTTTAATTAATGATTTAATTCTTTTATTTCATCACATTTTATTATTTTAACCTAAATATAAATGGAACACAGAGATAAATCGAAAAAAGTTGCTCCAAGTTATAGCCCTTACATTCCATTTGGTGTCGATCTTTTTGTATCCCCGAAAAAAATCAACCACATCGCCAAACACCTCGAGCTTCCTTCCTTACAAGGCGATGGCAATTTGCCCCCCCTCCTAATTGTCAATATTCAGGTTTCCCTTCTCTTTTTTTTTTTAAGTTTACTCGAAATTTACATATTATGTTAATAATATGTTGTTACATATGTAGTTGCCTAGTTATCCTGCTCAGATGTTCCATAGTGACAGTGATGGTGAGGGGTTGAATCTTGTTTTGTATTTCAAGCTTTCTGAAACCTACGAGAAAGATATCCCTCCTCAGCTTCAGGACAGCATTAAGGTAATTTAAATTTAAATTTTTAAATATAAAATATATTTTAAGTTTAAGTTTGAGATAATAATTGCTGGATACATACGTTTAAAGAGTTTAGTGGATGATGAAATGGAAAAGATTCGGGGTTTCACAAAAGAAACAACAGTGCCTTTCAGAGATCGGTTGAAGATCATGGTGGGTGTGGTGAACCCGGATGACCTTGTCTCAAGTAGTACTGAGAGGAAACTTTTGCACTCTTACAATGAAAAACCCGTTCTCTCACGCCCTCAACACAACTTCTTTAAGGGATCAAATTACTTTGAAATTGACCTTGATATTCATCGATTTAGTTACATAGCAAGAAAAGGATTGGATGCATTTCGTGAACGTCTAAAACACGGGATTATGAATCTCGGCTTAACAATTCAGGTAATCTAAATCTAATCATGAATTGTTGATGTACTTTCAAACTATTACAACTTTTTCCCTCCCTAATATTTTTTCTTGTTAAAAAAAAACATACAGGCTCAAAAACCAGAAGAATTACCCGAGAAAATTCTTTGCTGTTTGAGATTAAACAAGATTGACTTTGTCAATCAAGGTCAAATACCCACATTAGTCGCAGATGATCACAATTCCAATTCCTCTTGAAATCATTCTTCCTTCTTTTCTTGGTAAAATGTTCCTGCCCAATGTAAGTACACAGCTGCAATCCCAGTAAAAAAAAAAGGTGAATTTTTGCTTAAACCGAGTTAGAGAAGTAACAAAAAGTAAAAACTTTGCATTGTTTCTTCAATGTCAATTTTGAATGGTTAACGATACGGGTTCATTGTTATGTAAGTTGTTGTACATATTGATGTATCGATTGTTATTGGTTTTGTAAATACAGGATCATTTTCATTTTATAAACTATTGTTTTTAGTTTCATTTTGTATTCTGGTATTTACCTCCATCAAAATATGAACGTTTGACTTTCTTGAACCTGGTCAATCATTATCAGATTCGTTCGTGGGAACCGAAGCCTGTTACAAAATAAAAATAGGAATAAATCATTATTAAATCATAAAAGTTAAAAGTTAAAAAGTTAAAAACACAACTTTCACTTACATTTGGTAAATTGTGAGATATATCAAAAGAACCACTGCAGACCCTACGATTTCTAAAACCCCTGCTGCTCCTACATTCACCATCGGCTGAAGAAGAATATATCACACACACCGCCATTGCGCCTCCACGTTGGGTGGTGCCGCCAGTCGCCGGATGTTTCTGTTTCTGATTCTGCTTCTGCCGCCGTGTTGCCCACACAAAACCACCGTTTGAAGGTGTGGGTTGTGTCGGGATGATGTCAGATTCACCGGACCTTTCTGTATTTTGTGAATACTCCGACACCGTGTCACGGAATCCACCATTGATGCCATTGTTTCTATCTGGATTCACCTTTGTAGGACCCACTTTACGGAAACTAGTTTGCTCTTGGCTACTTGTTCGCACCATTCTTGGATTTCTCGAAGCTGCTCCAGATGCCCTAAGCATGCCACCTGGCTTCTTTCTGACAGTTTTCAATTCATCAACGTTATTTTACCAAATTGCCATCGAAAACAGCTGAGGAGTGAAACCTACTTACCTACATGCTTCCTTACGGACTTTTGCATCGATTTCTTTATTCGGGGGATACTTCGGCAAGCTTGTGAGATCACACGCAAAGGGTTTCGTTTTGAAATACTGTTTTAATTTAAGATCAAAAAAACGAGAAACTTCTTCAAGTCGTGATTTTAAGTCAATGAATTGATTCCGTAAGCTGCGAAAGTGAAACATACCTCGGATTCTAGGGCAGATTTAGCTGTCCCCCGTTTGTGAGGCTCTACGGAGAGTAAAGTCTCGATAAGGTCAATCGCAGTTTTCGGGACTTCTTTACATCTTTCCCGAAGGGTACTTTCGTAATTACGATGAGGTTTAAACATTGTTGCGAATGGAAGCTTCGACTTGTTCCAATACCCATCAGGAGGAGTCCCACACAACTTGAATATTTTGTGCAATTGTTCCACCTTAAAAAAAAAAAAAAAAAAAAAAAAAAAAAAAAAAAAAAAAAAAAAACATGTAACAGAAATGAATCCCCAATATTTAAATGAAAGAAACAAAAACTATATATAAAAGGGAATTCCCTATTAAAAAAAAAAAGGTAAATACATCCATGCCGACGGATGTTAATAAGACAAAAACTATAATTTTTCAGTGGATCAGAATAAATTACATACAGTTTCTGTACCGTGCCCCCTAACCCCATCTATATACAGGGACTGGGGACTACAGACTGATTTTAATAGACAAAAACAGTAATTTTTTTCGGTTACATACAAAAACTGATGTCAATAGGATAAAAACTGCAATTCTTTTGTCAGAAAGTATTAGATTATAGATTTTGTATTCGACCTCAGTTCGCGCCTTGAGGATCGGTTTGCGAAGAAAAAGTTCAGCAAAAACACACCCGATGCTCCAAAGATCAACACAAGTCCCATATTTTGTGCACCCTAAAAGAAGTTCGGGAGGCCGATACCACAAAGTCACAACATGACTAGTCATCGATTGTGTACTCCTTTGACAATAAAAATTTGCAAGACCAAAATCCGCAATCTTCAAAATCCCTTCATTATTCACCAAAATATTCGCGGTTTTTATATCTCGATGTAGTACTCCACGTGAGTGGCAATGCTCGATTCCGTTCAATAGTTGTCTCATATAGCATTTAATCTGCGCACCAAAAATAACATCATATGGTTTGTGGATCGGAATCGGAATGTATCAATGGAATTGGAATTGGAAAGTGGAATGGAATTACGTGTTACAAAACCTGGGAATCACTGAACTTGATGTCAGGACATGATAGAAGACCAGAAAGATCGTGTTCCATGTATTCGAAAACGAAGTATATGTTACGTGATAAGCGGGAAGTGATTATCCCTTGGAGTTTTATGATGTTAGGGTGGTCGAGCTTGCGGAGGATTGTGATCTCTCGAGCCATGAACTTGATACTCTCTGGAAGTAAAATGTCAAAACGCACCTTCTTCAATGCAACCATTTTGCCACTCTCGATGTGACGTGCTCTGTAGACACAACTATATGTACCTTGTCCAATCTGAATATGAATGGATACAAATTTGGTTTACATAATCATATTTGAAGAAGAAGATACAAGGATTTAAGTAGTGTAATGAAGTCATGGTTTGATTTCAAGATATTGTTCAAGTGAATCTTTATACCTCTGTAACATAGAATATATTAATGGAAGAAATATTGGGATTATGAAGACTGAATTGTAGTATCGTGTACCTTTTCGAATCTTTGGAAGCTATCGGATTTTAAGGGGAGCCAACCGTGAATGGCTTCACCGGCGACGGCACTAAGCCAAGAGGGCCATCCAGCGGCGCCGGCGATGTGTTCTGCTTCAGTTAACCTTCCAAAATTGAAATTAATCGAATCGGAATTTGAAGTTTCGGATAATGGATCATTAATAACAACGTGATTGTCCTTGTTCTTACTGATCTTATCATCGTATCGTCTACGTGTTCCCTTGTTGATCTTCGTCGATGGCTCAATTGGATGACCGCGATTATGATCATGATCGTGATTCTTCGAAGACGAAGAACCCAAAAAATGTGTGGAAGAATGTGAATCGTGTAACGGAGAGCTGAAAGACCTAACCACATTTTTGGAACCGATGCAACCCATTGCAATTCACACGAAATCCATCAAAGGAATTGATACATTTAGGGGAAATAGGGCGGAGAAATTGGGGAAGAATTGAGAGAGAAACCCTAAAAAACAAAAAACAAAACCCTGATGATTGACACTGTCATCCAATTCCTGAAACAGTGATTTTAGCATCTGGCGAGATATGCGGAGAGAAGATGAATTTAAATTGGGAGAGGGGGAAGAAGAAGAAAAGGAAAGTAAAAGAGAGCGACATATGTGGGTCCATGTTGATTGATTACTTCATTTTGGTGTGCTCTGCAACAGAAGAGTTTTAGAGAGGGAGAGAGAGACCGAAAAGGTGGTTGAAGAGTGAGAATCGACCAACCGCTAAGTTCAACAAACAGCTTTACTTGAAAATATAGCACGCCCTTCTGGGTGTGGTCACGGATCCTTTTTTTTTTAAATGTAAAAATAAATAAATAATAAAAAATAAAAAATAAAAAATAAAAAATACCTATACATGCAGCAAACTATAGTTTTTATACTGGTATGACTATTAAAGTTTATTTTATTAAAAATCATATAATTAATGTTATCGGCATTTTTTGCTCTACTCGGCCTAGTGAGATCGCAACCAGACCACTATCTCTCTCATCATTTTGGATTGTATCATGTCACATAGCACTTCTCATTACAATATAGATTTTATTGTTACGGTGTACATATTTTATCATTAAATATTTTTAAAATATTTTACCATTAAATTTATCTATACATATTTTACCATTAGAGGGTGTATGGTTAAAGTTTATGAAAAATCATAAATATTTTTTAATTTATAGTTTATTGTTTATAAGTTGATAAGTTAGGGTGTTTCACTAATGGATTTTGATTAATTACCGGTATGGCATCGGTATAAGTTATTTCTATCAAATACCCGTTTTATTTTATATCGGTTTGAAACCAGTAATAAGCTAAAAAAGAGCTTAAATAAGCTTAACCAAACACCTTTAAGGTATGTATAACTTAATATAAACTAGGCAAGGACCCCCGTTTTACGGGGGTTAGAAAATGTTCAGTTGTAAAATACACAGTTACAGATCAGGTAGATACATGTTATAAACATAACTTCTTGTTTCCACTACTTTACTAATTTTAAGAATAGATGCCTGCCTATCAACTACTATTTCTCTTGGATATGAAAAGTGACTACCAGGAACATTGGAAAGACTGATTTCATTCCTCTCGCCCAAAAAAGCAGATCGCAATTGACTGTAAAGAAATTACCAAAATACATATTCCATTACAACAACTAAAATAATGACCTTTAAATGAGATAAACGTACGGTTGGATTTGTAGTAGATGGATAAATATGCCCTGTACCTCCAGAAGCAAGCAAAGTCACCTTTGAAATAACCGTACCACTTTTTGTGTTTCTGTATTTATAGTGTCAACACCATGGGGCTTATCTGTAACAATGGAGAGTTTTTTGCCCAATCATTAGATCCATATTAAGCACCCAAAAAAAACGATCATGCACAACTATCAAATATAAATGCTTAACCCATTAAGCACATTAAGTCATAAAGACAACCTAGTCTTTTTTACATTGTTAATAATCAAACATAATCTTCAGCAAAGATTAAGAAAACTAAATACTAATCACATATGCTTGTGCCATCAATAACATATTTAAAGAAAGTGATTCAACATGCAATGAAAAGGTATATTATATATCAAGGAATCGTCTTTCAATTACTTAAGAATGGCAGCATGGAATGAACATGTCTTTAATATCCAAAAAACAAACAACAACCATGGCATAGATGATCAAAGTTGAAAATTTAACCTTCAACCTCGCCGGGTTTTGGGTGGATCCGATATTTGAATCGGAGGCGGTGGAAGATCCGTCTCAGCAGAGACAACACAAATCAATGACAAAACCTGTCGATGAAGTTCATGATGAAATAAGGAAAACTAAACTGCCACTTACATGGTTAATATAGCAATGAGTTCTCTCTTAAGCATTTCATCGAGCAGGTGGCAGACAAACCTTGAAGTAGAAATTTTGATAAAAGAGCTCACCTACGATGTAATTTGTGTATAAGAGCATCACAAAAAAGTAATCACTGAAGCAAATAAATTAAAAAAGAAGTGAGTATTTTGGTATCTCACGAAGGTAACGCAAAATAATTAGAAAGTACTTTAAATCCCAAAAACACCAATATCACATGAAGTAACGGGAAACAGATGAGAACAAAGATGTGACCTGATTTTGGTAACCCATGTAAGAGGATTCCAATTCTTTTAATCGACTTTCGATAGTTTCCATGAAAAAAAAATAAGGGCTTCGATTTCTAAACAGAATAGTAGAATAGCATAAACGTATGTTATATCCTGTCGACTTGAATTTTGACCATGGTAATGCAAATAAAACTTTCGACTCCTAAATCAAAGAGCATAAAAGAATAAAAATGAAATAGCATATAAATCTGATATAATTATTTGTTGTAGATAATCAGAGGAAGCAAAGAAAGACTTACATGCCCAACATTGTTGCTTCTCTGCAATCGTCCTCCTTCATTCTCGTTTGATCTCACGTGTAATCGAGATTTGCAGTGCAATCGATGTCGAGCATACCTGCTTGAAATTAGTTTGTGCTTGCAACAACAACAACATTGAATAGTAACGTTTCCAAAGTCGGTCCGATTTACCAAATAGTCATTATCGCAGTTTACCAAATCGACCACCACCGGATGCGCCGATGCTATATAAGTAACACTAAACTCCTTAATCGATTTGAATAGAACGACGGAGGCGCAACCGATTTCCAATGATCACAACCCAAAGACAACAACGAAATATGGAAGAAGTGGAGAAGAAAGAGATCAATGATGAAATCAATCTAGAGGTCGTAGGTCTGTAATTCTTTATGGTAAACAGTGAAAAAGCGGTGGAAAAGAAAACGAATTAGGGTGTAAAGCGAACCCAAAAAAAAATTGATGGGTATAAAAAAGGAGTAAACAACATCAGAGGATGAAGTCGTCGATGAGGTAGAATCGGTGGGGCTGGGGTAGATCGAAGGAGCATAGGGTAGAAGAAGGTTGGAGGGAAGGAACTGGAGAAATTAAATGAGAACTGGATAAGGAGGTGAAGTGGTGGGGGTTACACCCAAGAAGGATTAATGTTGTCGGTTGGGAAGCATCTAGTTAAACTGTATATGAAGATGCAGTGTAGTGTATCTATTGGAGGATGAAGGCGGTGGAGAACGAATGCGGTGGAACAAACAGCCATTACCCGATTAAAAAAAAAAAGAGGCTGTGTAGACAAAAATACCCCTGAGAATTTGGTCCAATCACAGCCAAGTACTGTTAAAATTTTTCACATCTTTAATATATATATATATATATATATATATATATTAATATGTATTTTTACATGTAGATAAAAGTGTTTTTGCATTATTAAGGTATTATATTTAGGATAATGACTTAAAAGGGTAATATATTATTCGATTTGTATATATTTTGTCACTAAGTTTTTTTTCGTTCACATTTACCTCTTCAATTTGTTAAACTGTACACATTCAGTCCTTATGACCGGTTACTCCAGAAAATAACTTACTAGGGTAATATATTTCTCACTTTGTACACATTTAGTCCTTAATATTTTTGTACACATTTAGTCTTTAATATTTTTTTGTTGCAAACTAAGTCATTTTTGTTTTTGTACACATTCAGTACTTATGAATGATTTCTTTAGGATTTTCTCACGACATCTTACGTAAGACATTAATTAATGAGGTGTTTGGGGCTTTTGATGTTTATGTCCATCGCGATCCCGACTACTTGGTTGCTTAGGTCTTGTGTTTTGAATGTCATAACTTCTTCATACGATATTGGATTTTAATGATCTTTATATTCATGCGTTCGTATTTTAGTCTACTACAACTTTCGTTTAGATTACTCCCATTAAAAAGTAATATATTTTTACTTACAATCTTTATATCCATACGTTTTTTATGAACGCATGTATGGATGTTTTTTTATAAAATCGTAAGTAAAAATATATTACATTTTAACGAGAGTAATATACTAATCTTAACAAAAGTTGTAGTACTCAAAAAACGAACACGCTAACTCGTTAAAATCTGATATCGTATGAAGAAGTTACGACGTTCAGAACACAAGACCTAAGCTAAATCACAAGACCTACACAACCAAGCAGTCAAGATCGCGATGGACATAAGCATCAAAAGCCACAAACACCTCATCAATGATTGTCACACATAAGATGTCATGAGAAAAACCTAAAGAAATCATTAATAAGTATTAAATGAGTGCAAAAACAAAAAGGACTTATTTTGAAAAAAAAAATATTAGGGACTAAATATGTACAAAA
Source organism: Lactuca sativa (assembly GCF_002870075.4). Taxonomy (NCBI): domain Eukaryota; kingdom Viridiplantae; phylum Streptophyta; class Magnoliopsida; order Asterales; family Asteraceae; genus Lactuca; species Lactuca sativa. The sequence goes on from NC_056626.2 coordinate 373,453,637, forward strand.
ATATTAAGGATTAAATATGTACAAAATGAGAAACATATTACCCTATTAAGTCATTTTTCCCTGCTAACCTAGAGTAACCGATCATAAGGACTGAATGTGTACAGTTTAACAAGTTAAAGGGGTAAATGTGGATGAAAAAAAAAACTTAGTGACCAAATATGTACACATCGAAAAATATATTGCCCTTTTAATCAATATCCCTTTATATTTCCAATTCAATAACCTACCTCATTCGTCTAGTGTATTATATGGCAATTTTTATATTGAATATTCAGCACTTCTACAAATCTAATATATCATAGTGTTTTGAGGTACAAGAAAGTCATATACATTTTTTTTAATATCACCATCTATGGGGCCTAAATTTCAAGTGTTAGGTATGCAAAATCCCTATCACTTTGTGTGCTTCATGAAAATCTACCTTTATATAAAACTAATTTGTATAGGGATTTTCCATACCAAACAAATCTAAAACACAACAATTTATAATGAGCAAACAAAAAAATTGGACTTGCCTTTAATCACAAAACTGAATTTCAATGAAGCCATAGAATTTGTATACTGTACTTCCAGACTATGCAATTTTACAAATCAGAATCACTTGCGAAATGGCAATCATTGTCATCAACTGCTTTGTTTCACCCACTTGAGAAAACCAACCAAGAACCTCACTTGTGAATACTTATATAATTATTATTTTTGTTAAGTACTTTGATCTTAATACTAATTTTCCAAAATGGTTCATATTATGAGAAAGATTGTACCTATAATAACGAAAAGATAATAAGAGATACTTTGGTTGATTTCAATCGATAAACTAAATAAGATAAATCAACATAACTTTCAAAAAGATAATTTGATAATTTTGATAACGAGGATCTCGATCTCAGTTTGGAAAATCAAAAAGACCAAGTAATGAAAAAAGTTGTAAGTATAATCCTGATTAAAAAAAATGGTAGTGTCTACAATACTTAGAATTTGAAAACTTAATTTTCAAACCTCATAATGTGTATTGTTCTATCTCAGCCTTATGAGCCCAAGATAAAAAACAGCAGATGGAGCAAAGTTTGGCGCACCTGACAAATTCAAATACCTTTTTTGGTTCGAAGAAAGAGAGCGGTTTAGCACTAAATATTTGAAATTGTTTCATTGTGAACATTATAATCACTAGTAGACCTCTTGGGGGTCTTCGATGTTTGAGGTTTTTCCGAATTTAGGTTTTCTAAATAAACAGTGTGTAACTCTGGATTATTTTGTGTTTCACCGAATATTGTTGATTCTTGTTATGTATTAGTGATTTCCTTTTATTTGAGGAATTATTATACATTATCAAATCACATGAAATTCTAGATTGGTTGGAACTTAAGTTTGACCTTGTTTTATCAATCCTTGGAAAAATTTACCAATTAGGAAAAATATTTATTAGTCTTTATTCATTCATTATATCAACAACCTTGTAAGAAGATGGAATCAACAAAAAAAATGAAAATAAAATCAATTAATAAAAGCTTCCATATAAAAAAATTAGGTTGAATCTTTACAATTACTTTTAAGAATGATCTTACTTAAGAATAAATATTTGAATCTATTGTTAGAAGAATGTGTTAAAGATGGTAGAACATATGTAATAGTATGTCCAAATAGATTAATATTTTATAAATCAAATACGATTCGATAGACCTACAAACACTTTTTAGTTTTATTTTCAAGATTAATAACTAAGATCATCCACAATTAAATTTAAAAAAAAAAAGCTATTAGATGCTCTTATCTAAATCAAAACTTGTTCAAGCAAATTTACAAGCTCTGCTATGAGCTTTTTCAAGATTATGGTGGGTCTCATATGTTTCGACCGATCAATTATAAATAGACAACATATATAAAATAAACTAGGTTAAAACCCTTGTACTATTAAAATAATATATACTAACAAAAACATAGTCATTATCATTAATTTGCAAACATTCATTTGTTTACACATTCCAATGCAAAAACTTCTTTGTTCCAAAATTCCTAAATGTGTACTTCTTTGTTTCAAGATTCCTAAATGTGTAATGTTCTCTTTACTAAATATTTTTCAACTATTGAGTCCATATCTACTCCTTTCATGTTCGAAATGTAACACCCAAAGTCAGGAAGGCCAAGAAAGGAAAGGAAACCCTAATTTTAAGGGACGACTCGGCGAGTCTGAGTGGGATCCGGGTCGAGGAGTAAGTGACCGACTCAGCGAGTCAGCCAAGGAGACTCGGCGAGTCTGGTCTGTGCGAGGAAAACCCTAAATTCAGGACTTGGAGCCTATTTAAACATCTCATTCTCTCCCCTAGGGTTCCTTTACTACCTCTTTCACCCAGAACATCAAACCCTAAGCCCAATTGTTGCTCATTCAAGCTTCCAAGCCATTTTGAGTGATTTGAAGGAAGAAGAAGAAGGGGAATCATTGAAGCTTCAAGGATTGGCCTTAGATCTGAAGATTGGGGAAACCTTCTGAGTTATTGAAGGTATTAAGTCGTTTCCCTTCTTTAGATCTATTGTGGATGTGAGTTTTAGGGGCTTTTTAGCCATGATTAGCTATCCATTTGAGTTAGAAGCCAGATCTGAAGTTGCTACTTTGGATCTAAGCATATTATGGTCTTGAGAAGCATAAAGTATCTATCCTTGAGTTGATTATGGAGCCTTTTTGCCTTAAACCCTAGTTTATGGTGTATTTTTCCTATATCTCCTTCTCTACACGTAAAGTTTGCAACTTTACGTGAGAAATAGGCTTGGGAAGGGTAGATCTACAGTTTGGAGTCCATGCATGACCCAAAAGTCCTCTGCATGTATGAAGATCTGAATGGACTCGGCGAGTCCTTTGAGTAGACTCGGCGAGTAGCATGAAGATTTGGAGGAACTCGACGAGTGGGATGAACAACTCGTCGAGTCGGATGGAGTTGGGCAGGAACTCGGCGAGTTGGAAGAACAACTCGGTGAGTCTGTTGAAGGTTGTCTTGGACTCGGCGAGTCTGTTCTTGGGGGCGGATGACTTCATGTGGTAACGTAACAAATGAATACATAGTAAAGAAAGCAATACAACCATCATATATATAATTGAAAGTTTACATTGTTAAAAGGTACATGTTTAAAACCAATTACAATATGATGCCAAAATATGAATTTAAACTGGCGCCGCAGCGTCCTTTCTTCAAAAGCTGTTTGTTACCTGTAATTACTGAATGCCTGGGACATACAAGTAGTTTTGAAAGAGTAGATCAGCATTTAAGCTGGTGAGTTTCATAAGTATTAAATGACAAAGTTTGTATGAAATGAAATGTTTTGTTTTTGTTTGTTATTCCTAGAAAATCTCATATTTTCTACTAGCATAAATGTAGCCTTCTATCAAGACCAATGTTTGTTTCTAGAAAATGTATGTACGTATAAAATTTCCAATACGTTTGAAAAACCCCGTAAATTTATGTATTTTTAATACTCCATGTGAGTTTTATAACCATGCTATCGACTAGAATTGCCTATACACAATGTTCTTCAGGCGTTGGAATGTTCTGACGTTTGTCACCCCAAATGGTGTACTGTAGCTAACAGTCAGGGCGCGGGGTTGTCAAGCCCGTATAGATCTATACACAAACACCAGGCTCCCCCTCCAAGGGATTCTGGGATATAATACAGGACTTGAAATGTGTACTCGAACGTACGTGAAGTTAATGTCTCACAAAACTTAGTATAAAAACAGATTCACGTGTAAAAATGTTCGTTTGTTCTTGTATGTGAAAGTGACTTCTTGAAAATAATGTTTCTAGTATGTAGAAATTAGTAATGTACTCGTAAAACTATACCTATTATAGTTTTCTTTAAGTGTGTCTCGTTTGTTTAGAAATCCCTAGAAAATGAATCACTTGTTATGAAAGTATAAATTTTTATAGTGTCTAAGATGGACACATATACATGTAGTCTAAGCAGAGTGTTTGATTTATACATATATAACAACATTTTTCATTTCCAACGATATGATGTTATAGTGATATATTTTGCATACAAAAGTTTCCCTATTAAAGTTATAAATCACATATGATTCTGTTGATAAAAAGTGTATAATGAAACTTTATAGAACACACGATAATAATCGTGTGTTTTACTTGTATTCCCCCCTTGAAAGCATAAAAAACATTTATAGAACATTTAAAAGGTTAATTAAGGGGTATGAACTCACTTGAAAGATCGGAAAAAGGCGAGATGAAAACCGAGCAGAACTTCGACTCGAGAAAGCGGATTTTCTCGGGAATCTCGGGAGCACAAACGACCTTCGGGACTTGAGCAAGGTAACCGGGGCTTCAGGATATCACTTGCATGGAAAACGAGGCAAAACGCAAGAAAATTGAGAGGAAACTGGGCCATTTCTTCGGAACCCTCACATCCCTTTTATAGGGGCTGGGAACCGCCTCGGTACGTTGGGCGTACTCGTGCGTCACGCGTGACCGAGTCCTCGACTGCCTCGGAGTTCGGATGGGACGGGGCATAGCCTCGCATAGGCCTCGAGTACGCTGGGCGTAACTCGGATCGACTTGGTGACTCCTCCTTCGGATAATGTCGAGATTAAATAATAAAATTTATGTTTTATTTATTTAATAAACTTCTAAAATTCATATCTTCTTCATACGAACTCCGTTTTCGACATTCTTTATATCCACGCATAGGTGAGACTACGCTCTATAACTTTCGTTTAGATTCCGTCGGCAAATTTTGAAATTATTTTTATTATTTATTTTTAAAAGGTCGCGGTAAGAAAAATTTCGTTAGAAATTCATAACTTCTTTATCTGACGTCTGTTTTTCCCAGACTTTTTACCGTTGAAATACCATTGTCGAGACCTTCGATTCTCGTTTGGGTCATTCCGGCAAAAAAGTCGTTCGATCTCCGATTCGAGTTTTTAGCTGTCTGTCGTTAAGCCGAACTTGGAAAAATCATAACTTCATTATATGAAGTAGATTTGGGCGTTCTTTTTACGTACGATCACGGTTTAATGACATCTAACATAGTAGGTAATTAATTAGAGACTTTTTGGACATTTTATTTTCGAAGTTAATTTCATTATATCAAAAGTGGTTACAATACTTGACTTTTTAGGTCATTACATAGAGTTGAAATATCGGGTTGTCACATCATCCCCCCGTTAGTGGGAATTTCGTCCTGAAATTTAAAGTAATAAAGATACTTGTGAATCAGAGAAAAAGATGAGGGTACTTTTGTTTCATCTGATCTTCGCGTTCCCATGTAAATTCAGGTCCTCGCTTGGCGTTCCAGCGAACCTTCACGATGGGTATGCGACTTTGTTTCGTTTGTTTGACCTCTCGGTCCATGATTTCTATCGGTTCTTCCACAAAGTTGAGGCTCTCGTTGATCTCGATCTCGTCGAGTGGAATAACAAGAGTCTCATCAGACATACACTTTTTCAAGTTCGAGACGTGGAAGGTTGGGTGTATGTTACTAATTTCACGTGGTAGATTAATCTTGTAAGCTACTGGGCCGATTCTGGCGAGAATCTCGAAAGGCCCTACGTATCTTGGATTTAGCTTTCCACGCTTTCCAAAGCGTATTAAGCCCTTCCATGGTGAGACCTTCAATAGAACGCGGTCTCCTACCTGGAATTCCAAAGGTTTCCTTCTTTGGTCGGCGTAGCTTTTCTGTCGGTCTCTAGAGGCTTTCAACCGTTCACAAATCTGAACGATCTTCTCTGTCGTTTCCCGTATGATTTCCGGACCGGTGAGAGTGCTTTCAGGAACTCGTCCTTTAGCTAACTGGGTGTCGCCAACTTCAGTCCAACACAGATGGGACCTGCACTTACGGCCATAGAGGGCTTCAAATGGAGCAGCCTTTATGCTCGTATGATAACTATTGTTGCATGAAAATTCGAAAAGGGGTAAATGGATATCCCATGCATTTCCAAAGTCAATCACACAGGCTCTCAGCATATCTTCCAAAGTTTGTATCATTCTCTCACTTTGCCCGTCTGTTTGTGTATGGTAGGCTGTACTCATGTCTAGCCTAGTCCCCAAGGAACTTTGTAGTGACTACCAGAACCTTGTAGTGAATCTATTATCTCTATTGGAGATAATGGATATTGGAACACCATGCAGTCGCACTATTTCCCTTATGTAAGTTCTTGTAAGCCTTTCCATCTTGTCAGTCTCCTTGATTGGTAGGAAATGCGCGGATTTGGTCAATCTGTCGACGATGACCCATATGGTATCGAGTCCACCCGTCGTCTTGGGCAACTTGGTTATGAAGTCCATAGTAATACGTTCCCATTTCCATTCCGGTATCTCCGGTTGTTGTAGTAATCCTGACGGTTTCTGATACTCGACCTTAACCTTAGCGCAAGTAAGGCATTTACTTACGAAGGTAGCAATTTCTGCTTTCATGTTAGGCCACCAGTACAGTTTCTTAAGATCCAGATACATTTTATCTGAACCTGGGTGAACGGAATATTTCGTGTTGTGTGCTTCGGCCATGACTACGTCTCTGAAACCACCATGTTTCGGTGTCCAGATACGGTCCATGAGATAATATGCTCCGCCACCCTTGATTTCTAGATTCTTTTCCATTCCTCTCAGGGATTCACCCACCACATTTTCAGGTTGCAAAGCTTCCAGTTGAGCCTCCTTAATTTGGGTGGATAAGTGGGAATAGATAGTCATAGTCAGAGATTTGACTCTCCGACCAGTGTATTCTTTTCGACTGAGGGCGTCAGCTACCACATTGGCCTTGCCAGGATGATAATGAATTTCACATTCATAGTCATTGAGTAACTCGACCCATCGTCGTTGTCGCATGTTGAGCTCCTTCTGATCGAAAATGTGTTGAAGGCTCTTGTGATCGATGAAAATAGTACTTTTTGTTCCGTACAAGTAGTGTCTCCAGATCTTTAGAGCAAATACTACTACTCCTAACTCAAGATCGTGTGTTGTATAGTTTACTTCGTGTGTCTTAAGCTGACGGGAGGCATAAGCAATAACCTTCCCTCTTTGCATAAGAACACAACCAAGTCCTTGGTTTGATGCATCGCAATACACTACAAAATCCTCTATCCCTTCGGGGAGGGATAGTATCGGCGCGGTGCATAAAGCCTGTTTCAGTGTTTAGAACACCTTCTCTTGTTTTGCTTCCCAGTCAAAGGCCACGCCTTTCTGGATCAATGTAGTGAGAGGTTTCGCAATGCTAGAGAAGTTCTTTATGAATCTGCGATAATAGCCAGCTAGACCTAGAAATTGACGAATTTCTGTAGGTGTCTTTGGTGCCGACCAGTTCTCAATGGCCTTAATTTTGGAGGGGTCCACGTGTATCCCCTTCTCGCTAACAACGTCGCCCAAAAATTCGACTCTTCGAATCTAAAATTCGCATTTAGAAAACTTCGCATAGAGCTTCTCCGAACGTAATGTTTCTAAGACTTTTCGTAGGTGCTGACTATGCTCTTCCTTACTTCGGGAGTAGATAAGTATATCATCGATGAAGACGATGACGAAATGATCCAAGTAAGGATGGCACACCCTATTCATTAGGTCCATGAATACTGTTGGTGCGTTGGTTAATCCAAACGGCATCACTACAAATTCGTAGTTTCCATAACGGGTTCGGAAGGCTGTCTTGGGAATATCCTCTTCTAGTACGCGTAATTGGTGATATCCGGATCGTAGATCTATCTTCGAGAAGTAGTTTGCTCCTTGAAGTTGATCAAATAGGTCATCAATGCGGGGCAGAGGATAACGGTTTTTAACAGTAAGTTTGTTCAGTTCCCTGTAGTCAATGCACATACGGAACGATCCGTCTTTCTTCTTTACAAACAAGACCGGTGCTCCCCAAGGTGAGAAACTTGGTCTAATAAATCCCTTTTGGTGGAGTTCGTTAATCTGACTGGAAAAGTTCTTGCATCTCTGCTGGTGCCAGACGATAAGGCGATTTTGCTACTGGGGTAGCCCCTGGAACTAAGTCGATTCTAAACTCGACTTGACGTTGCGGTGGTAATCCCGGTAGTTCTTATGGAAAGATATCAGGAAAGTCGCGTACTTCTGGAATGCTCTTAATATCCTTTACTTCCTGACTCGTATCGACGATGTGTGCAAGAAATGCATGATAATCCTTCCGCAAACACTTTCGAGCTTGAATGCACGAAATGATGCGAAGGTTTGTACTTGATTTGTCGCCGTAAATCACTAATGTTTCGTCGTTAGGGAGACTAAGACGAACTGCTTTCTCAAAGCACATGATGTTGGCGCGAAGAAGACTTAACCAATCCATGCCGACTATGACGTCAAAACTTTTAATTTGGACCGGCATGAGGTTGATTGGGAAAGAATGACCGTCTAAAGTTAATGTACAACCCATGTATATGCAGTTAGTGTTTTCCGTTTTTTCCATTTGCCATTTTTATAGTGAATGATTTTTCTAACTTGCTAAGTTTATGTTTAAGTAAGTGAATAAAGTTTTGACTCACGAAGCTTCTCTCCGCTCCACTATCGAACAGTATGCATGCATATGAATTATCGAGAAGAAACGTACCAGCAACTACTGTAGGATCAGCTACGACTTCTTCGTGGCCTATAGTCAACACTCGTCCCACCCCGCCGGTATTTGCTGCCTTTGGGCAGTTTCTCTTGTAGTGGCCCACCTCTCCACAATCGTAGCAAGCTCGGCCTACACCGGCGTTGGGAACTTGAGTGATTGGCTTTACGGGGTCTTTGCAGAAACGGACAGTGTGTCCCTTTCTGTTGCAGTTGGAGCACTGCATTTCCCGACAAGGTCCATGGTGGTGGTAAGTGCATTTTGCCCACTTTGGAAAGTTACCTGCATATGGCTTTGTCGGGTAGGGATTTGTAGGAACGGTAGTAGGTACAGTAGCAGCATTCACTGTAACTAGTTGTTGTTTCTTCGAGGATTCTTGGGAAGACCCACCCTTCCCTTTACTCCATCCTCTCTTCCTGTTATTGTTGTTGTTGTTTCCCTTTTGTGGTTCTGGTGTAGAAATTGTCGAGTTCTGATGACTTCCGTGATCAATAAGAGATTGTGCCAGCTCTTTGGCACTTTCAAAAGTGTCAGGTTTTGAAGCTAACACGCTCGACTGAATTTGGGGCGACAGTCCCCAAATGTATCTCTCTATTTTCTTGCTCTCAGGAGCAATCATATCCGAGCAAAGGATTGCCAGATCACAGAATCTGTTAGTATAAGTTGCTATGTCGATACCAATCATTCCGAGCGTCCAGAGTTCGTGCTCGAGTTTTTGAATCTCTCCTCGTGGACAGTACTCTCTCAACAGCATGATTTTTAAGCTCTCCCAGCTTATTGAATTCGTCACTATCAGAGTAAGTACCTTAACGTGGCCATTCCACCAAGTTAAAGCTCTTTTAGTAAGCGTGAAGGTGACAAACTTAACTTTGCTGTGCTCGGGACAGGAGCATATTTCAAAGACTGACTTTGTCCTTTCTATCCACTGCCTCATAATCATCACACCACCAGTTCCATTAAACATTCAGGGTTTGGCGTTAGTAAAGTCCTTATAGGTGCATTCTCGGGGTTGCCCATGACTCTCGCCATGGTGGGAAGGATGTGTGCCAGTTCCCGAGCCAGTAGTAACAGGGGTATTGATCTGTGACATGGCAGCCGCCACAGCTGCTGTGACTGCTGCTTGGAACATGGCAGCATCAAATTGAGGAGGTGGAGGCGGTGGTGGTAGAGGTGCTTCCCTACCGTTGTTTCATCTCGGGTTTCTACGCGGAGGCATCCTTCAACTATAGGTTGAAAAGATAAAGGTAAGAATTCCATAGCATAGAAAATGATTGTGTCTCATGAACTAAATTGTTATAGTTTAACAACAGATGATAGTATGAGTCTCAAAGATAGAAGAATGAAAGTTATTTGTAAGACTGAAATACGAAACAAGCATATGGTTTCTCCATAACATTTTAAGGATTGAATGAAATACTCAACATAGTAATAATAGTGCCACTTATATTAATATAATAGTTGATACACCGATCATGAAAATTTGACCCCTATTTGGGTCTCCGGTTACAAAGTTAAAGAAAACAAAACTTTTAGCCGAGGTCCTAATCTATAACAAAATTTGGGATTTTGGCAAGCACTACTTGCGTCGTAGGTTGCGCTTGGAGCTTGACTCCGCATCTGATTGCTTTGATTTCATAAGACGCCTGTCGAAGGCAGCTTGTTGTTCCCTCAATTCGGCGAGGGCTGCAATCATTTGCGCTTGGAATGCCTCGGTTTGAAGTTGGGCATTGTCCTGAGCTCTGTCCAGCCTACGGATGTCGGAAGTGTGAACTTGTACTTCCACGTTGACTTCCCGAATCCGGCTAGCTTGAACTCCGGATTGGTAGGACTGGTTGGCTAGTTTGCCTACCATGACTGGGAGTGCCCGATCAGCTGAACCTCCGTCGCGGACATCGTAGAAGTCTCGGCACATGCCGTAGGGAGGGCGTAGACTTTGTTGTTGGCTCCAATGGTGGATGTGACTTCCCCAGACGGGAGTCGGTCCTTGAAAGTTCCTTACGAAGGCGGGAGGTTGTGCGGGTGGTGGATTGATCACTTCTGGCTCTAAGTCGGTACCGGAGTCATCCTCTTTGTCCAATTCTATGGGTTCCTCGTCCTCCTCGGGATCCTCTTCGATCCATCCCCCATTGCCTTGGTTGGGGTAGTAGGGGTCGCCGGGGTGGTGAAATCCAGCCATTTGACTGTACGAGAATAGGGTTATAAGAATCGAATAATGTTTGGAACATGTAAGACTAAACATGTATGTTAAGCTATTCTAGGTAATAAATACTCCTATAGTATTTAAATTCGTGTGTTTGATTCTCGTGATGTTTTGGTAAGTTTTGACTTGTTGCTCACTACGAGCATTCCTCGATATATAGTGGTCCGATCTCGGACAAATATAGTTGATCATGCTATATTTCTCCCAAATCTGATTACATATATCGAGTCTTAATCATAATGTCCAACTTGTCTAAATACTTCTTGTATAGTTATAATCATGAAAATAAGTTTGTTGTATGCATGTATTTGTACTTGAATGAACTAACATTATAAGTTAAACAAAACGCGGCTTAGGCGTAAAACAAAAAAAAATGTTTTATCAGAGAGTATTAGTCCCTTAAGCATTTATAGTTTGTATATCTTATGTGGTTCGATATACTTAGTTCACTATAAACATTGCTCTGATACCAATCTGTCACACCCCCAAACCGGAACAGCGGAAACGTTCGGGGGCGGATGACTTCATGTGGTAACGTAACAAATGAATACATAGTAAAGAAAGCAATACAACCACCATATATATAATTGAAAGTTTACATTGTTAAAAGGTACATGTTTAAAACCAATTACAATATGATGCCAAAATATGAATTTAAACTGGCGCCGCAGCGTCCTTTCTTCAAAAGCTGTTTGTTACCTGTAATTACTGAATGCCTGGGACATACAAGTAGTTTTGAAAGAGTAGATCAGCATTTAAGCTGGTGAGTTTCATAAGTATTAAATGACAAAGTTTGTATGAAATGAAATGTTTTGTTTTTGTTTGTTGTTCCTAGAAAATCCCATATTTTCTACTAGCATAAATGTAGCCTTCTATCAAGACCAATGTTTGTTTCTAGAAAATGTATGTACGTATAAAATTTCCAATACGTTTGAAAAACCCCATAAATTTATGTATTTTTAATACTCCATGTGAGTTTTATAACCATGCTATCGACTAGAATTGCCTATACACAACGTTCTTCAGGCGTTGGAATGTTCTGACGTTTGTCACCCCAAATGGTGTACTGTAGCTAACAGTCAGGGCACGGGGTTGTCAAGCCCGTATAGATCTATACACAAACACCAGGCTCCCCCTCCAAGGGATTCTGGGATATAATACAGGACTTGAAATGTGTACTCGAACGTATGTGAAGTTAATGTCTCACAAAACTTAGTATAAAAATAGATTTACGTGTAAAAATGTTCGTTTGTTCTTGTATGTGAAAGTGACTTCTTGAAAATAATGTTTCTAGTATGTAGAAATTAGTAATGTACTCGTAAAACTATACATATTATAGTTTTCTTTAAGTGTGTCTCGTTTGTTTATAAATCCCTAGAAAATGAATCACTTGTTATGAAAGTATAAATTTTTATAGTGTCTAAGATGGACACATATACATGTAGTCTAAGCAGAGTGTTTGATTTATACATATATAACAACATTTTTCATTTCCAACAATATGATGTTATCGTGATATATTTTGCATACGAAAGTTTCCCTATTAAAGTTATAAATCACATATGATTCTGTTGATAAAAAGTGTATAATGAAACTTTATAGAACACACGATAATAATCGTGTGTTTTACTTGTATTCCCCCCTTGAAAGCATAAAAAGAATTTATAGAACATTTAAAAGGTTAATTAAGGGGTATGAACTCACTTGAAAGATCGGAAAAAGGCGAGATGAAAACCGAGTAGAACTTCGACTCGAGAAAGCGGATTTTCTCGGGATTCTCGGGAGCACAAACGACCTTCGGGACTTGAGCAAGGTAACCGGGGCTTCGGGATATCACTTGCACGAAAAACGAGGCAAAACGCAAGAAAATTGAGAGGAAACTGGGCCATTTCTTCGGAACCCTCGCAACCCTTTTATAGGGGCTGGGAACCGCCTCGGTACGCTGGGCGTACTCGTGCGTCACGCGTGATCGGATCCTCGACTGCCTCGGTGTTCGGATGGGACGAGGCATAGCCTCGCATAGGCCTCGAGTACGCTGGGCGTACGAGCGTACGCTTGGCGTAACTCGGATCGACTTGGTGACTCCTCCTTCGGATAATGTCGAGATTAAATAATAAAATTTATGTTTTATTTATTTAATAAACTTCTAAAATTCATATCTTCTCCATACGAACTCCGTTTTCGACATTCTTTATATCCACGCATAGGTGAGACTACGCTCTATAACTTTCGTTTAGATTCCGTCGGCAAATTTTGAAATTATTTTTATTATTTATTTTTAAAAGGTCGCGGTAAGAAAAATTTCGTTAGAAATTCATAACTTCTTTATCTGACGTCTGTTTTTGCCAGAATTTTTACTGTTAAAATACCTTTGTTGAGACCTTCGATTCTCGTTTAGGTCATTCCAGCCAAAAGTCGCTCGATCTCCGATTCGAGGTTTTAGCTGTCTGTCGCTAAGCCGAACTTGGAAAAATCATAACTTCATTATACGAAGTTGGATTTGGGCGTTCTTTTTACGTACGATCACGGTTTAATGACATCTAACATAGTAGGTAATTAATTAGAGACTTTTTGGATATTTTATTTTCGAAGTTAATTTTATTATATCAAAAGTGGTTACAATACTTGACTTTTTAGGTCATTACATAGAGTTGAAATATCGGGTTGTCACAGTGTGGCAGGGCGCACGGGGGCGCGTGCAGGAGTGGTACTGGCGGTGAGTCTGGCTGCTTCAAGTGCAGTCAAATTGGTCATTTTAGCAGAGATTGTACTGCTACCACGACACAGGGATCAGACTTGATATGTTTTCACTGCAATCAGCGGGGCCACAAGAAGGCCCAGTGCCCCAGTTTGTTTTCAGTAGGACAGGTGATGGCACCTGCCCCTGCAACTTTGAGGATTACAAACGGCCGTCAGGGCCGTGCAGAGGCGCCTGCGGTAGGAGGCAGGCTTTTCAGATGACTACCTTGGAGGCGCGAGCAGCATCGGACGTTACAGGTATGCGATTTCCGTTCTCAGTTCTTTTATTTCATGATTATATTGTTATGGTTCTGCATCGTTATCGGTATGAGTATTTTATTTTTGTGCGGCTTGCTTGTGATCGAGTTATATGTCATCTGCATACCTTGGATATTTGAATGGTAGTTAAGGGATGTGCTTTATTGGGGAAGGTTGCTTAGGATGCAGTAACTGTAGCATGCCTGGGAGGGACTTGGTATGTCTCGCTAATTCGGAGTCGTATGATTTTTGAAATGGATTGGTTAGATCCCTAGCTATAGTAAGCTTGGGGATTCCTCAGCAGGTTGTTTATGGAATGGTAGCGAGGATGGGGATTTCTTTTCGAGCATTGAGTAGCAAGGGTTAAGTAGGATCGAAGTGGGGGAGAATCCTCTGAGCGGGCAAAGGTAAGAGCATGCAGATCCAGAATGAGTGCGCGACCTCCGAGAAGGAAAAAGAAGTGGTACAACATTGATAGATTGAGAAGTCCAGGGTTGGGAGCTTGAGAAACCCTCTCTCTCCCCCCCCCCCCCCCCTCAGTCAGTGCGTGTACTGGTGATGGTTAGTATGTGGTTGGGAATTCAGGATGGGGGATCGCCTGTAGGGCTCGAGTGAGTCAGAAGGAAGATCTTGAGAACTGATAGCATGGGGTGCTTTCGCATTAGCAGTCAGTGGTGGAAAGTGTTGTAAGACTACGGGGCATCCGTAGCATTCACCAGCAGTCAGTGGTGGAAAGTGTTGTAAGACTACGTGGCAGCCGTAGCATTCACTAGCAGTCAGTAGTGGAAAGTGTTGTAAGACTACGGGGCAGCCGTAGCAATCACTAGTAGTCACTGGTGGGAAGTGTTGTCAAACTACGGGTCAGCCGTAGCATTCACTACCAGACGGTGATAGAAGGTGATGTAAGACTGCGGGCAAGCCGTAGCATTCCATAGTAGCTTCGTTGGCGGAGTTGGGGCGAGGCCCTTATCTCCTAGTGATCAGATAGGGATCAGGAATGGGTAGTGGATGAGAATGATAGGGAGTTTTCCTGTATATCCCTAGAGAGGTGAGACCTTAGGAGAGGCCCGTATGAGAATAGCAGTATAGGTAAGACCTGAGAGCAGGGTTGCTCAGTAGTATGGTTGGGTGAGACCCGTGGGCGAGGCCCGAGCGAGAATGGCTAAACAAGTAGGACTAGAGGGATAGAGGCGGGTGAGACCCGTGGGCGAGGCCCGTGAGTTTTAGCAGCACAGGTGGGACCTAGTAGGGACCTTAGTGTCAAGATAGGGGATCGGGGATCCCAGAAATTATAGTGCCTGTATGGCAGAATAGATTGAGCAGTTATAGGTGGTCGAAGTTTCTTCGAAAGTCGCTGGGAGCAACTAGTAGTTGTGTTGGGACAGCGATCCGTGGGAGCCGGTAATCCAGATATTGATAGGTTGGTAGGGACCAGGGTGGTCTCAGTTCATCCAGAAGTCAGATGAGGAATAGCAGAATTTCCAGTCAGTAGCAATGTGGGTATGCAGCGTGTGGTGGAATTCAGTTAATTGATCGTGGGGTGCGCGACACCAAATTATAGTAGAAAGAAATGCCCAGTGGATACTGGCGATAATGACCCGAACTGGAGGTAGCGGGAGTAATGGATTAGTGAAGATAGGATCTTCACAGTAACAGAGGAAATAGTTGGCTATGGAGCATTGCCTGGGGGAGGCAAGGAAATCGCGCAAGGAAAGAAGGGGTGAACCCCTATGGGTTCAGTGCAGTACTCGGTGAGTACCAGAAGGATTGTCGGTTGAGTAAGTTGTGTTTCTAGAATGTTCAGGGTCAGGGTTGACCCGAGATTATTATCCACAAGGATTAATGTTAGTCGGAATGACCGGGCGAAAGACCAGCGAAGGTAAGCAGCTGGTGATGGATCATTTAGTGGAATACTGGAAGCAGATCGTAGGCGGTGGGCCATAGCAAACTTCGAGGATGAAGTTTAGTTTAAGTGGGGGAGAGTTGTAACACCCAAAGTCAGGAAGGCCAAGAAAGGAAAGGAAACCCTAATTTTAAGGGACGACTCGGCGAGTCCAGGGAGGAACTCGACGAGTCCGAGCGGGATCCGGGTCGAGGAGTAAGTGACCGACTCGGCGAGTCGGTCAAGGAGACTCGGCGAGTCTGGTCTGTGCGAGGAAAACCCTAAATTCAGGACTTGGAGCCTATTTAAACGTCTCATTCTCTCCCCTAGGGTTCGTTTACTGCCTCGTTCACCCAGAACATCGAACCCTAAGCCCCATTGTTGCTCATTCAAGCTTCCAAGCCATTTTGAGTGATTTGAAGGAAGAAGAAGAAGGGGAATCATTGAAGCTTCAAGGATTGGCCTTAGATCTGAAGATTGGGGAAACCTTCTGAGTTATTGAAGGTATTAAGTCGTTTCCCTTCTTTAGATCTATTATGGTTGTGAGTTTTGGGGGCTTTTTAGCCATGATTAGCTATCCATTTGAGTTAGAAGCCAGATCTGAAGTTGCTACTTCGGATCTAAGCATATTATGGTCTTGAGAAGCATAAAGTATATGTCCTTGAGTTGATTATGGAGCCTGTTTGCCTTAAACCCTTGTTTATGGTGTATTTTGCCTAGATCTCTTTCTCTACACGTAAAGTTTGCAACTTTACGTGAGGAATAGGCTTGGGAAGGGTAGATCTACAGTTTGGAGTCCATGCATGACTCAAAAGTCCTCTGCATGTATGAAGATCTGAATGGACTCGGCGAGTCCTTTGAGTAGACTCGGCAAGTAGCATGAAGATTTGGAGGAACTCGACGAGTGGGATGAACAACTCGTCGAGTCGGATGGAGTTGGGCAGGAACTCGGCGAGTTGGAAGAACAACTCGGCGAGTTTGTTGAAGGTTGTCTTGGACTCGGCGAGTCTGTTCTTGGACTCGGCGAGTCAGGTCGCAAAACCCCAAACCCTTCGAGTTGAGACTTAAATCAGTGAGCCGAGTGGAGACTCGGTAAGTTGGACAGGTCAGGACTCGGAAATCGGTAGACTTAGCGAGTCATGGATTGACTCGGCGAGTCGAGTCGCGAATGGAAGGACTCTAAACATATGAACTCGGCGAGTCAGTAGGGTGACTCGACGAGTAGGGTCGACCTGGAAGGTTGACTTTGACCAGGACATTGACTTTGATCAGAGTTGACTTGGTTGTCTTTCGGGGGTCAGTTATACTCAGTGTTGTATTGATATTGGTAGCTCGGGGAGCGAGTGGAGCAGGAGTTCAGAGAGTTGTCGGGCAGTGGCTAGTGGGATCATCAACAAGTTCAACCAGTGCAGGTGAGTTTCCCTTTGTGTGAATGGGTCTAAGGCCCCAATGCCGGCCCATGTAGTTATGAGTAGAAGACCCGAGGGTTAGCCCTAGGCACGGTATGCTAGTATGATATTCAGGACGAGGTCCAGTGGTAGCGGGCGGGTGCCCAAGGAATGGTTTATGTGATAGTTTATATTTGTTGTTTGTGTGATGCTTGTACGTGCCTGGTAGGGAGGTGAGTGTGGGCGAGGTCCTGTAACTCACCAATAGCAGAGTGTGGATGGTGTTCCACATCTCATTAGCAGCAGATCAGGGGCGAGGCCCGAGTTAGGAAAAGAGTGAGTGTGGGTTGGGCCCGTATCTCACAATCAGTAAGAGCATGGACGGGGTTCCATGACTCATCAGTAGCAGGGCAGGAGCGAGGCCCAGGATAGGCGAGGCCTTAGGACAGGATCAGTTCGTATGTGTTTAGCTTATGTGTTGTGATATGTTTATGTGTTATTATTTGTTGGTGGGCGAGGCCCTGTGACAGGCGAGGCCTAAGTGAAACAGATTTGTATCCGAGCGGGGCTCGAAGCCAGGCGGGGCCTGGAGTGGCGGGGTCGTTGTAGCGGGCGAGGCCCAGGATAGCGGGCGTGGCCCAGTATGTGCAGTATGTGGTTATGCATAGTATGTGGTAGGGTGGGGAAGTCATTAAGCTTCGTGCTTACGGTTTTCAGTTTTGGTTTCAGGTACTTCCGATAGCGGAGGGAAGAGCTCGGGGTGATCGCATGGCACACACCATAGATTAGACAGCCTTGGAATGTTTACCCTGATAACGAACATGTGTTTTGGAAATTAATACTCTGTTTATGTTTTGGATTGATAACCTTGCTTAAAGTAATGTTTTATTAAAAGAAATTTTTAGTTTTGAATTTTGGGACGTTACACGAAATCTTGAAAAAAATAGAATGATATGAATGATTTTAACACAAAAGTAAAATGTTATAATTCACATTAAATTAAAAACGCTATAATGAATATACAAATACTATAATTATCATTGAGATGAAATTGTATGCTATAACCGACATTAACATGAAAGTTAAATGTTATACTTCAAAAAGAAAAAGAAAGCAAAATGCTATAATCAATCTTAACATGAAAGTTGAATGTTAAAATTGAAAAAAGAAAGTGATATAATTGACATTAAAATAAAAGTTGAATGCTAGAATTGAAAAAAAAATGAAAGAAATGCTATAATCAACACTGAAATTAAAGGCCAATGCTATAACCGGAAAAAAAAAAAGTAAAATGCTCCATCATAGTCGATAACATGAATGTTGAATGCTTCATTGAGAAATTGAAACTAAAACGATATAATTGATATTAAAATAAAAGTCTAATGCTATAATTTTAAAACATAAACGACAATAGCAGTGAAAAATATATTTTCTTTTTCATGCAAATACTCTTAAGTTCTAGATACCTACGCGTTTCTTTAATAATGGCAAAACCCTGCTTCAAGCCAAAGCTACAAAAATGCATTAAAAAGAAATAAAAATTAGATAATTTACATATATGTCACAATAAATAAATATAACATCTAAGCATATTCAACAAATATATATATATATATATATATATATATATATATATATATATATATATATATATATATATATTCCCTACTATATGAAAGATCTAGTACATAATAAAATCAAAATCAATTAGACTATTTAGATATTGTACACACCTTATGACAACCAATCAAAAGTACACTTGACAACAAAGTAAGAATGAACCACCATAATATATCAATTAAATGTAACTTTATGGTAAATCAAGAATGAACTTGTAGTGGCGTTTTAGTTCGACTACAAGTCCAATCCTACTAAGTGACACGATTTAACAAATGTGACATTTATATAAAATGGAGGGTCAAACTCAAACGAACAAATATAATCCTATGAATTGACCGAATTCAAGAAACATGACCAACAAATACAATCCTATTAATTGATCAGATTCAAAATAACCATATAACAGTTTAAGAAATGACAATTTTTTTAACATACTTAGAGATCACTTCACCATATTTTTAAAAAAAATGACCATGTTTGACAACATGGTTTTATCTTGGAAATAATTGACACCACGTCGGCGTTTGAATATGACAAATGACAGTTGAAAAATGCAAATATTGACCATTTTTACCTTACTCTTTTGAGCAAAATGGCATTGTTAATCCAACGTAGGTCCTGCCACCAGATTTGGGATGTAACATTTTGAATCTTCTTCCTTCCAAGTCCTTTAGGGAGTAATTTGTCATATTTAGCATGTTCATAGATCCATATCGCCATAGGTGTCTATGTGTCAATGTTATGAAACTGATTTTGTTCAAGAGTGGGAGTGGCCTCTATAACTTGCAAAATCCAATTGAATGTAATAAAATAAATGACTTCCAGTTGCATCATAGCTAAACAACGCAAATGATGGTTAAGATCTAACCAAGATGCCCCATCACCATTGTCATTAGTGATTAACCTCAACCTACTACATCCATCACCATAATTCTGACTTTTTGGGCACACTCCTTGTCTTAGCCTTTCCTACACTTGAAGAAAAAAACAAATAATCAAGTACTTTATTCCTTTTACTTGTAGGCAATGTAATTCACTTTATACTCATAATAACAATCTACTTTCATTTCCTTACCGATCATAACAATCCCCTTCCATTCTT
This sequence comes from Lactuca sativa, assembly GCF_002870075.4. NCBI lineage: Eukaryota > Viridiplantae > Streptophyta > Magnoliopsida > Asterales > Asteraceae > Lactuca > Lactuca sativa. Next base: position 373,473,376 of record NC_056626.2, read on the forward strand.
CCAATTACAACATTTGTCTTTGAAAATCAACCCAATCCAAGCAATGTGTTCCAAATATAAAATAATTTCCACTAACATATTTTTAAAAAGATCAAAAACACTATGATATAATTAGGCAAAATTTTCAAACTACAATGCATTAATAAGATAACAAAAAATTTTGATGTACATGAATGAAAACTATAGGTTTAGTTATCTTGTGATGTCTAAACTCATCTCTAGCAGTGCCTGTAACAACTATGACAATTATAATAGCTAAATCTATCCCTCCCCTCTCCCCCCCCCCCCCACACACACACATTATACCATCCTTCTTTAATCCCCTGAAAAATATTAAACATGTGATAAAAGAGAAAACAACGATATTTTTAACATAAAAGAAACTATTTAATATTAAAAACATATAAATATGATTCATTACTTCCAAAGAAGCAACAACTACCATTAAAATGATGAATTTTGTATCATGGCAAGCATAAAAAAGGAACATCTGTCAAATGCATATAACAAAATTATTATTAATAATAATAATTAATTAAAACATATTGAGATAATGAATGATATCAAATTAGGTTTAAAGAGAGATAAAAACATATAATTACCCAAAAACTTCATCCTTTTTTTCTAGGGTATGTGTTTGACCCAAACACATTTTTCCTGTCTAATATGTTTTGCCTCGTCATCGTTAGCTCCCTTATCGAGATTCGTCTTCAACGTTTCTACCAATCCTTTAACCCCACCAAATATTTGCAAAGCAGTAAAATCATGGTCGCATATTGATAGCTTGATTATTTGTATATATTATTATTGTTTTCTTTTACTTTTAGCATTTTTAATATTCTTTTTGCATTAAATCGTTACATTTATTGTTTTGAATATTTTTACTTGTTTAATCCATTTTGTATAGATTGGTGCGAGCAAAATGATATTTTGGAGCATCGCTAAAGCCACATTTAATGCCTTGTAACCATGATTGAAAAATCCGGGAGCGACAAGAAAAACAAAGCGATATAAATTAATTTTCGAATTTTGACAACATTGCACGATCTTTTTCAAGCGATCAGACGGAAGAGAAAACGTTGTCCGATTTAGCTGAAATTTTACGAGCGGGTTCCCAACTCATAGATATTCAATGTCATCAAAAAGAAATAGATTCGGTCAGGTTTTTGGCCCCGTGAACAGCTGGGCAGAAAGCTCCCAGTATCAAATTTTGGCAGCCCATATAGCAGCCCATTTCCTAACAATTCAGCAGCCCAATAGAGAATACTTATCAGCCCATTCTGAACTATTTGCATCAGCCCAATCTAATTTGAGTATTACCCATTTGTTTGATTTGTTTGTGTGGAGTTGAAAAAAAAACGCAGCAATCAAAAAGAGCACTAGGGCACTTCATCGCATTCTTAATAAGCCGGCAGGAAAGAAAAAGAAGTGACGGTTTTCCTTTCTTTTGGAGTAAATTACACGAATGGTCCTTATGGTTTGAGTTAATTTACATGCTTGGTCCCTAACTAATTTTTTTAATTCGGAAAGTCCCTAGTGTTTGCTTTTGTTATGCGCTTGGTCCCTATTGTTTGTTTTTGTTACGCATTTGGTCCCTGTCTTACCTAAAAAGATTATTATTTGAATATGGAAAGATGGTGGTGTATATAAGGTAAGGTGAGGAGGTGGGGTTGGGAGTGTGTTTATTTAAATAAATTAAAAAATCAATGACAAAATAGTCCTTTTTAGGTAAAACAGGGATCAAGCGCGTAACAAAAACAAACAATAAGGACATTCTGAGTTAAAAAAATAAGTTAGGAACCAAACGCGCAAATTATCCTAAACCATAGGGACCAGTCGTGTAATTTATTCTTTCTTTTGCTATTTCATATTTTTGGAACATTAATATATCTTTCATGATATTATTATTGTAATGATTTTTTTTAGATTATATTAGGTTAATTTTTGTATTAATATTTGGATTATGGATGAAGTTTTTGGAACAACAAGAAGTGACGATTTGAAAAAGCTTTGTTATTTTCGTTTTATAATCGGTATTGGTATAATTTTTATTATTTTTATTGTTATTATTAATATGAATAGTTAGTTTTTATTTCAAATATTGGATGGATCAATAGAACAATTAATTGATTAGGAATAGTTGTGTAATTTTGATGGTATGCTATGAAAATATTTTCTAATAAAACATCTATTATATGTTATGTCTTTAATCATGAGTTTAGATATGTGAATGTTTAATTAGTTGGTTAATTTCTTGATTGCGTAATAGATCCTCAAATCAACAAGCGACAAATAGTTATTGTGATTGTTTTCCTTTCACACAATCATGAAAGTATTTTCTCCAATATGGTAGTGAAAACATTTTGACTCCTCTTGGATTTGATGACTTTTAAATCTTAATGCTAGTTAATTTTCATTAATTACATACTTCATGGAAATTATGACCTTAACTAAGAAAATGTGTTATGAGCTTCTCTAACCATTGTATTAACTAAGAAAAGTCTAGATGATCTCAAGCTTCTTAAATTGTTATAGCCAAATTAGTATCCATTAAACTCATTACACTACAAAATTATAATTCTTAGTCAAATAGTTAAACTTACGATTTATCCCGATATTTGAACGTTTTATTTTATAGATTTTGTATTTTTCCATTTTTGTTATTTTTGTAAAATAATTTTTATCGCATTTAACATTTTGAAAACCCCAATATCATTTTATATTTTTATTTTGTAGAAACTGAATGTATAGATTTGATTTGAACAAATCCATGTGGATTCGATCCCTATTACCACTATTACAATTCATTTTTGTATGTCATCGTATTTAGGTTTTTTTATTTGGTGGTCTCGATAGTTGACACCCACCAAATTTTTGGTGCCGTTGCCGGGGATTGGTTATCTTTGATAGAATTTTTTTCATATGCTCAAGTTTCTATATGTATACATTTTTATGTCTTTCTTTTTTATTGTTTTTGCTTTCATGCATTTTTAGGTTGTATATATAGTTGCATTTTTAGTTTCCATTTTAGATCATATTTTATCGAAAATTCTAAAAAAAAGTTTATTATTTTTAGAGTTTTCATTTTATCATCGCATTTAACTTAAGTTTTGCATGCATTTTTTTCTCATTTTTATCTAAAACCCAAAAAGATTTTAGTTTCTTATTTTCAATTTTTTTATAGCATAATATTTAGTTTAGGTTATTCTCATGCATTTTTGTTCTCTCTTTATTCTCACCCCGAACATCATTAATTGCAAGTCTTAATACGCCAAATGTGCAAATCTTTTTAAAACAATAGAATTGTTCATAGTGACCTTCATTTGTCACATCTTCTTATAATACACATAGGATAGAGTACAAGCTATTTATGCAAATGAATCGACTTATTGCAAGCATGACATGACGCGTGGGACAAGTTAGCCCTAAAGTCTTAGAAACCATCCCCACGAGCGTATTATTTATTAAGCATACCGATCTTCCAAAGAAGGACATAAGAACTAGAACCTTGCTATTTTGAGATCTTTCGTGTCTAGCTATTATATTCTATGTTATCTTGCTTCATGATATATACACATTTTCCTATTTGATCTCAATTTAGCCTTTACTTAGTTTTCGTTATTAGCTTTGTTAGTTAGTTTTGCTAGTTATAGCTTGTATATAGTTGTGCTTTGTACTTTTATTTGATGTAATATTTGTATAACTCCTTGGTAAACCAAAAAAGTGAGCCCCAAAAAAATACAAAAAAAAGTATAAAAAAATAAAAATAAAAATATAATAAAACAAACAAAAAAACAATGAAAAAAAAAAGACAACTACCCCTTTATAGTATTTTTCATTTTGTTTGTGTAAGCGTCTATGTAACTCTATGTTTTGAATCGTTTCCTATTGCGGGATGGTGATCAAGGAGTCAGTATTAGCAGACTTAGAACCGATGAAGAATTGAGTTTGGAATCATTTGGAGGTGGATGATGTAGTTTGGATGATCCGGGTATTCAATTTGCGTTTTGGAGCCCAAGAGTATCGGTAAAGGTGTTGGTTCGGGCCTTTTATGGATTTTGGATTTAAGTTCAGTTGGTTTTCATACTAAATAAAGTTTATAGAAGTGTAGGCTTCTCATTACCTTTCTGTGGATATAAAGAACGTCGAAAACGGATAAGGGATGCACAAGTTATGATCATTTGAAGTTAGAAGGGTTTGGACCAAGGGAGTAACGCATGGCGTACACGGGAATTTGCATGCGAGTGCATTTGGGAATGCGTTGCATTCATCGGGTTAGATGGAAACCCTAATTTAGGGTCTTGGACCCTATTTAAACACCTTAACTCATATATAACCCTCATTTCCTTCAAGAAGTAGGATCTAGTTGTTTGCCTTTATCCTTTGGGACCGGAGGTGGGTTATGCACCATGTCTTCAAGGGAGTCGACCACATGATTGGATTGCTGCAGATATTTCTCGAGCTCTACATTAGCAGTTACTCGACATCATTGGGCGTGTCACTGATAGATTGGTTGCCAGGTTTGAGGGTTGGACCTTGGCTGTTCAGGCAGGTGATGGGTTGGTTGGGGTAACCCGGGAACAAGAGATGTAGGCAGTTGGGGAAGAGGAAGCGGACTCATGGTCAGGCTCGATAATCTGAGAAGTTGGATGCTATCGTAGCTAGTGTTAGAGCGCGAGGGGTCGGGATGGTTGCATGAAGAATGAAGGGACCCATGAGGATGTGCGCAACAGGTCTAATGTAACATCCCAAGTACAAGTAGACCTTGCAACCCTTAATCTTTTGAGCACATGACCATTTTAGCCCTTATTGAGAAAGGGTGGTGAATGAGTACGCGGGGCGTACGCGAGTGTATGATCAGCGTACTCATCTGTGTGCATTTGATAAGGAAGCCACCTAGTACGTTCGGCGTACCAGAGGGTACGTTAGGCGTACTAGGCCCAGAGTGAAAACCCTAATTTATGGTGAGTCCCCTATATAAAGGATATGATGGCCTCATTCCTGGCCACCATTCTCAAACAACAAACCCTATTGTGCCTTAATCCTTCGTTCTGAGAGCTTGTGAGTGCATTTATGAGCCTTTAAGAGTCATTATGTGTTCTTGAAGTGGAGGAGAAGCCTTGGAGAAGAAGGAGTGAGAGTCCAAGCTCTTGGATCTGAGCATATCTGAGTTGGGAGCTTCATATAGAGGTATAAAGCTTCAAGCTTTCTCACTCTTTTGATTTGTGCATCTTAGTAGATCATTTTAGGGTTTTGTCCTAAAAGTTGGAGACTTTATGAGATATTGAGCACCAGAGACTTTGACCAACCCCTTTGAGTGTATTTAGTGGTGTAATGTCATAAAATCCAATCTTGGACGTTGGAATCAAGCCATGCATGAGATATGAGCTTGTTGAGATAAGAGAGTGAGTGTTTTGTGTGTTTGTAACCATATCAGCCATGCAAAGGCTTAAAGTCAATGACTTTATGGAGTAAGAGCTTCTAGGGAGCCCAGATCTATGATATGAGCCAAGGTCTTAACTGATTAAGACCAAATGAGTGAGAAGTGTGAATATGGGGCATACGCTGGGCGTAATCCCAATATGCGCATCGTAGGGGTCAAGCATCCCCGATGCCTGCATGGAGAGTACGCCCAGCGTAGAGAGCTGGTATGCGTAGCCTACTCCCTTGTTGGATATAGTGTCTAAGTCCATAACTATATTTGGTATATAGTTGAACCGACCCGGCATGGTCCATTTGGGTCGCACTTCACCCGGACAATTTATGGATAATCTTTTGAGAATAGTATAAGTTATGATTTATTAATATATTATAAGTTCTAATATATTAATATAAAATCATATTATTTAATTAGTGTTGATCTATAATTAATCTAGAATTAATTTAGAGATCAAAATTATGACTAATTAAATATGGGATCTTGTATTTATATAGTGTGGGCTAATGCTTATTTGGAATGGGTTAGGCTTGCATGGAAAGTCCATGGATACTCCATAGAGCTTTAACCCATGGATCTCATGGAAACGAAAAGACATGGGTATTAAGGTTTACAGGAATGTAACCCTAATCCATCACACTATATAAATGAGGCTTTGGTTCTTGAAATCACACTAATTGTGGAGAGTATACTAAGAGGGCCGATTTCAAGAAGGTTGTGACTATTCTCTCAAGTTTCCAAGTTTGTGGTGATTTGTGACTTCCATTTGAGGCATCCACACTATTGGTGCTAGGCTCTCAAACTCCAAGCAATCAACTACAACTACAAGGTAAGTAATTCTACTAGCTTTATTTGATTCAAGTACCCCATGCCATGCTAGTTAGGATAAGAACCTTGGAAAAAATAATTATTTGCATGTATCTTAGTCAAACATAGATCCAAGGTTTCTAGGGTTGCATGTACACCATAGGAGTGTTAGAATGCTCAAACCCCATCAGTGGTATCAGAGACTAGGCTTGTTTACTTGATAATTGATGCAAATAGCTTGAAAATCGATTTTTTTGTTCACTGCACGTATGAACTCACAGAGTCCATGGGGGGAATCGACGAGTCCATGAAGAAATGCATGCTACTCGTCGAGTCTGTTCATGCACTCGACGAGTAGAGGCTGCAGTGTCCAGTTTTTCGAGTTTTGCTGCTGGAAATGGACTAGAAACATTACCCTAAATTGTTTTGGTGTTTTAAAACTTATTTTAGATGGTGTAATGTTCATGCTAATCCATTTACAATGGCTATTATCCAAAATTACAAGTTTTATATAAGTTATTTATGATTCTTGAAATTATTGATAATCATGTTCTTGAACTTATGAGATTAGATGATCATAAGAATTATTTGTAACCTCCTTGGTAGTTTAATTCTTGATCATTATGTGTTTTAATGGAGTCCATAACTTGTCCTCAAGTTATGGAAAACCAAAGGTCACACTTTAATTAAAAACCATTATAAGAACACATACGTTATAAAAATGAAGAGTCTTCATTTTAATACTCAATTAACTCATAAGTTAAGAGAAATGTAAAGTTTTGAAAGTTTACAAAACTTACCCTCAAGTTTTGGAATAAGTAAAGTCGTAATTAAAACTTTAGTTCCAACCCTTAGAATTTTAATTATTAAAACTCAACCCTTATACTTTATAATATTATAAGTTAATAATATATATATATATATATATATATATATATATATATATATATATATATATGTATATATATATATATGTATATATATATATATATATATATATATATATATATATATATATGTATGTATGTATGTAAGGGGTGGCAAATTGGGCCATCGTGTCGTGTTTTTGTCTGACACGACACGATGTCGTGTTTTTTTTAACTAACACGAAAACGAACCGATTAAAAAACAACAAACACGACACGACACGACAAATATAACATAATAAAAAATTTAGTTTATTTAATTAATATTTAATCATACATAACACGAAAACACGACAAACACGAAAAACACGACAAATAAATGTTAAATCGTGTTAATTTCGTGTCAAATTATAAACACGAACACGACACGACAAGAAATCGTGTTTTTTATACTTAACACGAACACGACACGAACACGAATTTGAATTTCAATTTCGTCCCATTTTCGTTTCGTGTCGTGTAATTTTGTCGTGTCGTGCCAACAATTGCCACCCCTAATGTATGTATAAGAACAAATTCGTCTTACCATTAGTAGGCCTCATTCACGAAGTCGGTCTATAAGGGGGGTATAAGGTTGTTGCCCATAAAATGGCAACTTAATGGGTGTCCATTCTCACCCACCGCTTCCTTGATCGGTGGAGGGTCGTTAGCCGAAAAGGTAGGACAATGACTATAATTCTCATTTAAGTATGATGAATATACTAGAGTAACTAAACCTTATTAAATTCCCAATCTTAGTTACTTTAGGAAAATGTGAATAAGGTGCTATTCCATGAAATTACACTTTGCACTTTGATTAAGTCGTTAGTGGAGCGTGTGTGGTTAACCGGCACACTAACTTGCACTTGTCAAGGTAGGCAAAAGGTGACTTAATGTTTATCATGGTATCGATGGAGCATGTGTGGTTAACCGACACATCAATTGAGGGGTAATACATTAAGGGTACCAAGTAATTTGCATGGTTACTTCACACCTTGTTTTTTGATCCTCGGCATTCCAGTCACAAAACTTGAAGGGCACACTCAAGATTGAAACATGCCATTGAAAAAGTTCAATGAATCTCAAAGAATCTAGGAGTTTCTAAACCAATTAAAACCTAATTAAATATTTCGTTTTTCATGGTGGAAATTGGTGAATCGTCATTGACCTACCTTCAAATATCTTATAGCTTAGATTACGACATCCCTCTTCTAAGTTATAAAATATTGTGTTGGTTCCTAGCCTTAATATCACATTTGGGTGTTTTATTAAGGACTATCTCTACATCTAATGTATTACCTCTTCTTTTCAGATATCTTCTAATAACAATGCTTCTGACTCAAACCCTACTGGCTCCTTCTCTCTCAATAATCCTTGTGGGAGAGTCATCTTTGATGGATCCAACTTTATAGATTGGATCAGAAACATCAGGATGGTCACTTGGTATGAGAACAAAGAATATGTTCTCGACAAGGAGCTGAAGGTACCCGAGCAAACTGCTACTCCTGAAGAGCTTGCTGAATATGAGGTACATGAAAGAGATGCTACAAAAGTGGCATGCATCATGATGGTCACCATGACAGCCGAGCTCCAAAAGTCCTATGAGAACTATTATCCTTTTGAGATGCATCAGGACTTGATGGACCGCTACCATCAAAGTGCTCGTCCAGAGCGATATGAAATAATCTCCTCCATGATAACAGCCCAAATGAAGGATAGTGAACCCATCACGGGCCACATGTAGAAAATGCAAAGGTATGTGGACCGTCTACTGAAGCTGAATGTGAACTTCCCCGAGGAGTTAGCAATAGAAATCATTTTGCACTCCTTACCATCGTGTTATGATAAATTCCACATGACATATCACATGAACAAGGAAGAAGTCACCCTCAGCAAACTTCAAGGAATCTTGAAGACCGCCGAAAGTGGACTAAAGGGTAAGTCGGTTGTTACTACTCCTACTCCAACTCCAACTATGGCCAACAATCAGGCATGACAAAGGGAAGAAGAGAAAGAACCCTTCTAAGGGTACCAAGGGTAAGACCCTTGAACGCTCCTCTTCAAGCAAAACCAAGAAAGGTTTTTTCACTCCTTCTGCTAACCCTAATGAGGCTGAATGCATCTATTGCCATGAAAAGTTGTACTGGAAGCGAAACTGTCCAAAGTACCAGCAAGATTTGAAGGATGGGAAAGTAAAACCCAACCTGCAGGTATATACACTATATTGTCTAATAACTCACCTCATTCTAAGTCTTGGGTCCTTGATACAGGTTGTGGTATTTACATATGTTTTGATTTGCAGGGACTAAGAAAAAGTGAGAATGTAGAGCAGGGAAAGATAAACTTGATCATGGGAAATAGGAAAGCTTCACCTGTCACCAAGATATGATTTTATTCCTTAGTGCTAAATAGTGGGTTTACATTAGATTTGAATAAATGTTATTATTCGCCAGAAATGGCAAGAAATGTTATTTCCTTTCATGCATTGTATAAACAAAGTTTTACCTTTTATTTTGATAATAATAATGGTAGTATTGATGCTTTCTTTAATAATGTTATTTATTTTAAAGCATTACCTTGTGATGGTGTGTATGAAATTGTATCTATTGTAGATAACCTAGGAAATAATGTATTGTGTATTGACTCTTCCACTAGCTTAGATATAGCATCTTTATGGCATTGTCGTCTTGGACATGTAAGCAAGAACGCATAGGCCAACTCCAAAATGATGGAGTCTTGGAGTCATTTGACCTAAAGTCGGATGATAGTTGTGAATCTTGTTTTCTTGGTAAAATGACAAAGTCACCTTTTACTGGCACTTGTGCTAGGGGTGAAGGATTTTTGGACCTCATACACACAGATGTGTGTGGACCCTTCAGAACCGCCACAAGAGATGCTAATCGCTTCTATGTGACTTTTACTGATGATTTTAGTAGATATGGATATGTCTACTTAATCAAGCATAAGTCGGAAACCTTTGAAAAATTCAAAGAGTTTAAGCAAGAAGTGGAGAATCAATTGGGCAGGAACATTAAGATGCTTCGATCTGATCGAGGTTGTGAGTATCTTCGTACTGAGTTCCTTGACTATCTTAAGGAATGTGGGATTGTCTCATAATTGACACCTCCTAGGACACCACAGCTGAATGGTGTAACTGAGAGGCGCAATCGGACCTTATTGGACATGGTGTTGGGTTTTGAGCATTCTAACACTCCTAAGTGTACATGCAACCCTAAATACCTTGGATCTATGTTTTCTCTATTATACATGCAAATAAGAACTTCCAAGGTATTATCCTAATCTAGCATACAAAAACAATGAATGTAACAAGATAGAATACATACCTCTTGATGTAGAAAGTCTTCGTGAAGCTTGAGTGCCTAGCCCCAATAGTGTGGAAGCCTCAAATGGAATCACAATCACCAAAACACTTAGAAGAACTTGAGAGAATTCTACAACTCATGAAATCGGCTAGCCCTTTCACTTCACACTCTAGTGGCCGATTTTGGTCAAGAATAAGATGCTTATATAGTAAGGGTTACACCATGTAAACCCTAATTGACATGGCCTTTCATTTCCATGATCCATGGGTACAAATACACCATGGAGCATCCATGGACCATCCTATGGGTTTTATCCCAACTTGATTATCCATGGAGCATTAGCCCACTATACAAGTATGGATGATTTACACAATCAACCCATATATTTAATTAGTCTTCTTTTGATCACTTAATTAATCCTAGATTAATTCTTGATCAATACTAATTAAATAATCTTATTATTCTTATTATTAATATACTAGAACTTATAATATATTAATAACCATAAGTGTCTTATTTCTCTCATTATAGTCTATCCAAGTGCATGATGGTATGCAACCCAAATGGACCATGCCGGTTCGGGTCAAGTCTTACCAATTATAGTTATGGACTTAGACATTAATCCAACAGTCTCCCACTTGGATAAGTCTAAAACTATTATTGCGTATGACTTCAGGAACCAACCGGCAAGCGTAGCTCTTAAAAGCTTCTGTCAAACTCTGACCTTGTAGATGAACTTTGACCTTTGTCAATGACTTGTCCATTAGATAAGGGATCATATATTCTTCCATTCTAGATATCATATGGACTGAGACATGGATTATAATCATTCTCTCTGTCCATTTGTTGTTTCCCGATTTCCGATTTATGACGACTGACTAATTGAACAAATCAAATCAGTCCTGGCCCGGCCGAGCACTTCCATTTGTCATCATCAAATCATCGAGGGGCCCACAGATATCGCTTTTATCCTGAAGATAAAAGGAATGGATAAACTTCGACTCATATGGCTTGTTCTACTACTTGTTGAATCATACACAAAGGCACGTTTTATAGCACCGAGTTACCAAATGCGTTTTCGTGCAATCAATGTACTATCAACTCATAGTAACAACTCATATCTCTAGGTTTGAAGAATATAAGATATTATCATCTCATGATCACTCGTGATAAAATCCATGAAGTGATTCCAATGAGCGCAGGTTGAATCCAATACTCAGAACTTATGAGCACTCATGAGTGTTGTAGCCCTTTGTCCAACACCTTAGACCTCTACAAGCCAACCCATGACAGTCTTAATTCATATCTACTTCCAACATATGACCGACTGTGGATGGTTTGAATAACTTAGTCATTCCGGAAGAATAACCCAGTTTATTCGGGAAGTCAAAACATGCAAAATGAAACACAATAATATTTGAATCCAATATGGTATCAACCCTTTGAACATAAATAAAAGACCTTTTATTTATCACCATATGATTACACATTATTCATTGTATACTGTTTCAGCTATCAACTTTATTCTTGAATTTAAAACAATAGTTGTCCCATGCTCCAAGCATGTACACTATGTTTTCTAAACACTAGTCATGCCATACACCAAGTATGCATACTATGTTTGTCTATGATCTTTACTTTGTGAACTAGATCAATTGAACATAACTTCAATGATTCTCTTTTCACACTCCCAAATCCTTACTGCAAATGCAAGAATTTCAAATTCATGCCATTTACCGAAATCTGTTAGATTCTAAACTTATATGCATTGATCCTCCTGTAACGATTATGCACAAACTCACAAAGACTTGGCAACAATCATTACAGAGTATTCCAAAGGAGATCAACTCCTTGGAAATATCCTTCTTGCATTAAGTTTCCTTAATCTTATACAGATTGAAATTTCTAACTTTGAAACATTTCCAGATTCCATTTTGACTATCACTTCTAAACAAGAGTTGCCTCCTTACAGATTATGTCAATATGGTCCTTCCAGAATTATCACTATACTTCCAATTTTCCTTGAGTAACCAATCTTTGGTAAACCTTAGATTGTCCTCGACAATTGTTTAATCCTTTTAGTCATATCCAGTTCTAAACCTTTTCCCTTCTTAATGCCCCAGGCATTTGGAAAATTTTAGAACGGATGATTATAGCACATGTAATCGATCCTATATCCGAAGCATATAGGACACGATTCATGATGTCTCACATAAAGACTAAACCAGTCTTTTGCTATAACATTTCCATTTCAATTTGCCAAGTTCTCATAATTCAGATTATGAAAAGGGATGCCGTAATCATAATCGAATTTTAGAACGCAAATAATGGACCCATATACAGAATTTCCTTATGTTGAGCCATTCCAACATGAAATTCATATATATATATATATATATATATATATATATATATATATATATATATATATATATATATATATATATATATATATATATATATATATATATATATATATATATATCCTTGACTAAATGGTTAAAACCTCACGATCTAAGCTTATAGATTTGAGATGAAGTATAATTTCCTCTCCCTTAATTATAGCAAAACAACTTTTTCCCAATTGAAACTTTTGTTTTCTATAATTAACATTGCTAACTTGCAATACTTATCATAATTATCATGCTCCCACTAACATGATGATTATTAGCATAACACTTATGCTCCCACTAGCTTTGACATGTACCCAGAAATCAGCTGGACTTCTAGAAATCAATACTTCATTGACTTTCTTACCAAAGTTCAGATTTCTGATACTAGATTGTTTTGATAAGACTTTATCAAAGTCATACACCTTCCCTTAGATAGCACACTTGTGTGTCTAAACAATTATGAAGAGGTATACCGTAATCATAATGGTTAGACCTTTTTGCCACTTCTCACAAGTCCAGGTTAGTGTGCCGGTAAACCACACACGCTCCACTAACGACTTTGAGAATGCATATATCACAATTGCTATCTAGCTAAAATCTACTTAGTGAAAGTGTTTCCTCACCATCATTTTCATGAATCGGAGAGAAACCTTATGACACTTAGATTTACTGGTGTATGTGTTCTTATCCATGTGAATTGTCAAAATCATAGTCACAAGACAAGGATAATGACAAATCCAAACTCATATGGACTGAACTCAATCTTAATTTCTTGCCACCTGGCAGCTCAAGGGCCTACCATTGCTTCCAAGTTGTTGTGCAACAAATTGAGAACTCTAAGAACTCATATGCATAGCCAACTTACTGGAATGGGCACAGAATATGTCGACACGATAGGTTATAAACCTCAAGTCGTGTGCTAGTGAAGAACTTCAGGTTTTATTCTTGATTAGTTCTTGAGACTTTCAAGACCTTTAAGACTCCCACTGTCCTCTTGACCTATAAGACTCCCTTGTCAAACATCCAAGAGATAGTGCGGATTCTAATCAAGACAAACACTTCACAACATTGGCCTTAGTTGGTCTTTGTTTTATCCAAAACATCACAACTTTACCAATTTCAAATGTACAAGAGTAGAAAACTTTTACTCTTACATTTGACAAGTGTTTTAAACCTTCTTTAAGACATGTCACTCAAGTTACAATCTTGGAGTATGACTCTAAGACTTGTATTGGAACGAAGTATGACTCATCTTCTTGATTTAACCATTTCAACAATTCAAGATCCCTCTTCTTAGTCATAAGAATGCACTAAGACTTCCTTAGAGAACTAATTGTGCTATGGTTTCTTAATCAATAAGATGATCACAAAACTGATACTAAAGTACTCTCCCATCTTTTCAGATTTGAGAAACTTTTATCCTTCTGCCTTATTTGATTCTTCTTATTCGCTCTGCCATACATTGGAACCTTTTCCAATGTCTCAGAGTTACACTTAAGCTTGTAAGTATAATCATATTTACCGAGCTTTAGTAAACTATGACGAATAGTCTTATCAATCTTTTGTGGTGGACTTAATCAGTGCACAAGAATGTGTACTCGATCCCTTAGTCCTTTACTTGACTCACACATCCATGTGAACAAGTAATTAGTCTTAATTTCCCAAAACTTGAAAGTTCTCATCCATCATGCTTTACAACTTGCATGATTCCAAGTTCCGGTCCAATTGAAACTTGGGTGATGAGAATCTTTCCCTATTTGGTAAATTTAGATATTACCACAAATGAAAGAATCAATTTCATATTTCCACTCTTGCTATTAATGGAATCATATAAGCAACAATTTATCCTCAAATGCCATTGTAAGGATATTTTAAAAAAAATAAAATCAAAAATTTTCTTTTATTTTAAAAACTTTGCAGAAAAACTTATCCTTACAACCCATATGAAAACTTGTTGTTATCTATTCCTAAGCAATATCTCATAACTCCTAAGAAGTAGCTCAAGAATCCGATCTTCAAGCTATGCGATAGAAATCCATCTACGCCATCAAATTCAGCATATTCTTACTTTAAGTTTCTTCACTTTTCTTTGATTCTTAAACATCACCATGTGACCCAGTCACATCATGTATCAAGAATCTCAAAATAGAAACTTAGCAGAGTTAGATAGTGGACTTTACCTGAAGTAGAGTCAAACTTATTGACTTCAACATCCTTAGGTAAATTTGGCAGCTTCGCAACCAATGCCCCTTCCTTTGGCAATATAAACATATGGACCCTTTGATAATGGTACACGAGACTATCACAGACTTAGCTTTTCTCTTTACCATTTGGTCAACCGAGTTGACTATGGCCGATCCCTTTCCATTAGGAAGAGAGAGCTTTACTAGATGTCCAATGTCATCATTGTCAATGTCCATAAAGTTTTAGGAAGTTGATCTTAGCAAATATATAAGATCATTAAGGGTCTTGTCATAGTCTGTTTCATAGGTGTCCCAAAGGAACTCACTATGTGACTTAGAAAGTGGTTGAACCACCAACTTTCTCAAGACTTTGACACCCAACTCTCCCGGCTTGTCAATATGTGACTACATCTCTAAGATGTGACCACACCTAGACCTTGCCTTGCCAATAGGGCTTGAGTGACCTTAAACTTTTCCAAGAACTTGAGGGTTAGGGAGAATAATTAGAGGAGGAGAAAGAAGTATGATATCCATGGGACATCATCTTCATTAGGAACCTTGTTTCAAGAGATTTGGGAAGATCATAGGTGCCTAAACCAGACATCTTTTGGGAGATATTCAAGATAGTTGATTTAAAGTCCTTAATATGACACCCAATATGAAATATTAAGGCTAGGACCCAACAAACTATTTTATAACTTAGAAGAGGTATGCCGTAATCCAAGCTATAAAATATTTGAAGGTAGGTGAATGACGATTCACCAATTTCCACCAAGATAAACGAAATGTATTATTAGGTTTTAATTGGTTTTGAAACTCCTAGATCTTTGAGATTCATTGAACTTTTCAAAGGCATGTCTCAATCTCGAGTGTGCCCTTCAGGTTTTGTGACTGGGATGCCGAGGATCACAAAACAAGGTGTGAAGTAACCATGCAAATTACTTGGTACCCTTAAGTGTTTACCCCTTAATCGATGTGCCGGTTAACCACACACGCTCCATCGATACTATGATAAACATTAAGTTACCCTTTGCCTACCTTGTTAAATACACGTTAGTGTGCCGGTTAACCACACACGCTCCACTAACCGACTTAAACAAAGTGCAAAGTGTAATTTCATGGATTAGCACCTTATTCACATTTTTCCTAAGTAACTAAGATTGGGTATTATTAAGAGTTTAGTTACTTAGTATTTATCATTAATACTTTTAATGAAGGGAGAATTTATAAGTCCTTGTCTTACCCGTTCGGCTAACGACCCTCCACCGGTCAAGCAAGCGGTGGGTGAGAGTGGACACCCATTAAGTTGCCATTTTATAGGCAACAACCTTATACCCACCTTATAGACCGGCTTCGTGAATGAGGCGTACTAGCGGTAAGACTGACTTTACTCTTATACATATATATTATTAACTTATAATATTATAAAGTATAAGGGTTGAATTTTAACTCTTTAAAATTCTAAGGGCTAACTTGGAATTAAAGTATTCATAAGTGAAAACTTTTCAAATTCCAAAACTTGAGGGCAAGTTTTGAAACTATTCAAAACTAATTAATTCCATAACTTATGTGTTTAAAGTAGTTTTAATCCAAAAACTCTTCAAGTTCCATAACTTGAGGACAAGTTATGGAAGACTTTAAACTAATAAAAGAACTAATTTTTCCTTTATTTTATAGCTTATGGATTTAATTATGGTTACATATTTTTCTTTAATGAAGTGACTCTTGAACTTCCATAACTTGAGGACAAGTTATGGAGTCATAAAAATTATTCAATGACACAAGACTCTTCATTTTGTAACCATTGCCAACTTTTATGAATTTTATGAGTCTTTAATGTGACTCTTCATGTAACTTGAGGACAAGTTACACAAACACATTTTATACTCAACTCTTAGATTAAAATGGATTGAAAACAACTATTTCAATTAACTTTTCTATTAATCTAAGCAACTCATAAGAACAAGATAATTCAAATCAAACTTTTTCATGTAATTAGTCTAAACCTTAAACTAATACAAAACATGAATCTATTGAAAATTATCTTTGAAAATGGATTAGCATGAACATTACCACATCAAAAACAAGTTTATAAGTTCAAAAACAACTTAGGGTAATGTTCCTAGTCCATTTCTAGCCAAAAAAACTCGAAAATATGCTGTCTGGGGGTCCAACTCGTCGAGTGCATGAACCAACTCGACGAGTTGGATCGAATTGATCACATTTTAGGCATGGACTCGCCGAGTCCTCTGATGGACTTGCCGAGTCTGATGATCAGACAGCACCAAATTCGTTTTTTCAGCTTCTATTGCAGGTATAACAAGAAAACAAGCCTAGGCTATGATACCACTGTTGGGTTTTGAGCATTCTAACACTCCTAAGTGTACATGCAACCCTAAATACCTTGGATCTATGTTTTCTCTATTATACATGCAAATAAGAACTTCCAAGGTATTATCCTAATCTAGCATACAAAAACAATGAATGTAACAAGATATAATACATACCTCTTGATGTAGAAAGTCTTCATGAAGCTTGAGTGCCTAGCCCCAATAGTGTGGAAGCCTCAAATGGAATCACAATCACCAAAACACTTAGAAGAACTTGAGAGAATTCTACAACTCATGAAATCGGCTAGCCCTTTCACTTCACACTCTAGTGACCGATTTTGGTCAAGAATAAGATGCTTATATAGTAAGGGTTACACCATGTAAACCCTAATTGACATGGCCTTTCATTTCCATGATCCATGGGTACAAATACACCATGGAGCATCCATGGACCATCCTATGGGTTTTAGCCCAACTTGATTATCCATGGAGCATTAGCCCACTATACAAGTATGGATGATTTACACAATCAACCCATATATTTAATTAGTCTTCTTTTGATCACTTAATTAATCCTAGATTAATTCTTGATCAATACTAATTAAATAATCTTATTATTCTTATTATTAATATACTAGAACTTATAATATATTAATAACCATAAGTGTCTTATTTCTCTCATTATAGTCTATCCAAGTGCATGATGGTATGCAACCCAAATGGACCATGCCGGGTCGGGTCAAGTCTTACCAATTATAGTTATGGACTTAGACATTAATCCAACACATGGTTCGTTCCATGATGAGTTGAGCTTCACTACCAATCTCATTTTGGGGGTATGCCTTAGAGACTGTCGCCCATATCCTTAATCTAGTCCCTACAAAGAAGGTTGGCAAAACACCTCACAAGGTGTGGACTGGAAAAGTTACCAATCTAGACCACATCAAGATTTGGGGTTGTGAGGCTTTGGTGAGACGCGAGACTCATGATAAGCTCGAACCCCGAAGCGAAAGGTGTATTTTCATCGGCTACTCATAGAAATCCTTTGGTTACATCTTCTACAGACCCAGTGATAATGTGGTCTTTGTAGCAAGAAGAAGAGTCTTTCGAGAGAGAGAATTCATAAGCCAAGGAGACAATGGGAGGCAAATTGACCTTGAGGAAATTCAAGAGTCAAGTGGTGAAGGAACCTTAAACCCTAGCCCTCAACCTGAGGAGGAAACTCCTGCTGAGCCGACTGAAGAATCTGTACCTATGAGGTGTTCCACCAGAGTTTGGATTGCACCTGAGCATTATTATGGTTTCCATATTACTGCAGAAGGTGAAACACTTATCAGTGATAACACACTGGTAAATTTGGATGAGCCTAACAGCTACACGGAAGCCATGACAGGCCCTGAGGCTGCTAAATGGAAAGAGGCTATGGACAGCGAGATACAGTCCATGTATGACAATTAAGTTTGGAACTTGGTTGACAATGTACTTGATCGTAAGATAGTTGGGTGCAAATGGATCTTCAAGAAGAAGACCGACATGGATGGTAATGTACATACTTACAATGCATGACTGGTTGCAAAGGGTTATTCTCAAACTCTGGGAGTTGATTATGATGAGTGCTTTTCACCAGTGGCCAAGATTAAGTCTATTAGGGTTCTGTTAGCCATTGCTGCATTTCATGACTATGAAATATGGCAAATGGATGTCAAAACCGCTTTCCTAAATGGAAAGTTGGGTGAAGATGTTTACATGGTTCAGCCAGAGGGTTTTGTTAGTACATAGTACCCTAATAGAGTGTGTAAGCTTGAGAAATCCATCTATGGATTGAAACAAGCACCTCATAGATGGAATCTTTGTTTCGATGAGAAAGGCAAAGAGTTTGGGCCTTCAAGATGCCAAGATGAATCTTATGTATATGTAAAGGCTAGTGGGAGTATAGTCAGCTTTTTGGTATTGTATGTGGATGACATACTACTCATAGGAAATGACATCCCAACCCTGCAGGAAGTAAAGTCCTGGCTTGGGAAGTGTTTCGCTATGAAGTACCTTGGAGAAGCTACCTATATCCTAGGGATAAGGATTTTGAGAAATATGAGTAAAATACTAATTGGACTTAGTTAAAGCACCTATGTGGACAAAGTGTTGAAAAGGTTCAACATGCACAATTCCAAGAAAGGTGAGTTACCTATCCAGTGTAATGCCATACTGAGTAAAACTCAGAGTCCGAGTACAGAGGATGAGATAGCTGAGATAAGTCGAGTACCATATGCTTCCATTGTAGGCTCGATCATGTATGCTATGACTTGTACTCATCTGGATGTTGCCTATGCTTTGAGCATGGTCAGCAGATATCAGGGGAATCCTAGCAAGGCTCGCTGGACAGCGGTAAAGAATATTCTCAAATACCTGCGAAGGACTAAGGACTGAGTCCTTACCCTTGGTAGGAGTGATGACTTGAGAGTTGCAGGGTATAGTGATGCTAGCTTTCAGACTGACAGGGATAATTTCCGCTCTCAGTCGGGCTGGGTCTTTACCCTAAACGGAGGGGCAATTACTTGGAAAAGTTCCAAGCAAGATACAATAGCGGATTCCACTTGTGAATCAGAGTATATAGCAGCAAGCGAGGCGGCAAAGGAGGCTATATGGCTAAAGAACTTCATCGGAGACCTTGGAGTTGTACCAGCTATAAAGGAGCCAATGGAGATTTTCTGTGACAACAATATTGTGGTTTCCTTAACCATGGAACCAAGAGATCATGGGAGATCCAGACACATTGACAGAAAATATCACTTCATCAGGCTTCGAATAGAAGAATGATTCCTCGTGGCAAAGAGGGTATCATCGGATGAGAACCTAGCAGATCCCCTCACGAAGGGACTGTCTCGGGTTAAGCATCTCCAACATGCTCGGAGCATGGGGCTGAAAGATGATATTAGTTTTAGTAGTTAGATAATATTGAAATTTTTAATATGTAATTGACATTTGATGATAAATAAAAGTTGTTATTTATTAGAAAAATGTTGCTATCTCTTGTCAATCTTTTACTATTATTTCTTTTTGCATGTTTTGACTTCCAGAATAATTATGTTATGGTTTATATCATATTATTCAAACTCTCCATAGTCGGTCATATGTTGGAAGTAGATATGAATCAAGATTGTCATGGGTTGGCTTGTAGAGGTCTAAGATGTTAGACAAAGCGGGGCTACAACACTCATGAGTGCTCATAAGTTCTGAGTATTGAATTCAACCCACGTTCACTGGTATCACTTCATGGAATTTATCTCGAGTGCTCGTGAGACGGTAATATCATATAAGTATTCAAACCTACATATATGATTTGTTACCTATGAGTTGGTTATGCATTGATTGCACAAAAACGCATTGGTAACTCGATGTTATAAACTGTGCCTTTGTGTGTAATTCAACAAGTAGTAGAGCAAACATATGATTTGAAGTTTATCTGTTCCTTCTAGGATTAGAAGTGATATCTAGGCCCCTCGATGATTTTGTTTTGGCCTATGTATCAGGCCCGGTCAGAACTAAATTGATGTGTTCAGTTAAGTTCTATGTCAAACAAATCAGAAATCGGGAAACAAATGTTGGAAAATAAGCAAGACCATGTTCCATGTATTTGTCCTGCTGATATCTAGAATAGAGGATAATATGATCACTTATCTAAAATGGCGCTTCTTAGTTCAATAGAGTTTAAAGAGCTACGATTGTTGATCGGTTCCTGAAGTCATACTTGCAACTATAGTTATTAGACTTATCCAAGTGGGAGACTGTTGGATATAGTGTCTAAGTCCATAACTATATTTGGTATATAGTTGACCCGACCCGGCATGGTCCATTTGGGTCGCACTTCACCCGGACAATTTATGGATAATCTTTTGAGAATAGTATAAGTTATGATTTATTAATATATTATAAGTTCTAATATATTAATATAAAATCATATTATTTAATTAGTGTTGATCTATAATTAATCTAGAATTAATTTAGAGATCAAAATTATGACTAATTAAATATGGGATCTTGTATTTATATAGTGTGGGCTAATGCTTATTTGGAATGGGTTAGGCTTGCATGGAAAGTCCATGGATACTCCATAGAGCTTTAACCCATGGATCTCATGGAAATGAAAAGACATGGGTATTAAGGTTTACAGGAATGTAACCCTAATCCATCACACTATATAAATGAGGCTTTGGTTCTTGAAATCACACTAATTGTGGAGAGTATACTAAGAGGGCCGATTTCAAGAAGGTTGTGACTATTCTCTCAAGTTTCCAAGTTTGTGGTGATTTGTGACTTCCATTTGAGGCATCCACACTATTGGTGCTAGGCTCTCAAACTCCAAGCAATCAACTACAACTACAAGGTAAGTAATTCTACTAGTTTTATTTGATTCAAGTACCCCATGCCATGCTAGTTAGGATAAGAACCTTGGAAAAAATAATTATTTGCATGTATCTTAGTCAAACATAGATCCAAGGTTTCTAGGGTTGCATGTACACCATAGGAGTGTTAGAATGCTCAAACCCCATCGTCCCTGTCGTTGACTTTTGGTTGACTTTTAGGGTTTGGTCAATTTGTAGACTATTAAGCCCATGGAGGGGTAAAATGGTCTTTTATCCTTTTGTGAGTTTTGTAGAAGGGTTAGGCCCCGTTTGATATGCGTCTGACCGAGTCAAGTCAGACGTTTTTGGCTGACTCGGTCAGCAAAATGTGTTTGAAAATCCAACTTTGGCCATTTGACTCGGTAAGAAATGTCTGACTGGGAAAGGAGTTGGTAGGAGGTGGACTGAGAAAGAAAGCAAGACTTTACAATAATACCCTTGGCCTTGGATAAAAACAAGTGAAATGGGAGGTTACAAGAATTGAACTCGGGTCTCCCCTATAGATATAATGATGTTTACCAGCAACCTAAAGAGTTTTTTGTGTTTTAATCTCTAAAATAGTATATTTAATGTCTATTAAACTGGAAGTTTTTGTATACATTATTATTATTATTATTATTATTATTATTATTATTATTATTATTATTATTATTATTATTATATTATTATTATTATTATTATTATTATTATTATTACTTTTATTATTATTATTATTATTATTATTATTATTATTATTATTATTATTATTATTATTATTATAAAGAGCATCAGGGTAAAATGGTCATTTTGCATCAGTCAGCACATTCAGTCAGATGTATAATCAAACAGCATAGTTTCTTACTCAGTCAGAACTATTACTCAGACAGACCTTTCTCAATCAGCACTTTCTCAGTCAGCAACTATCAAACGAACCCTTAGTCTAGCTTCAGTGAGAGCCATTATTAATTAGGGATAATTATCATTGTGTGGCGGAGGCTAGACCGGTGAGTCGAGTTCAAGATTATCCGAGTTCTTACGAGGTGAGTCTTCTCACTATACTTTAGCATGAGTGGTATCTATGTGTGACCATAAGGTCTTATGGGCTTACTTGAGTTATGTCACACCCCAAAACCATGAATGGTGGAAACGTTCTAGGGCGGAGGACGTCATGTACAGTATCACAATAATGAAAAGTAGTAAACAAGCAACAACATCATCCATTGCATTAATAATATAACTTTAATACAAGTGTGTTCTTTCTGTCAAATTATAATAGACACTATGGTATAAATCAAAATGAAAGATGAGTCTTGAACGAGCACCATCTTCTCTGAACCTTGCATCGGTACCTGTCTATGGTTGACCTGAGGATACAAGTTATTTTGAAAGATAGTATCAACTTTAAAGCTGGTGAGATCATAATTATTTTAGTGTCTTAATTTGTATGTATTTGAAATGTAAGTATTTGTATGTATATGAACTGTAATTATTGAAAATGTATATGAACATCCTAGAAAACCATATGTTTCCTACTAAAAGTATCCTTCTACCAAGGCATCTAGTGTCTGTGTGTGTGTCTTTTGTAAGAGTGTGTATTTTCCCAAATCTGACTATCATTAACCAAAAATATAGTTTCTACATTACCGTGCGTCGTGTGAATGTTCACGAAGTGAATGTAATGGGAAAATGAAATAGTACCATGGTGTAGTGTCGAACTACAACCGTACTAATTACCTTAAGTCTAGGGTAATTTTGTGAGTACTGTAGTATTTGTAATAAGTGACTACTTCTGTACTCCTATTGCCTTATTTGAGGGATAAGGCATAATGTGATGGCTAGATCCCAGGCTAGACGCTCCCCTGTCAAAGGGATTTTGGGACCTTTACACGACCCCTGGATGTATGCAAGCCGTGAACATCCACATTACTATGATCATGTATACCCAATATAACTATCACAATGTGTTGTGATTCATCGATATAGTTAGATCCTGAACTTTTTCTATTATCGTATATGTAAGCGCACTCATGTAAACGTATCAATGTATACGTACTCATGTAAGCGTAATCATGTAAGAGTATATGAACGTATGCCTTTGCTACCCAAAGGTACTGAATTGACTGAAAGGAACTATTATGTCCATATATATACACATGATATATAACTAATATTTAAACGACCTTCGGACGGATACCTCATATCCCACCAGACCACATCTCAAGCGCGAAAAGGAAATAGGGTGGATGGCCTTCCTAAGTCCTTTAAACATTACTTATATAACTATACATATATAGGCATGCTTATAACCGGGTCTCTATGTAAACGTATCTATGTAAATGTACTCGTGTGAATGTAATCATGTAAACGTACTCATGTAAATGTAATCATGTAAACGTACTCACGTAAATGTATAGTAATATACTGTAATGTTCTGCGTGTGCTAGCTGTAATGTGTGTTCTCTCTTTGTCTAGCATGTATAGTAATGTACTGTAATGTTCTGCGTGTGCTAGCTGAAATGTGTGTTTTCTCTCGATCTAGCAAGTATTGACTCATGAATGAACTGACTCATTGTATGATATTGTGTTCTAGTAATAGTTCTAGTATCTTCCTGAACTACCCCTATGGTAGATTACTAGTAATGTAACTGGTACGTATGAACATGGACGTATACCTTTGCTACCCAAGGGTATTGAATGAACATGGAAGAACCTTTATGACTATATATGTACAAATGATATATAACTAATATCTAAACGACCGTCAGACGGGTACCCGATATCCCACCAGACCACATCTCAAGCGCGAAAAGTAAATAGGGTGGATAGCCTTCCTAAGTCCTTTAAACATTGCTTATATAACTACACATATATAGGCATGCAATTGACAATATAAAAACATAAAATAAGTTTTGTAAAACCTTTTGAATATGATTTCTATCTAAGAAAGATCGACTTGATGTCAATCTATAAAACGGGTTGAAAGCATGGGTTTGATAAAACAGTTTAAGTATAAAGAAACATTTGTTTGAAACACAATTATAAATGAGTTTGAAAATGAAACATACAGAGTATAATGAACAATTTAATAAGGAGTTTTAAAACCTATATAACGTTTCTGAAAATCATTTGAATAACAACTGTTTGGTAAAACAGCTAATGTGTAGTAAATCATTTGAATGCTGCTTATTAATCACATGTGATTGATATAATAACTAGCATGATTCTACTTGTATCCCCCCCATAAAACATTTAAAACATTGATTAAGGGGTATGAACTCACCTGTTGTGAGTGGTACTGAAGAACTGAAGAGGTAGGATTGCTAGGTGTCAAGTGAAGTCTTGAACACACTCTATGATCCTAGTTAACATAAAATATCACATATATGTATCAAATTAGTCTATAAACAACTAATAAACAAAGTCATGACACCCTAGACATGCTAAAACACCTTCAATAAGTGTTATTAGCCCTAAGGATTGCATCTAAGTTGTTGTAGGCCAAGGCTATGGGTTTTAGGGTTCCAAAGGACCCCATTCATGAGTTTACTCTCCAAGAACCAACTCACAAGGAGTTTACGGTCGTAAACCCTTGAGTTTACGGCCGTAAGCTCCTAATCCTTATGTTATTTCGTGTTTTGAAGTTCTAAATGTTCCCTAGAAGCATTCCTACTTGATGGTTTGGTCCGTGGAAGAGATTAGGGCTCCTTTCAACTCCTTTGAGGAGTTCATGGCCCTGGGACCATTTCCCTTAGATATTACGGTCGTAATCTCTCATGGGGATGGGTTTTTGGTGATTCCAAGTCCCTAAATTAACTTGGAACTAATCTAAGCTAGTGTCCAAGGTTTTTGGAGGATTAAAAGCATCTTTTGGCCCTTGAGTTTGGAGTTCACGGTCCAAGAACTTCTTGGGCCGTGAACACCTTACTCTTGGTGTTTTTGGGTGATTTCTAGTCTTATACACCCTAAGATACAAGCCTAATATACTTTCATTGCATAAGGAAAGGACTAGGCACTATTTTCCCCTTTAAAGAAGGGTTCACGGTCCAAGATGTTCTTGGGCCGTGAACTCTTAAATCTTGTGGTTTTCCTATGAATTCTAGTGTTTTAAGCACATATCTAGCCTTATAACACACTAGGATGGAAGTACTTATGATTTGGGACGAAAGCCAGAAGATCCTTGAGAGAGAATTCGGCTTTTCTCTAGTTGGAAATGTAACTAATGAATCAATATGGCTCAGAATCCTATATATAGTCCTGGGATTTTTGGCAGAAAATATTTTATTCGCGCAATGATCTCTAATATCATAGAGTTTTGGAATAACAGAGTTGCACAATACCCTAGTGCATCCACTCTCCTGATATCTCCTAAAGTGTAAACCTGAAATACTCAAACTTATAGTGAAGTATGGAAATTTACTGCAACTGTTCTAATCTTCTACTGACTTGATATGGTTTGTACATAATGGAAATTTCGGGTTGTCACAAGTTATGTGATATTCCGCATTATGTCTTTGTGATTTATGTTGAGTATTACTATTATGAGCTTATTGAGTTAGGACCAGAGGGTCCACCTGAGTTTTGGGACCGGAGGGTCCCACTGAGACACATTGACCGAAGAGTCTTCCTGAGTTATAGCCTCGAGTGGCTAATGAGCTGTGTGTGGTATTTTTGGGAACTCACTAAGCTCCATGCTTACCGTGTTATGTGTTATGTGTGTTAGGTACTTCTCAGGATCACGGGTAGGCGCCGACTAGATTGTACACACATCAGAGCTTGAGTTATGTTTTGAGAGGATCCTGGAGTTATGATTTATACAGTTTTTGGATATGTGATTTGATGATTTGACATTATGACACTTTTGTGTTTTTTGGATTGAGATAAATGTGTTTTAAATTGAAAATTTTGGTTTGAAAATTTACGTTGTTACAAGTTGGTATCTGAGCCTTAGTTTGAGGGATTTGGATGTACCTTCAGGTGTGTTTGGACTCAAACTGAGGATTTGAGAAAGAATTTTTAAAAGAAACAATTTTTCTAAAATGAGAAAAGAGTTTAAGAGAAAACGAGATGGAGCATTGTGTACAATCAGCCAGAGCCCAAACGGTGATTTCCCAAAATACCCTCATTTTTATGATATAAGATATTTATGAGATATTTTATTAGAAATGCATGCTAGAGAGTAGGCTAGGTATTTCATATTCTAGGGCTAGAGTTTCCTGATTTGTGATGCCTTAGCCTAGGAGGTGCTTTAGATCAGTGTTATTTGTTATTTTCTCTGAGTATGTGCTGAGTCGAGAGATAATCTAGGAAGAGATACCTAGATGAGCTTAAGAGGGGTCTACTGAGAGATTAGTCTGTGATTCATGAGATATAGAGTATTTGTGAATTGGGATCCTAGGAGGAGGACTTGAGGTGACTGCATGTTGGTGTGGAAGGTAGTTTTGGGCCCGTACTACTAAAAGCACCAGACTTGTAGGCAGTCCAAGTAAGAATGCTTAGGATGCTAAGGAGAAAATAGGGGCGAGTGATCGAGTGTGAGTATACTTGAGCGAGCCTCTGATGATTTTGTGTTGTGTTTCAGAGACATCATGGTGGGTACACGCCACACCCCAGAGAGCATCGGAGTTAGAGATGATGAGATTCGCAGGATGATTCACGACGAGGTGGTCGCAACCATACGAGAGGCTATTCCGGAGATGTTTAGGTCTATTAAGACCACTTTGATTGAGACGTTTGACGAGCGATATGTTGCAGTTTCTGAGGCGGCTGCTGCTGCCAGACCATAGGGAGGTGACTCGTTGTTGTACCAAGAGTTGAGCAACACGAAGCCACCAGATTTTGATGGGACTCAGGATCTGATTTCTGCGATGAGGTGGATCTCTGATATTGAGGGGTGTTTCTAGACTTGTTCATGCCCGGAGCATTTAAGTGTACGGTTCGCTCTGAACCAGCTTCTCTTGGGAGCGAAGGACTGGTGGAAGTTTGTGACGACCAGTTTTACCCCTGCAGAGCACACTACAGTGACATGGGAGAGGTTTACTTTGGTGTTCCGAGATGAGTATGTTCCCCCGATGGAGAGGGAACGATTGGACCAAGAGTTTCTGTCTCTCAGGCAGAAGACAGAGTTAGTGGCAGAGATTATGAGGATGTTTCATGAGAGGGTGTTGTTCTTCCCTGAGCACGTGTCTTCTGAGCAGGCATATATGAGTCATTATTTGAGCATTCTGAGGAGGGATATCCAAGAGTTCGTGACGAAATCATCTTATTGGGCATTTACTGAGCTTTAGGCAAATGCCCGGAAGAGGGAGATTGAGCCGGAGACTCAGGCTAGGGAGGAGGCAGAGTCTCGGGGGAGAGACCGGCGGCCGGCACAGTCGCAGCCGGCAGCTAAGCGAGCTAAGCCCACTGATTCAAGATCGAGGGGCCAAAAAGGCCGCACTTATGGGAAGTGCGGCAAGAGTCACGAGGGATCATGTCGAGCGGGTATTAGCTACAACTGTAGCAAAGAGGGGCATATGGTGAAGGATTTCCCCAAGGGGTTTGCAGTCTGCTTTCACTGCAACCAGACTGGCAATCGGAAGGCCGAGTGCCCCCAGTTTCTTTAGGGATCAACGCAAGGATATGCACCTACTACTATTTGAG
Organism: Lactuca sativa; assembly: GCF_002870075.4. NCBI lineage: Eukaryota > Viridiplantae > Streptophyta > Magnoliopsida > Asterales > Asteraceae > Lactuca > Lactuca sativa. Next base: position 373,501,772 of record NC_056626.2, read on the forward strand.
CTACTGAGAGTCGGCCATTGAAGGCCGAGACACTGAGGGTTCGTGGGAGAGCCTTTTAGCTGACAGCGGAGGAGGTCCGCACAACACTAGATGTCGTGGACACTATGTGTTCTTTTACTTATTATATTTTGAGTTATATTGTGCTTATGTTATGTAGTGTATAGGTACTTTTATTGTGAGTTATGTGTCTGCCTTGGTGTTATTCGACTCAGGTGCAAGTTGATCCTTCGTGTCATTAGCATTTAGTCGCCACATCGGTATCTGACGTGAGGCGTTGAGTCGACCTTTTAGGATATCTACAGCTGATGAGCATGCGGTGTTTGCTTCTGATGTGATTCGGGGATGTGTGCTTGATATTTTTGGTGTTGAGTTTCCGATAGATCTGGTGCCAATCGCGATGGGTGATGTTTGTGTCATTGTGGGCATGGACTAGTTGAGTCGTTTGGGAGCTATAATCGAATGCGAGCATCAGGTGGTGACCATAAGAGACCCTAGTGGCGGAGTGCTTACAGTGTATGGAGAGGGTACCAGATCTAGGTCAGCTTTCTGCTCAGCTGACAGAGCGAGACAGAGTCTACAGCAGGGTTACAGGGGCTTTTTAGTGTATGTGATGGATACACGGGTTGCTACCGAGAGACCGAGTTCTATCGCTGAGGTTCCGATAGTGAGTGAGTTTCTGGATGTTTCTCTCGAGGAGTTACCAGGTGTGCCTTCGAGAGGCAAGTGGTGTTCCGGATTGATTTGGGTCTAGGAGCGGCGCCTATCGCCAAGGCACCTTATCGCCTTGCGCCACCAGAGATGCAGGAGTTATCCTCTCAGCTCCAGGAGCTGTTGGAGAAGGGATTTATAAGACCGAGTAGCTCGCCGTGGGGAGAGTCGATCCTTTTTTTTTTCAAGAAAAAGGATGGTTCACACCGGATGTGAATTGATTATTGGGAGTTGAACAAGCTGACGGTCAAGAACCGTTATCCACTTCCAAGGATCGATGATTTGTTCAATCAGCTTCAGGGGGTATCTTGGTTTTCCAAGATCGATCTGAGATCTTGATATCATCAGATGAGAGTCCGCTAGGAGGATATCCAGAAGACGGCCTTTAGGACTCGTTATGGGCACTACGAGTTCGTGGTGATGCCTTTCGAGCTCACTAACGAACCGACAACATTCATGGACCTCATGAACCGGGTGTGCAGGCCTATGTTGGATCAATCAGTGATCGTGTTCATCAATGATATCTTGGTGTATTCGAGATCCAGAGAGCAGCACGAGGAGCATCCGAGAGAGATTCTTGGAGTTTTGAGGTTGGAGAGGATTTATGCCAAATTCTCCAAGTGTGATTTCTGGTTATGAGAGGTCCAGTTCCTGGGGCACCTCGTTAACTAGAATGAGATCTTGGTCGACCCGGCCAAGATCGAGGCGATGATGAGATGGGAGGTACCGGGGTCCCCCACCGAGATCAAGAGTTTTCTGGGATTGGCCAACTACTATCGGAGATTTATCAGGGATTTCTCTAAGATTGTCGCCCCCCTCACCAGGTTGACCCGGAAGGGTGTTACTTTTTTTGGGGTCTCGAGCAGTAGGCCTCATTTGAGACTCTTCGCCAAAGGTTATGCAAAGCTCCGGTGTTAGCCCTCCCTGAGGGGGTGGAGGACTTCGGAGTATACTGCGATGCATCTATTTCAGGGATGGGTGTGGTGCTGATGCAGAGGGGGAACGTAATAGCATACACATCGAGGCAGTTGAAGCCTCATGAGACGATATTTCCCACTAACGATCTAGAGCTAGGGGTGGTGGTGTTCACCCTCAAGATTTGGCGCCACGATTTGTACGGGGTTCAGTGTACCATATACACGGACCACAAGAGCCTGAAGTATCTCATGGATCAGCCCAACCTAAATATAAGACAGAGGAGATGGTTGGATGTAGAGAAGGACTATGATTGTGAGATCTTGTATCATCCGGGCAAGGCTAATATGGTAGCCGACGCCCTGAGCCGTAGAGCAGAGAGTGCTCTGATCCGAGATGTGTGTATGAGGATGAAGGTGATGACTCCAGTCTTAGATACCATTCGAGAGGCCCAGGTTGAGGTCGTGATACCGGAGAACCGCAAGAGGGAGCGGGTGGTTGGGCAGGTATCTGAGTTTGTGACGGATAGTCGAGGGCTTATAAATTTTTGAGGGCGGATTTGGGTGCCTTATTCGGGCGGAGCTCGGCGTATACTGTTGGAGGAGGCGCATAGATCGAGATTCTCAATCCATCCTGGGCCACTAAGATGTATTTAGACCTAAAGAGAGATTATTGGTGACCCTGTATGAAGAAGGATGTGGTTTGGGTAGTGGAGAGGTGCTTGATCTGCCGCCGGGTTAAGGCAGAGCACCAGCGTCCACAAGGTCCATTACGGTCTCTGGAGATTCCCAAGTGGAAGTGGGAGCAGATCTATATGGAATTTATCACCAAGTTACTGACGACAACACGTGGAGTTGATGCAATTTGGGTGATTATGGACCGGCTGACGAAGACTGCTCAATTCCTTGCTATTAGTGAGAGCTCTTCTGCAGAGAGACTAGTTGAGATCTATGTGAGAGAGGTGGTAGCTCGACATGGACTGCCGACCTCGATAGTATCAGATTGAGACGTGCGTTTTACTTCCAAGTTTTAGAAGAAATTTCATGAGGAGCTGGGCACGTGTTTTCGTTTTAGTACTGCATACCACCCGCAGACGGACGGGCAAAGTGAGCGGACGATTCAGACACTTGAGGACATGTTGCGTGCATGTGTTATGGACTTCACAGGAAGTTAGGAAACTTACTTGCCCTTGGCTAAGTTTTCTTACAACAACAGCCACCATTCGAGTATTTGTATGCCTCCCTTTGAGCTTCTTTATGGGAGGAGGTGTCGGACTCCTATTTGTTGGGGAGAAGTGGGGCAAAGGGTGATGGGTGGCACTGAGATAGTGCTGAAGACGACTGAGCAGATTCAGCAGGTCAGACAGAGGTTACTGACGACCCAGAGTCACCAGAAGAGTTATGCAGATAGGCGACGGTTCGAGCTAGAGTTTCAGGTTGGAGATTTTGTTCTCCTGAAGGTATCCCCATGGAAAGGGGTGATCTAATTCAGGAAACGGGGCAAGCTAGGCACCCGATACATCGGTCCGTTCAGAGTGACCGCCAGAGTGGGCAGGGTAGCATACCAGTTGGAGCTACCTGCAGAGTTGAGTCAGATTCATAACACCTTCCATGTGTCCCAGCTGAGGAAGTGTGTAGCCGAAGAGATGGCAGTGGTTCCCTTAGAGGACATTCAGGTGGATGCGAGACTGAGCTACATTGAAAGGCCGATCGCGATTTTGGGTAGAAATTTGAAGGTTCTGAGAACAAGGAGGTGCCCCTGGTTCAGGTCCAGTGGCAATATCGGAGAGGGTCCAAGTCGACTTGGGAGTCGGAGTTTGAAATGTTGGAGCAATATCCATAGTTATTTTCGGAGCGTGACTTCGAGGGCGAAGTCTGATTCTAGTAGGGGAGAATTGTAACATCCCAAGTCCAGGTATACCTTGTAACCCTTAATCTTTTGAGCACTTGACCATTTTAGCCCTTATTGAGAAAGGGTGGTGAATGAGTATGTGGGGGGTACGCGAGTGTACGCTCAGCGTACTCATATGCGTGCATTTGACGTGGAAGCCACCTAGTACACAGGGCGTACTAAGCCTAGAGTGAAAACCCTAATTTTGAGTGAGTCCCTTATATAAAGGATATGATGGCCTCATTCCTGGCCACCATTATTTGATAACAAACCCTCTTGTTCCGAAATCCTTCGTTCTTAGAGCTTGTGAGCGCATTTGTGATCCTTTAAGAGTCTTTGTGTGTTCTTGAAGTGGAGGAAAAGCCTTGGAGCAGAAGGATTGAGAGTCCAGGCCCTTGGATATGAGCATATCTGAGTTAGGAGCTTCATATAGAGGTATAAAGCTTCAAGCTTTCTCACTCTTTTGATTTGTGCATCTTAGTAGATTATTTTAGGGTTTTGTCCCAAAAGTTGGAGACTTTATGAGATATTGAGCTCCAGAGACTTTAATCAACCCCTTTGAGTGTATTTACTGGTGTAATGTCATAAAAATCCAATCTCGGATGTTGGAATCAAGCCATGCATGAGATATGAGCTTGTTGAGATAAGAGAGTGAGTATTTTGTGTTTTTGTGACCATATTAGCCATGAAAAGGCTTAAATTCAATGACTTTATGGAGTAAGAGCTTCTAGGGAGCCCAGATCTGTGATATGAGCCAAGGTCTTAACTGATTCAGACCAAATGAGTGAGAAGTGTAAATCTGGGGCATACGCTGAGCGTAATCCTAGTACCTGCAGCGTAGGGGTCAAGCATCCTCGATGCCTGCATGGCAGGTGAGTACGCACATCGTAGAGAGCTGGTACGCGTAGCGTACTCCCTACTGTTGACTTTTGGTTGACTATTAGGGTTTGGTCAATTTGTGGACTATTAAGCCCATGGAGGGGTAAAATGGTCTTTTACCCTTCTGTGAGTTTGTAGAAGGGTTACTCTAGCTTCAGTGAGAGCCATTATTAATTAGGGATAATTATCGTTGTGTTAGGCGGAGGCTAGACCGGTGAGTCGAGTTCGAGATTATCTGAGTTCTTACGAGGTGAGTGTTTTCACTATACTTTACCATGAGTGGTATATATGTGTTACTGGAGGGTCTTATGTGCTTACTTGAATTATGTGATATTCTGCATTATGTCTTTGTGATTTATGTTGAGTATTATTATTATGAGCTTATTGAGTTAGGACCGGAGGGTCCACCCGAGTTTTGGGATCGGAGGGTCCCACTGAGACACATTGATCGGAGAGTCTTCCTGAGTTATAGCCTCAAGTGGCAAATGAGTTGTGTGTGGTATTTCACTATTTTGGGGAACTCATTAAGCTTCGTGCTTACTGTGTTATGTGTTATGTATTTCAGGTACTTCTCAAGATCACGGGAAGGCGTCAGCTTGTTTGTACACACATCAGACCTTGAGTTATGTTTTAAAAGGATCATGGAGTTATGATTTATACAATTTTTGGATATGTGATTTGATGATTTGACATTATGACACTTTTGTGATTTTTGGATTGAGATAAATGTGTTTTAAATTAAAAATTTTGGTTTGAAAATTTTGGTTTGGGTAATCGTATCTTTGGATTCATTTCTCTGCTTGTGTTTGGATTATATTTTCAAGAATTGTTACATATCATCTGCATGCCATGAATCATTAATAGTTTAGTGAAGTGTTGTTTCTCTTGTAGCGGGTTTGGAGTGTTCGATGTTATCTTGGTTTATATTCGAGATCGATTCAGGGGCATTATATGGAAGGTTTATGATTAGGATTCAGCAGGTTAGTTATCCAGTATCACCAAGCTTCAGTGGTTTTAGCAATTATGCTTGGAATTGGTTTTGGGGGTGCCGAGGGAAATGGTCTGTTGCTAAGGTTTCAGTTGGAGAATCCATCCTAATGGCTTCAAGATTTGAGGGCGATATCATTTTAAGCATCTGGGGCTATCAGTGTTGCTAGGATTCGGGAACTGTTCAGTTGGTCTTTAGGGGTTGTGCGGTATTTTGGATGGTTAGTGATGGAACACTAGCATTGGTAAACGTTGGTTGTCTTCATATCGATCATTGGAGGGTAAAAGGATTGAGAATCCTTAAATTCTCATGTGTTGTGAGAACTTAGTCGAATCAAAGTGGGTGAGAATCGTTCAGGCACTCAAGGGCAGAAGTAGTTGTGAAATTAGGATGAGTTTCTCGTCCCCGTCGGGGAGGAAGGCAGCCCAAATGGCTATCTGGATCGAGGATTGTGTGAGTTGGGAGTTCGGGAAAATTCCCGAATTTGGGTTCACATTTTCTTGGTGTTTGATAGCAAGATTTGGGGGACCCAGGTTGGGGTTCTAGTCATGACTCGAGTTCAGCTTGGGTGTTTGGTCGAATGCATGCTCGACTCTGGATGTGTTCAAATTGATAGGCTAGCAGTAAGGCTTCGGGCGGCGGTTGTGGCAAGTTGGAAGTGTTGTAAGGTTGCGGGGTGGCCCATAGCATACACCGGTCCCTGTATAGCAGTAAGATTGTGACAAATCTGTGAATTGCTCGTGGATTTCTTCAGATAGTTTTGGTCAAGGTGGGTCTGTTCGCAAGGTTGTGGGATGGACACAACATATTTGGAATCAGGAACTTGTAGGTCGTGGGAGACCGGGTATGAGTTAAGACTACAGTTGTTCTTGTAGCATTCAGTTTAGCATCGGGTTGGTGTCGTGATGGTTCGAAGAATTAGTGTCAGTCGAGGTTTTCTTTTGGAAGTCGTGTGGAGCGACTGTGTGAGTGTCTTTTGGCTTAGCAACCAGGCAGGAGTCCGGTATTTCAGATAGTTGGCAAACAAGTTGGGACCAAGGAGGTCCGACTGCTTTTGGGAAAGCAATTAGGAGGCAGTGTGATGTTTCAGATAGTAGTAGTGATTTGAGATTCGTGTGGGTGGTATAGCTTGTTGTTCAGAAGTGCTAAGTCACTTACAGCGGGATTAAATAATCTTAGAGTAATTGATTTGCCCTGTTGCGCAGCTCTCATTTGAATCTAAGCATTGCAGGGATGGATCTTCTACTCAGAGGATTATATGAGCCTTCTGTTAAGTACAGGTGTTCTACATCCAGTTATGGTCAACGACCTTCTTCAGTTGGTAGCATCAAGATGATCAGGGTTGGGAGTTCTGTGTTCAGTCTGTTAATAGATGAAGAATTAGTTTGGTAATGTTTCATCATGGGCAGTCTATCGGGGAGTCAGACCAATGTAGACTTCAGATTTCAGATTAACTAGTTGTGGCTATTTTACAAGGGATTATTGTCAGGTGGTGAGAGGATTCGTTCATCTTCGGGTTGGAGAGCCCCTATAGGGTTGGTTTCGATGCCTTGGGAAGGTTACAGTATGCTCTGGGTCATGGCAGTGTTGCTCAGGTTGTTTCGTATCCCGAGGATGGTAAGGAATGATTTCGAGGATGAAATCTAAATTGGGGAGGGGGGGAGTTGTAACGCCATGTTTCGAATCGTTTCCCATTGCGGGGCGATGATCAAGGAGTGGATATTATCAAACTTAAAAACCATGAAGAATTGAGTTTGGACTCATTTGGAGGTGGATGATGTAGTTTGCATGATCTGGGTATTCGGTTTGCATTTTGGAGCCCAAGGGTATCGGTAAAGACGTTTTGTTTCGGGACTTTTATGGATTTTGGATTTATTTTTGGTTGGTTTTCAGACTAAATAAAGTTTATAGAAGTGTAGGACTTCTCGTTACCTTTTCGTGGATATAAAGAACGTCGAAAACAGATAAGGGATGCAAAAGTTATGATCATTTGAAGTTAGAAGGGTTTGAACCAAACCGGGTATGCATGGCATACAAGGGAGGTACGCATGGCGTACATGGGTGCATTTGGTAACGCCTTGTGCTCCCCAAGGGAACGTGATGCGTTCATCAGGTCAAATGGAAACCCTAATTTAGGGTCTTGGACCCTATTTAAACACATTCACTCGCCTCCAACCCACATTTCCTTCAGCGTCCATCCTCTCTAACCCTAAGAACGAAACCCTAGCCTCCATTTGAGTGATTCTTGAGCTTCAAAGTGATTTATGAGTATTTTGGTGCTTGGGGAGGAAAAAGGAACTTATTGAAGAGTCATTGCTTGATTTGGAGCCTTTGGATCCAAGCTTAGTGTACCTAGATCTATATTCTGGAGGTATAAAGTCTCAACCTTGACAACTCTTTCATGTAGATCTATCTAAGTGATATTTTGTTATGAATTTGGTCCCTTCGAGTTGGTTCTTGTTAGTAGAAGTTACTCCAGAACCTTTGAGCTTCATATTTGGTCTTTGTTGAGGTTATTGAGTCATAAAGTTTGGATCTTGATGGGTAAAAACCTTCCATGCATGATTTGGTAGTCATTTGATGAAGTTTGGGGACTTAGGGTTTTGATTGGGGTCCTATTGGGTTACGCTAAGTCATAAAGTTGGAAACTTTATGACTTAATAAGTCCCTTGAAATCAAATTTGGAAGTTTGTATTGAGGTCTTAAGGTATTAAGAAGTTTTAAGACACTTTGGAGTGATTTGGACCCTTGAAGTTCATTTTTGGTAATTGGCTTCATTAAGCCATGCAAAGGCTCAAAGCCTTCGCCTTTATGGGTTAAGTCACTGTTATGGGACTATTCTGGGGTTTTAGACGTTGGACTTAATGGATTAAGTCCTTAGAATGAGAATTTGGGAACTTAGCCATGAACGTCGTGTGTAGCTCATGGGAACGCAACACGTTCCGTCTTGAGTCCCCATCAACTTGTCTGGCGAAGAATGTCGTGCGTTCAGCCCTTGAATTCTGTGCATTCGTCTGATCAGTGGAGTTTTTGGTTGTTGGACTTGGACTTAACTTTGGATGTGGGCCTTGCTGTTTTGTGCCTTATTGGGCCTTGTGGCGTCATTTCGGTTTTGGGGCTTGGTTACTTGGGGCATGGTTGGGTCGTATAAGAATAAGTGTTTTGGTTATACTGAGATATATCTTAAGACCAATAAGTTATTAGGCTTTAGAGTAAGGTCCATGTTAGGGGTTGGGCCCAATTTGGAAATTTGGGCCATAAGTGGGCTTTGGGTGATTATTGGGTTGTGAGTCTTTATGATTGGAGGGTTTGGGCCTTAGTCTTGGACCAAACTAGGCGAGGGGTAAAATTGTCTTTTTACCCTATATATGGATTGTTGGCTTCGGATTGGAACCTATTTATTAATTGGGTGTTGTTTGTTTGATAGCACGGCGATTCTAGCGGATCTGCAGTCAGAGATTTATTCGTGGGTTCAGCTGTCAAGGTGAGTCTCCCTTCGTGAATGTTACGGGTCGAAGGCACCAAAGTCGGCCCTTTATTTATTGCAAAGTATGATGGTTGTCTGTGTGATAATTATCATTGTTCACGTATTGTTTGATGATCATGTGATTTATGTATGTTATTATGTGGTAGTGGTATGGGTGAAATAGACCTCGTAACTGGTTGAAATAGACCGTAGGGTAGGTTGGGCACCCAGATATGCTGACAGGATAGGTCGAGCACCCAAATATGCTCGGCAGGGTAGGTCAAGCACCCAGATTGCTCGGTAGGGTAGGTCGGGCACCTAGATATGTGTGACAATATGTTGGTGTTATATATGGTATTTGGGGAATTCACTAAGCTTTGTGCTTACAATTTGTGATTTATGGTTTCAGGTACTTCCGGTTCGAAAGGGAAGGGCCCGACTTGATCGCAGCACATACACCCGTGTTTTCCGCAATATGTGATTTTGGGAATGAACTCTGATAATTGTTTTTAAATGCTTTTAAATGTTTGTTTAAAAATACCTTAGTGTTTTGGTTACAATAAAAATGAAATTTTTACCCTTGGTTTTTGGGATGTTGCAGTCTATGTAGTTATTTTTGTGTTTTGTAAATCAAAGGCAAGTTGTTTTAAAATGTCGTTCGAAAAAATTTGTACTAATTTTCGACAATTTTAGGTAGAAGCCTAGTATTTAGTATGTGTTATGTGAAGTTTCATATGTGTTTTTTTTGTTTGGAGAAGTCAAGTTTTGATCTTATGTGAAGTTTGAACTTTATTTTTGTTGATTTTAGTCTTTAAGAAAAAAAATTGCTTTGGAAAGTCGGATATTATCGCAATCATAAAATGTAAATATAGTTAGATGTTTTTAGTACTTCCTTCATTGTGTTTATATATTTTTTTTTAGTAGCTCAAGCATTTGTATTTGTAATTGTATCTTTGAGGTTTTGTTGTCTAAAAAAATAGAAAAAAAAAAATGAAAAGAGTCGGGGCAAGAGAGTTGTGTTCTTTTTTCTTTTATTAGATGTTCATATTAGATTTCTTCTTATATATTCCATTTCCATGTTGATATATTTTTTAAGCTAGAATTAATATTTTATTGGTAACTATAATAGCACTACATCATCATATTTTGTTTTGAGCATGCACTTTACATGGATCACATTTTAATAGGAGCACTAGTACCTTTAGATGATTGTAGTTTTGCTAAATTTTGTATATATAGCTCGTTTCTCTTTTGTCATTTAGATTTGAGTTATTTTTTTTGGTCATATTTCTCGATTTGAAAGAGAATTGTGACGAGTGAGTGGTATGCAAAGGTGGGACAACCTTTTGTAATGTAATGGCTAGATTGGACCATAAATCATGTCATGTGCGCCATATTAGTGAAGTATGCATAAATAGTTTTGTATCTTTATCATATGTGTCCTTTTGCTAGAAGTGTAACAAGTGTTCGTCCCTTAATGTGATTCTTATAACTAAAATGAATGCTTTTATTTCTAAACGGTGTTGTTTTGATTTGCTACTAAAGATGTTCATTACTTTTATTTTATTTGTTTTGTCATTCCCGTTTTCTCCCGTTTTTGTTTTTCTTGAGGACATGAGCGTTTGAAGATGGGATAAAAATGCCTAAAGCTAGAATGATATCAACAACGTATTTTCCTAATTGCCAGAATTCACGACGTGAACAAGATAGGGTCACGACGTGAGCATGATCAGAACATAAAAAAAATAAGATCTGTGAACGTTCTATTCCGAACCCAAACACCCAAACACACCCCCAGGTGCGAAAAACACATACTTAAGCCCTAAGGGTTGATTTTTGAAGGGATAACTTGATTTAAGCTTCGATTTGGTGAATCAAGGTAAGAATCACCATCTCTAATACATTAGATTTGGATTTTTGGCAAGATTCTTCATAATTGCGATGAAACCCTAAATTAAGGGTATGAGCTTAATTAATGGTATTGAGTACTTGGAATTGATATTATATAGTTTAATTATGATTGTTTCTAGTGATTATGAGTATTATATGAATGATAGATTGTAAACATGATGCTTTTATGAGAAATTTGTGTTAATAAAAAAGGGGTCTTAATGGGTTAAGAGAAGTGAAGGTAAATATGATATGTATGATAGTTGAATTGAATGAGTAAACCTTCTATGAATGTTGACTGGTTGATTTACATGGAATTAAAAGCTATAAAGATGTTGGTTTGAGTACATTGATAGAGTTAATGAGTATGATTATAGGTTAAAGCATGTAAATGGTTTAAGAATTGATCATTTTGGAATTTAATCAAATAGGAAATCAAGGAATGACCTTTGGCAAAGAGGAGAAATTATTGGAGTATCATCCTCATAAACCTTAGTCAAGGTTAGTTATTTCTCTCACTTTTCCTTTTGATTATTATATTTTTAAATTTATATATATATATATATATATATATATATATATATATATATATATATATATGTGTGTGTGTGTGTGTGTGTGTGTGTGTGTGTATTTGAGGCACTAAGTGAATTCCATCAAATGATGAGTTAATAATAGAGCATTAATATAAATAGATATCATGTATTTGAGCATGTATGTATATGATTGGCATATATGTATGAGATATACATATAAACATGTAGCAGAGCATGTGATGAGCATACTTCCTTCGGGATTTATGATGATATATGTTTATTTTTCCTTCGGGATTGATGACGAGATTTAAGTATTTTTCCTTCGGGATTGATGACGAGATATGAGTATCTTTCCTTCGGGATTGATGATGATATATGAGTATTTTTCCTTCGAGATTGATGATGAGATATAAGTATCTTTCATTTGGGATTGATGATGAGATATGAGTATCTGCTTTTGGGATAGATGATGAGATATGAGTATGCTTCCTTCGGGAACAATATTGAAATATGAATATACTCCCCTTGAGCATAAAATTAAGAAATGAGTATAATATCAAAGTTATTTGTGAAATCTTTGATTATATAAATAAATATGGATTTTATGTAAGTATATGTATTAAAGATAGATAAAAATATCAAAATAAATGATTAGACCAATGAGGGTATTTTGGTCAATTTGTGTAATGGTCAAATCGATGAGAGTTTTTGATATTGATAAAAGACTGATGTAATCTTAGAGTATAAATAAGTTTTTAATGGGAAGGACTTAATGCAGTGAGAATGGGATAAGATGAGTGAGGGTAAATCAGGAAATTAAGGAAGTTGTTGAATTTGCAGTATCCACGACATGAGACAAATGAGTCACAACGTGAGAAAGTACAATACCATTTTCTTTTGTTTAAAAACTTTTAGCAATGAATCAAAAATGACATACAACATAGAATACAAGATTAAATAAAGATGAGATATATAAAGTATATGAGATGGAGGATGAGATGAAATATATACATATATATATGAAGCAAATAAGATCGAGAAATGATATATAGAATGAGTGCGACATAACAGAAAAGAGATATAATAAAGTACATTATTTTGAGTACATATAAAATTAAATAGAGTATGAGAGATAGAATAGAGAGGAGAAAAAGTCAAAGACAAAATCAAGATATATGCAGAATATGTGATGAGCTGGACGAGTAACTATGATGAGAAATAATAATTATGAGAGAGAAAGTAATAAAAGATAGGAGAATAACTCACCAGACCTAGTGTCTGATGTAGTAGGGATTTCTGTGTTTACAGGTAAAGATAATAGTAGCGTGGTACTGGAAAAGAAGACATGAGCACAAAATCAAGATTTATATTGTAGGATGTTATTATTGTATTCTTCATTTTATATAAACTAGTTGTGAAACCCGTATATTATCCGGGTTGATTAAAACAAAATGTTAAATGGAAACAGTTAAATGAGAAGTTTATTTGAATTCGAAATTTGAAATAAATAAAAATTATGAGAAAAAAACATGCAAAAAATAAATAAATTAAAATTATTGTTTAGTTATCAGACCCGTATACTAAACAGGTTAATTATAACAAAATGTTAAAAACAAAGGTTTAAACTGTAAATTTATTTGAAATTGAAATTGAAATTTAAAGTTTAAAATTTGAAATTAATATCATTATGGTATGTTTAATTTATAGAAACTAATTAATAATATATCAGATATGGAAAATAAATAAATGACAAGTGGAAAATAAATATATCTTTAAATTATGACAAAATGACATGTAGCAAATTGAATGAGAGAAGAACATGTGGCAAAATCATTCTTATTTATTAGGGTAGATAGTTAAATTTATATTGTGTTTATTTGATTTAACGTGGGATATAAAAGTTTTAGATTTTGAATATATTTTCCGCATTAATAAATAAAATCTTGATAATTTTTATAGATTAGATGTTTTAGATCAAGGATGTCACAAAAAATAATAAAAAAAAAAAAGTAAAAACAATTAGTTGGTCTTTTAAATAAACAAGTTGAAAGTTTTCTCGTATTATGAATATCTAATAAGCTTCTTCATTTTAGATTTTTTAATTAAAAAAACTCCCCCGTAGATGCTCTAATATGTTGCATATGATCACATTAAGTCAAAAACTACGTTGTTATAATAATAATATCATGGCTCTCTCACTCAAACAATAAGAGACTGTATAACATCAACAATTGCATATATTACATCACTCCCAACCTGTCCCTCTCTTGTACAACCATTTGACTTGTCTCATTTTACGTAACTTTTTCAATTTTATCTATTTGACTCAATAAAAATGAAATATAACATTGTTCAACCCACCATAAGGATATGTATTAAACGTGTTACATCTATTATAATCAACATCGTTGCTCATTCTATTCAAGTTTGAACAAAAAAAAAGCTACAAAATAAAATCGAGTAAACATTATATACCCTTAAAAATATAAAATAAAAACGCTTTTCGTGTACAACAAATTGGGCGAATATCGTGCATACAAGGCACACAATCAACTCGCTACAAACAACATAATCATTTGTACATCATATGTAACTTCAATAACCAATCAAATACACAAACTACAAAACAAGACTGAAGACAGAATCCCATTTAAAATGTACTACTATAGTATTCTTCTGTTATAATATGAACCATAAATAACAACCCCTATTTGATATTTTCATTACAAGTTTTATAAAAAAACGATAGTTTAAGTTTTACGCAGTGATTTTCTCTTCTTTCATCTGTAAAAGAACAGGTCTTTCATTGTTTCCAAATTTGGTTTCTTTACGTTGTGATGATGATTTTACATTTGTACCCTTTTCAGTGTTGTAGGCTCGATGCCTAGATACAGGTATATCATGATTATGTTTGCCTTCGTATGTTGTCACCACTGATTTCGGGTCCGATGGGGCCCGCTCTACATGCTTTCGCACATTGCATCCTGCATACGTACATTTATAATAACTCCTGCAACATTTAAAAAAAAAAAATCATTTAACAAAATTGAATCAATTTTTTTAATTTTCCATTCCCACTTTTTACTTGTAATGTTATACTATAGATTGAATTGATATTTAATTTGGTGATAAATGGCTAATACTAATATAGTTTATAAAAGTTAGGAGTATTTTGTTAGGCAGTTCCTTTTCCATTAAGTAAATAAAGAAAACACTTATTAGATTAAGGTGTTGTTCGTTTTTTTTAAGCGAAAATGCATGAAGTCTGCGGACCACCTCTGCAACTCTCTGTAGCAGAAGAGGTGGACAAAACGGTTGCAACATGTAATAAAAAGTTTGTTTGTTTTTTTAATGTCTGCAGACTGCTGCAATAAGTTAAAGTAAAGTGTGAAGAGGTTTGACGCAGATGGTCTAGCGTTGCACCACGCAACACAAGTGCAACAGTTTTTAAGTTAGAAGTCTTCTGAAAAACAAACAAATGCGAATGGCCAACTACTATGCGTGTGCTGCGCGGCACAGCAATAAGTGGTCAGAAGTGGTTTTTTAGAAAAAACAAACAGCACCTTAGATTAAGTCATGTCCCCATTAAGTCCATTAAGTAAAAAAAAACACCAAATGAAAAACCAAATCTAGTCATTTTCACATAAATTTAAATCATGAGAATCAAAATAATTATACCTTGGATTAGTATTCCCTTTGACCACTTTCTGACCATATTTTCTCCACTTAAATCCATCATCTAAAAGATCAACTTCACTTCTTGTTTGCACCACTATTTTTGGTTCTGCCACCATCTTATTATGAGAAAAATTCGATTCCACGGGCGCAGCCACAGGCCCCACTTCCGTGTTCCTGCGCTCAACAACATATACACATCACCAAATGTTCCAAAAAAAAAAACATATACACATGAGTCAAAACATATATAATAATTATATACCTTCTTTTTGGATTAGGTTCATCGTCCGACTCATCGATTCTAATCAACTCATTTGACCGAGGAATATCACGGGCAGGTTGGGCAGCAGCCTCAACTACCCGTGTCTCAAATTGATAATTATTCGGTTTGCTGACATCAGCGCTTTCTTTACCTCTCTTATTCACCAATGGTGGGTCATGATTGTGTTGACCTTTATACACAATGTCACTTATATGCCCATCGAATGACTGCCCGACTTTTTTCTTCACCGGGCAGTTTGCGTGTGTGCATTTGTAGTAGCTTCGTGGATGCTCACTTGCTTTGACCTGTTTTTGCCCGTATTTTCTCCAATTGTAGCCATCATTGGTGTCGGTAGGTGCGGTGATGACGTGGCGGGGTTCGCTGATGTCAGATTGGGAAAACGACACGTCATCGGGTGACCCGATTTGGGAATCTGAGAGGTCTGACTTTGTGTTGACTATTTGTGGTTCTTCGTGTGATTGTGATGATTTGTTTTGGTTTTCGGGTTGGATTTGATTGAAATAAGATTGGGATAATGCGGCTTGTGCTGTCACGTGAGCTAATGCTTGTTGGTGAGACATTCCGAATGGACTCTACACAAGAAATAGCAACTTACTTTCGATCATTTGTTTTCATAGCATTTCTCTACTCTAATTATCAAAAATAGTCAAACGCTAAAAGTATTTCATTTTCAACGCTTATTGTGATGTTCAATTTAGTCAAAAAAAGTTGAGATTTTAGTCGGATTTGATGTTGAAAATCTGTTCGTTTGACATTAAAAGTCAAAAGTTACCTTTTTTATTGGAGAAAAGTGACGTAGATACCAATCAGACAGGATGTATCATACGATTAGGCGTATAATCATTGAGTTTTCTATTTTTCTACTCTTCTATTCAAATTACAAGATCGAATACCCAGAAAAGGTTTTAATTAACGATCATTGATAAACAGTTAACGTTTCATATAACTATATAAGAAGCAGTACCTGAAGAGGTGAGAAGAACCCTGGAGAATTGAGTAATCCAGAAGGACTAAACGTAGATGGGAACATGAACCCAGATGGGGATTGGGCGATTACCAAATCCATGGGTCGATTTTGCTTGAATCCCCCTTGTTTCTTTTCTGAATCAGGTTGTTTCGAGGAAGAACAATCGTCAAACATAGAAGTAGGTGGGATTTGAGATGCAGGGGACGCCATGGCTCCAGCGAGAAGCTGAGAAAACGAGCGGCAATCGATGTCAGTGTTATGATCGGAGAAGAAATTCGAGATGAGGGTCATCGGTCCAGGGCTGAACCCTGGTCCAGGTCCGCCGGTGAATAGGGTTTCGAACGAAGTTTGTGGTGGAAGCGCAATCATTGGAGGAACTCGCCGTTGTTGTTGTGGTGGTGGTGCTGCAGCTGCTGACCCTCCGTTTGTCTCCGCCATGACTATCTTTCTACTATACAGCCTGTGAAAACTTACAGATTGCTGGATTGTGGTGGTGGTGGTGATTGTGGTTGTGGTTGTAGCCGCCGCATTCAGTTTTCACTTTCTCACACGGTTTCTCTCTCTAAATTCAGCCATGATTCCGATCTAAAACTGCTGCAAATGATTTTGGGGGTTTAATTGCGAATTATTACGTATCTACTTGCTCCAATCGAGTTTTAAATTCCGTATACGAACAGCAGTTTACAGAGGGCAGAGGGTGTCTGTGTGTCGCGCATCTCGATCTTATCCTCTTATGGTGGGAAATACAATAATAATAAATCGAGATAACTACATAAATAGCCCTTCAATATTTCTCTATATCCACTTTCAGCCCCTTTAAATAATTTCTTTTAAACCTTTTGAATTCTGATTCAACTATCCCAAATAATTCAATAATCATATTTTAATATCCAAAAACCTTCGTATTGTAGTACCCAAAAGACTATTAAGTTTAAAGCCAAAAGATTTAATCAGAAGCAAAACAATTAAAAGAAAATTTTAGATTTGTTTAAGTTTGTTTACTAAAAAAGTTCATAAAATATTACATAGATAGGACCCACAAATTGTTTTTATAAGTTTTATCGTTTAACAATAAATTAAATGATTATTTAAATATAAACAGTTAAGCCCATCTAACGTTATGAAAACGATGATGAAATAAAGAAAAGAGGATTCCATCACCTAACTATTTCGATTCTCACAAAATAGCCATCCTCATATTTAAATAAAATAAATCATATACTACAATTCATCAAACATTTTATAAAATGGTTGAAACCAAACAAAACTAACTGTTAGCTGTTAGTTAAAAGTTGATAGCTAAAAGTTATATATATTATTTTTTATATTAGTGTTTAATTAAATAAGCTGAATTGGGAAAGATGAATTTTCATAATAATAATAATAAAACCAATAAAAAGAATAATATGAGAACTAGATTGAGAGAATTGGAATGGGTTAATACCCTCCACCTTAGACATACAATCTGGATTCATGTGGCGGCTTTCAAATGTTTAAATAAAAAAATATTATTTCTTTTTGCCTCATGTTTGATGTGGCCATTTTATCACAAAGTGGCTTTTTTTACTTTGGTCCCAAAGTGATATATTTTTTTTTTCTTTCAAAAAGCTATACATGGCAAGTGATAAGTCACTGAATCCAACTCATTCTAAAGATCTTAAAAACTGAAAAGCATGTCAAAATTGGTTTTTAGTGAGTGTAATATTTCAATTTGCAAAAAAAATCAAACCCGCATAATCCGCCTACGTTAATTCTTCAATTATGTATGACAGCATGTCAATTGGCAAAAATAAATTTATGTATTAAACGTAATGGTAGGTTTAAGGCCCACCTGACACCTGTTTAATTCATTTAAAAGAAGTTAGCTGTAGAAATAAAAAAATGTTACTATTTAAAAAGGAACTCATCTTTTAGTCCTGCATAATATTAATATCTATTCCTTTTTTTTCAATAGATTTTAGTTGTATGTTCGAGTGTTTGTTTGTTTTTCTAGTGTTTGTATTATTTTCGTTCAGTAGGTCATTTAAAAAGTATTTGTATTTATGTTTAATTCGTATGTACAAGAATCAAACACTAATAGATTGATTATAGAATATCCTTAGACAAATACCATAAAAGGGGGCAACAACATAAGAGCACAACCTCGTGTTTACTCGTAGGACCATCTCATATTTACTCCGAAGGACCACCCCAAAGAGTTGTTTGGCTTTGTATTATAAAGGTGAAATAAACATGTACTTCATTATACCTTTTTAACTATATATTCTAATAAAATGTTTCACGGTTGTGTATTTTTTTTTTTTTTTTTAATTCAACAACAATAATCAAACTCAAATCTACAACCAAATGAGGGGAAGAGAATTGAAATATAAACAGTCTTACCTACGTTAGAAGATAGAGATATATTTACATAGTAAAATGTTGGAAAAAAACATACAAACTACTGTATTTTATTTGGTCACTTTTAGTATTTGAACTTATTTTTATTTATTTTGAGGTAATTAACGTTCTAAAATCTCGTCTCTTTTTAGTCCTTTTAATCGCTATTGTTTAAACTTTGGAGAGAATGTTATAAATGACCAATGAATTTATTTACTTTTAATAATTTAACTAGGTGTAACACCCCGTGTATTACACGTGTTTTGATCAAGGTATAAACATTAAACATTTTTAAAGTATAATTTCAAATTAAATACAACGTAAATGATGAATACATACGTATTTCAATCTATATACTAATAAAGATAAATATTGAAAGAAATGAATGTAAGATACTACAAGGAACAATTCAATAAAGGTACGAGCAAACTCACTTATTTAGAAATATGAATTGTCAAAAAGGTAAATAGTAAAATTTTAATACCCATATATGACATATATGAAAAAGCAAAAAATGAAATCACGCTGCATTGGTTATGATATTAATTAATTGTCTTGAACTTATATTCATTTAAAATTGTCCAAATCAATTCCCCTAAATTAATCCCCATAAATTAGGAATCAATATTTTTAACTCTTATAAAATTTCCTTATTTAAAATATCCAATGTGTAATTTTTCTAGACTATGTAAAAAGAAAACCTAAATTATAAGAAAATGATATGTGGCCAAATGTCTAAGAAGATAACAAGTGGCAAAAAGTTCTTTATTTATTAAGGATGATTTAATTTTGTTAATTCTTAGGTAACGAACTTTCCAAAATTGTCAATTTTTAGTCCATTTAAACGATTATAGTCCTTAATAGGCTTAACCAACCCAATTCGATGTTGGTAATTTTAGTATTATCGGCATATTTTAGTGTAATAATTATTGTTGTCGAGAAATGTCGGGTTTAGTTTACCATTCGAGACTGGAGGTGTGGAGTGTTAAATATGAACTCGGGTATACATGGTTCAAGGGTAGCACCCCTTGCGGGGTCTAATGGGAAGATCCCTTGGCGCTAGTTCCATCATAAAACTACCATGCATTTTCCGGCCAAAGACCTACCGATGACATCATGGTGTTGTAGGCTTCGGTTATGTCCAAAAACTACCCCCTTTTGGTATAACCAACACTTAACCACTTTTCCCCCTTGTATAAATGCAAAGAAATTGTTCTAGGAAAAAGGATTGATCATTCACACATATAAAATTGATCATTATCAATCTTTTGGTCTCTCAAGAACACATAACATCACAAGGTATTGTGTGTTTAAGATTTGGATTATACACGTAATTCAAATATGATTTCTTGGATTATCCCACTTCGGAATTCGTGTACTCCAAGCTATTAATGATGAATTACAAATTTGAAAAGTGAAGTAATCACGATTGATGCAATATCCAAGTATTATTGTTTATTCCAAAATCCATATATCTAATAACAAAAATTTGTAATTTTTATGAAGGAATAACAATGCAGAATCTATCAGGAGCATGAGTAATTCGAACAACTTGATAGGTTTGAAGGAAACGACTTTCATCGTTGGTAGAAGAAGATGCATTCTTCTTACCACTTTAAAGGTTGTGCATGTTTTGAGTGCCCTAGCACCAGAAGCCCAAGAGAATGAAATGTTGGAAAACACCAGAAAACGTTGCAAATGGGAAAATGATGTCTACATCTCCAATGGTCACATCTTGAATGGTATGTCTAACTCCCACTTCGATTTCTACCAAAATCATGAAATTTCTTGTTAGTAATTTTAACAGCAATAAAATGGTGGATTTGAGGCTTATCATGGAACAGTACAATGAACTCATGAAGATTTTGGGGTAATTCAAACAACATAAGATGAAATGGATGAATCAATTTATGTCTTTAGTTTCATTGACAAATTGCCCCTATCTTGGAAAGAGTTTAAGTACACACTAAAACACCAAAAAGAGGAGTTGTCTTTAGTGCAACTTGGCAGCCATTTGTGTATTGAAGAGGGTCTATGGGTCCAAGAAAGTGGCAAACGAAAATAAAAAGATGTTACTAGATCTTCTGTGAATATGGTAGAAGATGAAAAAAAAACTGAAAAACAACAAGTTTGGTAAAAGGAATAAGAAAGATGACCATCATAAAGTTTCCAACAAGAAGGCAAAACTTTTGTCTTGGAATTACAACAAACCGGGTCACATGAAACAAGATTGTCGTTTGAGGAAGAACAAGAATGGTGCAAGTACATCTAGAAATTGCACTTCTGGACAAGGATCTAAGGATCAAGGTCCAAAACCACAATAAGGTCATAATTTTATTTCTAGAAATACTACTTTTATTATATATCATGTAACACTAATTCCCGAAGCATTTTATATGCAGGATGACGATTATTCTTGATTGATTGACCTGGGGGGGGGGGGGGGGGGAGGGGGGAATGAGTCATGTATGTAAAGACCGCCACTAGTTAAGTAGTATGAAGTAGTAAATGATGGTTTTGTGTTATATATAGGAGACCATCATAAAGAACATGTTGTTGGTTGTGGTTCTTTATCTTTGTTATTTAGTTTGGGAAAAAGTCTTCATCTTAGTAATGTAATACATGTTCCTAAGATTATGAAGAACTTGGTGTCTGGTGGTGTATTAAATAAATGTGGTTATAAGCAAGTTTGTGATGGATTAGGTGTCTAAGCCCATAACTATAATTGATATATACTTTAATTGATAGTAGCACAGTGCTTGCGGGTTGCCTTCACTCTAGCAACTTGACAAGATGACTTTTGGAGAGAGAGGTTGAATTTATTATTTGGAATAATAAATCGGTGCATAAAAAGATTTATTAATATATTATAAAAATAATATATTAATTAGAAATCATAATATCAATTAGTATTTAATAAGATTAATTTGGAATTAATTTTGGGATTAAAGGTGTTAGAATAAATAAGAGTTGATCGAAACAAAAAAGTAAATCAAACAATGAATGCAATGATCAAAATGGTGTCGAATGATTAATAATGAATAACTTAGAAGAGTTCGATGAAGAACTTCTACTGTAAAGGCAAGTAGGGAAAAAGTATAATCTATACCCTAATACGGTGCATGCATGCACTATATATAGTCTAACCCTACAAACATTAAAGACCGGGTGGACAAGCCCAACCCATTATAAAATGGACTATTATAGTACAAAACATATCCCATCAATCTCCCCCTTTGTGTCAATAAGGAATGCAGATTCTTCAATTTTGTTGGCGTTTTTTAACAATGAAAAGTTTCAGCATTATCCCCAGCAGAGTTTTGCGAACCAAGATGTACTAGCTGATCATATCTTCGAAACATTTCTCATCTCCAGCACTGTTTGCTTTGCACTGATTTATCAAATCCAAGATGTATTCCAGACATAGGGTGGAGTATAGATGCTTGTCAGGCAAAAAGAAGCAAACTCTATGAAAATTAGCATTATCTCTTTCTCGAATTTGAAATGCCACACTCCAATCATCCTTTCGTATTCTTCCCATTTTCATCTTGTCAAGATCTTTCGGAGGCTCCTTAGGAAGCATTGTAGGTTTCTTGTGAAGGACAGTCTCAATTTCCACATCCATCTTCCCAACTTATTGTATGTAACAAACCAACATTTTTTTAAGATGTGCAACAATAGGTTCGAATTTCTGTTCATCCTTCAGAAAGAGATGCAACAGAGAAATCCAATCAATGGGTTCAAATACAACAAATCAGCGAGTGTAAATTCAAACATCGAACTCGCAGTTCCTCGTGCAACCTTGAAACGAGCGTTCAGGAAGCTTTCGGTTTCAATGAGGCCATAAACCTTCACAACAGTTATTTTCTTTGAGCTCCATGTTTCGTACTGTGGCTTCATGTGCTTGAGATAAAACGAGAATAACATATGATCAACATCATTGTTAGAAAGAGGAACGTTCGCAACCCTGTCAAAACAACGAAACTAAAAAGCCTTTGGAGTTATTGGTAGAACAAGTTGCAAATCAAGATAGTTCTCCAAATCAAATGACACAAGTGGTTCTAACCAATAAACGCTTGGATTATTAAAGACTTCATTCAAGATTCGTTCCATGGACCATAAAGGGAAAAGAGATTTCTGATTTTTCAAGTTTTCTTCAGGTTCACAAGCTGCCTTCTCTCGTGCTTCTGCTTCCCTAGCGATTCACAGATTTTCATCAATTTTTGCATCATGAGATTTATACTTTAGCTTTGCCCCTTCATCTTCTTCTTCATCATCATCATTAACAATTTTTTCTTTTCCTTTTGATATCGATCCCAAAGCTTCATTACCCTTCGGATTGTTTGGCTTTGGCTTTTGTTCGTGATCATCCAAAACAGTTGGCTTACCATCACTATAAGTTCTCCCCGATTCTCCCCCTTGTTTTGGAATAGAAGAATCTAAAACACCCTCAATTCGGTCAAGCATGGAGAAGATAGGCTTTAGTTTTTCAGCCAGATGTTGACGAACAAAGATTGTGAGGAGGGAATCATGAGTCTCGATGAGATTATACAAGTGAGCATTCACATCAACAACACAACTCTTGATTACAGCTTTCTCAGACTTGAGTTCTTCAATTTGCTTATCCGCATAAGATAACTTCATAGACAACACCTTCATATTTTCTGTTTTAATAGCAAGTTCATCCATGATCTTGTTCTCTGTGGCCAGATCTTCCTGAAGTTTTTCAAATTTGGAGGAGATAGATGTTTGAAACTCCGTACTATCAGTCTGGATTTCAGTACGAATCTTCTTAAGAGCTTCTTTCTCGGTCTGAAGTGAAGAACCAAGGCTGGTGATAACCTTATTTGTTGCGGAAGTGTTGGATTCAAAAGAAGTTTTGAAATCACCCATGAAGGTTTGAACATCAGAGAGTAGTTTTTCGACTTTTTCGGTCATGTCCATGCAAGTTTTCAATGAATCCTCGATGACTTTGTTTGTTTTTGCAAGGTTCGTTGCATGCTCTTTCGTCAAAGTATCAAGTAAAGCTTTGTGAGACTCAAGAGAGTATTTTGAGCTGGAGGAAAACTTGGATGATTCAAGCAAGGAATCCAACTTTTCTTGAAGTAGCTTGAACTAATGTTTGGTCATGGGGGCATCATCATCATCCTCACTGGATTGTTGAACATTGAACGGACTGTAGTGGAAGTCTTCAAAAGCATCACGATTATCACCGAACATGGTATCCAGATCATCATGACGAAGAGGTGAGATAGGAGTGAAATTAACACCAAAAGAGAAACCAGAATCTGCTGCCCCTGTATCAGATACATTGATGGTGACCGGTGGTGTACTAGTGGTTGTAGTGATTATTGTTGTAGAGTCTATAAAGAAAGGAGCTGATTGTGCAATAGACACCTATGGTTGAAAAACTCCCACATAAACATTCAGACAGAGAGCTATTGTGATAGGTGTAGTAGTAGCAGTAGGAGAAGTTGAGAAAAAACATGGAAAAATTCATCTATTATAGGAACAGAAGCTGGCACGGAAAAAGTTACTGATGGCTCTGAAACCATGGGTTGTGAAGTCGCATCTGTTTCTTCAGTTGCGTGTTGTACTTGCTCTGGTATACGAACATTGGAGTGACTCCGAATCCTCCTCATTATCTGGTGAAGGGGACCTTGGCTTATGGGTGGCTCACTTGACTTGCTTCTTTGGAGTGTGAGCAGGCTCGTAGGGTCCAACCTTCGCTTTTCGTTTACCCCCATTCTTTGGCTTGTCAGCCTCGTCTAAGGCCTTTCGCATCTTAGCGGTTAATGGACGATATGCACAAAAGTACTCACTAATTTTAATATTTATAGCCTAACAAACTTAACTAACTATGCACTTATAGGCAGTGTAACTAGTCAGATTACAGTATAGTTTGGGTAAGTCAGGTGTCAATCACAGGGAACGGTGTTCTAATTAATTTACTTACTATTAAATTAACCTAATTATTAACAAGTTTAAAAGGGGTTTTATCTGATTCTACAAGATCAGATGAACTTAAATCAAATTCAATAAGTAAGAACACACTCTTATTTAGTTTGAATTCACTTCTCTCTTATGGCTAGCTAATGATTCCGGATTATTAAGTTGGTTTTTAGTTGTATTAGTAATTTAGTTCTAACTTTACAAATAATTAAGTAATTCATGTCAAACCATGTATGTTCACACATAATTAAACACAGAACTAATTATGAATGTAAATATGCTATGTAAAATTTGTAATATAAACGCAATTATGGTCACAATACACGTTCTCTAGCACAGCTAAGCTTATTTACTCTAATTACTAACTAAGATTGGTCAATCCTAGCTCTAACAATTTAATGTTCACTAAATCATTAGGTAAACAAATTCATGCAGTTAATGGTCACTAAGCTACACAAAATATGCAATCAAGTCATTAGAGAGACAAACAATAGCATGCTAGGTTATACAAATCAAACACAAGCAATTTTTACCAGCTAAACTTAATCCATAAACATTGAACTATTCATAAGTTTGAAGCTTCATCTAGCTAAACAAGAGTAGCTAGATTCAGCTGCTCATCATAGCAACTAAACCAACATAGCGAAAAGTAATAAAAGACATGTTCTTATTTAACTAAAATATAAACCTTTATTCTTTTTGGTGTTGAAAACCTTCTTCCAGAACCCTTCTTTCACTCTGAATCGTCTCCTGGAACTCTTTCCTTCAGCCAAAAGCTTCTTCCTTTAGTAATAATCAGGAGAACTTAAATAATCTCCAAAAACGCGCGCCACGTCATGGCCAGCTTTGCCACGTCGTGGGCTTCAAGTAATCCGTACTGTGTAAGGAAATCCTCCGCGTCGCGATGTTTATCTTCTGGAAACCTCTTGCCACGTCGTGGCCATCTTCGCCATGTCGTGAATTCAGTACCTATCGTGAATTTATTCTTTTCTTGTCTTTCAAGTCTCCCATGTTCCACATATTGTCACTTTTGGTCCCTCTCTTCGAAAATCCTTTTAATTAACTGAAAATAACAATTTAAGGTCATAAGTATCATTATTCTAAACATTTTATCAATTTATTAATAAAAATGTACTTAAATATTGCCTAAAAATAGGTATAAATATGGCAATATCAAAATACCCCACACCTAGGCTTTGCTTGCCCTCAAGCAAATTTAAACTTAACTCCTAATTACTAACACCACATAGAACAACCCGACTCTAGTTCAGCCATTATGCCAAGACCTCAACTCATGTATTTGTGTCTAAAATTTTCCTAATGTACCCCCATACTTTAAATACTCACAATCTTCATAAACACTCGCCCATTTTTTCCGAACAATGCTCATTTTATGCAACCCTCCAAATCCATCCGCAGAAAACCTCCTTATCCTCAAGGTATTTTTAGTTGAGCAACCTAAGCATACATAATATAGAATTACAATCATTGATACCACTATGGAGCTCTTTTGGAATTCTTCATTTCTTTGACATTTGATCTTTGATTTCTTTGAATTCACCACCTTTGTTTGATTTGATTTCTGGTATCTTCAACTTTTTGAAATTTCTTGGAATTTTGATCTTTTGATCTTCACTTTATTTGCTCCAAAATTCTTCAAACTTTACTCGTAATTCTCTCTCTTTTTTTTACATGTACCTCACTTTTTTCACTCAAAACCTACATGCTTAAGAAGAGGCGCTCAACCTCAACCTTTATTGGTTAATGATAATAATTTTCCTAGATACATTTCAGGTTTAGGCTGCTAAACATATTGCATCCCTCAAACCAAGCAGGGATATGTTTTTGTTCCATGATTTCACTAAAATAAGGGAGGCCACAAATGCACTATAACGTATATTGGCTCAACTAAACATTTGAACTTTCATCGGATCATCACACATAACACTAGCAATTATAACTCAAATTATTATTACTAGATTCAATTATTAAAAATTTCAATTTTAACTATCAAATTCTATGATTATCTAGCAATTTACTTTTTCTACCCCTACCCCACACTTATTTCATACAATGCCCTCATTGTATGCATAAAAATAAATCAAAATTAAAGAAAAGGGAGAAAAATGAACAGACTCCCCTGGGATAGTGGCGTGAGCATCTCCAAAAGTGTGGAAAACGTGCGTCTTGAATATGGGCCTCCAAAAATAGAAACTCTGTGTAGAACTGGGTGAATATGTAAATAAACCATGATCATGACTCGAAACTTCAATTCTTCAAAGTGGGTGTTAGTATGTGAAAATGTGGGCAATGATAGACTAGGACACGTCGTGGCAGGTAACTGGCCACGTCGTGATATGGGATGAAAGCGCGAACACAAAGCTGTGTTATTTCTTCAAATTCATGAGCACCACGACGTGGCGTAAGGATTCGACGTTGTGGAAACTGGACATCAGCAGAAAATGCCTTATTTCTTTTATGCACCCTAGCAACTTGACCAATGGCTAAATGGTTTAAGACGCTTCTATGTAAATATACTTCCCAACTGTAACCTCTCTCTTACTAACATACCCCACACTTATCTTGAATTGTGGGTTCCAACTCACGACTCTAAACTTCCTTAACTTGACAAACACGACTCTAGAGTTAACCTTATACGCTCCTTAGAATTCCAATGCTAATCTGAAAAATGGAACAACCCAAAAGAAATAAAAGAGTAACATCATAGCTCAAGAAAGTTTTACATTACACACCAAATTAAAACATAAAAAAAACTACTTAAAACAAAACAAAATAAAAAGAAAAGGAAATAATAAAAAAAATCAATCATCATCTTGGTCCTGCGCTCCACTTGGTCCTGCCCCGTCATTCTGCGGACGCCATAGCTCCTCCCATGTCGGAAAATAAGGATATTGTGGTGGCATAGAAGGTGGTCGGGTTACACCCAAATGCGAATAAATACCCTCAGTAAGCTGGGTATGGTAAATGGCATGCCCCCGTAGATTATCCAAATAAGTTCCCACCTGACTCTGAAAAGGGTCGGTGGGCACTCCCTGCACATACTGCGAAGCAGCACGCTCTCTCTCGATTTCACCTCTAGCTCGCACATTCCGACGCCGCGGTCTGGCTGGCGGTTGCTGCCCTGGCTGCGCCTCCTCTTGCTCGTCATCTATCGGCGGTATAACAAAACGACCCCTGATATTCACCACCACTCGCATAACTCCCAAGACTTGAATGGTCAAGTCTGTGTCCGGGAATCGAGTAAGATTCCTCACAAAGTCATGGGTCAAAATATGATATGACCTAGCAAGGCGAGTAACCAAATGCCCCCCTGTAATTGGGCTCCCGGGCCTCGAATTGGCCGCTTTCTTCCCCATGAACCTCGCCAACATATAAGGTAAATCACAGCAAACTTCCAGGGTAATAAGAGTCCATAAATAAAACAAATTCTGAATGGGGACTTTATCACCATGATGCTTGTGATTTATTGAAAAAGTGATCAGGCGATGTAAGAATCGGAAAACAGGATTCCGAATTTGTGACTCACTCGAGTCACGAGTATTGTACTCATGGCTAGAAATGCCCTGCTAGAACTGAACATCCATAATACCAGGATTAAAATCCCGAACACATCCAAGCAAGAACGGTATGAAAAACGGAGATTGAGTCTCCACTTCAGTATAAAGCCCCATACGCCAAGCGAATTCCTGAATACTACACTCTCTATAGACACCACCCAAACGAAACACAAGTGCCCGGTTGTAGGTGAAATCCATGGTGCGTTCCTCGAAACATACGGTAGAGAAAAACTCCACCGATAATTCGTGGTATACGGGTTCTTGAATGGCAAACAAATTCCTCCACCCGTGACAAGTGAAAGAAAATTGATCTCCAACATATGTCTTCGACCAATAGCGTTCCAACTCAGCTACCATTCCCACTCCACCAAGCCATCCCCAATCGATAATTGGGGCTATCGCAAACTCCCTATTGTACAGCCATCCCAGCCAATTCTCGTAAGTAGTTAACAACGGTCGGGGAATGTTTTGAGGAAACTGATATAAGGGATGTATACTTGCTACATCAATCGGGTTTTCCTCCTGTGGAATAGCTCGTCGTGGTCCCATTTCTGCATACACAATCAAACCAAAACAACAAACATCTAGAAAATTAAAACAATTTAAGCTGTCTGCCAGAAGTCACGACGTGGCCAGGCTACGCCACGTCGTGGACCGTAGTCGCACCCAGTTTGTGGATCGGTTATTCTATATGCGATTTCTACCAAAATTAGTGCTAGGGGTTTGTTCCTATGGACATTTAAGGGACATGCAACCTAGAATTAACAACTGAATTCAATCAATTCCGTGAATCAAATAAACCCTAACCATGAAAATTTAAAATTGGAAGAACTAACTACAAATAATGAGTAGAACACATACCAAGTAGAGTTAATTGACAAGATCTTGCAAGGAAATTGGAATTAGCTTAAGAAATTGGTTGTGGGGTTTTGTTGTTCCCGTTCGTGCGGCAGTATCAAGTGGGGAATGAGGATGTTGGTCAAAGGGTTTTAAGGAAATGGTCCCCCCTGACTTTTTAAAGGCCACGTCGTGGCTGGCTATGCCCACGTCGTGGACTTTAAAACTATCATCTGGTCCCGTGTTTTCATTTTGACCCACGACGTGACTTGCTATGCCCACGTCGTGGAAACTGTCTGATTGCAAAATGTTATAAAATCTCATAATTTAACTAACTACTTTGCATCTCATTCATTAATTAAAGTTCCACATAGCTAATTCTTTACTAATTATCAGTTATTAGATGATGAGTTGATGCCTTTCCTAATTAAAAAGAAAAAATTTAAAAAGAAAAGAAAATGCAAACCAAACTCGGGTTGCCTCCTGAGAAGCGCTTCTTTTTCTTGGAGTCTTGAGCTAGACTCCGTGCCTTCTACGTTGAATCTTCTGAAGAGTCCACCACTAAGATCTTTTGTTCCTTAAACCGCCTCTTGTAAGCTTGAACTCGCCTTTTATATGCCTTCTTTGAATTTTCCTTTTTAGCTTTTCCCTCTTCTTCAAGCTAGCGTTTTGTGCCCTTAGTTTGTTCCTTGCACTCCATAGCATCCTCCTCCTCTTTCACCATCGGCTTTGTCACTCTTGAAGTGATCTCCTCTTCATCACTTGTCATCTCCTCATCCTCTTTGCTCACCCAAGAAGGCGGACTCTTGTAAGCTATGACTTCAATCAAATATGGAACAGATGCCCTCGGTTTTGTTCTTTTGACTTGATGAACTGCCTTGATCTCTTCTTCCATAAGCTTTTCCAGTTCTTATAGTTCATTTTCTTCATTAATTGTGAACACCTCTTCTTTATCCTCTTGAAAGTCATCTTGTATTCCAAAAACTTCTTGTTCCTCTCCAACCCTCAAAGTGAGCTTAGACTCGCGGATGTCAACAAGAGCTCCAGCAGTGTTAAGCAATGGACGACCAAGGATTATTGGAACATCGGGATCTTCCTTCATATCCAAAACTATAAAGTCTATTAGAAAAACAAATTTTCCAATTTTCTCCAAAATATCTTCCACGATGCCCCGGGGTTGTGTCACCGAACGATTCGCCATGTGAATCTTCATTTTTGTAGTCTTCATCTTCTGAATCTCCAATTTTTGATAAAACGAAAAAGGCATCAAATTAATGCTAGCCCTAGAATCGGCTAAAGCATTAACCTTCATTTTATTCCCAAACTCACACGGAAGAGTGAGGCGTCCAGGATCCCCCATCTTTTTTGGTGTCTCTCCCAACACGACTTTTGAAGTTTGTTCACTTAGAACCACCTTAGACTGCTTCTTTAATTGCCTGCGGGTGTCTATTAAATCTTGCAGTAATTTCTGGTTCTCGGGAGTTTTGGATAAGGACTCGACAAAGGGACTATTAATCGGGATCCCCTTCACATGCTTTACAAACTCTAAATGCTCCTTCTCCAGTAGACTAAGTGCAGCTCGGGTTGGAAATGGCAGAGATGGCTGATAAGCTGGAACGGGTTCAAAGAATTCTTGATCAGACATGCGCCACGTCGTGGCCAGAGGAGTGCCACGTCGTGGCGAAGCTGGTTCAGCAATCCTTTCACTTTTGAACTTCGACTTCTTAGGTTTTGGGTCGGGCTGCTGTGGTTCTTCTTCCAATGCCTCCAGGAACTCAGAGATTGCATCTTCTTCAGTATCGATGGCCATTACGTGAGATTGGGTCTTTACTTCGGGATTCTTCAGGGACAATTTTTCATGAACTAGAGTGGCTAGTTGACCAAATTGTACTTCAAGGTTATGGATGGAGGCTTGGTGATTCTTTATCAAAGTTTGTTGTTCCATAATAGCAGAATCAGTGGCATCGTGTCTCTTTTCCCAAGCTTCCATAAGTTTCATCAAAATGGTCTCTAGGTCGGGTTTCTTCTCGGCTAACGGCTGCTCCTTCTGATAAAAGCCTCGACCTGTCTACCTATACTTCTCTTCTTTTTGCTTCTTATATTCTTCATATGGCAGCCACTCCTTCTTTGGTTTCCTCCAGTCCTCATCAAACTTATCCCCACTAGAGTAGCACACTTGAGCTTTTCTGTTCCCAAACTCATCTACATTGCAGTCTTTGGTCAAGTGTGGACCACTACATCTCTCGCAACCCACTCTCATGGCATGTACTGACTGGTCCATTTGTGTTATCCTTCGATCCATATTATTTAGCATGGCCATCACAGCTGCTATTTCTTCAGTTTGGGCCCCTCCACCGCGTTTGATTCCATCTTGCCTCGGGTTGTGGTATTCGTGAGAGTGCTTTGCGAATTCTTCAATTAGCTCCTTGACCTCCCTTGGATTTTTCTTTGTCAAAGGTCCTTGAGAATCAAGGAGTTGTCTTGTCATCACGTTGACCCCATCATAAAAGATTGACATCTCTTGCTGCACATTTAGATCATGCTGAGGGCAATTTCTGAGCAAGCCCTTGTACCGCTCCCATGCTTCGTATAATGACTCCCCCGGCTGTTGCTCAAAGTTGGCTATTGCCTTCTTGAGTTTGGCTATCTTGGATGGCGGGCAAAACTGGTCCAGGAATTGCTCACGCATTTGAGCCCAAGTGGTGATTGTACCCGGTGGGAGTGCTTTTAACCACTCCTTAGCAGCTCCTTTGAAAGTGATGGGAAGCATCCTAAGCAAGACTGTGTTTCTGTTGACATTTGGGACATTGAATTAATCCGCAATGTCGTTGACTTCATCTAAATGCTTAAAAGCATCCTCATGATCTTTCCCGAAAAATGGGATGTCCTTCAGTGCAGTCAATATGTGTCCCTTCAGCTCGAATGTAGCAGTGGCAGGTATTGCGGGTTGGACTAAACCGGGACCCACATCTTCTCATATCCGCTTCTTGTAAGCTCCCATGGACATTTATTCAATTGTTGCCATCTAGTTCCTTGGCTCGTTCTCGGGTTCGCTCGTGTGTTCTTCAAATTCCGGCTCGGTATCGCTTTCGGACTCGGTTTGGACGGGCGTATGATCCTAATGCTTAAGATTGCTCTTGTGCCTCGCGGATGAACTTGACTCTCCTTTCTTCTTTCCCGCCTTCCTAGAAAAAGCTAACTTCAATTCTTGTAAGGGCGTCTTTTTCTTGTGAAGTGCAGACTTAGGATCTTCAAGTGGTGGCACGAAGTGTGTGTTTGAGCTTCTGGTCATGAACTCCTGCAACTTGCTAAACTAAAAACGTAAAACTGAACTAAAATAAGAAAAACTAACTACAAACTAAAATTCTAGTTTTTTAACTGTCCACATCGTGGACTCTGTGACTGACAGAAAATTTTATTTTGCTGAAAAATTAACTTTTTGTGGATTTTACTCCACAAGAAGGATCGATTAATTTACTGCAAATAAATAAGCTAAAAACTAAGTCGTTCCCCAGCAACGGCGCCAAAAACTTGATGTGCACAAAATTACTCACTAATTTTAATATTTATAACCTAACAAACTTAACTAACTATGCACTTATAGGCAGTGTACCTAGTCAGATTACAGTATAGTTTGGGTAAGTCGGGTGTCGATCACAGGGAACGGTGTTCTAATTAATTTACTTACTATTAAATTAACCTAATTATTAACAAGTTTAAAAGGGGTTTTATCTGATTTTACAAGATCAGATGAACTTAAATCAAATTCAATAAGTAAGAACACACTCTTGTTTAGTTTGAATCCAGTTCTCTCTTATGGCTAGCTAATGATTACAGATTATTAAGTTGGTTTTTAGTTGTATTAGTAATTTAGTTCTAACTTTACCAATAATTAACTAATTCATGTCAAACCATGTATGTTCACACATAATTAAACACAGAACTAATTATGAATGTAAATATGCTATGTAAAATTTGTAATATAAACGCAATTATGGTCACAATACACGTTCTCTAGCACAGCTAAGCTTATTTACTCTAATTACTAACTAAGATTGGTCAATCCTAGCTCTAACAATTTAATGTTCACTAAATCATTAGGTAAACAAATTCATGCAGTTAATGGTCACTAAGCTACACAAAATATGCAATCAAGTCATTAGAGAGACAAACAATAGCATGCTAGGTTATACAAATCAAACACAAGCAATTTTTACCAACTAAACTTAATCCATAAACATTGAACTATTCATAAGTTTGAAGCTTCATCTAGCTAAACAAGAGTAGCTAGATTCAGCTGTTCATCATAGCAACTAAACCAACATAGCTAAAAGTAATAAAAGACATGTTCTTATTTAACTAAAATATAAACCTTTATTCTTTTTGGTGTTGAAAACCTTCTTCCAGAACCCTTCTTTCACTCTGAATCGTCTCTTGGAACTCTTTCCTTCAGCCAAAAGCTTCTTCCTTTAGTAATAATCAGGAGAACTTAAATAATCTCCAAAAACCCGCGCCACGTCGTGGCCAACTTTGCCACGTCGTGGGCTTCAAGTAATCCGTACCGTGCAAGGAAATCCTCCGTGTCGCGATGTTTATCTTCTGGAAACCTCTTGCCACGTCGTGGCCGTCTTCGCCACGTCGTGAATTCAGTACTTTTCGTGAATTTATTATTTTCTTGTCTTTCAAGTCTCCCATGTTCCACATATTGTCACTTTTGGTCCCTCTCTTCGAAAATCCTTTTAATTAACTGAAAATAACAATTTAAGGTCATAAGTATCATTATTCTAAACATTTTATCAATTTATTAATAAAAATGTACTTAAATATTGCCTAAAAATAGGTATAAATATGGCAATATCAATGGACAAGGACCTGATGCTAGTTGTCTATGATATTCTTTGATAACTTCACTGTTTGCTGGAACATTACGATGCATGATCTCTAGAATAGATCCGATGAAGGCGAACCTTGAACTGTTAGACAGAATAACATTGGAAGTATGGAAAGCTGGAATTGCTTCAATCACCGAACCCTATATCACCGGAATGTTGTGACAATCGATTTCCCTCTGAACACTTATAGCCCAAAAACGAGCACAAGATATTTCCATGTGCCTGGTTACAAATAGAGTACTCTGAACTAGTTGAGCCCAAAGGACTGACCCGTAAATCCAGATTGATCCCAGAGTAAATACGATAAAGAATAGTAAGAAAAATCTTACTTGCGCTTTCTGAACCCGTTACCCTCTCTGAAAAACTCTTGAAAATTAGGCTAAATAGCCCATTCCACATAGGAGGAAGGTTGGGCTTCTTGAACTTGGATACAATCACAAGATAGTTTCTGTAACCCATCTGGTAGAAAATATCAAGAATAGCAGAAAAGGAGATTGATTCAGGATCGACCAAATCGTTAGTAGAGGGAAACCCCATTAATCGACTGAATATGGACTTGGTGATGGATGTTTATTGATTACCAAGCTCGAAAGTGATAATATATCCACTCTCTTCATAACGAGCAGTAGAGAAATCTTTGGATAGAAGAGCCAAAGGAACATTCTATGTCTTTGATAGTGCAGTAGCCAAAGGAGAGTATCAGAGGCATTAGATTGATGGTTGGAGCAAAGCGTCATACGTGGATGGATCAAGGTCCAAGATGAGATTCTGGTTAGCCTTGATGCCTAGTAGCCCTGATGAAGCAGTCTGATCAGCGGCAGATGGAGTTTCTGATGAAGCCGCGATGGAAATCAATGGAGAAGACGATGAACAGTAGAGAGAGAAATGGTTTGCTTGCGCTGGAAGTAGGAATTTTTTGAAAGCAGTGAATGAGAATGAAACTTTGAATTTCCTTATATACGTAACTAGTAGTGAGAGAAAATTGGTGTTTGGCACTCCATAACCCTGAAAAGGCGTGACAGGTTGGCGTGTGTCAGGCATGTGTCAGGCGGAGTGATGCCAGCTAAGATTGAAATCTTCACGCGCCAAAATCGCAATCTTATCCCTTAAGTTTCTCCGATTCAGATATGCCTATTCGTAGTAGTTCTTCGAATCTGAAAACAATCATAAGAAATACGAACCAAACTTTTTGAAAATCACAAGGATCTTCGTGCAAGAGTGTGCCAAAGATAAAGAAATAAAGCAAGTTATCTAAGGGGTTCTAGTGATGTCATTAAAGACATGAAACAGTTGGATCTCGAGCAACAATCTCTTCCTTTGGAGTCAAGAAAGACTCGAAAGTGTCTGTGTGGTATCCCGTTGAATTACGATCATCTGTTTGTTGAGAAATAGTGAAAGGATTTTTCTCATTTAGGATTAACGGTAGCTTCATCTTTAACCAAACTCCGAAACTCAACATAAGTCCAAACGTTCGGAAGAAGTACTTGTCTGCCCAATGTCTCCATAAGAACAAGTATGCTTTGGAAATATTTGAGTGGCTGGATAATATAGAAATCTCAAAAAAAAATAAAAACTTGATCTTATGGGAAGAAATGTATTGGGTCTAGAACATTTTATTAAGATCTCGCAAAAATAAAATAATGAGATTTCAAGGTACGAACCACTAAGGTGGATTCACATCAATTCCATGGTGAAAAGCTAGAACAGAAGTTGTGTAACCACAAACCTCAGTGGTAATCTCTGAGAGTCTCAAGGGTTATGAGTGTGAAAGCGAATGTGATATGAAGAAATGTTAAAGGTGGTTCCGAAGGTATAAATGTACCTCTGCTGTATTGCGAATGACTAAGCAGTCAACTCTTAACTCAGTATGAAAAGAGTAAGGTAGCTTAATGACTTATGTGAATATTAGCCTGATTGGGAAGAAACGATTGGTATTATCAATTCATTAAGGCTTCAAACATAGAGTCTCGGAGGCTTCGGACAACATGCAACAACATGCTTCTAGGGACACTTAACTAGTGCAAAGATTTGGAATTAAATACCCGCCCCATCATTCGTAACTAAGATCATGATATGTTCCTCCAATCCTGCTCAATTATCTATTATTTTGGGTATTTGAATATTTTTCTGAAAAAGAAATTAAAAACAGAAAATATTTTTGTATTTTTGATTTTTTTGAAAAAGAAATGAAAAATAGAAAAGAATAAAATAAAAACACATTAAAACATACTATACACAGGATATATGAAGTTGTGAACCACCGAATGAACAGTGGTCTACGAGTTGCTCCGAGAGTTCGTGCCCATTCGCAGTATGAACAGTTGACTCCAAATCACTACGAGCGTTCGCACCCATTCGCAGTTTAACCAATATCATCCGAGTGCGAAGGGGGTTTCGGAATAGAGTCTGCTTCTATCATACCTAAGCCTTGTAGAATTCGATTGAAGGTTTGTTCAGGTAAGGCCTTCATAGAGATATCAGCCAGTTGATCAGCGAATCTCACAAAGTGAATTTCAACATTGCCATCTTCCACGTGATCCTTAATGAAATGATACCTCAGTGCAATATGTTTAGTCTTGGAGTGCTGCACTAGGTTGTGGAAAATGCGAATTGCACTTTCAGAATCGCAGTATAAGGGGATTCGCTTCATATTTATCCCATAGTCCCTTAGCTGACTTTGGATCCAAATGACTTGCGAGGTGCATGAGGCGGCTGCTATATACTCAGCTTCAGCAGTTGATAAGGAGACATAGGTTTGCTTTTTAGATTGCTAACTGCCGAGTTTGCCATCAAGAAATTGACATTATCCAGTTGTACTTTTCCGATCAAGACCGCATCTGCCAAGATCAGCATCTGAGAATGGTTGCACAAAGAACCATGAGTTGGATAGGTACTAAATTTCGAGCGAGGAGGTTCGTTTAAGATATCTGAAGATATTCTTCGCATCAGTCATGTGGGGTTCACGAGGATTTGCTTGAAATCTTTCACAATAGCAAACATAAAACATAATGTCTGGATGACTAGCTATTGGATACATCAATGAACCTGTCATTTGTCGATATAGAGTCATATCGGTTGCTGGTGTGTCCAAAGACGGTGTTAGCTTCGTTCTAAATGCCATTGGAACCTTCACCTTAGAATCTCCCACCATTTTGAACTTCGCAAGTAAGGTCTTCGTATAAGCCTCATGATCGATAAATATTCCCTCTTGACTCTGTCTTATATTCAAACCAAGGAAAAAGTTAATCGGACCCATTGAGCTCATCTCAAACTTAGTTTCCATCAACTTTCGAAACTCAACAGTTAATCTAGGATTAGTAGATCCGAAAATGATATCATTAACATAAATCTGGACGATCATCAGATGGTCACCATCTTTCTTGTGAAAGAAGGTTGGGTCGACCAAGCCTTGTTTAAATTTAGATTGGCTTAAGAATCTAGTGAGAGTTTCATACCATGCTCGTGGAGCTTGCATCAGACCATACACAGCTTTATCCAAAATATAGTAGTGGTTCGGATATTTCTCGTCTACGAACCCAGGTGGTTGTTCCATATAGACTGTTTCTTCTAGTTCTCCGTTTAGAAACGCACACTTGACGTCCATTTGATAGAATTCAAAGTTCTTGTGAGCTGCATATGCTAGGAAGATATGACTAGACTCCAGCCTTGCTAATGGTGCGAAAGTTTCCTCATAGTTTATGCCTTCCTCTTGGCAATACCCTTTTACGACTAACCGAGCTTTGTTTTGTATCATATTCCCTTATTTGTCAAGCTTATTACGGAACACCAATTTGAGACCAACAACAGATGCATCCTTCGGAGTAGAAATGAATCTCCAAACCTTGTTACGTTCAAACTCATTGAGCTCCTCCTGCATTACTTGCACCCAATAAGAATGATCAAGAGCAATCTTAACATTTTTGGGCTCAATTTTGGAGATAAACGAATTAGACATGCAAAATTCCATTTTGGAGAATAGTGCAATATGATTCGGCTTTTGTTGTGCTCTCGTAAGAACTTCTAAAGATGCTTCTCCGATTACTTGTGTTTTAGGATGATCTCTGGTCCATTTGGTCAAAGGAGGGTAGCTTGGATCATAGGATGGATCGAATTCAACATTCACGTCCTCAAATTCGGACTGAACATCTGAATCGTCATTTGCATTCGCATTCTCCCCCTCGAATGATGGATTTGGCTCTTCGTTTGAAGCTAGATTCTCCCCCTGAATTGGACTTTTGTGGTTTACCTGAGGAGTGGAATCCTCCCCCTGAATAGGTGTGCTAGGTGTTGAGGTCGATTTAGAACCCTCCCCTTGAATTGGAGCTTTTGTAGCTTGTGATTGAGATGGAATATTAGAGTCTTTCAAAATGGGTGGCGTGTTTTCAAGATTCTTCACAACGTCATCGATAATCTTCTTTAGTTCATCTTCCTTGTTATCATCTGCTTTGGATTCCAAAGAGATTGCCTTCTTTGTCTCATCAAACAGGTTCATGAATTCCTCGTAAAGGTTGGAATGAGGAATCATCATCGGATTGGTCATGGAAAAAATCTCATCTGATTTAGAGTTAGCCTTCTGATACTTCTTTAGATAATAGTCATCAAAGGTTACATAATAGGTTTTCTTCTATCTTTTTGGACTTTTGGTTGAGAGTCATATATGCCTTCAAAGTCATAGAGTAGCCTAAGAAGATTCCTTTGTTTGCTTTCACATCGAACTTGTTCCTTTTCTCCTTTGAATTGAAAATGAAACACCTGGAACCGAAGACATGAAAGAACTTAACATTAGGTTTTCTTTTATTAAGAACTTCATAAGGGGTAATGGAGAATATTTTATTAAGGAGAGATCGATTCTGAGTAAAACAGGTTGTGCCATTAGCTTCTGCCCAGAAGTAAAGTGGCAAATTCGCAAACGATAGCATGGTCCTCGCAGCTTCGCACAGAGAACGGTGTTGTTTTTCAACAACTCCGTTCTGTTGGGGAGTGTAAGGAGCAGAGAAGTTGTGAGAAACTCCCTTTTCAGTCAGGAATTCTTCAAACACGTGGTTTTTGAACTCCGAACTATTATCGTTGCGAACATTCCAAACTAGCTTTTCCAGTTGAAGCTCAATCTACTTGATAAAGTCCTTAAGCTTGGAAGTAGCTTCAGATTTATGTTTAAAAAAAATAAACCCATGTAAATCTGGAAAAATCATCAATAATAACTAAAATGTACTTGTTACCACCAATGCTCTCGATGGCAGATGGATCACAAAGATCTATATGTAAAAGCTCAAGTGGCTTGATCACTTTGGTGTTTATAATTATTGAATGAATCTTCCTGCTCTGCTTCCCAAGTTCGCAGGCTGCACAAAGATGTTCTTTCTTAAACTTTAGAAGTGTCAAGCCTCTCACATGATCACCAAGCACGAGTTTGTTGATATCCTTGAAGTTTAGGTGCGAGAGCCTTTGGTGCCAGAGCCAACTCTCATCCGAAGGTGCTTTCGTAATAAGGCATATGGTTGGCTTTCCTTTGACAGGATTCAAATTCAACGGATACATCTCACCTTTTCTCTTGGACTTTTGAAGCATTGTTTTGGTCTTCTTTTCTATGATCTCAGATCCTTCATCATCAAACGACACTTTTAATCTGGTACATACAACCAATTGAGATACACTAATTAGGTTATGTTGTAGGCCCTCTACATAGACTACCTTTTGAATGGAGAATTCCCCATTCGTAATCATGTTGTATCCCTTGATTTCTTCGAGTGAGTTATTTCCAAATTTGACT
Source organism: Lactuca sativa (assembly GCF_002870075.4). Classification (NCBI taxonomy): domain Eukaryota; kingdom Viridiplantae; phylum Streptophyta; class Magnoliopsida; order Asterales; family Asteraceae; genus Lactuca; species Lactuca sativa. The sequence continues at coordinate 373,541,380 of NC_056626.2, forward strand.
CGTCCACCATCCTTCAACGATCTAAATTCGCTTAATTCTTCTTTCCTTCATATCATGTGACGTGAGCAGCCACTATCAATATACCATTCAGAGTCAAACTGCTCGTCAAGAATCACCTTGCTGATCACTTTCTCACATTCGCTGATCTACTCGGAGGCAGGTTTAGCAACGAAGCATTTGTCTGAAGTCTTGCCACCATCAGTGGCATATCCTCTTTGCTCCAAAACATCATTGCGAACCATCATACACTTTCCCTAATACTTAGGGAACTCAGCCTTCATAACAAATCATTCGCCATGTGTGGGTCTGCGAATCTCTTCATCCTCTGAATCAGTCGACTACACTTCAACTCTTCCAAACTCGTCGTCATCTTCCTGCACAATAAAAGCAGGCTTAACATTATCTACGTTATTCTTCTTTTAATCTCTTCTAACTTTCTAAGATAGTAAGCCTTGTCATCTTCATCGTCTTTCTTCTCATTCATTCTTCTCAACATTCACTCCTTGGCCAAATGATTTTTTTCGTGACAATAGTTGCAATCATAGCCGGAGTCTCTCATCACCCTTTTTTCCTTCTTCACTTCATCATTTTGAGTGTTGTTGATGCTTTCATCCTTTTCCTTTTCAAAACTATAATTCCCCTGCCAATTTCTGTTTTTGAGACATCCAAAGTTCTTTTTGGCGAACCTTTTGGGATTAAACACCATTAAAGCATATTCCTCCTTAAAGAGCTCACAATCAGAGAGATCGGACTCCGAATCATCTTCTGTAATCTGTTTGCCCTTCGCAACTAGGGCCAACAAACTCATACTAGAAACAACTTTCCCTTCCTTTGTTACTTAATCTTCTTGGAACCTAAGTATTCCCACTAATTGCACCAAAGAATAATTCTTGAATTGTTCGTGTGCCTTAACTGTGGAAACAACCGCCTTCCACTCAGGTCTTAAACCATTCAAAAAGGTAACCTTTTGCTCAATCTTTTCTCACCTCAGGTTGTACTTAAGCATCCTGCTCAAAAGATGATTAAAGAGATTGAAAGTCTGATCAAGCTTTTCGTAGACTTCTGGGAAAAAGCACCAAACTCAGAAAGAAGTAACGTTTGAACAGAATGTTCAAGATCTGCATCATTGGAATAAAATTCTTTCGACCTGTCCCATATTTCCTTCGTAATCTCAAACGAACTCACCAATCCAAACGTGTATGGTGGTAAAGCGAATTTGATAAATCTTATAGCCTTGATATTGCTTAAAAGCTTATCCTTTTCATCTTGAGTAGCATCATAACCTCAAGAAGACGAGCATTATAATCAGCTTGAGTTTTAACAACCTTCCTGGTACCAGTATGTGAGACCGTATGTTGGGTCATTACTTCCCATATCAACATACCATGATCTTCAAGAGCAAGCACATAGTTTTCAAAATGCGTCACCCATACTTCGTAATCTTGTGGAAATAAAATAGGGATTATGGTTGTGGAACCAATACTGCTGGAGTGGTTGATGGATAAAGTGTGAGGATCTTCTGAATGAATGTTGTTGATTCACTAAAAACCTGCAAAGAATTAGATGTGTAAAACTTTGATTGAGTTTAGGTTAAAATAAGGATCAAGATCCAACGTCTACAATCGATGAAGACGGCTAGAACAGATCCAATAAAAGCGGAAAACCCTAGAACACTTGACAGAAGAATTGCGTATGGTTTACACAATCTCCTGCTCTGATACCAATTGTTAGAATAAATAAGAGTTGATTGAAAGATTCTTAACAGAAATGTAAATCAAACAATGAATGCAATGATCAAAACGGTTTCGAATGATTAATAATCAATGCCTTAAAAGAGCTCAATGAAGAACTTCTACTATAAAGGCAAGTAGGGCAAAAGTACAATCTATAACCTAATATGATGCATGCATGCACTATATATAGTCTAACCTTACAAACATTAAAGACCGGGTGGACAGGACCAACCCATTATAAAATGGACTATTATAGTACAAAACGTAATTAACACAACACTAAATATCCCAACAAAAGGAACTAATTAAAAGTGAAGGGGCTGTTTTGTAATTATTTGATAGTTGGTGTTTTGGGCTCTTGGATCACCCTTATTGGGGTAGGACGAAAATCCCTAGAAGATTCTTGTAACACCGTAAATTTTCAAGCAAAATTTTCATTTTAAAAGCACATTTATCTCATTAGAACAACCATAAAAGAAATCCCAAAAGTATTAAGTTATCAAAACACATGTTCCAAAAACTGTTTATAACATAATCCAAGATCTTCCAAAACATATCTCCAACTCGTGTATGTTTGTGTACAATCAAGCCGATGCCTTCCCATGATCCTGAAAGGTACCTAAAACACATAACACATAACACGGTAAGCACGAAGCTTAGTGCGTTACCCAAAATACCACACATGGCTCATTAGCCTCTCATGACTATACTCAGATAAGACCCTCCGGTCAATGTGTCTCAGTGGAACCCTTCGGTCCCACAGCTCGGATGGACCCTCCGGTCCTAACTCAGTAAGCTCAGAATAATACACAACATAAATCACAAAGACATAATGCAGGATATCACAATACTCAATATAAACACATAAGACACTCCAGTCACACAAAGGTTACCAATCTAGGTAAGTATGGTGAGAAGACTCACCTCGTAAGCAAGCAAGTAAATAATCTCGTATACGAATCTCGAACTAGCCTCCACCTAATACATAAGATTATTATCTCTAATGAGCATTTAATTCACAACTTTAAGTAAACTAGGTTATTCTCTCTCTCTCTCTCTCAAACTCTTGGAATGGGTAAAAGACCATTTTACCCCTCCATGGTCCCCACGATCTCTGCCTTGACCAAACCCTAAAGTAAAAAAAAGTCAACACTTGAGTCAACAGTCCATGATGACCTGACTCGCCGAGTGCATCTATGTGACTCGCCGAGTCCCCATTGTTCCTTCAGAAATGACGCAAAAACCCAACTTAACTCGTCGAGTTGTCTCATCAACTCGCCGAGTCCATTCAGTCTGTATTCTTATTTAGTCATTTTAAGTCAGATCCACCACTCCAAACTCTAGATCTAGTCTCCTAAGGCTCGAATGTCATGTAAAGCTTCTATCTTTACGTTCATGCATGACATATTTTCTCCATAATTCCAATTCAAGCTCTAACAAGGGTTAGATACACAAGACCTTATCTCTAGCTCAATAAAGTTCAGGTATTTGGACTCACAAGACCTCCTACAATGCAGATATGAGTTTTCAATCTCAAATCATGATCAAAGGACTCAAATGACACGAAAAGGATGGGAGAAACCCTAGAAACTCCCTAAACCAAGATCTCATAAGGAAATGATCAAGTTAGCATCTTTTTACCTCCAACTGAAGCAAAACTCTGATGAATCTCTAAATCCAAAGCCTCCTCTTGATCCAAGCTTTGATACTCTCCTCTTCTCCTTCAAAATTGCACTAATAACCACAAGATTAGCTCCTCTCTCACTCTCTAGCTCAAGTGGACGATTAGGGTTTCTCTCAAGGGTGTAAGGTGACTGGTGAGGTGGAAATGAGGGCTTAAAGCCCCTTAAATAGGTCAGAAACCCAAGGATTTAGGGTTTCCTCACATAGCGACAACTTGGCAAATCGGCTCTCTGACTCGTCGAGTCGGTCATTAAACCTATGTGACCAATCCAACTCTATTCCATGAGTCGGACACACAACTTGTCGAGTCACTCATTAAATCCTAAAAATGAGTAAACAAATAAATAAAATGAAATACCTAGGAGTTGGGATATTACAATTCTCCCCCACTAGAATCAGATTTCGCCCTCGAAGTCATGCTTCGGAAATAACTTTGGATACTGCTCACGCATCTCGGTCTCTGACTCCCAAGTCCACTCGGATCCCTTCCAATGCTGTCATTGGACCTAAACCAGGGGCACCTCTTTGTTCCTTAGAACCTTCACCTTCCAATCCAAGATCCCTATCAACCTCTCAATATAATTCAGGCTCGCATCCACCTGAATGTCCTCTAATAGTACCACCGCCGTCTCATCGGCTACACACTTCCTCAATTGGGACATGTGAAAGGTGTTATGAATCCGACTCAAATTTGTAGGTAGCTCCAGCCAGCAAGCTACCTTACCCACTCTGGCGATCACTCTGAAAGGACCAATGTATTGGGGCCCCAGCTTGCCCTGTTTCCTGAATCGGATCACCCCTTTCCATGGGGTTACCTTTAGGAGGATAAAATATCCAACCTAGAACTCTAACTTGGATCGTTGCCGATCTGCGTAACTCTTCTGGCGACTATGGGCTGTCAATAACCTTTGTCTGACCTGCTTAATTTGCTCATTCGTCTTCAGCACTATCTCAGTGCTACCCATCACACACTGACCTACCTCTCCCCCAACAAATGGGAGTCTGACACCTCATCCCATATAAGAGCTCGAAGGGAGGCATGTCAATACTGGAATGGTAGCTGTTGTTGTAAGAAAACTCATCCAAGGGAAAATAGGTGTCCCAACTTCCTCCTAATCCCATAACACATTCACGTAGCATGACCTCGAGCGTCTGAATCGTCCGCTCATTCTGCCCGTCTATCTGCGGGTGGCATGCGGTACTGAAATGCAAACTGATACCCAGCTCCTCATGAAATTTCTTCCCAAACCTGGAAGTAAAACTCACATCTCGATCTGACGCTATCGAGTTCGGCACTCCATGTCGTGCTACCACCTCTCTCACATAAATCTCGGTCAGTTTCTCTGCATAAGAGTTCTCACTAATAGCGAGGAAGTGATCACTCTTCGTCAACCGATTTACAATCACCCATATCGCGTCAACCCCACGCGCGGTCCTTGGTAGCTTGGTGATAAAATCCATCAAAATATGTTCCCACTTCCATTAGGGAATCTCTAAAGGTTGTAGAGGGCCATGTGGACGTTGGTACTCCGCCTTAACCCGCCGACAGGTCAAGCACCTCTCAACTACCCATGCCACGTCCCTCTTCATACAGGGCCACCATGTAATGCTCCGATTCTCAGGTACTCCGCCTTAGCCTCCTTTGGCCTCTTTACAGTCTTTGAGAGCCCCTTAAAACCCTAATTCGTGTGTGTGTGCCTTGTTGTGGTGTTTGAAGCTTGGAAAAGAAGATCTTGGAGGAAGAAAGATAAGAGTGCAAAGGAAATTGAAGCAAGGAAGGAGTGGGAAGCAGGATTTACCTCAGCTAGCATCCTTTGGAGGTATCAAAGTGCCATTCTTACTTCCCTTTCTCCATTTTTTGAGTTTCTAGGGCTTTTAATGGATTTTTAAGTTGGTATGATGAGCTATGGGCTAGATCTGAAGTTGTAACTTCAGATCTGGACCCTCTTTGGATTCTAGAAGCATAAAGTCATAGTCTTGGTTGTGATTAAGGTCCCTCTTGAGCATGAAATTCCATTAAGAACTTAGAATAGAAATTTAGAGCCTTTATAGTCATGCATGCACGTAAAGTTTGCAACTTTACGTGATAGGCATGCCCTAGAAGCTTGGATCTATGAGTTGGAGTCACTACATGGCTCAAAATATGTCTGTATGGAGGAAAAGGACTGAATAGACACGGCGAGTCACAAAGTGAATCGGCGAGTCACATGAAGATGACCATGAGCTCGACGAGTTAGATGAACAACTCGGCGAGTCCGATGAAGATCGCCATAAGACTTGACGAGTTGAAAAACAACTCAGTGAGTCGGATGAGTTTCCTCTGGGATATGTATGCGTGTGTATCCGTCGAGTTGCAAGGAGGGAACTCGACGGGTGACCTTAAGTTTGATCGAGAATCAAAGGAACTCGACGAGTCACTCCGATGAATCTGCGAGTTGGAATGTACTTCAAGGAACTCGGCGAGTAGCCAAGGGTACTCAGCGAGTTAAGGTCAACATGGACTGTTGACCTTGACTGAGGACTTTGACTTTGACCAGGGGTTGATTAGTAGGTTATGGAGTACCTTATAAGGTTAAGGACTTATGAGTATGATGTACTATGATGATAGGTGGTGGAACTTGTGTCAAGTGATCCGAGCGTTGGAGTTTACCTTTCGTGTCGACATTTGCGAGGTGAGCTATCCCCACTATATCGATAGGGTCTACGGCACCCAGACCAGCCCTTTAGTTTTTATTGTTATGGTATGCTACATGTGGTTATGATCTGTTAGATTGGAATCGGGGTAGACAATATGTTATGCTCTTATGATCCGTAGGGATTGGTATGTTACTGACCTGCTAGGTCAGTACTCTAGTTACAGGAGAATTCTATGATTGATGATCAATGTGACAAATATGTTTGATGTTTGTATATGCCTGTATATGATAGAATGCGCATATGGTTATTTTTTGGTGGTTGGGTTGAGGCGGTCCTTCTTTGTGCTGAAGGCCAATATACCCTATGAGCGGTCTGGGGAGACGGTAGGCCCACGTGGCAGACCAGTCATGCCAAAGGCTCGGGATAGATTCAGACAGACTGTAGGCACGGTAGGGAGGTCCAGTCAGGCCGATGGCCCAGTATGCATGATGATTGATTGATTATTATTGATATGGTATTGTCAGTGTGGTATTGGTACTTTGGGGGTAGATTACTAAGCCCTCGGGCTTACAGTTTTCAGTTTATTGTTTCAGGTACTTCAGGAGATCATGGAAAGGCGAAGGCGTGACAGTACCGCTCCTCATCCTTATGTTATGATTTTTGGGACACTCTGATGGAAAATGATTTGAAAACATTTTGTAAACAATGCTATTTGGTTTTTTTATTTATGATCGAAAAAGTTTAAATTTGGCGTAAAATTTATGGATGTTACACACCATTAATCTCTCTTACAGTCCAAATACATCTTAGTGGCCCCCGGATGGATGGAGAATCTCGATCTATGTGCCTCCTCCATCAGTATGCGTCGTGCTCCACCTGTATAGGGCACCAAAATCCGCCCTCTGAAAGTCATAAGCCCACGATTGTCCGTCACAAACTCGGAAACCTGCCCAATCACCTGCTCTCTCTTGCGGTTCTCCAGTCTCACGGCCTCCACCTGGGCCTCTCGAATGGTATCTAAGACTGGATTCATCACTATCATCCTCATGCACACATCTCAGATCAATGCACTCACTGCTCTACGGCTCACGGCGTCGGCTACCACATTAGCGTACCCGTGCCAGTTATTTAAGATAGCCTCATACCGACCCGGGTCCCCCATGACGAGCGGTAAAGAACCACATCCCGTCACGAATGAATAACCATACACGGATTTCGGAATCATATCCCATAGATCATGTAAAAGGAAGAATACAATGCAATAAAATAATAAAAAGACAAAAGGTGCACCTCCATACAGACTGGGTAATAAACGAAGAATCGGGCCAAGCCATGAACCTACAGAACCACAAAAGGCCTATAAAAACTCTCAGGATCCTGGTAACCAAGTATGAAAGAAGAAGGGAAAAAACACTATATACAATATCAAAACAATTCTCATATTCGTAATCTAACTTGGGCGTCAGAGAGCAATATTGGAGTCTAACCCTTAGTATGGCTTCCTAACCCATCAACTGTTTATTTTACGCATAGCATATTCCTAGATGCTTATTAGAAAAAATCACTAGATCAAGAGCTAAACATGCACCTGGAATTCACCATAACAATAGGTACACTAGAACATGGATGAATCTTTCCATATCGAAATCCTTGAAGAAGATGAACAAGAATGTGAGGATAGGGTATGCAACTTTGATTTCAAATTTGAAACTAAACAAAGAAGACAAGAAAAGAAGAACAACCAAATTTCAGCCCCACTAGATCCTCAAATAGTAAAGAAATATAAACGTTGATGAGTTAGAGGGTGATTTTGAAGTGAACTTTTTTTTGGTACGCCTAGTTTGTCAACATCAATGTTACATGGTAGTAAAATTGTGAAAGTAATTTTAAATAAAAATTTAACGGTATTAGGTTAATTGGTTGCATGAATTGGACATATAATAAAACCTTGTATGTTTTATATAAAGTTTAACATTATTGCATAAATTGAGAAAAAGACAATACTTCCTTGCATGAATAAGCAACTAATCCTTCAAACTATGTTCTTGAAAATAAAAGATATTTTAAAATAATTGTCTTCCTATTTTAATTTAGTTTTAATATTTTAAATTTAAATAACTTTTTTTAGCGAAACATGAACCATGAATTCATTTTCAGTTGGTTACACATTTTCTATTTGCTATCTCGAACCCCATAATATTAAAAAAAAATGTAATTAATTTTATCTATTTTTTTATATATTTTAAAGATTAGATTTATTTTTAATTATTAAACTCTCCAAGTTATCCATAGTGGAATGAAATGGTTATCTAAGAATAAATTGATAAAAAAATAAGAAGAAATTTATTTCATTCATCAATTTAAAAAAATAATAAGATACGATTTCTAATAATAAGTACGTTCAAAATAAATTACATTATAATGAAAATGAGATTCAAAATCGAATCTGATATGGAAAATGACAACATATTAGGGATTTTAAATTGAATATCGTAATCGTCTCCTCAATTAGATGTATGATAGTATAATATATCCCTATTAATCATCGTATATTATAAATGAAACATTTTTCCTTTCACCATATTCATTTGAAATTCCCATGACTTTTCAATTTCTTTCTAATAATAATTATAAGCTGGTTAATAACGTTAAATAAATATCAACCCTAAAGTGTAATCACATATAAACTAAATTTCAATATTAAAATAATATATTTACTTCTACTTATTAAGTGATTTTTGTAACTTTTAAAATATTATACTTAACCATTATCATTTGAAAGATACAATTTTGAAACAATTTGTATAAAATACTTAAATTATTAATTTGAATATAACATTACAGGGTCAAATTAAATATAAATTTTAGTTTAACTTAAACAACTCAAAGAATATTTTGTAAATAGTTAAAAGTGATTAATTGTAGTGTTTTTCTAATAATGATTATAAGTTTGTTAATAAAGTTAAATAAATATCAAACCTAAAATGTAATCATAAATATACTAAATTTTAATTTTAAAATAATATCTCTACTTCTACTTATAAAGTTATGTCTTTAACTTTTAACATATTATACTTAATTTATTAGATTTAATATGTTGTTGTATGTAAGTCATTATAAGTTTAAAGCTACAACTTTTGAACAGTTTGGACAAAATACTTAAATTGTTATTTTAAATATAACATTACAATGTCAACTTAGATATAAATTTCAGTTCCACTTAAAAAACCAAAGAATATTTTGTAAATAGTTAAAAGTGATAAATTTTAGTGATAAATGCAAAAACTAAATTGTAATATCAATTTAACTAAAATATTTCCTAAAGATATTTTTTATAATCGTTAAAAGTTTTTAAATAAGTAGCTTAAAATAACTTACAATAACAATAGTTAAAAATAACTCTATATAAATGATTATATTGTTACCTTTAAAATCAAAAAACAATGTTTGATGTTTTAAATATTTATAGTGATAAAAATTAAAATACTAAGCAAATAAATTTTGAAAAATTAACAACTATAAATAACATTAAAACATATATTATATTTAATTTTATTTATGTATAACTCGCGGGTAGAAGTCATTCAAACGATTGAGATTACGTAGTTATAATAAATGTATATATTATCATATAATTCAAAATAATCAATACATTATATCAATTTAGTATACGAATTATTATATCAAATTTAACAACAACGTTATTGCTATAATAAAAAAACATATATTTGTAAAGACTTTAACTGTATACGTGTTTCTGCGCAACGTGCGGGCATTCACCTAGTTAAGAAGATAAAGGTAAGTTGTTAATTTAACTTTAGGTTAAATGAAATGAGGAGAAAACATGTGGCAAAAAATTGATTCTTTTATTAAGATAGTAAGATGTATACATTTATTTCCCAGCAAATGGAAAGGCGTTAAGTTATGAAAAGACCACATTGTTATTTTACAAGATTTTACTCTTTTAGATTATTCTCATGGCGTTGAGGCATGGCGCCATGGCGACGAGGTGTAGCTTCACCGTCAAGAAAACACCTTTAGTGTCGCTGTTAGGTGTGACACATGTGATGGATTTAGGGGGGTTCGTTTGGATGGATCGGTTTGATCCGATCCAATCAAGTGAATCCGAATAAATTTCTGTTTTTAAAACATTGATCCAAATAGTCCAAACTAAATTTAAATCCGATCTGATCCAACCTAATTACAATTATGTTGGATCGGTTTTTATAATTTGGTTTTTAAGAGGAAAGACATTTTAAAAAATATATAATTTGAATATTAGCAAAATCTATAAAGAATTTTTTTTATAAATTATAATTTATAAACAAAAAACTTTTGATAAGAAGTAATTTTAAAGTATTATATTGGATAAAAATTTCTAATAACTAAAAATAATAATTTAATAAATTTATAAATTGTTAAAGATACATATGAAAAATAGATAATAAGTTGTTATTCGGTTTTTTTGGATTATTCATAAACCAAAACCAATCGTAAATCCAAAAGAATGATTCGGTTTTACTGAAAAGCAATCCAAAAATCCGAATATCCGAACCAAATAGTCTGATCCAAATTGTCCAATTGGACAATTCGGTTTTATCCAAATAGTGAACAGTCCTAGATGGCTTGTCTATGTGTGCCATGACCCAATTTTTTTTTTCAAGACACGTTTTTTTTGTCGGGCATGAAACAAATGAATTTTTCTTAACTTTTTGTTATAAGGTATCGATATAACATTTCTAAAACGGTGATATAGTTTATATAAATCTATAATTATTGACTTTTTTATGTATACCAAATTATCAACTTAAGTCATGGCTTGAAAAATGCCATAACTCGTAGGCTTGACTAGCCGTCACGTCATAGTGGTCACGCTTCATGCTATTTAGAACAATTCGACACGCTTCATGTTAGTTTTCATTTTGAAAATCGTATTCTTAAACATGCATTCAATGATATTTATTCAAAAAAAACACATAATTGTGAGCTTCAAAAACCAGGAAACCAGTAAATTGAGAGTTTTCAAGTTAAATATTGTTAATTTTAGTATATTCGTTTTCACTTAATACATGTCTCCATTATTTGCACTTAATATAAGGCTTAAGGGAATGACATCGCCACAACCCTCGCTAAGCTTATGTGACATCCTCGCTACTACACCCTAACAGGTTGCCAAACTCATTTGCTAAATCTGGTACGCTATACCCTTGACGAGAAGAAAGAGAACAGGTTGAGGAAGAAAGTTGGTCCATCTCACCTTTTGATTATTCTAGCTTTATATACTTGTACTTCCAGCTTAGCAACTTGTATTTTATTTTAAAGTTTATGTTATTTAAATATTTAAATAAACATTTAGTTGATTAAAGAAAAAAAAGTTTTTAAACACATCATCACTCCATATCATCATATTATGCTTAGTGTCCAAAAAAATATGACGTGACAATGTTTTAGCACATGATATCAAATGCTACCACTTCTTTTAGCCTAATAGTTTGAGGATAACACAAAAAAAAGTGCTTCACAAAAACTTAACCATTTTGTAAATTTTACACTCATAAATTTTTTGTTCTTGTGATTGTCAACCAACTTTATAACAATTTCAAATTGAAATTATTAAGTGTACGGGTGTATTACTTGGACTGTAGATTGTAGAAACAATATGGGTCCTATAACTTAAATGGTCATCAATAGATGGTTGATGGTTGTAGAAAACTCATTGAATTTAATATTTTATACTGGAAAGTAAAATAAAATATTACTGGATGTTTAATAAAATATATTAACTAGTGAAAAAATAATAGACATCTGAAATTTAAATATATTTAGGGGAGTGCAATTAGATACTATTATTGAATAGAAAACACAAAATCAAAATAAACACTTAATAAATAATAAATATAATAAATAGTTAATACGAAATGCAAAATAATTAATAAGTCACCTCTTCCAATGAAAACTAATGTTATACCTGCCCATTGGTCGATTTGGCGGATTTTAAAAAATAAATCAATTTTATTTTTTACAAATTGGATGTAGTTTCTAACATATTTACTAAAAATATTTAGGTAAGTAATAAAAGCTTTTTCTTACTAAAAAATAAGTGCATTGTCCTTGAATCTCATCAAATGGGCTTTTCTTTACACCTTGTTGAAGTAAAGAAATAAAACTCATAATAAATAAATCATTATCAATATAACTAATTGTGTAAAGATATAATTATGAAATCCTTACTATTGCTGAAAAATGGGCAATACATTCAGAAACACTACCACATGCAGCCACACATAGAAACATACACATACAACTACACGCATAGTCATGCACACATACATAGACAATACCATAATAGAAAATTAAAACTAATATGGATTTTTTTTCGAAGAATAAAATTACAAAATCATTTATGATACCATAGCAACATCCATAACCCTTGACCTCATGCACCCTTTAATATTGTCAAGAAGGATCTAAAAACAGGAAAAAAAAAAGATTAAAGTGCTGAAAAAGATATCGTATATTTTCATAACCGTCAAAAAATGATTATATTTATTTCAAGAAATGATTAAAATGCTGGAAAAAGATTAAAAAATAGGATGTTATGCCTTGTGTTCAACTTTTTGTTAATCTAAATTTAGTTAAAAGAACTTTTTTTTTTTAACTATCAAAAATAGCAACTTACTTTCCTTTATTGTTTATTACAAGTTACATGCATTTAAAGTAGGATGCGATAACGGACCAAAAAAAAAACGATTTACGGTATTCTGAAAGTACATTTCTATAACAAATAAACTTATAAAATGGTAATAGTTAACCGCCACTTATAAAAACGAGAGCAATTTACAACTTTGGTATATGTGTATCCAAAACCAATATTTTGGAAGTACACTGCTATAACAAAGGAACTTATAGAAGGTTAACCAGGGGCGGATTTAGGGGATCATCGGTGGCACCGACAATCCCTAACTTTTCCGGCCGTAGTGAAATTTTTTTTTGAATTTTTTTAAAATTTTGATTTTTTCTATTATCGTGCAACCCCTAGCTTTCCCGTATAACCCCTACTGTAAAATCTTGTGTCCGCAACTGAGGTTAACAATTAACCAACACTTATAGAGCACCATCTCCGGTCACCAAAATCAAGTTCTACGTATCATCTTTTCTTTACTAAAATCTAAATTGTAAAAGGAAAAGAAAAATAAAAATATTAAGGGTAATATTGAGCCAAAGTGTTCCTTGAATAACACAATAATATTGAGCCAATATTTTTTTTTCAACAAAAATTCCAGAAATTTAAAAGATATAAACAATTATTTGGAATATGATAGAAATAAGGTGAAATTACAAAAAATACGCAACATACGTTATTCTCGCTCTCAATATAGACAACTTACTTTACTTGTTTTATCCATAATAGCATCATACTTACATTTATTTATCATAATAGCATCCGATTTCATTTATTTTTTTCTCTAGAAACAATTGAGAGCGAGAATAACGTACTTTACATATTTTTTGCAATTTCACCTTATTTCTATCACATTCTAAATGATTGTTTATATGACAATTTACTTTACTTGTTTTTATCTATAATAGCATCATACTTACATTTATTTATCATAATAGCATCCGATTCCATTTATTTTTTCTCTAGAAACAATAAGTAACTTTCAGTTTACCTAACTAAACAATAACTAATTTGCAACTTATAAAATGTTTACAAGTGTTTTTTTAACATCTCATATATAAATATTAGGCCATACGATATCAAAAAGGGGACACCGGTGGTATTCGACGTGTCACCCTTTCACCGTCGGTGAACACCGTGCCGTGAAGGGGATTTCACCTTCGGTGGTCTTGTACTGTTGGCGAAAATTCGATTTTTGTGGGGATTTTGAGTTTGGAACGTTGCCAAACGGTTAGCAACGACTAGTTTGGCACATTTCATTTTTTTTCTTTTTTAATCTACTATATATACAAATCAAATTTCCAAAAAATCACCACACTATATACTCTCAACAACAATTTTTTCTTTAAAAATGTCTTCTTCCAACAATCTAAACTCTTCCAAACAAAATGCTCAAAACCAACATATTAACAACCCTTTCACACTTTTCAGCTACGATCCGTCATGACCACCAGCTTACCAGCCACAAATGGATGGTGTTCCTAGTTATTACTCACAGTTCCAAATTCTCCAACAATTCCATTTTCAATCTCAACCTCAAACCCAATTTCCATTCAAACTGTCATTCACACCTTCAACCAAACACAAAGAACAACAACAACCTCAACAACAAAAGAAAGGGAAGGCCGATCCAAAAAGATGGACACAAAAAGAAGAAGTTGAGTTAGAAAGGGCATGGGTCGACATATCTGAAGATGGTGACATGGGAAATGGTCAAAATCATGATCAGTTTTGGTTACGTATCATGAAGCGCTTTTGTTGGGGAATGGGTCGAAATCCAGATTATCGGACCTCCGACCAATGTAACTCCAAATTGAATCTTATGAACAAAGCTGTCACACATTGGAATGAAATTTACACAAACTTTGAAAAGCAACAAGCTAGCGGAGAAAGTGAAGCGAGTTTATTGAAAAAACACACGCTACATTCCAAGATGATATGCAAAAGCCTTTTAAGTTTATTCATGTGTGGAAAGTTGTCAAAAGAAGCCTTAGGTGGAGGGAACTTGTAACACATGAAGAAATTGCAAATCCGCCAAAAAGAAGCTGGACATCTTCATATTCGAGCTCACAACAAGTCTCATCGGATGGTCACGTAGGCGTTAATCTTAATGATGATAACAACGACACTGAAGAAATACGTCCGCCTCCTCCTCCAATGGAAAGGGACAAAACAAAAGCTCGAGCAAAAGGAAAAGGGAAAGCGACATCTTCAAAATTTTCAACCGGAGCCGAACGGTCAGCCAGATTGGAAGAAATGATGATACAAATGACACAATTGAATTCAACTTTGGAGAGGTATATGGCCGAAACCGTTCAACTCACCGAGTATTCGTTGTTAATGCAAGATGTGAGGTACCTCGACACCGAAGATCAAGAAGCGGCAAGAATTATGAAAACATTGATTCGGGAAAAATATAATCTAACGAGACGCAATTGAAAATTCGATGCTTTGTTTTTTTTATAGGTTTTTAAATTTTAACGTCATGTTTATTATTTTAGGTTTTCAATATAATTTTACTTTTCAAGTTTTTTAATTTAATTTTTAGGATTTTTCAATTGTAATTTTTAAGTTTATGTTATTTTAAATTTTAGTATGGTTTTAAAAAAAATTAATATTTTTCTAAAATGAAATTAAAAAAAAAAAAAAAAAAAAAAAAAAAAAAAAAAAAAAAAAAAAAAAACTCATAGGCACGACACCACACTTCGTAGGTAAAAAATAATAAAAGTGTAAAAGTCTATGTAACGCCTATGTGGCGCCCTTTTACCATTGGCAAAGAAAAACATGACACCCCTTAGCTTTAGACAAGACCAACCGAGAGCTAGAACAATTACAGTTAAGATAAAATACATGTGAAAACAAAGAAACATCTTGCAACAATATCTAATGGGCTTAAAGGTGTAAAGTGTGAGGGGGCTTCTTTATACAACAACCTTCACACTAAGTCGAATTTTCCATGCTATTTGATGAAAGCGCTTGAAAGTGAGAGGGTTTGAGAGCAAATAAAATAGCAATGTATTTCTCTAAAACTCCGTAGCAACATCAACTTTTAACAACTTTCAAGGGATAAGTTAAACTTCATCGTTAACATCTTGCAAGAGTAAATTAGATTGATCTTTCCTTTTGGACTTGTAGTCTTCAGATCTAGCCACCAACTTGTTTTCTTGATTTAAATTAGCCAACCCATGATAAGCTTTAACAAATATAAACCAGAAAATGAAAAATATTGGAGAGAGATAACAGAAGACAAATCTTCAAAGTAGAAACACTATAATCAAAATTTATAGGGGATTGTGGTTGCAACCATAACTATATTCCTTCTATATACAATTTACCCTTGAAAAACAAATTCAAATCATATGCATTATGCGGGTAAAAATGGCCATTTTCACAAAACAAAGGTAATAAGGATTCATTTTTACATCGCTTAACTCGGGTATAATTTTATATTTATATTTAGGATACAACTTTAACTTTATAGATTTGTCAACTCAATAACCATTTATAGAAAAAAGGTGCATGTTATGGAATTTGGACTAAAAGTAGAAATATATATATATATATATATGTGTGTGTGATTATTTGTTGCACTAAGTTTATATATTACTAATATGAAAATAGATCTCTACTCCTGTAATGTTTATAAACAAATTGATTTTGAAATTTAGCACATGAAAAGAAATCAACTAATGAGACATGACCTTCTGAAGCAATATCTTCATAGCGTATAGTAGCCACCGTCACCTTCAAAAGCATCAAAAGCCATAATACACATCAAGTTCTATTTCAAATTTTATTCAAGGCTACACTCTCCTAACATAATGATTCAACTTTTCTAGAAAAAATACTTATATGTATACAAAGTTTTATTTATCAGAAATCTTGACTCTTGAACCTTTTCACCTTAACCACCATCATTAAGCTTACCAATAAATGAATAAATGAAAGAAAATAGTACACCACCCTGCAAAATTTTAATAAGATGTTTACCCAAAATTAAAAATAGTCAAACTGTCTCATAACCAAGTTGGCTAGAATAGAGTTTTTTGTAAAAGTAGGGTGATGTTTAAACTTTAAATCAATTGGTAGAAATAGGTTTGTTCGGAAAACCTTTGCAGAAATAGGTTGTTTTTTTTTAAAATGGGTCCACCAGCTTTATCAATCTGACGGTCCTAACTCGTATTTCTGACGTTTCTAATTAAAAATTATATATATATATATATATATATATATATATATATATATATATATATATATATATATATATATATATATATATATATATATATATATATACTAGGTGTAAGACCCGTGTACTACACAGATTTATTAAAAATACAAATTTAATATCAATATCAATTTTAGAGCTCTCATTAATTATGACATTTATTTTATTATAAATATATCAATTCTTTTTCAAAAAATATTTATTTCTCTCAATATTATAACCGAAATAAGTTATGATATGTGAAAAAATCAGAAAATTACATGTGGAAATAAACAAATTCTAAAAATCTATTAAAATGTCATGTGTTCAAATCAATGAGGACATGACATGTGGCAGAAAATGAGTTTTATTTATTAGTATAGAAGAGATCGGGTCAAATTTTTGGAAGAGATAAGATTTCAAAGCTAATCAGATTAAAATTTAATATTATTTTATTCATGATTAATTGTACTTTACGCTTAGAGTGTTGAACGTTTTAAAAAAATAATATTATTTTATTGGATCTATTTATAGAAATAGTAGGATTTCTTTTATAAGTTAGTAGATATATATATATATATATATATATATATATATATATATATATATATATATATTTCTAACCTTCATATGTTATAATGTTATAATTTTTGCCCTTCAAAATTTATCTACTTTTTATTTACCTTTTTTATTATTGAAAACACCAAGTTTTACCACTGTTATTAATTACACACAATTAATTTATTTAAAGTATATAATTATAATTTATATATTATTTTTAACAAATTAAATAATAAAATATATCTCATCAATAACTTAAAATACACAACAATATTAATAAAAGATTAATTAAAACATTAGAAACTGTGTGAAATGTCTGGAATTAATGTTTGAAATGTGCTTAATTTATTTAAAGTGAATAATTATAATTTATATATTATTTTTAACAAATTAAATAATAAAACATATCTCATCAATAGCTTGAAATACACAACAATATTAATAAAAGATTAATTAAAACATTAGAAATTGTGTGAAATGTCCGAAATTAATGTTTGAAATGTGTTTAATTTATTGTCAAAAATGTCCGAAATGTATTCCTAATGATATAACTATTTAAAAATATAACAAATGACGCAAAAACACTATATTATAATTTTTTATGATTTTGAAACTATATTTTTTAAAAAAATTGAATATCACATTTTCCAATTTTGTTCCATATTGACCTTTTCATTTTTGTTCGATGGCACAAAAGACACGCCGTTTCCTCCTTTTTCGACTATGACATCATATTATCCAATTTTTTTTTTTAAAATTCATTTTTTCATTTTTTTTTGGCGATATTGACATTGTATTTTCCAAATCACCATGAGAGGTCTCGATAAAATAGTCAATATATAACAAAATTAGAAAATACGATATCAAATTTTAAAAAAAAATAATGCAATGCCAAAATTAAAAAAATAAAACATGTCATCTTTTGTGTTATTTTCTTTGAAAAATAATACATAAATTGTAATATTTGCTATATATAATTAAACTTTATGTATTATTTTTAACAAGTTGTATCATTAAATATATCTCATCAACAAATTCAAATAGATATCACCGGTGAATATATTAAAATGTTACAAAATTACATTATCAAATAAAATAAAATAACAATACAAAATAAACATCAAATTTAACTAAAAACTATATTATAAGAATTGTAAGGGCGGGTTTTTTCATTATGGTTTAGTTCGAAATATGAGAAAATCTTGATTCCGAAATGTTCGATATGTATACTCTAAAATGTCCAAAATATACTTCTATAGTCTGAAAACGTGTGAAGTGACGGTAATTTATAGTCAGAAACGTCTGAAATATATATTCGTAAGGGAGATAATGTGGTTTTATTAATATTGTATTCCAAGCCGAGCGGTATCAGGTGGTATCCTCCTTTATTGAGGTCGAGTGTTCAAGTCTCGTCATGAATATAAGTGAATTTATGAATAGATTCTATATTATATTTGCCGGTTTAAAAAAAATACTGTAATTTAAAGCTTACTTCTTATGATATTGTGGTTTTAAGATCTTTTATTCAATAGTGGTATGTATTTAAGATGTATTTTATGACTTGGTTTGTTAAAAAACAATATATAAATTATAATTATATATTTTAAATAGATTAATTATTCATGATATATAATAGAGCTAAAGTTTGAAGTTTTATATATTAAAAGAGGTAAATGAAGAGTAAGATCAAATTTGAAGGGCTGAAATTATAAAATGTTAGTGTTGAATATGCAAATACATATCATTATTTAGTTACATCGTTAGTAATAGGGGTTATAACCGATAGAATTGTGGGTCCTATTTCTACAAAGGTTTTTTAAACAAACCTATTTCTACCGACTAATTCAAAAAGAAACCTATTTTTACAAAAAAAAACTCGCTAGAATATAATAAATAAAACTTATCTATGCATCTAATAGACTTTTATTAAAGGTTAATATTAAAATGACAAATCTGAAAAAAAAAATTGTTTACGGAAGCAAAGGCAAAATTACTATCAGTAACATTACCTTTTAATGTCTTATTGAAGTATTCCACATCAAGACTTTCTAAAAATTCTTTAACTACACAATCGAATTTGGTTATAAAAGTTTGGGTGTAGATAACATGGGTGGTGATATGGCAACAACTCATGCTAAATCATCATTTTTTATAGGTTTCAAGTTACAAGCTACCCTAAACATTAACAAAAAAATTTGTAACTTTGTAACTATTCTGAGTAAAAAAAGCATGTTGTCTTTAATGATAGAAAGAGCTATATTAAAATGAGAAGATAGCTCACCAGCCTAGATCATTCATATAAGGCATGTCTCAAATAACACCTTCTGTATGTCACCACTACTTAACAACTCCACCACTGAAGCCATAACTTTTGGCTAGAAAAATGTGTATCTATTAGATGTTTTCCATGTTATCTAGTTAAATGAAAGAAAATAATGATGAAAGTACCCTTGGTTCATGATATATGGTGTGGAGGGAGTCCACAAGAGGATGACAGAATAAGGTCAAGCAATGATTCTTACCGAATGCAATAAGTGGAATATTGTGTTCTATTGTGTAATCAAATGCTTGTGATACTAACACCATATTATTAAGCATCCAAATTCAAGATGAATTAACTATCAAAGTATAAATTATAAATTATAAATACATAAATACATTTAAAAAAAGGTGAGAAATTCCAAACAAATAATAATAATAAAAAAACTAAATTTTATGTTTTCAAGTAGCTATCACAACTTTTACACCTCTTGATGAAGCCTCCCTTAAAGCCTCGGCATTTGTAGTAGAAAATTTTCTTTTGCTATTCAGAAGTGTACCTTTATAGTGATTTATGACTGTAAGGGTAAAATAATCGTTTAGTCACATTCAGATGTTTTATTAAGAACATTTGAAGTAAATCTCACCATCCATGTCACATAAGATATAACTGAATTTTGGTTCGTAGAATCGAAGACTACCGACTTTTTCCCTTCCTTTTGACAAATCAAATGTAAAGCTTAGTTACAAATATAGAATTGTACTTAAAACTTGAAAAAGATATGGAACAAAATTTTAATTAAATTAAAAATACCATCAGAAATCTTTAGTAAAGGGGCTTCATCAGATTCAACAGAAGATGCACTTTGTATCAATCCTTTTCCTTTCCATCCAAGATTCTTCAAAACACATGAACATACGGAAGATGATTGAGCAATGGAGGATGATAGTAGAGAAGAGACAAATGTAGACGATGACACACAGGAATAGCGAATCATCATCATCTTCTCGTTGGGTTATACTCAATTCACCTGTATCAATAATTAATAAAAAAACCCTAAAATCAGAACCGTAACATGCACAAATCAGAGACGATTACATTAAACTAACATCGTAAAATTGGAAAAATGAATTATGATGTAACATTTGGTCCAGGTATAAATCAACTTTTATGTATAAATCTTAATTGGGGTGGCCACAGTGTGGTGGAGCATCACCACGATGTGGCAGAGCGTTTTGTAACCAGGGGTTTTGAATGACCACCACGACGTGACGGTCTATAACCACGACATACTGACGATTTAATAAGGAACCCTAGTCTTCAGGCTTTGCACCCCTATTTAAGGGAGTGTGATGGTAAGGGTTGCTCACCCTCAGTCTCCATCACACTTTCTCAGCCTCCAAGCAAACCTTAACCTCCAAATTGCTTTTTGAGCCTTTGGTGTTGATTTTTGGGTATTAGAAGAAGAAGAAGAAGGTGACATTTGGGCTTGGATTCAACAAGGGACTCTTCTCATCTTCTTATTGTGCATCTTCTGGACTTTTGTAAGTCCTCAAATTCCATGCTTTTTAGTTCTTTGTGCATAGATCTAGGTTTCTAAGCCTTATTCTTCATGTTGGGACTTAGTGGAGAGTGTTAAAATTTCATAAAGTTGCCAACTTTATGGATCCCCAGAGTCCCTTTGAGGTTAGGAGTGTTGGATCTAGAATTTCTTAGAGTTTTGAACTCTTGCATGTGATCTTGGACCTTTTTACTCTATTTTGACATAGTTTGAGTTCAAGACATGCATGTCTATAAAGCAACGATTTTTATGGTTCATTGGATGAGAGAATGCCTTATGGGAAGTTTGAATGGTTGGTTTGATGAATTAAGAGCTTATTGGAATGAGCTAGTCCGAACAGTCACCAAGGCGTGATGGATGGCTGCCATGCGACTGTTTTGTCCTCTAGTCACCACGACGTGGCTGGAGCTAACTATGACGTGGCGACTGGCTGAGTTGACTTGTTGAATTTGACCTTTGACTAGGGTTTGACCAAGTTTGACCTAAGGGTATTTTAAGTGGTATTTGAGATTGGTCATTTCTTGATGAATAGGTGACTGGTTGAGCTGACATTCAGAGTTGTATCCTATTCAGAGATCTTTTTCAAACTGGGAGGTGATTTTTCCTCACTGTACTTGCGGGTTGAAGGCACCAATGTCGACCTACTGAGTTATGTACCATGGTTCAAGGAATGTTGTTATGTTGCATTGATTTGTTAGAACTGAGTCCTGGTACATAGGATGTTATTATCCGGTAGTGATCGGTAGATATGCATGTGAGTCTGTTTTTTGACTATATAATTATATGTCTGTTGAATATATGTTATATGTTATATGTCGACATAGTATGGTTGGGTTGGGACTGTACTGCTTCGTGCGGCTAGTCAACGAACCTGGGGCAATCCAACCGAGAGGTTGTGGGCCAGGGTAATCCAACTGGGAGGTTGTGGACCCAATACGTTATTTGTAGGACAATCCAACCGAGAAGTTTTGGGTCAGGGTAAGCCAACTGGGAGGTTGTGGCCCCAACATGCATTTTGTACATCTGTTTGGTTGTGCTATGTGGTACTTTGGGGGAACTCACTAAGTTTTGACTTACTGTTTCAGTTTTACATTTTAGGTACTTGGGATGACCGGGACAATGCGAATGTGTGATCGTATACATCCTTCAAGGATATGTTTTGGGAGATTTTATGATATGTTGATTTTGGGGATATTTGTATGGATACTTGATTTGATATGGTTTTGGTTGAAAAGAATGGTTTCTTTTAAGTTAAAAATGAAAAAATTTATCGTGGTTTTTGAAATGTTACACATGAAGGAAATTTCATTAACATATAAAAACAACTAAAAGTTGATACGATGTATTTGAAACAACCGATCAATCCAAAAGATGAATGAATCGAAACTCACGTTTCAACGAAAGCAAACAAAGAGATTCGACCAGAAATTTTAGATGATAGTGAGGAAGAGGCGAGAATTGGGGTAACATATGTCGGGAATAAGATGTGGGAAAATAGGAGCCCTAACATGATACCATGAATCAAAAGCTCTCCCTCTGTAATTTGTTGGTATAAATACCACCAGATAGTAGTTGGAGGAGCAAAAAGTCAGGGGAACGTGGGAGGAGGCGGTTCTTGACTGATTCAACATGAAAAGTTATCAGGAGGTTATAGAAGGATACATGGGTATTGAGAAATGAGGGAGAAGAAGAAAGAAGTGCGCCAATGAGCTAAAGCCAGATGAAACCTCCAATTAACGGTAAATACATAGTTATTACGGTCCAGATTGAAAGTTGGGGGAGTTTGAAGGGTTGAGATGTGTTGGACGGTTATTGATTCACCGTCGTCAATAATATAAAGAATAACCTTTGAATTCTTCAAGGTTATTTCAAATAGTAATAAACTATAAAATTAGAGATACTCTTGCAAACATTTTAAATGAGAACTTTTTCAAAAGGTTATTACTATCTAAAATAACAAAATAACAAATATAGGTTTTTATTAAGTGTATATTTTACTTTTTTGTTATGCATAAATAACCCTCTATCATTCGATAATATTTAATTTCACTCCTCTAGATATAAAAATTTCAATTTTTTATTACGTTTCACTAGTTAGTTTATACTATTAAAAGATTCAATAAGATTTCATTTACTAAATATTAAATTTATAACAATTATATAATATTTTCAATATTATATTTATCTTTAAAACTATATATATAATAATTTATTCACTAATTAATTTATATTAAGAAATAATTTTAATTTTATTAGAGTATAAACATCTAGCAATATATTTTTATAAAACATGTCATATTACAACGTGCTTAACAAACAAAAGACCCTTTATAGAACACTTTAGAATTATATGGATATGAAAAATTGCCTTTTAAAGAGGTTAACCATCGGTGAAGGTTTTTAATAATTAGTTAAAGTCAACAGATAACTACTGTTTTGACAAACATAATAAGTCATAATATATGTTGACCGTTGTGGATGCTTTTAGGGTTGTTTTACAAAACTAAAGGTTCAAAGAATGAGAATGTAGGGTTCCTTATCCTCCGGATGTCGTATCAAACGCGCTGAATGTGATTGGTTTCATTAAGAGGCTATCAAACAACCTTTCAAATGATTTCAACATCTTAATGGTTTAGAGAAGAGAAGGTATGGTTCCTTAACCGTTCAGAGACTTTCTCAAGCACGTTGGATGATTCCATTTACATGTTATCAAACGCCACCTTGATACATACCAAAGACGACAAGTGAAAGTATAAACCCTAAAACGTTACAAAGTGTTTATTCAAAGTAGAATGCCTAAATCAACAATTACAATGTGAAATACTATAGAAACGAATCACATTTTGGTCTCGAGAAAGTAAGTTGAAGAAACGGCTAAACCATCGATGTCATAAGTGCGAACAAGTCTCTGTCTTTTTGTAGGGGATTTGGGTTCGACCCAACAAAACTCTAAATGAAAAGACTTGGCTTCACTCACTTGTTTTCCCACATCACATGGACACCCCATGTACATGCCTCCCGGTAATAATGTGATTTGATAGCCACCATCATATTTCACCAAGTTACCCGACATCTTGCCTGTCCATCGCACATTTGTGGATACATTTTTGTCCTTGTATGTTGATGTTTGATCCTGTTTACCATGATTTGTTACAGTTTTAGTCCCTATGCTTGTAACTTTTTATCGGTTTTGATCCCAAAAGAATCGGTTTGCAAATTTTGGTCCTTATGTTGATGTTACAAAATTACATAAATGGTCCATGTGGTTTAAAATATAGACCAAAGGTATTTAACCGTAAAAAAATTTTAACAGTGTTAGCCATAAGGACTTATGGTGCAATGTTTTCAAACTACAATGATCACCGGTGTCATAAAGCTCTCATAAGGACCATGTGTGGTCTCTTTTGTAAACCACAGGGACCATTCATGTAATTTTGTGTAATGATATTTAAGCTTAACTACTCAGCTGTTAATTTATTTTGAATGACCATTTTATCCTTGGAACAAAAATGAAAAAACTGTAAAGACTTTGGGCCCAATTCGTAATTTTCTCGTCATTTTATTATTTAACTATTTTCTAAATTTAATGTATTTTATTTTTAGTTATATATTAAAAGATTTAAAATTTTATTGTTTTACGTTGGAAGAATTGTTTTGCAATTTTGATCCTGATGTGGTGATGCCGATGTTTCATAATGATATTGGTCCCTGGATCGTTAAACCTACCTACTCAAATTAAATTTGGGTAAATGACCATTTTGCCCTTGGAACAAAACTGAAAAAAAAGGACTACAATAGGGGCCAAATTTGTAATTTTCTCTTTATTTTATTATTAAACTATTTTCTATAACATATTTTATTTTTAATTATTATAAAATTAAAAAGTGAGTTTTAAAACTATTTTACATTTAAAATGACCATTTTGGACCATATTTGTAATTTTCTCTTACTTTTAAGTATCTTTTTAACGTTTTCGGACCCAAAAAGAATAGGTTTGAAATTTTTGTCAATATTTTAATGTTTCATAATGGCTTTCGTCCCCGAATAGCTAAATTTAAATCTAACTACTCAGCTGTTAATCTTTTTAAAATGACAATTTTGCCCTTTGGACCAAAACTGAAAACAGTATACGATATACCACAGGGACCAAATTTGTAAATTACTCTTAAATAAAACTATACTATTTTCTAAACTATAACGTATTTTACATTCAAAATGACCATTTTTCCCTTGGTCAACCAAAACTTTTTTTTTTCTTTCTATATTGCATGTACTAATGTATTCAATACGATGATATAAATTATACTATTAAAAATTCATTTTTTTTTTTTTTTATATATATATATATACTAATTCAAGAAAAAATAAACCTGGATTAGCTGACCCTTGTCATCAATTTCAAGTGATGTCACTGTGTCAGCTTCAGCATCAGTGGCACCATAAACACCACTACGCTTTGTTACAGAGTGACCTTTCCATGTTCCAAGATGCTGATTGATCCTGTTTTCTTTCTCCTGATATATAAAGAAAAAAAACAAACACAAGAATTCAAAAGAGAGTTCATATCACTTGAAATTTGATAATAATAATAATCATCATAAAGCCATGAAAATACCTTAGAGTCATCAAGAAAAGGAGGCGTAACCACTCCAACACCTTTTTGTTCAAGAAAGAGGATAAGCATCTCAACAATACCTTTCGGATCCATTATATGGAATGCTCTTGCTCTCAAATCTTTGTCTAGTGAATAAAGACAGTTTTCACATACAATAGAAGGTAACTTAGAAGGAAGCTTCAGGTTTCTGCATATGGTAAATATAATAAAAGATAAGTTACAAGCAGATAAAACAAATTGTAACACTAATTTACACCATTAAAATACTCACTTGGGTGATGCTTCTCCAATGTCATCTTCACCTAACACTCCTTCTCTTAATACTGTTTCTAACATGCCTGCTGTCTGATACCTTAATGCAAATGCTTTCTCTTGGGGAAAGAAACCAATCTGTAGACTAATTACAGTGGATATATTTAGTAGGAGAAGATATCAAAAGTGTTGGAACATTTCAAACTAGGTATTTGTTTATACATAATCTAGATGCACAAATAAAAAAACCTGTTGATATTTTTCTGCAGTAAACATGTTGGTTTCTTTGATTTTGTACTCTGCCCATTCGGCTTCATGATCTGTTTTGGAAGCTGAATAGCTTGATGAAGATGATTGTTTGATGTACAACCTGAATTTGACAATGGGAACCATGGTTAAGTGAGTAACACATAGCACACACAATGCTAGCTAACAAAGCATCCAATATGAATCAAACCAATCAACTCATCTTGAGCTTGAATTAGGTATGTTGCATTTCTGTATTAATTCTAAGATACAATTGTTCAAGAATCATAAATGTAACATTCATGTAATTTGAATAAATCAATTTGATTGAAGAAGAATCTTACGTCTGAATCAAACTAATCAACTCATCTTCACCATAAGATCCCGCGGATAGCCTGGTATCCACCTTATGCATCAACTTCCCCGTTGAATCAAATTGCTGATCAAAGCACGATATAATCATCTAATTAATAACAAAACAACTTCAAAAACCAAAACAGATGATCCGAATTGTGATACCGACGTGAAAAGAACCGGTCCAGTTCCCCAAATTGAGTCTGATGAATCGCTTAAGAGCGTCGATGCTCATCGATTCCTGATTTGTTTTTTGAGGATTATTATACGAAGTCGATGAAGGAGACGTTGCGTTGGTTAACAATGACGTTTTGTGAGGAATTGCTCGACGGTATGGTTTAGGGTTTATGAAAACTGAATTGACCGAATTACTACTGCTGCAAAAAGCACCAATCGGACAGAAGGCTGCCATTCGAGTAATCAATTGAGGCCAATTGAAATCTTTGAGTTTTGGTGGAAGCGTAGTTCGTTGTGTTTGAAGTTATGTCGGAAGATGCACTGAAAGCATTTCCATACCACCAACAGATTTGCAAATATCTTATCCACACTAAAATCTGTTCCAGCATGTTTTTTTTCCAGCCGTTTTATGTTTTTGTTTTATAGCCGAACAATGTTTAGTATATTGATTTAAATATTTTTTCGTGATTTATTTTTTTTTTGGCGTTTATTTTTTTTTTGGCGTTTAAAGGATACGAACTTGTGAGTTAATTTTATACCTATTTATGTTTTTGTTTATAGCCGAACAATGTTTAGTATATTGGTTTAAATAGTTCTTCGTGATTTTTTTTTTTGGCGTTTAAAGGATACGAACTTGTGTTTTACTGGTTAATTTCATACCTTTACCTATTTTTGAAGGTTACACTGTCTTTTTCACCTGCCAACTAAGCAGGTGAGTCAACAATGACTCAAACTCATCGTTGCCACGTAAGCCAAGAGTCTAAGCATAAAACCGAACTTCGTCTTCTTCATCTAAGAGAAAAGCAAAAATACCCAAACCTTTGGTTCCTTTGTGTTCTTCATCAGAACTCGAAAGACACCTGACTAACACAACCTTCGTACCTATTAATCCGAACCCAACACCAAAATCCCCAAAGACACCTGATTCCCCCTTACTGATATCCTAATTACAACTTCAATTCATCGTCATAAAACCAGTGAATACACGACCATCATCACCAACTGTTGCCTATGCTAAAAATAAAAGAAATAAACAGAAGAAACATAAAGGCGATTCAGCGAGAAAAGGGAGGGGTTTGCGATTCAGCTCAACATGATCAGATTCAGCTCAACATGCTCGGATTCAGGTTATGGCCAATCGAAGGTTGGCATGAGGTTTGTAACCCAATCGAAGGCGATTCAGTGAGAAAACGGGCAACCACCCTCTTGAAACTTCCCGTTTCTCCCGCAGTGAGCACCAAAGCATCGAACAATTCCACTGACAACACCGTCGGGAGTTCCAATCGCCCATCAAATTGGAGTATCCAAGTTCTGTGACGATGAAACTTTCACACCTTCGAGGTTCAGGTGAGTGGGAGGTAGTGCAGATCAATCTGGTATGAGAGGCATCAAGTTTTCTAGTAATTCATTTGGAGGAGGTGTCGGAAGTGGTGGCTCACCCTTTTCTATCAACGACGGTAGTGGTGATGTATTCATCTTCTTCAATGGGGGTTCTCAACCGAACTCCATTAGTCTACATAAATCTATCTTCGATTTCGATTTCTTGTATCACCACATCATTATTAACTACAGATGTTGGACGATTCTTGTGGCAGATGATGGTGGATTAGTGACGGTGTTGGAATACAGGTTAAAGGGAATAATATAGGCGGTCATCGGTGGAAGGAAACGGGGAATTAGGGCTTTCCGGCAATGTGGGGATGTGAGAGAGAGAGAGAGAGAGAAATGGGGGGGAGAGAGAGAGAGAGAGAGAGAGAGAGAGAGAGAGAGATCTTAATTGATAAGAGACTTCTGATGAGGTGACATTTTTTTTAACTTTAAACCTGCTGACTAGGAAGGGGTTCACCAGGTGACCCCTTCATTTAAAAAAATAGACTTTTTAAACCCTAAAAATATGAATTCGTACCCTTTAAAGGCAAAAAAATCACAATGGACCATTTAAACAAATATACGAAATATTGTTGGGCTACAGTGACAATAACCCTTCCTATAAACCCTTCATTATCTATATATATATATATATATATATATATATATATATATATATATATATATATATATATATATATATGTATGTATATAATAGAAACATTTTTTTTCATGGATTTCATTTGAAACTTCCATGCATTTTTCTTTTCATCATATTCATTTGAAACTCTCATGACTTTTCAATTTTTTTTCTAATAATAATTATAAGTTGGTTAATAAGATTAAATAAATATTAAACCTAAAGTGTAATTATATATATAACTAAATTTCAATATTAAAATATGTTATGAGATTTTATGAATGAATGGTTTTATTTAAAATGTGGTTTCAAATGTGAAAAATTGTTTTAAATTTTACGGCGTTACAGAGTTCTTGGATATGAGGCAGACGACGGAGACTGTGGCGGAGATCACCGCCAAGTTCCGGGAGAGGGCATTGTTGGTGCCCCAGTATGCGGGTGATGAGGACATGAGGAGGACACGCTTCCATGATATGCTACGAGCTGATATTCGGGAACATGTCAGTTTTTCAACTTGCCCCACCTTGGACTCTATGATTGCCAGGGCGAGGGAGAGAGAGATAGATCTGGAGCACATCCGGAAGAGGAAGTTAGAGGAGGGACAGGCAGGAGGGGCTTCGGGGAAGAAGCCCAAGGGATCAGATGGTAGGCCGAAAGGCCAGTCAGGACCGAGCCGCTGCAAGAAATGCGGCAGGCCTCATGACGGGGCGTGTAGGTTGGGATTGTCGGGCTTCTATAAGTGCGGCAAGACGGGGCATTTCAGCAGGGATTGTACCGCCCCTGCACCTGTGATTCAGACATCGGAGTTGCTGTGTTTTCACTGCAACCAGAGGGGCCACAAGAAGGCCAATTGCCCCCAGTTGACAGCATCAGCGCTGGTTAAGGCGCCGGCTCAAGCTGCCCTGCGGATTACAGATGGCCGGCAGGGCAAGGCAGAGGCTCCAGTGGTGAGGAGTCGGGCGTTTCAGCTGACGGCAGAGGAGGCACGCGCCGCACCTGATGTGGTGACGGGTATGATTCTTTCCCTCTACTTTATTTTTATGATGTTATGATATTGATATGTGCTCTATGTATATGCATTAGGATCGTTCCATGTGAACGGTATACCTGTCCAGGTGTTGTTTGACTCGGGTGCCACCCGATCATTTGTTTCCCTTGCGCTTAGCAAGAGGTTTACTGAGTCTTCGGGCATGTTGGATTGCCCTTTACAGGTAGAGATTGTCGATGATCGATCGATGCGAGCGTCAACAATAGTCAGGGATTATGTCCTAAGGTTATTTGAGGAGCGCTATTTGGTGGATTTGGTTCCCATCCCTTTGCAGGGGAACAAGGTGATTATAGGCATGGATTGGTTGAGCCCTAATGGGGCGATGATAGATTGCGCACAACAGCTAGTGCGGGTCAGGACCCCAAGCGGGGGAGAGTTGGTGATCCACGACGAGAGGCCACAACGTGGACCTATAGTATGTTCAGCAGCGAGAGCTAGGCGCTACCTTCAGCAGGGTTGCGCGGGATATGTTGCGTATGTTATGGATACCCGGGAGACGGGTAAGGCGACGGTGAGCGAGGTTCCAGTGGTGCGAGACTACGTTGATGTGTTCCCGGAGGAGCTTCCTGGAATACCTCCGGAGCGTCAGGTGGAGTTCAGGATCGGCCTAGTTCCTGGTGCGGCTCCGATAGCAAAGGCACCCTATCGGTTGGCTCCTCCCGAGATGCAGGAGTTGTCTACGCAGCTGCAGGAGCTACTAGACAAGGGATTTATTCGACCGAGCAGTTCACCCTGGGGATCCCCGATCCTGTTTGTGAAGAAGAAGGACGGGTCGCATCGGATGTGTATAGATTACCGGGAGCTGAATAAGGTAACGGTGAAGAACCGTTACCCACTCCCAAGGATTGATGACCTCTTTGATCACCTGCAGGTAGCATCTTGGTTCTCCAAGATCGATTTGCGTTCAGGTTATCATCAGATGAGGGTCAGATAAGCGGATGTACAGAAGACCGCGTTTCAGACGCGCTATGGCCATTATGAGTTCGTGGTGATGCCGTTCGGGCTCACCAATGCTCCTGCCGCGTTCATGGACCTCATGAACCGCGTGTGTAGACCGATGTTGGATCAGTCTGTGATAGTTTTCATTGATGACATCTTGGTTTATTCCAAGACGCAGGAGGAGCACGGGGAGCATCTGAGAGAGGTTTTGGAGACCTTGAGGAGGGAGAGCTTGTATGCCAAGTTCTCCAAATGTGAGTTTTGGTTGCGCGAGGTACAGTTTCTTGGACATCTCGTCAACCAGAACAGGATTTCAGTAGACCCGACCAAGGCGGAGGCCGTGATGAGGTGGGAGGTTCCGAAGTGTCGATCCGAGATTCGGAGTTTCCTAGGATATACAGGCTACTATTGGAGATTCATTTAGGATTTCTCCAAGATAGTCGTACCCCTGACACGGTTGACTAGGAAAGCCGTGGTCTTTTGATGGGGGCCTGAGCAGTAGGCAGCATTCGAGATTCTGAGGCAGAGATTGTGCGAGGCGTCGATCTTAGCCCTGCCCGAGGGCGTAGAGGATTTTGTGGTATACTGTGATGCGTCGATCTCAGGCTTAGGCGCAGTATTGATGCAGAGGGGGCATGTTATTGCTTATGCCTCGAGGCAGTTGAAGCCTCACGAGGCGAACTACTCGACGCATGATTTAAAGTTGGGGCGGTGGTTTTCGCCCTCAAGATTTGGCGGCATTACCTCTACGGGGGTCGATGTACCATTTACACGGACCACAAGAGTTTGAGGTACCTCATGGATCAGCCGAATCTTAACATGAGGCAGCGTCGGTGGTTGGACCTGGTGAAGGATTATGATTGCGAGATCCTTTATCACCCGGGGAAGGCCAATGTGGTGGCCGATGCGCTTAGCCGCAAGGTGGCTCCGATCAGGGATATTTGCATGAGGATGACTGTGGTGACTCCTCTGTTGGAGCATATTCGGGAAGCTCAGCTGGAGGCTATGAAGGAGGAACATCGGAAGAGTGAGCGAATAGTGGGTCAAGTCACCTCCTTCGATTATGATAGCCGAGG
The DNA here is from genome assembly GCF_002870075.4 of Lactuca sativa. Classification (NCBI taxonomy): domain Eukaryota; kingdom Viridiplantae; phylum Streptophyta; class Magnoliopsida; order Asterales; family Asteraceae; genus Lactuca; species Lactuca sativa. The sequence goes on from NC_056626.2 coordinate 373,573,419, forward strand.
GTTATTGACACTACACTGTAGGGTGTGGGTGCCGTATCATGGAGGCGTGCGCCAGATCTTGATGGAGGAGATGCACAAATCCTAATTCTCTATTCATCCAGGGCAACGAAGATGTATCGGGATCTTCGCCTGGACTATTGGTGGCCCTGCATGAAGCGGGATGTGGCTTGGTACGTCGAACGGTGTTTGCCCTGTAGGAAGGTCAAGGCCGAGCACCAAAGACCGCACGACAAGATGCAGCCGTTGGATATCCCGTTGTGGAAATGGGAGGATATTACGATGGATTTTATCACAAAGCTTCCCCGGACGGCGCGAGGAGTAGATTCGATTTGGGTCATCGTGGATCGATTGACCAAGAGCACCCATTTTAATCCGATTCAGGAAAGTATCTCGGCCGAAAAGTTGGCCGATATCTACATCAGGGAGATAGTGGCGTGGCACGGGGTGCCAGTGTCAGTGATATCAGATCGAGATGTGCAGTTCACTTCCAGGTTTTGGAAGAAGTTTCATGATGAGTTGGTCACTCGTCTGCACTTTAGCACCGCCTTTCACCCGCAGACGGATGGTCATAGCGAGCGGACCATCCAGACTTTAGAGGATATGTTGTGGGCATGCGTGGTAGACTTCAGTGGTAGCTGGGATACCTATCTTCTACCTATCTTCCCTTGGCTGAGTTCTCATACAACAATAGCTACCACGCGGGTATTGATCGTCCTCGATTCGAGATGTTGTACGGTCGGAGGTGCAGGACCCTGATATGTTGGGGTGAAGTTGGCCAGAGAGTCATGGGGAGCACCGAGGTGGTGCTCAAGACGACCGAGAGAATCCAGCAGGTTCGGAGCAGGCTTCAGACTGCGCAGAGTCTGCATAAAAGTTATGCCGACAAGCGTCGATCAGACCTGGAGTTCCAGGTCGGGGATATGGTTCTCCTGAAAGTGTCGCCTTGGAAAGGCGTCATTCGATTCAGGAAGCGGGGCAAGTTGGGCCCGAGATACATTAGACCGTTTAGGGTTGTAGCCCGGGTGAGCAAGGTGGCATATAGGCTGGATCTGCCAGTCGAGCTCAGCCAGATCCACAACACCTTCCATGTTTCCCAGATGCGGAAGTGTCTCGTGGATGATTCAGCGGTGGTGATGTTAGAGGACATACAGGTTGATGACAACCTGAATTATATTGAGCGCCTAGTCGTAATCCTTGACTGGAAATCGAAGGATATAAGGAACAAGAGGGTGGAATTGGTGAAGGTGCAGTGGCAGCACCGAAAGGGGTCCGAGTGGACTTGGGAGCCGGTGGAAGAAATGATAGAGCATTACCCCAAGCTGTTTCAGGATCGAGCAGCAGACTTCGAGGACGAAGTCTAAAATAAGTTGGGGAGATTTGAAGCACCTGGTTCCTGGTAGGTAAAATTTATCTTAAAGTTTTTCATTTTTAGCCTTGGACTCGGCGAGTTGTAGGTCCGACTCGCCGAGTAGAGACGGGATCCGGAACACGTTTAAGTTGGCGACTCGGCGAGTCCATATTCTGGACTCAGCGAGTCCCCGCTGTCTGATGAAACCCTAAATTTCAAGGGTTTGCACCCTATTTAAACCCTCTTATCCGCCCCCAAGCTCGCCCCCTTCACCCCAGAGCTCTATACTTCGTTCAAGCCTTATTCCTTATGAGTTTGAAGCATTTTGGTGTGTTTTCTTGAAAATTTGGAGAGGGAAAGAGAGTAGATCAAGAAGAAGAGGAGGAGGCCAAGCATCTTTGTGTTATCTCAGTGATTTCCTTGAGGTATAACTTGTTTTCCCTCTGTTTTCATGCTTATAATCCCTTTTTAGCTCCATGGAAGTCGTTATTGAGCTTTTCCCCAAGCTTGTTTGTGCCTTATGGTTTGTAATAAGTTGTTAGCCTCTAGATCTAGGTATGATTGAGCTCCAGGAGCTCAGATCTACTGCCTTTATGGAGCCATATTGCATGAAAGCCCTAGATCTACTCTTTTGGTGCATTTTGAGCCCTAAAACCTTCATTAGTGGTTATTTACATGTAAAGTTGGAAACTTTACGTGTTATTCATGCCCTAGAAACCCAGATCTATGAATATCATGAGCTGGATTCAAGCAGAATCGCATGTATAGTTTTTGCATGTGACAGACTTGGCGAGTCGAGTCGCGAGTCCTCGAGTTTTCCCCTTTTTCGTGTTTGCGGGGTGGAGTGGTGAGTCGTGGGATATGACTCAGTGGGTCGGAAGCCAGACTCACTCATAAAGTAACTCAGCGAGTCAATGCCATGACTCGGCGAGATTAAGGCAATCTTCTTTCCTCAAGAACAACTCGGCGAGTTGTTCATACAACTCAGCGAGTCACAACATAGAGTGTTCTTCGGATGAAGATGAACTCGGCGAGTTGTTCATACAACTCGGCGAGTGGGATGAAGGACTATTGGCCTTGGGTTTAGAAGGAAACCTCGTCGAGTTAACGCCTAACTCGACGAGTAGAGACGGATTTACGGTCAGACTAAGGGACAGGGACTCGGCGAGTTGGCAAACCAACTCGGCGAGTCAGGTCAACTGGCAGTTGACTTTGACTCTTGGCTGGTTAGGGGTAAATGGTCAATTTACCCTGAGGTCGGTTAGCAGTATTTGACTAAGTGTTTTGTGGGAATTATTAGCCGGAGGATTTCCGGAGCAGCAACAGCAGAAGACAGTTAGTTCCCACACCGATCAGCAGCTACTTTGAGGTGAGTTACCTTCCAGTAGCGGTAGGTCTATGGCCACAACGCCGGCCCACCAGTAGGAGTTGTATGTTAGATGATTGTCTTTGTGATAACATCTAAGTTTGCTACTACCTGATATGTTATATGCTGGCATGATATGTATATGTGATAGTAGTAGAGCTCGGTTGTCAGGATCGAATGGTAGGTCAGACACCCTAGATATGCCTGACAGTATGTGATAATACGTTTATATGCTGACATGATATGTTATATGCGATAGTGGTAGTAGGAGGGAATCGTCCCTAAGTTTCGGTCGTTAGGACCGAAGGGTAGATCGGACACCCCAGATATGTCTGATAATATGTTATGTTATGATATATGTGACAGTAGCAGTAGGGGGTGAAATAGTCCCCGAGGATCGGTTGTTAGGACCAATGGGTAGTCAGCACCCCAAAACGGCTTGACACGGGTAGTCAGCACCCCAGAACAGCTTGACACGGGTAGGTCGGCACCCCAGAATGGCCGCACTGGGTAGGTCGGGCACCCCAGAATTGCCCGACAGTATGCATGATATGTGATTGTATGGTATGTGGTATGTTAGGGGAACTCACTAAGCTTCGTGCTTACAGTTTTCAGTTTTGGTTTCAGGTACCTCTTCTTCGAAGGGGAAGGAGCTGGCGCGGTAGCGGTACATCACACACATGCTTTGTATCCCGCATTATGATATCTTCCTGGGGAATTGTACTCTGACAATTTTATGTTTATGACAATGTTTTCCCGACATGCATCATCTTTTGTGAAAAATGATATGGTCGTTGAATGATTTATTCCTAAATGTTTTGCTAAGTACCTGTTTTAAAAATGAAATTTTTGGCTCGTATTTTTGGGATGTTACAACCTAACAGAGCCGGCACAGTGCACGTACGCGGGGCGTACTCCAGCGATGACCGCCATTGAGGGACTTAACCACGTACGCGCTGCATACTCAAATTACGCAGGGTGAACGCATAGTTTTCTGAAAATCTCTTTAAGAGCTTATTTCATTAAGTTCTTACGTCCAATCTTCAGATTCACATTCAAAAATACCACTATGAGTCATAAAGTTTCCAACTTTATGACTTTGCATGTCCAATAAGTGCTTAATTCATGAAAACTCAATATCTTAATGCTTTAAGACTTTCCATACCATGCATGGAGCAAAACCAACCCTTAATACTGCATTTTTATGGCTTAAACCCCTCCTAAGGTCTGAAAGGACGACTCAGTGGGTCAAGAACATGCTGTGACATCCCCAAAATCACGACCAGAAAAGACTGGTTTAATTTATGCTTTTAAAATAATTTCAGAGTAATCCTTTGATTAAAAGAGTTGCAGAATTTGTTCCCAAAACAAAATATGATAAAAATAAGATTTACCAAAGCATTTCTTAAAGAAATATATTTTTCATTATATTACAATGCTCGGGATGTCATGTTCCGATAAATAGACCAAAAGCATAAACATTTCAATACAGACCTTACAACAGTTAAATATAACGACAGGTCTATAATCTAAAAATAACTTGACAAGTCATCCAACTTATGCTCTGGCGCCACCACCTGTAATACAAAGAAACTGAGTGGGCTAGCATTCCACATGACTGTCTAGAAAAGTCTGTGGTCGCCATCTAAACTCCGCTAGATGACTGAATCAAAAAATAACATCGAGGCCTCTCATTTGTTTATCACACATCAACTATCTACCCATGTTCTACCAAGCATATTAGTAGAGAAAAATATATATTTTTATACATAGTTTAAAACCTGTATAGCATTCTCATTCAATACATATTCCAAACAACAGATGAGGCACATACACATAACACGTATTTCATAGAGAATAAATCATATCTATGAGATAGAAGAAAGTGAATATATATTCACACCTATAACAACAAAATATACACATAACACGTATTTCGTATAAAATATTTCTTAATTATGCGTTATAAGAAAGTGACTACACACTCACTTGATCAGAAGATGATCGGACAACACTACGACTTGTAGAAGTAGTATTCTTCGGTGAAACTGGGTTCACTTCACTCACTGGGCTTCTTGCGGGCAGAGCTTCGGCTCGGAAACTCTTTTCTTCGCGGGATCTTCGAGCTTCGGTACTTGCTTCGGGTCTTAGGATGATACCGGGGCTTCGGGGTGTACTTCTTTGCACGTAAATCGAGGTAATATGAGTGAGAGGAGAGAATTTGAGCAACCAAACTCGGTTGGCCCTTCAAATCTATTTATAGGGCAAAATTTGCCTTTGCCACGTCGTGGTACGGTTTACCACATCGTGGTGGCTGGGTCGTCACTGCATGCGTCATTGCAAGTGGGTCTGACAGACTCCAGAGCTCCTGCCACATCGTGGTGGCTGACAGCTTGGGGGTTTCGCACCCCGAAATTCAGAAATTCATAACTTTCGCATACGAACTCCGTTTTCGACGTTCTGTATATCGACGCGTAGGTGAGAATATGCTCTACAACTCTCGTTTAGACTTCGTTGGCTAATTTTGACTTTATTTTTAATATACTACCTCCGTCCCAAATTGATAGTCCACTTTTGACTTTTGAAGTCTTTTTCCTTCAATTTTGACTTTAAATATTTTTGTTTTTGATAGATAATAGTTGATGCATAATATATGAATGAATTGTATTTTAAATGTTTTTTCATTGTTATAAGGTCAAAGTTGAAGAAAAAAGACTTCAAAAATGAAAAGTGGACTACCAATTTGGGACGGAGGGAGTATTATAAATATATTACTTTTATATTATTTTTAGTAGGCCGAGACAGGAAAACTCTGTTATAAATTCATAACTTCTTCATCTGACGTCCGTTTTCGCCTATCTTTTTATCGTTTCACTACTATCGATGAGATATTCGATTCTCATTTAGATTGTTTCGGCTAAAAATCACTTGATCTCAAATCGAGGATTCGGGCTGCATACTGCTAAGTCGAAACTTCAGAAAAATCATAAATTCCTCATACGAAGTCAGATTTGGGCATTCTTTTTATGCACGCTCTCAGTTTAACGAACTATACAACTTTCGTTTAGATCACTAAGGCTAGATATCTCTCTATCTTAATTTCATGTTTTACGTCATTCAGCGTCGTGCCGGTTCTGTCGCAAAACTTCGACAGATCATAACTTCTTCGTTATAACTTGGATTTTAACGTTCTTTATATCTCCGGAATCTTTGTTGCGACCACTACAACTTTATGTAAAAATATCGGGTTTATCTCACACTTAAATTTTGACGCTTATTTTATCCTTAATTTAATTATATCTTTATAAACAATTAAATAAGCACATAATTCACATAATTCACATAATACTCAAATAATTCATCTTCATTACTTCAAAAAGAGTTACAAAGGTTAACCTAGACTATTACATCAACAATAATGCCTAGCCTAGAAACGCGGGCGTTACAATTCTCTCCACCTTAGGATGATTCCGTCCCCGGAATCACACATCAACAAACAAATGCGGATAGCGACTAAACATGTCACTCTCCGTCTCCCAAGTGAGATTTGGCCAATTTGAATGTTTCCAACGGACAAGCACTAATTCGACCATCTTGCGTCGAAGCTTTTTAGTCTTTCGGTCAACAATTGCCTCTGGTTCTTCAATCAACCTCTTGTTCTCGTCGAATCTTAGTTCAGAAATTGGAATTATGTCGGGAACTTCCCCCGTGAACTTCCTCAAATAACACACATGGAAAGTGTTATGAATACCATTTAGTTCTTCTGGTAATTCGAGCTTGTAAGCTTGGTTCCCAATTCTTTGAAGAACTTTAAACGGTCCAAGAAACCTTGGACTCCACTTTCCCCTTTTACCAAATCTTATAAGTCCCTTCCACGGTGAGACTTTAAGTAAAACCGAATCCCCAACTTCAAAAGTCACCAGTCTTCGCTTCTTCTCAACATAGCTCTTTTGACGATCTTGAGCTGCTAACATTCTTTCCCTGATCACTTTCAACTTCTCAGCAGTCTGATGGACTATCTCGGGTCCCATAAACTGCTTTTCTCCAGCCTCAAGCCAACAAGACGGCGTACGACACTTTTGTCCGTACAAAGCTTGATAAGGTGCCATCTTTATGCTCGAGTGGAAACTATTATTGTAGGAAAATTCTACCAAAGGTAAATGTTCATCCAAGTTACCTTGGAATTCCAGGGTACATGCTCTCAGCATATCTTCAAGTGTTTGTATTGTTCTTTCGCTCTGACCATCAGTCTGTGGATGGTAAGCTGTACTTAAACACAACTTGGTACCAATTTCCTCTTGTAGACTTTTCCAAAACCTTGAGGTGAAATGGTTGTCACGATCCGATACAATTGTTAATGGAACACCGTGAAGCCTCACAATCTCCTTCACGTATGAATTCACAAGATTTTCCATAGACCACTTCTCATTGGCTGCTATGAAATGCGCGCTCTTAGTGAATCGATCAACGACCACCCAAATCATGTCATGACCACTTTTCATTCTGGGTAGTTTTGTGACAAAATCCATAGTAATGTCTTCCCACTTACCCATAGGCACAAGTAAAGGTTCTAAACTCCCATATGGTTTCTGATGTTGTGTCTTGACTCTCACACAAGTCACACACTCGGCCACATACTTTGCAACATCAAGCTTCATCATTGGCCACCAGTAGTAGGGTTTCAGGTCCCTATACATTTTAGTACTGCTAGGATGAATTGAGTACATGGTTTTGTGAGCTTCTTCCATCAGAAGATATCTTATTCCTCCTGACTTAGGCACCCAAATTCGATCTTGGAATACCTTTAGTCCATGACCGTTTGTATCAAACACCAACGTTTTGCCCAAATGTTCTCCCTTTCGGTCATTCTTCTCAGAAGCTTCCTCTTGAGCTTTCTTTATACTTTCCACAATGGTTGAGACAACTTCAATTCTCAACGCTCTTGGCCTCTTTCTTACAAAATTGACTTTCCGACTGAGAGCATCATCTACAATATTAGCCTTACCGGGGTGGTAAAGTATCTCACAGTCGTAGTCCTTAAGTAACTCTAGCCAGCGTCGTTGCCTCATATTTAACTCTTTCTGATTAAAGAGATATTGGAGACTCTTATGATCAGTGAAAATTTTGCACTTCGCGCCATAGAGGTAATGCCTCCATATTTTCAAAGCGAAAACTACGGCTGCCAACTCCAAATCATGAGTGGGGTAGTTCTTTTCATGCTCCTTCAGTTGTCGAGACGTATATGCTATCACCTTTTCTCTTTGGGTCAAAACACAACCCAACCCAACACCAGACGCATCGCTATAAACAGCGAAGTCTTCAACTCCATCGGGTAGAGAAAGAATCGGTGCCTCGCATAGCTGCTTCTTTAGTTTCTCGAATGTTTCTTTATGCTTATCACTCCAAGCATAAGTAGCTCCTTTGTGGGTCAAAGCTGTTAATGGAGTAGCAATCGAAGAAAAGCCTTGGATAAACCTTCAGTAATATCCAACTAATCCTAAAAAGCTTCGGATCTCTGTGGGACTTTTCGGTTGTTCCCACTTCATCACAACTTCAATCTTTGCTGGATCAACCATTATCCCTTCCTGGTTGACCACGTGACACAAGAATTGGACTTTTTGAATCCAATAATCACATTTGGAGAACTTTGCATACAACTTCTCCTTCTTCAAAACTTCTAACACTTCTCGTAAGTGTCTGCCATGCTCCTCTTGGCTTTCCGAGTAAACCAGAATGTTGTCTATGAACACTATCACAGATTTATCAAGGAATGGATTACAAACCCGATTCATTAAATCCATGAACATTGCTGGAGCATTGGTTAGTCCAAATGACATAACCAAAAACTCGTAATGTCCATATTGTGTTCTGAATGCAGTCTTCTCGATATCATGCTCTCTTACTTTCAGCTGATGATATCCTGACCTTAGATCGATCTTCGAGAAATAGCTCGAACCTTGCAATTGATCAAACAGGTCGTCGATCCTTGGCAACAGGTATCTATTCTTTATCGTTGCTTTATTCAGCTCTATGTAATCAATGCACATTCTCATGCTCCCATCTTTCTTCTTTACGAATAACACCGGAGCTCCCCAGGGCGATGAACTAGGTCTAATGAAACCTTTGTCCGATAACTCCTGAAGTTGCATCATCAGCTCTTTCATCTCCGTTGGTGCTAATCGGTACGGTGCTTTTGCTATTGGCGTGGTTCCTGGTAACAAGTCTATTCTAAACTCCACTTGTCTATCAGGTGGTAATCCAGGAAGATCTTCGGGAAATACTTCTGGATAATCATACACCACTGGAATATTCTGTATCACCTTCTTTTCATTCTTAGCATCGATCACGAATGCTAAATATGATGTACATCCCTTGGTCAAACACTTTCTAGCTTTCATTAGAGAAATGATTCCAGAATTTACTCGGCGTTTGTCCCCGTACACCATAAATGACTCTTTCCCTAGCGGGTTTACTTTTACTATCTTCTTTCTGCACAATATCTTGGCGTCATTGGCGCTAAGCCAATCCATTCCCAGAACGACGTCGAAACCATTAAGTTTGATAGGCAATAATTCCTCGTGAAACTTATTCCCATTAAGGTCGATTAAGATGTTTTTCATACGATGGCTAATAGGTACAAACTTGCCTCTAGCAACTTCGACTAATAAAGCATTATCTAGTCTATCAACATGCAAAGCTAGTTTTCTACCAAACTCATGCGAAATAAAGGAGTAGTTGGCTCCAGAATCAAACAAAATTTGAGCAGGTAATTCGTTTAAAAGAAAGGTACCTGAAGCGACATCAGCTTCATCTTTCGCAGCCTCAAGTGTCATCTGAAAGGCTCTCGCCTTTAGTTTTGGTGGGATGTTGGGCTTAGCTGCCTCCTTCTTCTTCGAATAGTCTTTCAAAATGTGCCCTTCCTCGTTACAACCAAAGCACATGCTTTTGTTGGACGGACACTCAATGGCAAAATGCCCAATTTTTCCACACTTATAGCAGGTTACATCCTCACTACATTTCCCAAAGTGCTTTTTCTTGCACTTCTCACACCATTTCGCTTCGCCTCCTTTTCCTCCAAACTTTTTCGAATCAGACTTTGAAAATTTGCTTTTCTTATTGGAACCTGAAGTTCCTTCGAACTTTCTCTTCTCGCCAACTTCAACCTTGCTGGCGTTTCTTCCCTTGATCATGTCCTCAACAGACTTGGCAACCCAAATAGCTGCCTCTAGAGTAGGTGCCTGACGCACTGGCACTGCGTACTCCTATGGGAGTCCCTTTGCATACCGGTCAACTTTAGTCAGCTCTTCTGGGATGATGCGCAAAGAAAACTCCATCTTGTCTGTGAAGTTATTAGTATATTCGTCGACTGACATGTTGCCCTTTGTCAATGTCAGAAACTTGTTTTCCAACTCCAACAAATTTTGAGCCAAGTAGAACTTGCGCTTGAACTGCACCGAGAACTCTGTCCATGTCAATTTCAGTGGTTCATTTGGGCTTAGGGTCTTCCCTAGAGTGTTCCACCAACGAACAGCTCCACCCCTGAATTGACGCACTGCGAACGTGGTTTGCAACTTGCCTCTGCAGCCACATGTCATAAAGGCCAATTCCATCTCCGAGATCCAATCCATGACTCCGATCGGATCCTCCTTTCCAGTGAAGTTCGATGGTTTGCAAGTCAGAACGTCCTTGTACTTTCATCCCATTCCATCATTCCTTCCATCCTGATTGTTTTGCCTAACTATCGGTGGGTTGGCTTGACCAATAGATCCATTGAAGTTTCCACCTTCCGAGTGCCCTTCATTTAATTCGGGCTCTTCCACTTGAATTGACAGTTCTTCATGATTCTGTTGAAGCAACCGCCTAGTCTCCTCCATTTGACGATCCAACATTGTTTGAATCATCATTTTTACACCGGCCGTTGTTATTGGCTCCGGTGCTGCAACTACAACAAGTATTTGTTCAATCACTGGTGGTTGATTCCTGTTTTCATCAGCATTTCCAACTCCACTCCTTGTTCTCACCATTTTTGATCTATACACCGAATAAGGTGAAATTGGATCCTCATTCACGATAGATATTCAAACCATCCTTATTACTCCGAAACGTTTACATGCTAGTTCTAATATCGTAGACGTACGCTTAGAATCATACACACATAAGGTTTCCAGATCCGGTCGGCAACAAACCATAGATCCGAACAAATAATATCATATATGGCAAACATATAACATTTAGCACATAAAAGCATTTTAGGCAATTTTCCTAAAATAAACTAGTGCCCATGTCTAAAATATAACAGACACACATCTCACAATTTCACTTAGCATTCTAAGTTTAAGTCTAGAAATCCTACAAATTCCTAGTTCGCTTAAATTAATGCTCTGATACTAATTGTGACATCCCCAAAATCACGGCCAGTGAAAGACCGGTTTAATTTATGCTTTTAAAATAATTTCAGAGTAATCATTTGATTAAAAAAGTTGCGGAATTTGTTCCCAAAACAAAATATGATAAAAATAAGATTTACCAAAGCATTTCTTAAAGAAATGTATTTTTCATTATATTACAATACTCAGGATGTCATTTCCGATAAATATACCAAAAGCATAAACATTTCAATACAGACCTTACAACAGTTAAATATAACGACAGGTCTATAATCCAAAAATAACTTGACAAGTCATCCAACTTATGCTCTGGCGCCACGACCTGTAATATAAAGAAACTGGGTGGGTCAGGCTTGGGAGCCTGGTGAGCATATAGGGTTTTCAACCCACAATAAATAATTATATTTAAATTCCAGCAACCAACAATAACCCAATTACCCATTCTCGTTATTCTCACTTTACGTCCCTAAAACAGCTAACACAAGGGACCTAGTCTTAGAATATTTCATCGGGGCGACAACACATGCATTCAGAGGTTTCCCAACAATATATGTCAAATAAGGCAACCATGATGGGGATGGAGTACAGCGAATGAACACCCAAGTTCATTAACACCTATAGGTGGCGAGCCTGCTAGCGTTCCACATGACTGTCTAGAAAAGTCTGTGATCGTCATCTAAACTCCGCTAGATGACTGAATCAAAAAACAACATCGAGGCCTCTCATCTGTTTATCACACATCAACTATCTACCCATGTTCTACCCAACATATTAGTAGATATATATATATATATATATATATATATATATATATATAGTTTAAAACCTGTATAACATTCTCATTCAATACATATTCCAATCAACAAATGAGGCACATACACATAACACGTATTTCGTATAAAATACTTCTTAATTATGCATTAGAAGAAAGTGACTACACACTCACTTGATCAGAAGATGATCGGACAGCACTACGACTTGTAGAAGTAGTATTCTTAGGTGAAACTGGGTTCACTTCACTCACCGGGTTTCTTGCGGGCAGAGCTTCGGCTCAGAAACTCTTTTCTTCGCGGGATCTTCGAGCTTCGGGTCTCAGGATGATACCGGGGCTTCAGGGGGTACTTCTTTGCATGTAAATCGAGGTAATATGAGTGAGAGGAGAGAACTTGAGCAACCAAAATCGGCTGGCCCTTCAAATCTATTTATAGGGCAAAATTTGCCTTTGCCATGTCATGGTACGGTTTACCACGTCGTGGTGGCTGGGTCGTCACTGCATGCGTCATTGAAATTGGGCCTGACAGACTCCAGAGCTCCTGCCACATCGTGGTGGCTGACAGTTTTGGGGTTTCGCGCCCCGAACTTCAGAAATTCATAACTTTCGCATACGAACTCTGTTTTCGACGTTCTTTATATCGACGCGTAGGTGAGAATATGCTCTACAACTCTCGTTTAGACTCCATTGGCTAATTTTGACTTTATTTTTAATATATTATAAATATATTACTTTTATATTATTTTTAGTAGGCCGAGACAGGAAAACTCTGTTATAAATTCATAACTTGTTCATCTGAAGTCCGTTTTCGCCTATCTTTTTATCATTTCACTACTATCGATGAGATCTTCAATTCTCATTTAGATTGTTTCGGCTAAAAATCACTTGATCTCATTTAGATTGTGCCGGTTCTGTAGCGAAACTTCGACAGATCATAACTTCTTCGTTATAACTCGGATTTCGACGTTCTTTATATATCTCCGAAATCCTTGTTTCGACCACTACAACTTTATGTAAAAATATCGGGTTTATCTCACACTTAAATTTTGACGCTTATTTTATCCTCAATTTAATTATATCTTTATAAACAATTAAATAAGCACATAATTCACATAATACTCAAATAATTCATCTTCATTACTTCAAAAAGAGTTACAAAGGTTAACCTAGACTATTACATCAACAATAATGCCTAGCCTGGAAACGCGGGCGTTACACATGCCATGCTCAAAACTCCTCAACTTGAGACCAAAAGGACATAAAATCAATCAACACATAAAAAAGATCTAACAAACTAGCCATCAAGGTATGAACTTTATACCTTCCGATGATACGGAATGATGCAACACTTCCAAATCCAAGCTTTCTTCTAGCTTCCAAGCTTCACCACCACCTTCTTCTTCCTTTGAAACACACCAAAGCTCACACTCAGACATCCAAATGCTTAATGGGGCTAGGGTTTGCAAGAGAAGACATTATGACGATGGAGGTTGGAAATGGGGCTTAATGATGTTTAAATATGGGCAAAACCCTAAAAACCAGGGATTGGAATCTGGATATGTACGCCTTGCATACGAGTATACACCTAGCATATTAGGGCGTGCCCTAGTACGCCCAACGTATGCACGTACGCACCGTGTGCTCCTCAAGGTCCGAATTTATGAAAATGCCACTAAGGCCTCTTTATCTTTTCTCGCTTAGGGACCAAAAATGCAATAAATCTCAATACAATGGTCAACAATGGAAGTGCCTCAAAGCCAAATGTTACAAATCTCATCCACAATTGCAATACCAAAATGTTAGGCAAAACGGAAGGGTAATGAGACTTCTTATAGTGCATCAAATGTCAACATGGACATAGACGAAATGCGGAAAATGACGTCGGCATTTGATCAATACAATCTGAACTTCACTGAACATTTAACATTCGACAAAGAAAAAGAAGCCAAAAAAAGAAGGAATGGGTGGAAAGGTAAGAAATGGAGAATGTGAAGTTCTTGATGAAAAACAATGATCATCTTTCAGGATTGACCCTCGAGCTAGTTTTAAAGAAGAAAGAGAAGATCATGAAAAATTATTTCTCGTAGATTGTTTTATTTTTTTTTTATTTTTTTTAAATTTAGGTTATGTTTTCTTAAATCTTGGTTGTTTTCTAGGGTCTTTTATTCTTAGTTTGTTTTTATGTAATTTTTATTTTAAGTAATGAAGTATTTTTATTTTAATTAATTTTTGTGTTTATTAATCATTTTAAAAAAATTATATTTATGTTTTGAATTATAAATCGTAAAAATCAATTATTTTTATTTAAAAATAAAATAAAAGTGAAATATAATGAAATGTGACCATTTCCTGTCTTTTTGGTGAATAGAAAGAGAGTGAGAGAAAACTGACATGCTGCTCAAAAAATAAAAAAATGATTCCCATATACTTGTGGTCTAAGGATAAAAGACTTTTAAATCTTGTTATATAGGGATAATGACATGAAAGGGTAATGAACTTTTAACTTTGGTTACATTTAGTCAGTGATTTTTTTTTCATGCATGATTTGCCCTTAAATTATTTGGAATTATTGTTCACATTTTACCCTTATGACCAGTTGTTATCGGACATAAAAGTAAAATATGAACAATTTCAAATACTTCAGGGGTAAATCATGTACGAAAAAGTTCAATGACTAAATATGTCAAAAACAACACTTAGAAATGCCGCATAATCGACTTCAATCACATAGAAACTGAAGGAAAAAAATTATGGTGGTTTCAGACATATATTTAGGACATAAGTGGCGGTTTTCACTCCAGTTGGCGGAGACGTCGTTATAGATCGATACTTTTTTCCTAGATATTACTTGCATATATCTTTACTATTTGTATGTTGGTTCTATATATATTTCTCCTTATTCTCATTTTGAATTTTCGATCTTATTTTTAGTTTTATTGCTCGCATTGTGTACTTTTGCCTTTGTGAAACTCTACTAATTATTTCTTCTTTGTGAGTTGACGTTTCATTTATTAATGAATAAAGAAACTTTAGTTAAACGTTTATCTCATGAACTAGTACTTAAAGTCATGAACTAAAACATGGTTATGTGGTACGTATTCTATTATGTAATACTTTTTACAAACACAACACAAAACAAATCGTAGTGAATGAAATCAAAATTATTAATCTGAGTAACTGCTACCAGTAGTCAAAATAAACTTACATATTATTACAAAACTGGATAATGACTTGAAAGAGTAATAAACTTTCAATTTTGCTCGTATTTAGTCACTGAAATTTTTTTCATTGTTGATTTATCTCTGAATTATTTGAAATTGTTTACATTTTACCTTTATGACTGGTAACCTGGTCATAAAGGTAAAATATGAACAATTTCAAATAATTTAAGAGTAAATCAAACATGAAAAAATTTAGTAATTAAATGTGGCTAAAGGTGAAAATTCGTTACCCTCACAAGTCATTATCCATGTTATATAAAAATAGCGTTGCATTAGTTTTTAACTAAAAATGTTTTTATTTGATTAATTTTTACAAGTCTCAAGAATGTGTTTCCAATTCCCATTTTATATAATATTCAACACACGATGCTTTTCTATATATTACATAAACAAATTAAAGGGAAATTGTTAGAAAAGTCTTAATATTTTTGGAAAAGTTTCATTTTAGTCCCAAATTTTATATTTTTAATAGAAAAGTCCTAATTATTTGATTTTTACACCATAATATGTAATTTTCTGTTGGGATATATACAATAAAGTCTCAATATTTTCAATAATTTGACAAGAATGTCATAAACTTTATATTTTTTACAGTAAAATCATAACTAAATGAAGTTTTTGACACACTTACCCTTTTTTACCGGTTAATCGATAATTAAGGCTTTACTGTCAAAAACATAAAGTTTAGGACTTTCTTGTCAAATCGTGAATTAGGACTTTACTGTAAAAAAATAAAGTTTGGACTTTCTTGTTAAATTGTTGAAAATATTGGAATTTTAGTGTATAGTGTTGGTTTCCCTAGAAACAAATAATTTTATCAGCCTTTTGAGACCCAATTCCTATCCCAAGAACTTTTAATTGAGATTTTCGTTGCATCACCACTATTTTTCTTACCATCATCATCTTTACCATGCTATAATCACGATTAGAGGAAACAAATATAAAAGAGAGAGAGAAAGAGATAGATAAAGCGAGAGAGAGAGAGAGAGAGAGAGAGAGGGTGAGAAGACTTGTAAAACTTTCTTCTTGGTTCGCCGCCAAATCTTAAACTAAAAATAGGGGATAGATCGTAGAAACACAAACAACACACTCCTAGTCAAAAGGGTGTGAATATGGAGAAGGGGTAAGAAGGGCAGTTTTGTCTTTTCCAGATTCTTAGTTCTCCATTTTTAGGACTGCAAAAAGTCAACACAACCCTGTTCTTTCTTTCTTGATTATCTCAATTTTTTTTCAATGTCAGTTTGTTTAGATTAAAGTAAACTATTTAACAAGAAGTAAACGTTAAGAATTTCAATAGTATCTAGCTGACTAGAGTAGATCGGCCAGATTCCAATAACTCTTATACTTAAAGACTATCATACATTAAATCTCTAACAAAAAAATGAATATATACATTAAAGTCTCAATATTTTCAACGATTTGAGAATAAAGTCCTAAACTTTATTTTTTTTACAGTAAAGTCCTAATTCATGATTTGACAAGAAAGTCATAACTTTATTTTGTTGACAGTAAAACCGTAATTACTGACTAACTGGAAAAAAAGTGTAAACGTGTTAAAAACTATTGGTAATTAGGACTTTACTGTTAAAAAAATTAAGTTTAAAATTTTCTTATTAAATCATTGAAAATATTAAGACTTTAGTGTGTGTGTGTCTATATATATATATATATATATATATATATATATATATATATATATATATATATATATATAGAGAGAGAGAGAGAGAGAGAGAGCTAGGTTCAAATGTTTTTAGCAACTATTGTGTGCATGAATGCACCAATAGGAAATTAGGAAAAAATAAATCATTAAATAAATCATTTAAGGGTATTATAGTAATCTTTGCAGAGTTAATTATGGTAGATTAACAACAATTCCATATATCACACAAGAAGCAAAGATAAATATAGAACATTAGCCGTACATTGATTCAATCGGCGCCCTGCACTGGGCATCTATCTTCCTCCTCAACTACCATCTTCACCAACTGTTCTTCACCACCCGTTTATGTTTCTGCTCAGCCTTATCTCATCTATCACTTCGCTTCCATTTCCATTTTTTGAAACACAATCCAAGAAACAGACCCACCATGGAAAACGATGCTGACAAATGCTTTCAAGAATTGATTTTGAGGGTGGACTACCTGTTTACCGAATACTACCTAGATCGATTCAAGGGATGAAGACCGATCTCCACCTGGTGAGTTGCCTGGTGTGCTCGAAACCCACATATACCTCAAGAAGACCAGAACCCACCATCTCCCTTCACTCGATGCAGATCATAACCATTCATGTTCGTTCGTTTGATGCAGAATGACTGCACCAAAAATCATAAGGTACACTTTATAAACCAATCTAATATCACATTATAATCTTGATTCTCTTCTGATGGATTTCAGTCATACCATTTATTTGTTGATAATAATATAAGTTTCTCAGGAAGTGTTTTTAGTTATCCAAGTCCTTTTTTTCTGAACACCAAGTGTTCGACTAAATGCCTAAATGAAGATTTACTTTGTAATTTGTCACTTGTCCATTAAAAACTATTTTCTATGGTCCTAAGTGAATTGTTACTGAGTTTAGATAGTTCTTATATTTTGAGTAATGGTTTTGTTTTTACTTGTTCAAATAGTTGTTTACCTTTCAATTATGTTTGGTTCAATTATCAATTTATGTTTGTGTAAAGTGCATTAATCTTGTTTGGTTCAATTCTCGCATCATATGGATATATAATTTCAATAGGCCTAATTAAAAGAATGATCATGAAATTAATGTATGTTATCTCATCTCATGAAAATTGAGTAAGTAATTGTGTTGTTGATTTGTAACTTACAGGTAAACCATTGAAGGAGTACAAACAAAGAAAGTATGGGCAATATTCTACCAGAATGTATACTATGTAGTCTTCCATATTCTATGTATATACTTATGGGGTTGATTTCATATGCCAACACAGTGAATTAATTTTGTTTGATTTCATATACCAACATAGTAAAGGCTTAATATCATATGTCAATATAGATTGGTGAAAGCTACTCATCTTGTTCTATAAAATTGCTTAAAAAGGTAAGTAATTTGTTTGTGTATTATTTTGGTTCAATTTGTGATTTTGAATTCCAATTTCTATTCTCCCTTGTTATTGTATATTTGGAATCTAAAATTATATTAGCAATAAATATGATACTTTTGAATGTATTCTAGGTATTTTGTCAGAATATATTCTGCTAGAATAAAATATATGTATTCTGCCAGAATATATTCTATGTATTCTAACAGAATATATAAAGTGATAGTTAATTGCAAGCACCATGTTTTTAACCATTATTAGTTTTTATAGTATTTGTGATAGGAATGGTTGGAAGAATGTGTTGAAGACCTAATAGGAATAACTTGAAGAATGAATAAAGTTTGATCATACCCACATTTTAATAATGTTGTTATTTTTTAAGAATTTTATTCATTTTTGTTAACATTCTTTTAAAATATGTATAATTATAGTAAAATGTATAAGACTTTTAGTCTATAAGAATATGTATGAATTTGTATTTAAGTTTAGATGTATAAGAATATATTAGAATGTTGTTATTTTTCAACCTTGGATTCAAAAACTTTGTTATTCTTCAATAATATTCTAATAGAATAAAATTCTGAAAGAGGATTATTCTAACTAAAAAAACATTCTGACAGAATAAAATCGATTATATTTACAAATTATGTTAGAGTTAAAACTGAATTAATTAAAAAAATCATATTTTTAAAATTAGGAGAATTAATTATTCATAAATATCCGAAAATTTTCTTTTATAATTGTAGTTAATTGTCCAAAATACCCTTTTGCTAAAATTTGTATGATTATATGGTACATGCTATCTCATTGTAATATCATACACTCTCAAATCATGTCCATTGATGAATTCCATCCGTTGGTCCAGATTTGTGCATTTTGGCACACAATAGTTAGTAAATACAAAATAACCTAACTATATATATATATATATATATATATATATATATATATATATATATATATATATATATATATATATATATGTAACACCCGAAATCAGAAAGGTCAAGAAAGGAAAGGAAAAACCCTAAGTTGAAGAGGGTTGACTCGTCGAGTCCAGGGAGAAACTCGGCGAGTCGGAGCGGGATCCGGGTGTAAAGCAATTGACCGACTCGGCGAGTCAGGTCTGGGTTTGGAAACCCTAATTTCGGGACTTGGTACCCTATTTAAGCATCTTATTCTCTTTCCTAGGGCTCAGTTGCGGCCCTATAGTCCAGAACCAGAAACCCTAAGCCTCCATTGTTGCTCATTCAAGTTTTCTTGCCATTTTGGGTGATTTGAAGGAAGAAGGAAGAAGGCACACATTGGGGATTCAAGAATTGGCAGTAGATCCAGAGTTTGTGAGGTCTTCCAGAGCATTTGAAGGTAATGAGTCGTGACCTTCCCTCTTTTGTATTTAGATCAACCTTCATCATAGGATTTGGGGCTTTTAGGGCAAGTTCTTGAGTCATTTCGAGTTAGAAGCCCAGATCTGAAGTTGCTACTTCAAATCTATGTGTATCTTGGCCTAGAGAATCATAAAGCATCAGTTTATGGGTTGATTGTTGAGCCCCTTTGTCTCAAACCCTAAGTTTATGGTATTTGGTGCCTAGATCTCCTTCTCTACACGTAAAGTTTGCAACTTTACGTGGGGAATAGGCTTGGGAAGGGTAGATCTGCGGTATGGAGTCCATGCATGACTCAAAAGTCCTCTGCATGTATGAAGATCTGAATAGACTCGGCGAGTCCTTCGAGTGGACTCGGCGAGTAGCTTGAAGGTGAGGAGGAACTTGACGAGTGAGATGAATAGCTCGTCGAGTCAGATGAAGTTAAGCATGAACTCGGCGAGTTGGAAGAACAACTCGACGAGTTGGTTGAAGATTGCCTTGGACTCGGTGAGTCTATTAGTGGACTCGGCGAGTCAGGTCGCGAAACCCCAAACCCTTCGAGTTGAGACTCGAATCAGTGAGTCGGGTGGTGACTCAGCGAGTTGGTCAGGACAAGACTTGGAACTAGCTGGACTCGGCGAGTCATAGACTGACTCGGCGAGTCGAGTCGCGAATAGAAAGACCCTGAGCATATGAACTCGGTGAGTCATTAGGAGGACTCGGCGAGTAGGGTTGACCGGGAAGGTTGACTTTGACCAAGATTTTGACCTTGACCAGAGTTGACCTAGTTGACCTTTGGAGGTCAGTTGGACTAAGTGTTATATGGATATTGACAGCTCCGAGAGCTAGAGGAACAGCGGTTCAGGAGATTGTCGAGTAGCAGCCAGAGGTTTATCAGCAGAGCTCAGCAGTTCAGGTGAGTTTTCTCCCAGTAGGAACGAGTCTAAGGCCACAATGCCGGCCCGTTTAGCTAGCAGTAGTAACCGGATTTTGATCCGATGCAGTAGTTAGCATGTTTGATGCCTTCGTGGCTCAGACAGGATTTATGTGTGTTCATGCTAGTAGATATGATTATGATATGTTCAGTCAGCTTCGGACTTCGGTCCGATGTAGGGGACGAGGTCCCAGTCAGCTTTGGACTTCGGTCCGATGTAGTAGTTAGTATGTTTAATGCCTTCGTGGCTCAGACAGGATTTATGTGTTTATGCTAGTTGATATGTTTATGCTATGTTCAGTCAGCTTCGGACTTCGGTCTAATGTAGGGGACAAGGTCCCAGTCAGCTTCGGACATCGGTCCGATGTAGGGGACAAGGTCCTAGTCAGCTTCGGACTTCGGTCCGATGTAGGGGACAAGGTCCCAGTCAGCTTCGGGCTTCGGTCTGATGTAGGGGACAAGGTCCCAGTCAGCTTCGGACTTCGGTCCGATGTAGGGGACAAGGTCCCAGTCAACTTCGGACTTCGGTCCGATGTAGGGGGCAAGGCCCTAGTTAGCCCGGACTTCGGTCCGATGCAGTGGGCAAGGCCCAGTATGTGTTTTATATGTTATTGTGTGGTATGTGGTAGATTGGGGGAGCTCACTAAGCTTCGTGCTTACGGTTTTCAGTTTTGGTTTCAGGTACTCGGTTTTCAAAAGAGGAGCTCGGGAAGATTGCAGAGCACACACCATAGTCAGTTAGCCTGGGAATGTTTGACTCTGATAATGATATTATGTTTTGAATTTAATACTCGAAAGTTATGTTTGACTTATGATACGTTTTTATAAATCTAGTTTTAGTAATGTTTTAAAAGAAATTTTTAGTCGTAATTTTTGGGTCGTTACAATATATATATATATATATATATATATATATATATATATATATATATATATATATATATATATATATATATATATATATATATATATATATATACCTTTCCTGTTAAAAGATTTTTTTTTTTGAATTTGAGCCAAAATTAAATAATTAAGACTTTTCCTGTTCAAAAAATAAAAATTAGAACTAAAATGAAACTTTTCCGAAAATATTAAGACTTCTCTGACAATTTCCCCAAAATTAAACTATATATGTTTTATTTTTCATAAATATAACTAGAAATTTTACATTTATTATAACTTTTTTTTTCAATGTTTTGATAAGCTTTTTTGATATTTACTACTATATAAAAGATTCTATAAAACATTTTGAATAATCTAGAAAACATTGATATACATCACGAGCAATAAAACAAGATATAATTGGCAAGTGTGATAACACGTTTCCAAAATCTAACACATTTGTAATGTATGCAATCCACTATTATGTAATTTCTGAATTAATATCAGTAGCTATTTAACTATGATTAATTTGGAATACCTGAAACTGTTGAATTCTTCATTGACGATTTCTTGTGAGAAGAAGCAATACACACATCACTTGCAATGGAAGAAGATACATCATCATCATCATCATCGGAGGTTGATAAACATAAACAGATTCAACCACGTTAACAGCCACTTTCATGTCATTATTGTAGCAGTAACCTCCATTTGCAATGAAGTAGTATGTCTTTGGTTGAGTGAGCTTAATCACGTCGCTTCCAAAACCTCCGGTGAAGTTGAAGATGATTCCTTCATCTGAACAGTTTTCGTAGCTCGTTTCATTCACCTCCAACACCGTGAACATCTCCTTGTTGTATACGAAATCTGCGCCAGAGATTAATTTAAACAGAAAATCAAAACAGATCGGTTAATTGGAGGTGTTTTAGAAGAAGAGATCTAAAGAAATTAAAACTCTGTGTAAATCAGAGAAACAGAAAGCTTACGGAGCCAGTCGCCGACGTAGAACGTCTGTTGAAGAGACCAATCAGTGTAGTTATGATTCGGTTTCCACAATTCCTTCCCGCCGATCAGATGACACACCGTACTTCTACAGCTCACGGATGTTAACATCGCTGCCGCCACCGCCACCGCCAGCAGAACCACCGTCTTCAGCCAAACGACGCCTCCTGATCTACTCATTGTTACAGGAATCTTCTTCAAGCAACGATCACACACACTCTCTCACATACATTTATAACAGTATAACACACACAGAGATAATGAGAGCGACGGAGGTTATATATAGCCCCATAAAGTTCGGAAAGAAGGTCAAAATATATGGGTTACAAGGACCACCGGTTCAGGTTAGCGAGAGACGTGTAAAAAAAACATCACACTCAGGCCATGCTACCACCATTGTTTCTCTGTACCACTACATTATATTTTTGAATTATTAATAATTATATGAAACATTATTCTTTTAGCTAGTAAATGTTTCAAAAATAAAATGAGTATTATTTTTTGTTTTTTCATTGGTAATATATAGATGATCATATTATAAAGTATGCGACACAAAATTAAAAATAGGCCATACGTAATTAGTAAATGGTCTCTTTAGTTTACAAAAAAAATCAATATCTCATATATAAACGTTAAATATCTAATAAAGTCATCAGGAATGGTACTCAAGTGATCTCTCGTATAGAGTTGTGTTCACAACATATGAAATTATATGAGAAAACCGCCTAATTCGATCTTATTCATTGATACAAATCAATGGTCTTGATTGGTAGGGGCCATGGATTTTATAGATGAATCGTTTAATAATCGTTTTAAATGTTACTCATTTGTTTTTGGGACCAAATGGTCTACATTCGTATAACTTGAAAAACGAAACATAATCCGTTAATCCTAATGCTATAATTCTTTTTTGCAACATGTTATTCTTTAAATGGATGGTTTTTTCAGTTTAAAAACCGAACGTACCACGACGTATTTAGTCGAATTAATCAACCAAAAATTAATATATAATTGTAAAAAATACAATATTCTTTTATGCTGCACTTTTTATAAAATGAAGTGTGGCATAATTAATCTTCGGCAAAAGAGTCACTACTACTGCATTCATGTGAAATAAAAGATACAATTGTTTTTATTTTGTTATATAAATTTTTTTGGTAGGAACACAATTTTTTTTAATTTGTATATTTTTTTTGGCGAAACAAAAAACAAACTATTAGATGAATAAAAAATAACATAATTCACAAAAAAATCTAGAAAAAAATGTCTCGATAATTGATTTTTACGATAATTTTCTTCTTATTTACTAAAATTGTCCATTATGAAAGTGTTTTTGGGGGTTATTTTTTTATTTTTTATTTTTTATATTTTTTTTGTGTGTGTGTGAATTATATTACTATTGATTTATCTAATGATTCATTTTGTTGGTTTGATAAAAAAAAATATGCATAGAAAAAACTTCTTCCTTCCTACAAAAAAAATTTCATTCTTATTTTATCCAGATTCAATAAATGGCAACATATTGTTTTTTATTTCGCAAATAAAATTAAACTATGTTTTAATGTTCACAAATATATAAACAATATATATATATATATATATATATATATATATATATATATATATATATATATATATAGAGAGAGAGAGAGAGAGAGAGAGAGAGAGAGAGAGAGAGAGAAAGAGAGAGAAAGAGAGAGAGAGAGAGAGAGAGAGAGAGAGAGAGAGAGAGAGAGGTTCAAATAAGAACTACAAAAGACTGAAAACCCTAAGACCCCCATTAGTTAGTAAATATTTACATGATATTCTTATTAAAGATGTGAAAATATATGTTTTTTCTCTTTTTGATACAAAAATGGCAAAATTGTAATTTTTGCAGTATAATATTTTCATTCTTATATGCTATCATATTTGAACACAAAACTTATATAAATTACAAGTTTATACAGTCAATTTATAGTTTAATTCACAAAATTCACAACTTAATACAAACCAATTTACAATAATTCACAAACTCAAAGAAAGCAAAAATTTAAACTCTACTACTACCACCACCATATGCTGCCACCAACCACCGGTACCAACATCACAACCATAATTTTCTTCTTTATCAGGTTTGTAATAAAGTAATACATTAATAACTTAAATAGTACATTCACAGTCTAATAAAACCATTTATTTAACTCATTTTGAATTTAATGCAAAACTATTATTAAAATTAATATATTCTTACATACTTATATAACACAAAAAATAAATATATTCAGAAGAAAATTAACAAACAAATTTATACATAAATCATTCATATTTTAAATTATGAATTTAATATATTAAATTGTGAATAAAATTCACATTATTTCAAAAGCAACCAAAAAAATTATAAAAAAATCACAGCTTAACGTTAATTTATTCACAACTTAATATAATCAATTTATAATTTAATACACAAATTTCACAGCTTAATATAGTTAATTCATAGTCTAAAAAGAAAATTCACAATTTGGTGCAGTCAATTCACAATTTAAAACACAAAAATCACAGTTTACTACACAAAATTCTTAGTTTAATACACAAAAAGTATGCATCCACAACCATATTTTCAACTTAACACTCTTTATATAGTCAATTCAAAGATTATACACAAAATTCATAGCTTAATACAAATAACTTCATACTTTCATACGCATAATTCAAAGCTTAATTAATCTAGTCAGTTTACAGTTCAAACCGAAAATTTACAGCTTAATGCAATCAATTGGTAGTTCAAAAAGAAAAATCAAAGCTTAATGCAATAAGTTTACAGTTTAAAACACAAAAATCACAGCTTAGTACACTAAATTTACATTTTAATACACAAAAAGTAATATTCACATCCATATTATCAACTTAAAACACTTATTACAATTTATACACAATTTAATATAGAAAATTCACAAACTAGTATAATAAATCAAAGTTTAATTCAAAAAAAATATGCATTCACTACTTAATAGGAGTTAAAACTAAGATTAACAAAATTATAAGACAAATGAGAGATCAAAACATAAAATTCACACTTTAACAGAAAAAAAAAAAACAAAACTAAAAATAGTTTAGGGTTTTCTTTCATAGTATTCACTATTTAAAACCATATCAAATCACTCATTCACAGTTAAAACGAACTTTAACATAACTAAACTATAGTTGTTGAAACATTAAAAATTATAATTCACAGCTTAAAAAAATAAACTCACATTATTCGAGAAAACAACACATATTTTAAATTTTAATTCACAGTATAACAACCATCAAACATAAACCGTGAATAACAATTTGATGCATGTGTTATAACAAATAAGAAAAAAAAAGCATGGATCCACAACTTAACAACAGAAAAAACTATGATTAACAAAAATAACAATAAATGAGATATTAAAACATTAAATTCACAACTTATAAGAACGAAAAAAATAAAAATAAAAAATCGACATACCTGATGTGTTTCACTGGAGGTCAGAGAGAAAGAGACGAAGAAGGTGGCAGTGTTGAAACATATTTAAGGTGGTGGAACTACCATTAGCTACCGATACCACTATTATAGCTTCAGATATATGCATGAAATAGCACACCATAAACATGATCTAGAAAAATCGAACCATACACACCAGATCTAACTAGATTTGAACATGATATCGACAGTAAGAAGTTGTGGTGTGACATCAGTGGTGGAAACGAAGTTGACGGTGATGACAGTTGTATCAACTCTGACCAAATCGTACCAGAACTAAGATGTTTTGCGTTTTAGAGAGAGAAAGTGAAGTTGAAACAATTTCGTGACTCTAGATCTTAGACCAGGTGGCGATAGACGGTGGATATGGAAGTATTTTCATCAGATCTTGTCAGATACGTGTTTCTGTTGGTGGTGACAGTGATAGACGAACGTGGTGGTTATCACTGCTCGCCGGAGCTCATAAATCCGGAGGAGAAAATGGTAGATCTAAATACGAACATCGTAGATCTGAAGATGAAAATCATACAGCTGAAAACTAAAGTCGTAGATCTAAAGCTGAAAATTGTATATTTGAAGCTGAAATTATAGATTTGGAGCCAACCGGAGCTTGTGGATCTGATGGCGGTGGTTCGCCGACGGTAGGAGGCGGCGACGGTATGCTCACGATAGGAGGCGGCAACAATAGGGGGTGGTGGCTGGTGGAAACTAGTGGCAATGTTTATGTCTTCTTCAAGTTTGAGATGAGATAGAAGATAGAGTTTGTGTAGTGTGTAAATCTGACATAATAAAAGATGAAAGTGTTATTAGGAGAGTTTGAGAGGGTTTGTAAAGTTTTCTTGCAAAATAAGTTTGAAAGAATGGACCAAAATAAGTGGTTCCTATAGTTCTTAATCTTTTCTGGTTCTCATTTGAATCTTTACCTATATATATATATATATATATATATATATATATATATATATATATATATATATATATATATATATATATATATATATATATATATATATATTGCATCATGTTAATCTTTTTAAATGGATAGTTTTTTCTTCGATTCAAACATATATATCATGACGCCTCCAGATCTACTCATTGTTCCAGGAATCTTCTGTTGGATTAGTGTCTAAGCCCGTAACCATATTAGGTAAGTACTTGACCCGGTTGTGCATGGTCCTTTTGGGTTGCCTTCACCAAAGCAACATGATAGGATGATTAATAAATAAAGAGGTTATTATGATTTATTAATATGTTATAAGAATAATATATTAAAGGAGAAATCATATTTGTTTAATTAATATTGGTCAATAATTAATTAAGAATTAATTTTGTGATCAAATGTAATTAATTAAACTACAGGGGCTGAATTGTAATTATGTGATAGTTGCAAATTAGGGCAATGGACGCCCTAAGGGAGAGGTGGACGAATTCAAGGGGATAAGACCCTAGAATTCGTCCAAGGATAGGTTTCTAGACTTATCTTATGGATTGCTTGGTGGGCAAGCAACTAGATAAGGATAAGGGAAATCGGCCACTTGATTCTAAGAAGCCTTAGAGCCGATTTCTAGCCTCTCCCCTTTCTCTCTCTTGCCTCTCCATTTGCTTGTGGTGTTTGTGAGCCATTAGAGGTACTGTACTTGTGGTACTTGCTTTCCAAGACAAGAGATTGAAGAATTGTGTTGTTATTGCAACATAACAACAAGAGGTATGTAATCACTTCTAGTTTATATAATTTTCGAAATATATACATGCATGCTAGGGTTCTTCTTGTGTTCATAAAGTTGTGTATCTAATAGACAAAACATAGATCCAAATCTAGGGTTGCACACACACATAGGATTGTTTGTATAAAACCCATCAGTCGTATCAGAGCCTTTGGTTGAATTGTTTTCTATTAGTATTATACAATTGTATGCATTTGACACTTTAGGGTTTATGGTCAATAAACCCTAGGAGTCAAGGATTTCGATTTTAGGGCTCTTGAACCCTTGTGTTCGAAATTTTGAAGGGTTTTCAAACCCGTTTCCTTGTTGCCCAAGATTTCGAGATCTAGGGTTTGCAAACCCTAGATTTTCGAGATTTGCCTCCTCCCCAAGATAAGTCCCAAAAATTTAGGGATTTGGATAATCCCATATCCTATAATTATCCTTTAATTGTTAAATATGGTAATTAAAGATTTTGAATTAACCCCTCCCATATTTTTGAAATTTAGAGGGATAAAAGGGATTAGGATAAAATTAATTGTTTAATTTAAAACAATCCTTTATGATTTAGTAATTAAAATTAATTGTTTAATTTAGATAATTATTAAATCAAGAGTTTTAATATTTAAAATTTTAAATTTATAAGTTATAAATTTCGAAAAAAATTTTAAATTGAAATTAAAACCCTAGTATTTTTAAAATGTTTAAAATACACCATATACTATTATATTATTACAAGATTAATATATATATATATATATATATATATATATATATATATGTGTGTATGTGTGTGTGTGTGTATAACTACAATGCTAGTCTTACCGTTAGTAGGCCTCATTCACGAAGCCAATCTATAAGGGGGTATAAGGTTATGGCCTATAAAATGGATGTTTAATGGGTATCCACTCTTATCCATCGCTTCCTTGATTGGTGGAGGGTCGTTAGCCGAACGGGTAAGATAGGGCAATCCTCTCTTCATTAATAATTATAATGAAACTACATAAAGTAACTGAACGTTTTTACAAAATTCCCAATCCTAGTTACTTTAGGCAAAAGTGAATTGATGCAAGCCCATGAAATTACACTTTGCACCCTTGCTAAGAAGTTAGTGGAGCGTGTGTGGTTAACCGGCACACTAATTGGTTCTAATCAAAGGTGGCAAAGTGTGACTCATTGTTTGTCATAGTTCGATGGAGCGTGTATGGTTAACTGGAACATTGAATAGGTGACTGTAACAATGAGGGCACCATGTATATTTGCATGGTTATTCACACCCACTTTGTGATCCTCGGCATCCCAGTCACAAACAAGAGGGGCATACCAAGATTTAAACATGCCATTGAAAAGTTCAATGAATCTCAAAATATAGGAATTCTCAATATATTTAAAACCTAAGCCTTATGTTTTTCATGGTGAAGAATTAGTGATTCGTCATTCACTTACCTCCAAATTATTTGCATGTTGGATTACGACATCCCTTTTCTAATGTGTAAATAATGTTGTTGGATCCTAGCCCTAATTTCTCATTTTGGGTGTTTAATTAGGGATTCAATTCTAATCAAACTTTATTCCTTTCTATTTGCAGATGTCTAACGCAAACGCAAACAACGCTGCTGCTGGTTCATTCTCGCTAATGAGCCTATGTCAAAAGGTGACATTCGACGGATCGAATTTCAAGGAATGGTAAAATACATTCGCATGATTGTCTGCTACGAGGACAAAGAATATGTCCTCGACGAGAAGCTTGAAAAGATTAATCCGGAAATCGCTACTCCCGAAGAAATGGCCGTCTTTGAGACCCATGAGCGTGATGCAACGAAATTCCATTGCATTATGTTGGCCACTATGAATCTTGAACTCCAAATGTCCTATGAGGACATGTATCCCTATGAAATGCACCAAGATTTGCTAGAGAGGTACCACCAAAGCGCAAGGCAAGAGCGCTACGAGATCATCACCAACATGATCATCGCTAAGATGGGAAGTGGAGAATCCCTTACCTCGCATTTGCAAAAGATGCAAAGGTATGTTGATCGTCTTTGCAAGTTAAATGTTAACTTTGGGGAAGACTTGGCTATCGACATCATTCTCCACTTGTGACATCCCCATTTTCACGACCAGAAAAGACCGATTTTGTTTATGCTTTATAAAAATCAGAGTAACTTCTTTTAATAAAAATGTTGCGAAATTTGTTCCCAGAAAAACATGATAATCGCGTTATCAAAGCATTTCTAAAGAAATATATTTTTATTCACTTTTAAAAACATTTGGGATGTCATCGTCAATACAGAAACATAAGCATAAACAGAACTTACATTTATTTACACTAGTGATCTACATCTCTTTTAAATCTCTCAGTGTAATGTGACTTCATATCGACACCTGTGATACAAATAAACTGAGTGGGTCAGGTTGGGAAACCTGGTAAGTACATAGGGTTTTCAACCCACAATAATATAATTATTATCTTTTAACAATCAAACAATCAACCCAATTACCCATCCCCATTATCTTCTTTATTCTTAAGGATCTACCCTAAGAACCAGCTATTTCTCATTCATTCATTCCTAAGGATCATCCTAAGGAAACAACATGAAGTCCATTGTTGCCAATGACACTTTGGTCAAGCGCAGATGCTAATCTTGTCACTTAGGCGCAGCTGCCAGAATTGGGACATTTCCTATGAGGCGCTTCTGCCGGTATTGACCTTTTAACGCCACTGTCATGGTCATAAGGCTCCCTATTAGGCGCAGCTGCCGATACTGTCCTTAGAGCGCAGCTGCTAGGACGTTTACCGTAGATCTAAAACATCTACGGGTTGTGGCACAGCTGCCAGTGTCATCTATAGGGTACTAGGTCCACTGATGCCAATGTATACCTATAGGGCACTAGGTCCATGCTACTAATCTTCTTCTATTTCAGCTTTTATCCCTCATCATTCATCTACCCATGTTTTACCCAACATATCTTGTAGATATAAAATACTTTATACAGTTTACATCATTTAAACATGTATAAAAATCTTTCACCAGCATAGACAGCAAGTATTCAGACAATATGCACACATAGCACGTAAATTTATAATAAAATACTTCATATCTATGTGTAAGATGAAAGGGACCATACACTCACAACACGTAATATACATTAAATATTTCATATCTATGTGTAAGATGAAAGTAACTATGCACTCACTTGAGAAGGTGGTGACTCAGTACTCGAACAACGCTTCGTTTACTTCAAAATAATTTCCTTCGACGAAACCTAGTATTATTACCACTAGATTTTAGTCTAATATTTACCGTGACTAATTATTAGTCTTATTATTATTATTATTATTATTATTATTATTATTATTATTATTATTATTATTATTATTATTATTATTATTATTATTATTATTATATAAGCGTTTAAACAATACTTTCCAACCACTATGTACAGACAGGGGCCAGACATAAAACACCGGAGGGCAGGACCATTTTGGCGTATAACACTTCTGAAATCCAACAACCCTATGCGGCCCTTTAAACCAGATTCCCCGTACCGCGAGTAGTTAAAAAGATATTATAACGACACTTATATAAGTCATAATAATAGCTCAAATATTTATTATAAATTTATAATAACAATACTAATTTTAAATATAAACTATATTTTAAAATAGGGTAAGCATAACTTACTTACAAGGGGATTTTAGCTAGGAGTTGGGCTCTGCAGGGGCAGAACTTCGTCGCTGAATCTTTCTAAGAAAGATTCGTGCAGTGCTCCAGCGCTCACCTTACTATACTAAACTACAGAAAGAGAAGTCGAATCACGAGGGACCGAAATGCTCGGGGGATAAGGAGAGAAAGACTCTTGAATCAAGAGAATGGTGCAAGAAATATGAGAGCCCAAGCCTCTTATTTATACTAATTGAATTTTCAAAAACTACCACCCATAATTACTTAATGACCTTTTAGTTATATAAACAACTAAATACCCCTCTATAATACTATTTTAAATGGATTTAATGATATTTGTACTAAACTAATGTCGAAAGAACTCAACATTAGTCTTATAATGACCGCATCGTCGATACCTTTCTAATGATATATACATATGTATATATATGTGTACGTATACATGATTTATACTTTATTTTAA
The DNA here is from genome assembly GCF_002870075.4 of Lactuca sativa. NCBI lineage: Eukaryota > Viridiplantae > Streptophyta > Magnoliopsida > Asterales > Asteraceae > Lactuca > Lactuca sativa. Next base: position 373,605,104 of record NC_056626.2, read on the forward strand.
TACGTAAATATGCTATTATAATTTGTAACTCGTTCATACGAACTCCGTTTTTGATGTTCTTTATATCCACGCGTAGGTGGAGACGTACTCTACAACTTTTGTTTAGACTCCGTCGGCTAATTTTGAATTTATTTTTAAAGTTATATTTTTAATAGGCCGGGACATGATTGGTCCGTTAAAATCTCATAACTTCTTCATCCGATGTCCATTTTTGTCTGTCTTTTTATCGTTACGCTACTAATAATGAGATCTTCGATTCTCGTTTAGGTTGTGTCGGCTAAAAATGAATCGATCTAAAATTCGAATTTCGGGCTGTACACCGCTAATCCGAAACTTCGAAAAATCATAACTTCTTCATACGAAGTCAGATTTGGGCGTTCTTTTTTTCGATGTTCTTAGTTTAACATATTCTACGACTTTCGTTTAGAGCGCTAAGGCTAAATCTCGCTCTATCATAAATTTACTATTTACGCTTCCCGGTGTCGTGCCGGTTCCGACGCGAAACTTCGACGGGTCATAGCTTCTTCGTTATAACTCGGATTTCGGCGTTCTTTATACGTACGGAAACCTTGTGACATATTCTACAACTTGGTTAAGATTATTTACTCTAAATAATCTTTTTGTCGAAAAGTCGTTTTCGACCCCTATTGCCTCTAAATTGACTAGCCCGGATCTGCGGGCGTTACAATTATCTCCCCCTTAGGATGATTACATCCCGGAATCATCAACGAAACAGGGCTCGTATAATGACTCCATACGTCATCTCTTCATCGTAGGTAATAATTATAACTTCTATATTCCTTCAAGTCTATCTCTTAGACTCATTGACTGTAAGCAGTACTCGATCGTGCACCTGCTCTCTACCTCAGGCTAGACTCCAAATTATGACCTATCATCATGTGATGCACGTTTAGACTCAGGTCTCTTAGAGTTAAATTCTAAAACAGACTATGCCTTCCTTCATGTTCTAATGTGATATAATCACACTTTAACATGTAGCGTTTCTAGCTACCAACTTTTTTTAACAACGAACACGATACTTCTATTGATCGCTTTGATTTCAATTGTTTGGTTTAAGTCGGACACTACATCGAACTTGGTTCCCTGAACCACGCAACATACTCATCGTAGTCGGACTCAATTCGATATGACCACTAGGGTGGGAATATCAACAATCTTTTTAGTCATTACCGAAACGATGGTAATGACATACTTGAATAAAACAGAATCAGTTACTAGCTTCTTGGTAACCTTGTGCCTTTCTCTGATCCAAGTGTGAGTCCTGTGCTTCCGGTAGTATAGGCCTCTACTACCATTCACACCTACTCATACTCATCTCAAGTATTGTCCCGCAGTTTTCCAAGTCACCACACAAGAAAATCACATAACAGCTTAACACATCAAATATCAAAACGAAGGTTTTTTTTTATTATTATTCCTCGAAACTATTACATAGGTGTTCAAGTTCACCCTAGACTATGCCTCTAACAGGCTACATCATACGATTCTATGGCTACTTCATAACTCGATCCTTGGATGTCAAGCCGTCACTCCTGAATCCTCGCATTGTCATCTGCTTCGTCAAGGATCATTTGAAATGCTCTCGCCTTTGGCTTTGGCGACACATTTGGATTTGTAGCCCCCTTTCTCTTTGGGCAATCTTGCCTGAAGTTCTCTTCCTCATTACATTCGTAACACACCCTTTTATTGAATTTACACTCGTTGGCATAATGCCCATGCTTCCAACACTTGAAACAAGTTACTTCCTCACCGCATTTTCCAGAGTGTTTCTTTTTGCACTTCTCGCACCATCTTTCTTCACTCCCTCCTCCTCTAAACTTCCTGGTACTGGATTTGCTTCTCTCATCGGGCTTCGCAGACCCCTCAAATTTCCTATTTTCGCCAACCTTGGTCTTGTTGGCGACTCTTCCCTTGATCATCTCCTCAACCGACTTGGCAACCCAGATAGCTGCCTCCAACGTAGGTGCCTGACGCACTGGCACTGCATATTCCCATGGAAGTCCTTTTGCGTACTTGTCAATTTTCATTAGCTCATCCGGAACAAGACGTAAGGCGAACTCCATCTTCTCTGTGAAGTTGTTGGTGTATTCATTAACAGACATGCTTCCTTTCTTTAAGGTAAGGAATTGGTTTTCTAGATCGAGCAGATTTTGAGCTGAGCAGTACCTACGTTTGAATTGCACCAGAAATTCTGCCCATGTCAGTTGCAGGGGCTCATTGGGGATCAACGTCTTTCCCAAGGTATTCCACCATCGTACAACGCCTCCTCGAAACTGACGCACTGCAAATGTGGTCTGTTGTTTTCCCTTGCAACCGCACGTCATGAAAGCTAATTCCATCTCCGAGATCCAATCCATGACCCCGATCGGATCCTCCTTTCCAGTGAAAGTCGATGGCTTGCAAGTCAGAAAATCCTTGTACTTGCATCCATTCCTCTCGACTTCGTCATCTTGGTTGTTTTGTCGAACTATTGGTGGGTTGACTTGACCAACAGTCCCACTATAGTTTCCTTCCTCAGTCTGCCCTTCGTTCAACTCGGGCTGTTCGATCTGAATAGTGGCTTCCTCTTGATTTTGCTGGAGCAAACGTCTAGTTTCCTCCATTTGACAATCCAACATCGCTTGGATCATCGCTTGCACTCCGGCCATTGTGACTAGCTCAACAGCGGCTTCCATCACCGATATTTGCTCAATCACTGGGGGTTGGTTTCTGTTCCCATTTGCATTCACGTTTTCGCTACGGGTCCTTGCCATCTTGATCTATACATCGAATAAGGTGAATTTAGATCTTTATTTAGGAATGATGTTCAAATCGTCCTTATCACCCCGAAACGTTTACATGCTAGTTTTAATATCGTAGTCGTACGTTTAGAATCCTAAACACATAAGGTTTCCAGATCCGGTCGGCAACAGACCATAGATCCGAACAAATAATAGCATATCAGGCACAAAGCGTTTAGCACATAAAAGCATTTTAGGCATAATTCCTAAAATATTCTAGTGCTCACACCTCACAATCATCGCTTAGCATTCTAAGTTTAAGTCTAGAAATAAATCCATATTCCTAGTTCGCTTAAACTAATGCTCTGATACCAACTGTAACATCCCCATTTTCACGGCCAGAAAAGACCGATTTTGTTTATGCTTTATAAAAATCAGAGTAACTTCTTTTAATAAAAATGTTGCGGAATTTGTTCCCAGAAAAACATGATAATCGCGTTATCAAAGCATTTCTAAAGAAATATATTTTTATTCACTTTTAAAAACATTTGGGATGTCATCGTCAATACATAAACATAAGCATAAACAGAACTTAAATTTATTTACACTAGTGATCTACATCTCTTTTAAATCTCTCAGTGTAATGTGACTTCATATCGACACCTGTGATACAAATAAACTGAGTGGGTCAGGTTGGGAAACCTGGTGAGTACATAGGATTTTCAACCCATAATAATATAATTATTATGTTTTAAAAATCAAACAATCAACCCAATTACCCATCCCCATCATCTTCTTTATTCTTAAGGATTTACCCTAAGAACCAACTATTTCTCATTCATTCAATACTAAGGATCATCCTAAGGAAACAACATGAAGTCCATTGTTGCCAATGACACTTTGGTCAAGCGCAGCTGCTAATCTTGTCACTTAGGCGCAACTGCCAGAATTGGGACATTTCCTATGAGGCGCTTCTGCCGGTATTGACCTTTTAACGCCACTGTCATGATCATAAGGCTCCCTATTAGGCGCAGCTGCCAATACTGTCCTTAGAGCGCAGCTGCTAGGACATTTACCGTAGATCTAAAACATCTACGGGTTGTGGCGCAGCTGCCAGTGCTCATCTATAGGGTACTAGGAACACTGATGCCAATGTATACCTATAGGGCACTAGGTCCATGCTACTAATCTTCTTCTATTTCAGCTTTTATCCCTCATCATTCATCTACCCATGTTTTACCCAACATATCTTGTAGATATAAAATACTTTATACAGTTTACATCATTTAAACATGTATAAAAATCTTTCACCAGCATAGACAGCAAGTATTCAGACAATATGCACACATAGCACGTAAATTTATAATAAAATACTTCATATCTATGTGTAAGATGAAAGGGACCATGCACTCACAACACGTAATATACATTAAATATTTCATATCTATGTGTAAGATGAAAGTAACTATGCACTCACTTGAGAAGGTGGTGACTCGGTACTCGAACAGCGCTTCGTTTACTTCAAAATAATTTCCTTCGACGAAACCTAGTATTATTACCACTAGATTTTAGTCTAATATTTACTGTGACTAATTATTAGTCTTATTATTATTATTATTATTATTATTATTATTATTATTATTATTATTATTATTATTATTATTATTATTATTATTATTATTATTATTATTATTATATAAGCGTTTAAACAATACTTTCCAACCACTATGTATAGACAGAGCCAGACATAAAACACCGGAGGGCAAGACCATTTTGGCGTATAACACTTCTGAAATCCAACAACCCTATGTGGCCCTTTAAACCAGATTTCCCGTACCGCGAGTAGTTGAAAAGATATTATAACGACATTTATATAAGTCATAATAATAGCTCAAATATTTATTATAAATTTATAATAACAATACTAATTTTAAATATAAACTATATTTTAAAATAGGGTAAGCATAAATTACTTACAAGGGGATATTAGCTAGGAGTCGGGCTCTGCAGGGGCAGAACTTCGTCGCTGAATCTTTCTAAGAATGATTCGTGCAGCGCTCCAGCGCTCACCTTACTATACTAAACTATAGAAAGAGAAGTCGAATCACGAGGGACCGAAATGCTCGGGGGATAAGGAGAGAAAGACTCTTGAATCAAGAGAATGGTGCAAGAAATATGAGAGCCCAAGCCTCTTATTTATACTAATTGAATTTTCAAAACTACCCTCCATAATTACTTAATGACCTTTTAGTTATATAAACAACTAAATACCCCTCTATAATACTATTTTAAATGGATTTAATGATATTTGTACTAAACTAATGTCGAAAGAACTCAACATTAGTCTTATAATGACCGCATCGTCGATACCTTTCTAATGATATATACATATGTATATATATATATATATATATATATATATATATATATATATATATATATATCTATATGTATATATATGTGTGTGTGTGTACGTATACATGATTTATACTTTATTTTAATACGTAAATATGCTATATCCACGCGTAGGTGGAGACGTACTCTACAACTTTCGTTTAGACTCCGTCGGCTAATTTTGAATTTATTTTTAAAGTTATATGTTTAACAGGCCGGGACAGGATTGGTCCGTTAAAATCTCATAACTTCTTCATTCGATGTCCATTTTTGTCTGTCTTTTTATCGTTACGCTACTAACAACGAGATCTTCGATTCTCGTTTAGGTTGTGTCGGTTAAAAATGAATCGATCTAAAATTCGAATTTCGGGCTGTACACCGCTAATCCGAAACTTCGAAAAATCATAACTTCTTCATACGAAGTCAAATTTGGGTGTTCTTTTTATCGATGTTCTTAGTTTAACATATTCTATGACTTTCGCTTAGAGCGCTAAGGCTATATCTCTCTCTATCATAAATTTACTATTTACGCTTCCCGATGCCGTGCCGGTTCCGACGCGAAACTTCGACGGGTCATAACTTCTTCATTATATCTCGGATTTCGGCGTTCTTTATATGTACGGAAACCTTGTGACATATTCTAAAACTTGGTTAAGATTATTTACTCTAAATAATCTTTTTGTCGAAAAGTCGTTTTCGACCCCGATTGCCTCTAAATTGACTAGCCCGGATCTGCGGGCGTTACACCACTCCTTGCCCTCGTGCTACAACCAATTTAGGATGACCTACCACATGAAAAAAGAAGAAGTAACTCTAAGAAAACTCCAAGGACTCCTAAGGACTGCCAAGAGCAACCTCAAGGACAAATCTATTGCACCAACTCCCACTCCACCCGCTGCTCCTGTTTTGGCCATTGGGCAAGGAAAGGGAAAAAAGAGGAAGGCTCCTTCAAAAAGCCACCACAAGGGAAAGCCCCAAGATGGTTTCTCTACTAGTGGAACCAAATTCGCTCCTGCTAAGCCCAACTCAAACCCTAAGGAGGCAGAATGTCACCACTGCCACAAAATAGGACACTGGAAGAGAAGCTGCCCGGAATATCTGCAAGCCATCAAGGATGGGAAGATCAAGCCGTCCTTCACAGGTATTTACACAATTAAATCTAATGATTCATCACATGCTATTTCTTGGGGTTCTTGATACAGGATGTGGTTTTCACATATGTTCTGATTTGTAGGGACTAAGAAGAGATATGGATGTGGAGCGTGGAAGAGTAAATCTAATCACAGGGAACAGAAGATCGTCGCCTGTCACCAAGATTGGAGTGTATTCTCTAGCGCTTAGTAATGGATTAGGTCTAGATTTAAATAATTGTTGCTATTCGCTAGATACAACAAGAAACATCATTTCATTTCATGGTTTGTTTAGACAAGGATTTAGATATTCGTTTAATAATGAGAATGGTTCGATTTATGCTTATCTAAATGGTGTTTTATATTTTGAAGCATTGCCTTGTAATGGAATTTATGAAATTTTTATGATTGTAGATAACCTAGGAAATGATGTATTGTGTGTGGATTCTTCCAATAGTATGGATAAAGCATGCTTGTGGCATTGTCGTCTTGGACATGTCAACAAGAAACGCATAACCCAACTCTAAAAGGATGGAGTGTTGGAGTTATTCGACCTTAGGGACAATGACGTGTGCGAGTCTTGTTTACTTGGAAAGATGACCAAGTCACCCTTCACTGGCACTTGTGAGAGGGGTGAGGGTTTATTGGATCTCATACATACCGATGTGTGTGGACCCTTTAGATCCACCACAAGGGACGCGAACCGCTTCTATGTGACTTTCACCGATGATTATAGTAGATATGGGTATATTTACTTAATCAAGCACAAGTCAGAAACCTTTGAAAAACTCAAAGGGTTTAAACAAGAAGTGGAGAATCAATTGGGCAGAAAAATCAAGATGCTTCGATCTGATCAAGGAGGAGAGTACCTAAGTCTTGAATTCCACGACTATCTCAAGGAATGCGGAATAGTTGCGCAATTGACGCCGCCTAGAACACCGCAGTTGAATGGTGTGGCTGAGAGGCGTAATCGAACCTTGTTGGACATGGTTCGTTCCATGATTAGTCGTGCTTCACTATGTATCTCATTCTGCGGGTATGCCTTAGAGACTGTCGCCCATATCCTTAACTTAGTCCCTACAAAGAAGGTTACCAAAACACCTCACGAGATGTGGACAGGGAAAGCTCCCTCGTTGGCACAAATCAAGGTTTGGGGTTGCGAGGCTTTCGTAAGACGAGAGACTCACGAAAGGCTCGAACCTCGTAGTGAGCGATGTATTTTCATCGGCTACCCGCAAAAATTCTTTGGGCATCTCTTCTATAGACCGAGTGACAATGTTGTCTTTGTTGTGAGGAGAGGAGTTTTCCGAGAGCGAGAACTCATAAACCAAGGAGATAGTGTGTAAAGCCCCGTTTATTTATTAAATCAATAAATAAAATAATGAGCGAATAGTAGCCCTAAAATCGATAATTATTTAGCAAGGTGTTGATCTCGAGGAGCTAATCGTTATAATTTTAGAGATTTGGGGGTTAAAATGTTAACATGGCTAAAGTTTGAGCATTGGACCTTAAATGAAAAGAAATTGGCAAACAAGGTGTGTTTTTGTAAATTTTGGATTAGTTTTGTAAAGATTTTAGAAGTTAGGGGCTGTTTAGTAAATCCGGACCTATTATGAAAGAAATTTATGGATTCAGGGACTAAATGGTCATTTCTGGGGCTTAAATTGAAGAGATTTTATGGAGTAAGGGTTTGTTGGTAAAATTCGGAGTTAACTTGTAAAAAGTTTTATGGGCAGGGGTTAAAAGGGTAACTATTGGATTAAAGTTGAAAAGTTTTGGTAGAGATGGGGGCTGAACTCGTAGATTAGGAAAGAAGTTTGAAGGAGTACGGGTGAACTCGTCACCTTTTTGTGCAGCGTCCATATTTAAGCAAAAGCAAACCCTAACCCTTCTATGAAGCACCAGCCGCCACCCCACCTTATCACCCCCCGTCCAGCCGCCGCCTCTGTAAGACCATTGTGAACCACCAGCAAACTCCTTGCGACTCCGATGACAGGTACCGAGGCTAGCGTTGTGTTGTTCCTTCTTTCGAGACGTTCATCGCTCTCCGTTATCATCCCCCTCCTCCCGTTTCTCCTCCATTTCGATCTACTTCCAGTCGGCTATGAAGTCAGGAGCCGCAAGTTGAGGACAACCGTTGAGGCTCTTGCTGCCGGCGAGAGCAAGGACCACTGGGAAGCGAAGTTTCGTGTGTGCTGCTGCCATATTCTCCTTCCTCTTCTTCGTTGTCTCGTGTCGTCGCCTTCCCAAGTGGCGGACCATTTTATTCCGGCTATGCGTGTGCCACCGAGAGGAGTGGCGGCGTGATGTATGTTTTGTGTGTGTAGCGGCTGTAAACTCTCTCTCTCTCTTCTCCATGATTTCTGGAAGTCTCCATTTCCGATCGCTACCAACTTCAGCCGTGAGGTGCCGCCTCCTCATAGGTTCCGTCGTCGCCAACTGCCACCAGGAGGGTGGCTAGATCCAGTGGCAAGCAAGAAAGTGTATGGATGTTTGTTTCTGTTGTAGGGTATGTTGTGTGGGTAGTTTATTTGGCCGGAAAAAGTCATCGCCGCCACCAGCCACCGCTGGCCGCCACTAGGGTGGCTTTGTGTGTGTGTATTAGTTAGTGTGTGTGTGTGTTTATTTTGGTTCAAAGCATTGTAAGTGTAATAAGTAAGAATAATGAAAGAAGAAGAAGAAGAAGAAGAACCAAACCACTACCGGGAGGTGGTGGCTGCCGCCGCCTACCGCCACCGGCCGCCGTGTCGGGTGGCGGTGTGCCTCATTGATGTTGTGTTTTGGTTTGAATGTTTGGACAAGGGACTAAAACCCTAATGGGCTCAAAGGAGCCCTAATGGGCCCAATAAAGCTTAATGGACTCTAATGGACCCAATAAAACCCTAATGGGCTTAATAATATTTTAGTGGGCTTACTAGGCCCAATAAAGCCCTAATTGACATAAAAGACCAACAAATTGATAAATGGGCTAATATTTGGATTGGAAAACCCTAATGCCAATGAAACCCTAACTTTAAGAATTAATCGGGTCACACACACAAGAATTATTTAATAACTTGAGATATTAAATAATAAACTTTGGCAAAGATTAATCTAAGCGATAATTGACTTAATGGATTAAGTCCTTAATGGGTTAAGTAGGAAACTTAACCCTAATCATCATTTTATGTGAAACCCTAATTTCACTTGGGTTTATTGTTGGGCCTTTCTTTTGGGCCTTGAGGGTTGGGTAATTAATAGGCCATCCAAGTCAAGCCAATGAACTAGAATAATTTAATGGGCCTGGGGTAAGGCCCATGTAAGAGGCTTGGGCCCAATTTGGAAAATTGGGCCATAGATGGGCCATAGTTTGGGCCTAGATGGTTGTATGATATTGGGCTCTTAGAATGAGACATGTTGGACCGGACTAAGAAATTGGGCCTTCAGGGAAGTCTATGTAGAGGTTTGGGCCTAATTTGGAAAATTGGGCCATGTGTTGGGCTTTGATTTCTAATTGACTTTGGGCCTATGGATTGGGCCTTGGGCTTGAATAAGCCAAGTTAGGGGTAATGTAGTAATTACCCAAAGAATATACTTATGGTTATGTATTGGGACCCAATTATTAATTGGGTGTTATTTTGGTGTTGACAGTTCGAGAATTTGTCAGCCAGCAGTTGGGGTCGAGTCTGCGGGACTTCAGCAGTGTGGGATTGTGTCTACGGGACTTCAGCAGTGTGAGGTGAGTTACCTTCCAGTAGTGGTGGGTCTACCGCCACAATGCCGGCCCACCAGTAGGAGTTGTATGTTAGATGATTGTCTTTGTGATATCATCTAGGTTTGCTACTATCTGATATGTTATATGCTGGCATGATATGTTATATGTGATAGTGGTAGAGTTCGGTTGTTAGGACCGAAGGGTAGGTCAGACACCCCAGATATGTCTGACAGCATGTGATGATATGTTTATATGTTGGCATGATATGTTATATGTGAGAGTGGTAGTAGGAAGGGAATAGTCCCTAAGTTCGGTTGTTAGGACCGAAGGGTAGTTCGGACACCCCAGGTATGTATGATAGTATGTTTGTGTTATGATATTTGTGATAGTAGCTGAGAGTGGGCAAGGCCCGTATCTCAGAGATAGTGGAGTGTGGGCGAGGCCCGTACCTCCATGAATGTGGGCGAGGCCCGTTTTTCCTAGCTGTTTAGTATATGATTGTATATACTTGTATGTTATGGTTTAGTAGCTGAGTGTGAGCGAGGCCCGTATCTCAGAGATAGTGGGGTGTGGGCGAGGCCCGTATCTCCCAGCTAGCGGAGTGTGGGCGAGTCCCGTACCTCCATGAGTGTGGGCGAGACCCGTATCTCCTAGTTGTTCATTATATGATTGTATGGTATGTGGTATGATGGGGGAACTCACTAAGCTTCGTGCTTACGGTTTTCAGTTTGGTTTCAGGTACTTCGTGTTTAAAGGAAAGGAGCCAGCTTGATCGCAACGCATCACACTATGTTTTCCGCACATGAGATCTTTGGGATTACACTCTGATATGGTTTTATGATAATATGTTTTGAATATTCACACTTTAGTTTGACACGGGATACTATTATGAATGTTTTTATACTGATGGTTTTATGTAATAACTTAATTAAAACGAAATTTTTGGCCTTGAATTTTGGAATCTTACAAGTTGGTATCAGAGCCTTGGTTTGAGAGATTCGGACATATTCTCGGGTGTGTCTGAACTCAAACTAAGGGCTTGGTATGAAAGTTTCAAAAGTAAAACCATTTTATAAAAGGAGTTTGAAAAGAATCTGGAAAGAGAAAAGAACTTTGAGAAGAACAAAGTGTGTGATGCGTGCAATCAGCCGAGCTTAAGTAAGTTTTCCCCAAGATACCCATACATGTTATGATATGATATGATATGATTATGAGAATTGCATGCTAGATTAGGGCTAAGGATCTATGAGGATGCCTTATATGCCTATTATATGTGCTTGTAGACTTGCATGCTAGTATAGATCAGACAGTGATAGGATAGCCTGTTTAGGTTATGCCTGATTGTATGAGCCTTTGAATTGCATGTACAGATTCCTGATTAGAGGATAGAATGATTTGATTGGAATATGATGGTTAGAGTTTCCACTGTCTGAATGCTGCTTGCTTTGTGCTTTGTGGGACTTTTAGTAATGTGAGCTAACTATTAAGTGAATATGCTAAGTCACATGTGGCACAGGCTGGATAATCTCAGAGTGATAGATTTGAACCTATTGCGCAGCTCTTGTCTGAGTCCAACCGTTATAGGGATGAGTCTGTTACTTGAAGGATTATCTGATCTCTGTTGCATGTGGCTATATTCATGAAGTAGCTAGTTGACATTACTGGGAATCTTTCGGCAGCTGAGGACTGGGTGAGTTCGGGAACCTAGGGAAGCCTAGGATATATTTCAGTGAGTTAGTAGTGAGGCTCAGTTAGACTTGGGTGTACTAGTTGAGGAAGTGACTTGGAGGATCCGGGAGGATTGCTGAGGAAAGTATGGATAGGTGTGGAAGGTAGTATTGGGCCCGTACTACTGAAAGCACAGGATCCATACTCGAATCAGTGAGAGTCTTGGAGAATCTAAGAAGCTTCAGGGAATAGTTGTGACCCAGTTTGGGGATAGAGGATGTTCCGGTTGTTTCAGCTTAGCCATTGGCAAGCGAGCTAGTGAGCGTGACAGGGTGTCAGACCCTGAAGGGTACGATTCCCAAGAGTTGCAAATGCGGGATCGATTTGGGAGCAACCTAGAAAGAGAGATGCGTGCCAAGTGCGTATAGTAGAGGGTCCCGGGAAGAGACCCATGACTTATGATCATCGGGTGAAAGGCCAGCAGGGCCTGAGTCAGTGCAGCGCATACGAGAAAGTACACGAGGGAGTTTGTCACTCCAAGGGTTCAGGCTGCTACAGGGTAGCAGGATTGGTAATGTTAGAAGAAGGGGATCAGTATTCCTCCAGATGTTGCGGCTATGTCATCTTATTAGATGGATATTGGGAATACGTATCGCTTTGGGATTGCGAGTGAGTTTGGATAAGTCGGATCTCGAGTCAGTTTTCTGCTAGTGTTCGGTTATCAAGGACCGTATATGCCATCTTGCACGCCGGAAGGTCCTTGATGAACCTCTAGAGAGACGTATCTTACGGAGTGGGTTCCACGCGCACCGTTATCATTTCGGATCCTTGTCGGGGTCTATGTAGGAGTATTATTTAGAGAATACTCGATCAGGGTTGGATTGATAGTTTTCCAGTGAAGTCATCGTTTAGTGATCCTATCATTGTTCAGGTATGGTCGGAAATTGATTATGGATGAACTTTGGAGTTCAAGGCACTACCGTTGCTAGGACGGAACTGGTGACAGGAAGAGGGTAGTGTCAGTTGCGGATGTTAGATGCATAAGTGGTTGGTCACTGGATGATAAAGAGAATTGTATTTTCGCATGAGCTGTGTTCGGTTAGAGTTCAGTCGTACTGCAAGATTGGAAATGATAACGAGGATTCATCAGCCAGAGTGAAGATTAAGGTCTTTAGTGGTCAGCCTGGGAGATGAATTGAGGTGTCAGAATGGAACATATTTCAAGAGTACTCTTCAAGATTTCAGAGGATGAGCGATCTTAAGGTTTAATCGGTGATTAAACGCTAGCATTGGTAAGCACATTTTGTCATCAGTGGGATATTAGAAAGCGAGACGGATTGTGAATCCTTCAATTCTCGCATGCCGTGAAGACTTAGTCGAATCCAAGTGGGGGAGAGACTTTTTATAAGGTTCTCCAAATGTGAGTTCTGGTTGCGCAGGGTGCAATATATTGGCCACCTTGTCAACCAGAAAGGTATTCTAGTTGATCCGGCCAAGATAGAGGCCGTGATGCAGTGGGAGATTCCGAGGTTTCCATTTGAGATTCGGTGTCCGCTGGGTCTAGCGAGTTATTATCGGAGATTTATATGGGATTTCTACGAGATTGCGGTTCCTCTGACCCGACTGACCAAGAAGTCGGAGACTTTTCGTTGGGGCCTGAGTAGCAAGCAGCCTTCGAGACTCTCAGACAATGGTTGTGCGAGGCACTGATTCTGTCACACCCCAAAACCGGAACGGCGAAAACGTTCTGGGGTGGATGACGTCATGTCAAGTATCACAACAAATGCATTATAGTAATCAAAGTACAACAAAACATTGCATTAATAGTAACAGTTTACATGGTTTACATTACAATACATCAAAGTAATACAAGTAAATATAAGTAAGTACAACATGGTACTAAGCTATCTTCATCAACAGCTCCGGGGATGTACCTGTCTAATGCTAACCTGAGAATACAAGTTATTTGAAAAGTGAGTATCAGCATTTTTACAAATGCTAGTGAGTTCATAAGTATTTAGTGTCATTTTATTCAAATAATGTTAATAAAAGTGGTAGTTCTAGAGTATCCATTAAGTTAGAGTCCTTTCCAGAAAATCCTATATTTTCTTTAATAAAAGCAGTCTTCTACCAAGACTGGACGGAGTTATGTGGTAAAAAGTAGTTTTCCCTTAATCGCTATAATTATCAAAATAAAGAATTTGATTATTAAAGAAAGCAGGAGAAATCAGGGAAAATAATATATGCCTCGGCAGTGAAGACTGCTGACTAAGGCAAGAGGAATCATAAACTCCAGGAGAGTATCGAACGAACGACATGCCTGGCTCAGTCTAACAAAAGAGACACAGACCCCAGATGGTGCCAAATGAAAGGCACAGCTGGCAAGGTCGAAACAGAGAATACAGACCGCAGACAGTATCAAATGAAAGATACAGCTAGCAAGGTCTAAAAACAGAGAATACAGACCGCAGACAGTATCAAATGAAAGATTCGACTAGAAAGGTCTAAAAACAGTGTGACTCTGAGAATGTGATTCCCAGCATACAGTGTAAATTGCTGGTAAAATACTGTTACCTTAAGGCCATGAATTTTAAGGTAACCTGGGATACTCGTAACCATACTAACCGACACTAGAGTACCGGACGCCCTACAAGCGTCTATAAAATATGACATTTGTCACCCCTTAGCTTGGTGGGCCGTGGACTGTAGCTAGCAGTTAGGGTGCAGGGGTGCCAATCCCGTATAGATCTATACACACAATGTCCGCTCTCCCAACAGAAGACTCTGGTTACCAACTGGACGACGGAGAAGGCCGCGTCCCGAAGATGCATCCCAAAGAGTGGGTAGTGGGTTTCATGTATCAGTGCTGAACTAGAGGTAGATACTCATAACTGAACTGACTAGAGTAATCTTATATGTCTATGCTCGTACACATAACATATAACTAATGAATCAAAGGACCTTCGGACGGCCATCCGATCCCACCAGACCACATCTCAACGAAGAAAAGGAAATAGGGCAGACAAGCCTTCCTAAGTCCTTCAATCATTGTTTATATGCACCCATAGTCCCATACAAGCACATACATACATCTAACTACGGCTAAGTGTGTAACAAGTGGAAACGTATCGTGATGTATAATCGAATCGTGGTGTGTAAACGTATAGTGTGGAATAAGCGAATTGTGGTGTGTAATCGTACAGTGTGGAATAATCGAATCATGGTGTATAACGTACAGTGTGGAATAACCGGATCTTGATGTACAAACGTACAGTGTGGAATAACCGAATCATAAAATGTGAACGAATAGTGTGGAACAAACAAATCGTAACGTGTAAACAAACAGTGTGGGATAATCAAATCGTGAAGTATAAGCGTTACCAAGTATAAGTGTATCACAAAGTGGAAACGTTATCAAGTAGGAGTTTAAACTATGTAAAAAGCGATGCAGCGGCATCTAACAAGTAAGAGTATTCGACAATAAAGAGAACTTTGACGAAAACCTTGGAAAAACCTTTATACTTAAGAAAATCACAACTTGGTATTCTTTGGTAAAATAAGTTTGAAAAACCTTTAGAAATCCTTTGAAACTTTTCATAAACTAGTTTAAATTGTTTTTTGATAAAACAGGATAAGTAAGAGTTTGAACAAGTGAAAACCTTTTAGAAAGTCATTTATAGTATCCTACTTGGTAAAACAGTTTACAGTGTGGTAAATCTTTGTGCATGCGGGTTATCAATCACATGTGATTGATATGATAACTGGCATGTTTAACTTGTTATCAATCACATACAATTAGTACATTTAGTACTAATTAAACAAGTATACACTTCCTAAGGAGCAGAAAACACTTTGGTTAAGTGTTTAGGGTGTCCCGGGTAACATTTAAGGGCTTGAATGACTTAGGAATGGAGTTTACTCTCCAAGAGTAAACTCACCATAGGGTGTTTACGGCCTTGGGACCACTCCCCATGAGTTACCGGGCGTAAACTCATGGTGAGGGTGTTCTAGGGTGTTTAAAAGCTTTAACTTGATCGTGGAATTTTGCTAGGTCCAAAACTAAATTGCATGAGTGGGTTTAGGGCTTCTAAAGGGACCATATGGGAGTTTACGGCCCATGAACCACCCCTATGGGAGTTCACGACCGTGAACTCCTACCCTCTTGGTTTCATGGAAGTTTAAGGCCCTTATTTCAATCCTAGTAATTATTCAAGGCTATAGGGGTGTTTGGGGTTCCAAGAGTGCACTTCTTTGGAGTTTATGGTCCAAATGACCACCCCTTGGGAGTTTACGGCCGTAAGCTCTTGGCTTGGCCGTGAACTCTCATATACCCCCCTTAAACTTTGATTTTAAGCCCTTGATTCAACCCTAGCATTTTCTAGTGAAGGTATAAGGCCAATTAGGGGGTTTAAACTCTCATTTGGTGAGGTTTGGGGGTGTTTACGGCCTAAGCACTTTCTTGGGCCGTAAACTCTCTTTTATGCCCTAAAACTGATTGTTTTATGCTTCAAACACTCCTAGGCTAAATCCTTAATTGGTTCCTAGGCTCAAAGGGACAAATTTGGGTCATTTTGGCCTCATTTAATGGGTTTACGGCCTAAGCATGCTCTTAGGCCGTGAACTCCTTTTCAACAGCTTCAAGTTCGATTTTTGGGTTATAACAACAAGTCATGATGTTTAGAATAGGTTAGGGTAAAGAGACTTACGTTTAGGAGGCGGAAATTCGCGGTTTTGAGTCGAAAACGGGTTTTATGAGAGAGTATAGAGAGAGAGTGTAAAGGGGTGGAATGAAGTCCATTCCCCCTTATATATGGGTTGAAGTTGGAGCTCAGTAGAAATCTACCCGATACTGCCGTTATACGTGGCTTTTGGTCGCACCCGATTTAGTGGTCGTAATAATAAAAACTAACTTTTTCCAATTAAATGAAAATGCAACTTAAGTGTTTCTATTTACTTTATTACGACATAATATAAATAAATAAAACATTTATTTATCTTGCGACCTCTAGTTAACGGAACTTTTATAAAATGGAATATTCCGTTAACGGTAACGGGGTGATGTAACGGAATAAACTTTGGGTTGTCACATCATCCCCCCGTTAGAGGGAATTTCGTCCTGAAATTCAGGTCTAGGCAAGGAATTAGGTATGAATGACCGAGTAGAGGCAGGAGGGTACTTCCTATTCTGTTTGTCCTCGCACTCCCAAGTGAACTCTAGCCTGGGTTTGTCGTTCCAACAAACCTTCACCTACGGGATGCGGATTCCGTCTCGTGTAGTTACCGGGTTCCGACTAGTGTATCTACGAGGTTAGGGTTCTCAATTGTTTCTATCTGGATGAGTGGGATACGAAGAGTGACGTTGGGCAACACTGATCAAGTCTAGGAGGTGGTTCGATCGGGTGTGAAACTTGTGGAATATCTGGAAGTAGCAGCGATCTGACGAGGGTTGAACCAAATCTCCGTAAAGGATCTCGGGTGGTCCTAAGCTCTCAGAAGGGTAGAGCTTTTCAGTACTTAGAACATAGTGTACTTATATGGCAAGATCATCACTGGCGTGATCGCCATTCCAAAGTTCCTAACGTTCTCTCTCATACTGGTAGTGTAGTCCTTCTGGTTGGTTCTTAGGAGGCTCGGTTTGTCCTTGGTTTCGCGTTTCCTGTCAATTGGCTTTTAGAGGCTTTCTAGGTCATCGGATGGGTTGCATATCTACGGTTATTTATTTGTTGTAGAGTGTCTATCTCAAGTTCATGCAAAATGAACCTGCACTTCTGATGCTTGAGGTATTTCTAACGGAAACCCTCAGGGTCAGGGAGATAGGGTTTCGCTAGATGAGTGTTGGACTATCTCGGGAGGTGGTTTTACTATTTTTTTTGCATGAGATAGTATTCATGGAACACCTAATAGTCCAATGAATCTCTAAGACTTTGGTTTAGTTTAGTGCGGAAAGCGCATGCTCCTGCATAACCCCTTGACTAACACCAAGGCTGGTGCCAAGTCTATAATCTCTTCGAGGTCTGGTTCATGAGGCTCAACGCAACTACTTTCGCACTTTGATCAACTATTCTTGCCTGTGGAGGTTATCCTGTGGTTCTCGGTATTCTAGTGTTCACTTCGGAGAATGAAGTCTATCGTCTACAGGGCGACGACGATTTCCTCCATGCGAGGGGGCGGAGGATCCCAGGCACTATTTGTCGGTAACGGGGTGGACGAAGTGCCTGAGTAGTACGAACATCTTCAGCAACTACTCTTCCGAAGGTTCTAAGTTTTCTCGGTCTAGGTCAGATCTGGTGAGTATAGGTTCCCATCACTCGGAACTTTAGTTTTCTCATCCACTCTTCTCAGAGTTTAATTTATTGCAGCTCTCGGATTTCTGGGATATTCGTTGCGATGCTTAATTCGGGGAATTAAGCGTGAATGGATGGTCGTAGTCAATGTCCTTGACTCTTACGATTCAGATTTCTTTACCAACCGAGGGTGTTAGCTACTATGTTGGCTCAAGCGGAATGACAACAACTTCGGATTTGTAGTCATTATAGTAGCTCAATCTGTAGGGGTTCTCTTGACTCTAGCTCCCGTTCCATGGGATAGGATGAAGGGTCTTTCTAGGGAATCTACTAGGTATGCTTCAGGTGGTTATCATCTTCTGGAATGCATGCAGTGCCTTTTACTTCGGTTTCTATCTGTCTAAGGAGGGTTGGTTAACAGTGCGCGGTACCCCTCTCCTGGGTACTTCGGAAGGTTTGAAATAAAAATGACGACCGATGGATCGCATTAGTCTTTATTATTTTTATTTTTTTTAGGTTCGGAAGAACCTTTATTTGCCGACATGGCTACGGAGAAAGTTCTTTTTACACAGCACTAAGGATGTACACATGGTTGAACTACGTCAAACCATGATAGGTAGAGTCGTCGAAGTTGGCATACTTCGACATGACATAAAGTGAGGGTCAATAGAGTCATGCGCTGAACAGGCACACAAGTTCTAGGCGTCTCGGGTTTCGTCCTGTATATCACTGCCGCAGATACTTGGACCGATATAGTCGACGCGGAACTATAAAGAGTCCTAAGTGTTTTCCGAGTGGAGTACCTTTTCATGGATGGATTCTCACGAGGCATTTCTATAATCGCCTAACATATACTAGTCATGTATAGTTAAGGTGGGGAGGACTGTTGACTGAGCGACTCCGCCCTAAATCCACAACCCAACGAGGAACAGGAAATGAGGCGGCATTCACTCACTCTAGGTCTATCCATCTTAACTATGCATGGCCGTAACGTATATGTTTAGCCATTATAGTTTTACCTGATGTATTTTAAATTTTATAACAGTGCTGCGACTTTCACCTTAATGGGGAAGTATTTACATTATGAATTAGTCTTTTAATTTTTTCGGTTTAGTTATCTGAGATCTAAAGACGTACCAAAAATCCACCGGATTCCTTGATGCTTCTCCCCAAGCATTAGAGTTAGACTTTTCCTGTGCCCATGTCGTTTCTCCTGCAGCAGTGATCCTTAGTATCCGCCCGTCTGCGCCGGAGTTCTTTATTATTGGACAATCCCTTTTGAGGTGTCCCGTCTCACCGCACTGATGACATGGCTGGTTCATACTGGTATTGGTGGTAGGAGTGAGGTGCTTAGTCAAAGTTACATGGACACGAGTGCCCTCCTCGTTTCTCCACTTCGAAAATTTCCCTTTAAAGAGTCCGACTTTGACACCACTATTGTGTGTAGGGTTGGACCCGATGCCGGGGACTTGTGAAAGGGGTCGTGCTAGCGCTAGAGGGGTGGGAGTTTCCACTTGCTGTTGTTGTGCAACAAGTTTGTAGAGTCGTTGGCGCTCCTTTCGAGCGTGACGATTCCGTTTCCTCCTCTCTGTTTTACCACTTTTCCTGCTCGTGACTGTCGTCATTGGTTGGCTTTCTAGGTTTGGTCTTGTAGGTGTTGGGATGGAAGGGTTGGTAGGGGTATTGACTGCCTCAGCTCGTTGCCCTTCAGAAGGTCCTTGAGTCGAGGTACTTCCTTCCTCGTTTTTGAACTTTCTCTTTAGTGGGGATGGTTGAGGTTCTTGAATGGCCGGGCATGGAAGTGTGGGTTGCTGCGGTCCAACGCTGGGGTTGGAAATCCCGATAGGGCTCTCGCTAACATTGGTGTTGTTAGCATTCAGTTGAGCCATGGCAGCTGCAACGGCTGCCGAGACCGCAGCCAGGAAAGTAGCTTCATCAAACAGGAGAGTAGGTTTCTTGCTTGTGGATTGGTTATGCTTCTTCGGAGGCATGGTTTTTCCTACACGGAAAGGAACACAAGATAATGAGAGACGATGACTAGCCCTGGACATATCTGTCCTGACTGCATTAGGCATAAATTTTTCCCATGCCTCGGGTACTGGTTGTCTGAGTGTCGATCTACATCCCTATGATGTAGTCCTGGTGTGCAAGGTAGGGGTATGAGTATCGGAAAAAGGCCATAAGATGCGAGTCATTCCTACTATGTTACCTTTATACTGGGAAAGGTTTCACTCTCCGGCCTGGAGAGATTTGAGAACAGTTCGGAACGAAACCACGGAAAGAGGGGCTCATGAAGGCTTATGGCTAAATACTCACAATAGAGGTGCGGGGATCTGCTCTAATCGTGTGACTGGCAAAGGGAAACGACGATTTTTCCTAACACATAGCGTGAGTAGTGTAACCACTAAATCACTAAATTGTATTATTTTAAGGGTGTATTAGCGTGACGAACACGAGGGTAAGACACTTCTTGGGTTCCATGTACTGGCTCCCTCTGTCTGCCTAGTATCTTTGACTGGAATCGGCGTTGGTTTCCTCCGGATAGTTACCTAGGGTTCTCTTCTCGTATGGACATACTGAATCTCTACTCCGCCTTACTTCTGAATCCGTCTCTGGGTGTCATCACTTCATGATGGATGAATGGAAATCTCGGAAGCTTAGGCGAATCTCTCACCACTGTCCCTCAAAGATATAGGCACTTGGTGAATTCAATAGTCTCGACCCAGTTCATTTATTTCCGAACAGGAAATCTTCTATATGAACTTCTTTGGGGCCGGACTCAACTCTTCTTTTAAGCACTGAAGTGGATAGGGTTTTCTACAGGGTTCGTGCGAGAATGGAAATGTCTAAAGAATCCTAAGAGATTATTAACATTTCACTGCATGATCTATATCGAGTCCTGCTATGATTACACAGGGTATACAAATCATTTATAGCTTAGATCCGATAGGCCTTCGAATATGTGATACTACTCTATATCCACATCCCAACGAGGAAAAGGAAGTAGAGCGAAACCACACATTCTTAGCCTATGGGATCCTTATTATATATAACCTTGGGAGTACACCCTCTGTAGTTGTAGGTATATCAATAAGGATCTTTTTAGTTCTTCACACAAGGTTAGTTATGGATCCTAAAATTCCCCTATGGTATTTTAATTCTTGTTTGATTCTTATCTCCTGATTATGATTCTGGGATTATTGTGAGTCTTTTAGTATTCCAAAATACTCCTATAGTATTTTAAAATTTATGTTTGGCTCTAGCATCCTTAGTTGGTAAGTTTCAGACCTGTTGCAACACCACTATCACTCCCAAGCACATGTTCATCGCATCTCGAATAAATGAAGTTGATCAGGTTACATTTATTCCAGCATACGATTACATAACTGCCCAGGTTTGACTGTGGTGCTCAACATCCGAAGACTTTTATTATTGTTCTTCTTGTGATACTTTTGTTCGAGTGTTTAGGTTCTGGATGTTCTTATACTTTGGTAAAATATGGTTATATTTTAAAGTATAATTCTTGGTCAGAGTGTTTTATCCCTTTGTATTTATAGGCTGTATATATTTTATGAATTGATATACTTAGCTCACTATAAACAATCCTCTGATACCAATCTGTCACACCCCAAAACCGAAACGGCGGAAACGTTCTGGGGTGGATGACGTCATGTCAAGTATCACAACAAATGCATTATAGTAATCAAAGTACAACAAAACATTGCATTAATAGTAATAGTTTACATGGTTTACATTACAATACATCAAAGTAATACAAGTAAATATAAGTAAGTACAACATGGTACTAAGCTATCTTCATTAACAGCTCCGGGGATGTACCTGTCTAATGCTAACCTGAGAATACAAGTTATTTGAAAAGCGAGTATCAGCATTTTTACAAATGCTGGTGAGTTCATAAGTATTTAGTGTCATTTTATTCAAATAACTTTAATAAAAGTGGTAGTTCTAGAGTATCCATTAAGTTAGAGTCCTTTCCAGAAAATCCTATATTTTCTTTAATAAAAGCAGTCTTCTACCAAGACTGGACGGAGTTATGTGGTAAAAAGTAGTTTTCCCTTAATCGCTATAATTATCAAAATAAAGAATTTGATTATTAAAGAAAGCAGGAGAAATCAGGGAAAATAATATATGCCTCAGCAGTGAAGACTGCTGACTAAGGCAAGAGGAATCATAAACTCCAGGAGAGTATCGAACGAACGACACGCCTGGCTCAGCCTAACAAAAGAGACACAGACCCCAGACGGTGCCAAATGAAAGGCACAGCTGGCAAGTTCAAAACAGAGAATACAGACCACAGACAGTATCAAATGAAAGATACAGCTAGCAAGGTCTAAAAACAAAGAATACAGACCGCATACAGTATCAAACGAAAGATACTACTAGCAAGGTCTAAAAACAGTGTGACTCTGAGAATGGGATTCCCATCATACAGTGTAAATTGCTGGTAAAATACCGTTACCTTAAGGCCATGAATTTTAAGGTAACCTGGGATACTCGTAACCATACTAACCGACACTAGAGTACTGGACGCCCTACAAGCGTCTATAAAATATGACATTTGTCACCCCTTGGCTTGGTGGGCCGTGGACTGTAGCTAGCAGTCAGGGTGCGGGGGTGCCAATCCCGTATAGATCTATACACACAATGTCCGCTCTCCCAACAGAAGACTCTGGTTACCAACTAGACGACGGAGAAGGCCGCGTCCCGAAGATGCATCCCAAAGAGTGGGTAGTGGGTTTCATGTATCAGTGCTGAACTAGAGGTAGAGACTCATAACTGAACTGACTAGAGTAAACCTATATGTTGATGCTCGTACACATAACATATAACTAATGAATCAAACGACCTTCGGACGGCCATCCGATCCCACCAAACCACATCTCAACGAAGAAAAGGAAATAGGGCGGACAAGCCATCCTAAGTCCTTCAATCATTGTTTATATGCACCCATAGTCCCATACAAGCATAGACATACATCTAACTACGACTGAGTGTGTAACAAGTGGAAACGTATCGTGATGTATAATCAAATTGTGGTGTGTAAACATACAGTATGGAATAACCGAATCGTGGTGTGTAATCGTACAGTGTGGAATAATTGAATCGTGGTGTATAACGTATAGTGTGGAATAACCGGATCTTGATGTATAAACGTACAGTGTGGAATAACCGAATCATAAAGTGTGAACGAATAGTGTGGAACAACCAAATCGTAACGTGTAAACAAACAGTGTGGGATAATCGAATCGTGAAGTATAAGCGTTATCAAGTATAAGTGTATCACAAAGTGGAAACGTTATCAAGTAGGAGTTTAAACTAAGTAAAAAGCGATGCAGCGACATCTAACAAGTAAGAGTATTCGACATGAAAGAGAACTTTGACAAAAACCTTGGAAAAACCTTTATACTTAAGAAAATCACAACTTGGTATTCTTTGGTAAAATAAGTTTGAAAACCCTTTAGAAATCCTTTGAAACTTTTCATAAACTACTTTAAATTGTCTTTTGATAAAACAGTATAAGTAAGAGTTTGAACAAGTGAAAACCTTTTAGAAAGCCATTTATAGTATCCTACTTGGTAAAACAGTTTACAGTGTGGTAAATCTTTGTGCATGCGGGTTATCAATCACATGTGATTGATATGATAACTGGCATGTTTAACTTGTATTCCCCCCTATAAAACATGTAAAAACATTTAAAATGTTCATTCAGGGGTATGAACTCACCTGGTGTAAGTGGATCCGACGAAGGCGCCGGTTGGGTGCTCGGTGTCAAGTAAGGACTTACACACACTTAGAGACCTATTTAACATATGATAACATATGTTCACATACAATTAGTACATTTAATACTAATTAAACAAGTATACGCTTCCTAAGGAGCAGAAAACACTTTGGTTAAGTGTTTGGGGTGTCCCGGGTAACATTTAAGGGCTTGAATGACTTGGGAGTGGAGTTTACTCTCCAAGAGTAAACTCACCATAGGGTGTTTACGGCCTTGGGACCACTCCCCATGAGTTTACGGCCGTAAACTCATGGTGAGGGTGTTCTAGGGTGTTTAAAAGCTTTAACTTGATCGTGGAATTTTGCTAGGTCCAAAACTAAATTGCATGAGTGGGTTTAGGGCTTCTAAAGGGACCATATGGGAGTTTACGGCCCATGAACCACCCCTATGGGAGTTCACGACCGTGAACTCCTACCCTCTTGGTTTCATGGAAGTTTAAGGCCCTTATTTCAATCCTAGTAATTATTCAAGGCTATAGGGGTGTTTGGGGTTCTAAGAGTGCACTTCTTTGGAGTTTATGGTCCAAATGACCACCCCTTGGGAGTTTACGGCCGTAAGCTCTTGGCTTGGCCATGAACTCTCATATACCCCACTTAAACTTTGATTTTAAGCCCTTGATTCAACCCTAGCATTTTCTAGTGAAGGTATAAGGCCAATTAGGGGGTTTAAACTCTCATTTGGTGAGGTTTGGGGGTGTTTACGGCCTAAGCACTTTCTTGGGCCGTAAACTCTCTTTTATGCCCTAAAACTGATTGTTTTATGCTTCAAACACTCCTAGGCTAAATCCTTAATTGGTTCCTAGGCTCAAAGGGACAAATTTGGGTCATTTTGGCCTCATTTAAGGGGTTTACGGCCTAAGCATGCTCTTAGGTCGTGAACTCCTTTTCAACAGCTTCAAGTTCGATTTTTGGGCTATAACAACAAGTCATGATGTTTAGAATAGGTTAGGGTAAAGAGACTTACGTTTAGGAGGCGGAAATTCGTGGTTTTGAGTCGAAAACGGGTTTTATGAGAGAGAGTATAGAGAGAGAGTGTGTAAAGGGGTGTAATGAAGTCCATTCCCCCTTATATATGGGTTGAAGTTGGAGCTCAGTAGAAATCTACCCGATACTGCCGTTATACGGGGCTTTTGGTCGCACCCGATTTAGTGGTCGTAATAATAAAAACTAACTTTTTCCAATTAAATGGAAATGCAACTTAAGTGTTTCTATTTACTTTATTACGACATAATATAAATAAATAAAACATTTATTTATCTTGCGACCTCTAGTTAACGGAACTTTTATAAAATGGAATATTCCGTTAACGGTAACGGGATGATGTAACGGAATAAACTTTGGGTTGTCACAGATTCTCACCCTGCAAGAGGGTGTAGATGATTTCATGGTTTACTATGATGCTTTGATCACGGGCATGGGTACGGTACTGATTCAGTGGGGTCACATGATAGCAGGTTTCGGGAACCAGATTTGAGTTCCGGTTAGGACTCAAGTTCAGTTGTGTGTTAGGTCGAATGTGTGTTCGACCCAGTTTGAGAAGTGTTGTAAGACTACGGGGGTAGCCGTAGCATTCACTAGCAGTCAGATAGTTTGGGAAGTGTTGTAAGACTACGGGGGTAGCCGTAGCATTCACTAGTGGTCAGTTTGTATGGAAAGTGTTGTAAGACTACAGGGGTAGCCGTAGCATTCACTAATAGTCAGATGGTATGGAAAGTGTTGTAAGAGTGCGAGGGTAGCCGTAGCATTCACTAGCGGTCAGATAATGATAGAGTGTTGTGAGACTGCGGGTGTAGCCGCAACATTCACTAGGTTAGTAGATAGTGTGAGCGCGTTGTTAGGACGCAGAAGGAACAGTAGTACCCACCAGTTCGGGTGTAGCAGTAAGGATAAGGAAATCCACGGATTGGATTTCAGAATTACCCAGATGGATTAGATCTGGTTGAGCCAGTGATAGGACTGTAGGAGCGCCACTACAGTTTTGAGATTAGAGAAGCAACGGACTGCTTCAGGACGTGTGAGATAAGGCTACCATTGTTTAGGTAACGATCACTTTTATCCTTGGATTTTATGATGATAGGATTCGACATATGGATTTGATCGGTTTGATCATAAAGTAGTAGAGTCACAGTGGCATGATAACTAGTGGCAACTAGATCCAAAGAAGGATTTCGTTCAGTAGTCGTGTGAGGCGACTAAGTAGGGGGTCCTTTGGCTCCGTAGTCGGATGGGAACCCAGTGTTTCAGAGGATTGGCAAGCGAATTGAGACCCAGGAGGTCTCGGTATCTTTTGGTAAGCAGTTATGTAACAGTGTATACTGCTTCAGGCAGTTCAGTGTTCGGGCAGTTTCAAAGTTTGGTCAGTGATAGTATGTGTGTTTTAGTTGCATATGCGGACGGAATAGTTGGTTGTTTTGGGGAGTGACAAGTCACTCCCAGCGGGATTAGCTGAGCCTTGACCAAGAATAAGTGTTATTGAAGGATAATTGGGTCTACGACCCTGTTTTATAGTGGAAACCGTGAGTGATCAGAAGTTGAGTAGTCAGTTGTGAGATAAACGAATTGGATTCAATGATAATGATTCAGTATGAGTGGTCTATCAGGGAATCAGACTATCTCAAGGCAGTAGATTCAGACGAAGTAGATGTGATCCTGTTGCGAGGATTTCATTCATATGAGGATATTAGGGCTTTGCGAAGATTGGTCACAGCTACCCTGGGAAGGCTAGGGTGTGCCCAGGAAGATGACTATGTTACTAGAGTGGCTTGATATGTAAGGATTGGTAAGGAATGATTTCGAGGACGAAATCTAATTTAAGTGGGGGAGAGTTGTAAAGCCCCGTTTATTTATTAAATCAATAAATAAAATAATGAGAGAATAGTAGCCCTAAAATCGATAATTATTTAGCAATGTGTTGATCTCGAGGAGCTAATCGTTATAATTTTAGAGATTTGGGGGTTAAAATGTTAACATGGCTAAAGTTTGAGCATTGGACCTTAAATGAAAAGAAATTGGCAAACAAGGTGTGTTTTTGTAAATTTTGGATTAGTTTTGTAAAGATTTTAGAAGTTAGGGGCTGTTTAGTAAATCCGGACCTATTATGAAAGAAATTTATGGATTCAGGGACTAAATGGTAATTTCTGGGGCTTAAATTGAAGAGATTTTATGGAGTAAGGGTTTGTTGGTAAAATTCAGATTTAACTTGTAAAAAGTTTTATGGGCAGGGGTTAAAAGGGTAACTATTGGATTAAAGTTGAAAAGTTTTGGTAGAGATGGGGGCTGAACTCGTAAATTAGGAAAGAAGTTTGAAGGAGTACGAGTGAACCCGTCACCTTCTTGTGCAGCGTCCATATTTAAGCAAACGCAAACCCTAACCCTTCTATGAAGCACCAACCGCCACCCCCACCTTATCACCCCTCGTCCAGCCGCCGCCTCTATGAGACCATTGTGAACCACCAGCGAACTCCTTGCGACTCCGATGACAGGTACCGAGGCTAGCGTTGTGTTGTTCCTTCTTTCGAGACGTTCATCGCTCTCCGTTATCATCCCCCTCCTCCCGTTTCTCCTCCATTTCGATCTACTTCCAGTCGGCTATGAAGTCGGGAGCCGCAAGTTGAGGACAACCGTTGAGGCTCTTGCTGCCGGCGAGAGCAAGGACCACCGGGAAGCGAAGTTTCGTGTGTGCTGCTTCCATATTCTCCTTCCTCTTCTTCGTTGTCTCGCGTCGTCGCCTTCCCAAGTGGCGGACCATTTTATTCCGGCTATGCATGTGCCACCGAGAGGAGTGGCGGCATGATGTATGTTTTGTGTGTGTAGCGGCTGTAAACTCTCTCTCTCTCTCTCTCTCTCTCTCTCTCTCTCTCTCTTCTCCATGATTTCTGGAAGTCTCCATTTCCGATCGCTACCAACTTCAGCCGTAAGGTGCCGCCTCCTCGGAGGTTCCGTCGTCACCAACCGCCACCAGGAGGGTGGCTAGATCCAGTGGCAAGCAAGAAAGTGTATGGATGTTTGTTTCTGTTGTAGGGTATGTTGTGTGGGTAGTTTATTTGGCCGGAAAAAGTCATCGCCGCCACCAGCCACCGTCGGCCGCCACTAGGGTGGCTTTGTGTGTGTGTATTAGTTAGTGTGTGTGTGTGTGTTTATTTTGGTTCAAAGCATTGTAAGTGTAATAAGTAAGAATAATGAAAAAAGAAGAAGAAGAAGAAGAACCAAACCACCACCGTGAGGTGGTGGCTGCCGCCGCCTACCGCCACCGGCCGCTGTGTCGGGTGGCGGTGTGCCTCATTGATGTTGTGTTTTTGTTTGAATGTTTGGACAAGGGACTAAAACCCTAATGGACTCAAAGGAGCTCTAATGGGCCCAATGAAGCTTAATGGACTCTAATGGACCCAATAAAACCCTAATGGGCTTAATAATATTTTAGTGGGCTTAATAGGCCCAATAAAGCCCTAATTGACATAAAAGACCAACAAATTGATAAATGGGCTAATATTTGGATTGGAAAACCCTAATGCCAATGAAACCCTAACTTTAAGAATTAATCGGGTCACACACACAAGAATTATTTAATAACTTAAGATATTAAATAATAAACTTTGGCAAAGATTAATCTTAGCGATAATTGACTTAATGGATTAAGTCCTTAATGGGTTAAGTAGGAAACATAACCCTAATCATCATTTTATGTGAAACCCTAATTTCACTTGGGTTTATTGTTGGGCCTTTCTTTTGGGCCTTGAGGGTTAGGTAATTAATAGGCCATCCAAGTCAAGCCAACGAACTAGAATAATTTAATGGGCTTGGGGTAAGGCCCATGTAAGAGGCTTGGGCCCAATTTGGAAAATTGGGCCATAGATGGTCCATAGTTTGGGCCTAGATGGTTGTATGATATTGGGCTCTTAGAATGAGACATGTTGGACCGGACTAAGAAATTGGGCCTTCAGGGAAGTCCATGTAGAGGTTTGGGCCTAATTTGGAAAATTGGGCCATGTGTTGGGCTTTGATTTCTAATTGACTTTGGGCCTATGGATTAGGCCTTGGGCTTGAATAAGCCAAGTTAGGGGTAATGTAGTAATTACCCAAAGAATATACTTATGGTTATGTATTGGGACCCAATTATTAATTGGGTGTTATTTTGGTGTTGACAGTTCGGGAATTTGTCAGCCAGCAGTTGGGGTCGAGTCTGCGGGACTTCAGCAGTGTGGGATTGTGTCTACGGGACTTCAGCAGTGTGAGGTGAGTTACCTTCCAGTAGCGGTGGGTCTACGGCCACAATGCCGGCCCACCAGTAGGAGTTGTATGTTAGATGATTGTCTTTGTGATATCATCTAGGTTTGCTATTATCTGATACGTTATATGCTGGCATGATATGTTATATGTGATAGTGGTAGAGTTCGGTTGTTAGGACCGAAGGGTAGGTCAGACACCCCAGATATGTCTGACAGCATGTGATGATATGTTTATATGTTGGCATGATATGTTATATGTGAGAGTGGTAGTAGGAAGGGAATAGTCCCTAAGTTCGGTTGTTAGGACCGAAGGGTAGTTCGGACATCCCAGGTATGTCTGATAGTATGTTTGTGTGATTATATTTGTGATAGTAGCTGAGTGTGGGCAAGGCCCGTATCTCAAAGATAGTGGAGTGTGGGCGAGGCCCGCACCTCCATGAGTGTGGGCGAGGCCCGTATTTCCTAGCTATTTAGTATATGATTGTATATACTTGTATGTTATGGTTTAGTAGCTGAGTGTGGGCGAGGCCCGTATCTCAGAGATAGTGGGGTGTGGGCGAGGCCCGTATCTCCCAGCTAGCGGAGTGTGGGCGAGGCCCGTACCTCCATGAGTGTGGGCGAGACCCGTATCTTGTGACAACCCCAAATCTATTCCCGTTACAAATCCCATTTTCACTAACGGAATGCGTCACTATATGTTATTTTATGTAATATTTGGAATCGTCAATATCCGAATATCTAATTATATGCATGTCTTAATATCATCATAAGAAATATAACTCGTATGTGTTAACCCCGTTTAACCTAATAGAGTTGTATTACTTTTTCAACCACTTCACCCGGGTAAAAAGTTTTAACCCAGTTAACTTTAAACATCGGGTAGCCGTGTATCGAGTGCGATACCCGAGACATATGAAATGGGTGTGCACAACATTTGAACACTCTTTTACCACACATCTACTATCTCTCTCTCTACTTTCTCTCTCTAGACTCGAAATCGACCCCGATTCCGCTAATTTCTGACTTCTAAACGTAAGTACTCATCCTCTATCTTAATCTAGACATACTTCATTGAATTTAGGGGCCAAAATCATAGAAATCAAGGACCAAAAAGGAGTTTACGGCCTAAGAATCTCCTTAGGCCGTAAACCCCCAAAATCATGCCAAAGACCAAGTTTTTCCTTCTTTTAAGCTTGCATACTAATTAAGGCATATATCTAGAAGAGTTTGGACACTAAAACACAAGGATTTGATGCTTAAAAAGGAGTTTACGGCCCAAGCTTGTGCTTAGGCCGTAAACACCTCAAACACCCCCATAAATCTATGTTTAAAGCCCCAAAAACTCTTCTAGGATGTTTGGTAAATTGGACTTGACACCAAGGAAGGCTTAAATGCATCAAACAACTTCATTTGAACACAAAAAGAGGAGTTTACGGCCAAGGCTAAGCTTGGGCCGTAAACACCCATGTTTTTGTGTCAAACAAGTCCCTAAACTACTCAAGTGCATGTAAGGAATTTAGCTAAGGCCTTTGGAGGTGTGTTTTACCATTAAACTTCACATTTGGAGGCAAAATGAAGAGTTTACAGCCAAGGATGTTCTTGGGCCGTAAACTCCCCAAAAGTTCATGCCAAATTGTCCCAAAACTCATTATAGGGCCTCTGGGATTTATCTAAGGTGTATGAGGCCATGTTGTACCATTAAGACATACATCTTGAAGGACTTAATGGAGTTTACGGCCCAAGAACAAGTCTTGGCCGTAAACTCCCCAAAAATGACACAAATTAAGGGTTTAATCCCTCCCTCTTAGTCCAAAACACATACCATTAAATTAAGGAAGTGAAATAAGGCCCTAAACATACATTTTGGAGTGCCACATGAGTTTACGGCCAAGCCTAGGGGGCTTACGGCCGTAAACTCCCAAAGGGTGGCCTTTTAGGCCATAAACTCTAAGGGAGTGAGCTCATGGACCCTCCCGTGAATCATTCATGGCCTTGTACCACTCCCGGGAACCCTTTCTAGGCCATAAAACCCCGAAAACGATGCTAGGATGCCCAAATACTTTAATGAAAAGCATAAGATGATTAACTTCTTGTAAAATGCATATTTCATATGACATTAGGGTCCTAAAAGGTGCTCAAGTGGTTATTTGGTACCAAACGCTCAGTCGACACTTTTACCCGATTTACCCGATTCACCCGATTTTCGCGATTTCAGGTGAGTTCATACCCCTTTAATGAACCTTTCAAATGTTTTAAATGTTTTAGGTGGGAGATACAAGTTGCTTATAAATGTTTATGTAAAGTTTTACAGAACGATTTCCGCGTTACAAGGATTAATCACATGTGATTCACTACCCTTAGTTCAAATCACATGTGATTTGTCCCTATGCCTTATAAACGGGTTTTATATTTTCAAACTATCTTTAAACAGAAAGCCAGATTTTAATTGTTCTTTTGGAAAAATACTTTTATTAATTCAATTTACTTATGAAATGTAACCACTCTGATATATTTATATAAGTAAGACTTGGAGGACTTAGGACCGATATCTCGCCTTATTTCCTGTTCTTGTTTGATTGTGGGCTTAGGGTAGTAGTTATCTGTCCGACTGTCGTTGATTTCTTAGTTATATAACATGTATATCAGTATGGGATACGAATGTTACTGCTTTCACTTAATACTAAAGTCATTACATGTCGAGAACCATCCACACTAAGTTAACTATAATAGGTATAGTTAATGTTGTTACTACTACTACTCGCTAAAGTCACTACTCTTTACAATATAATACTCACTATTACCAGATAATACCCTAGTAAGAGAATACACTATGATCAATACTAAAAGATTACTACACTATAACAAAAGAGAAAACACTAAACAAACAATAATACACGAACCTACTACGAAATACTCTATTCGTTACCCACTACGCCCGGAGTTTTCCGATGGGAAGACGACACTACATGTATAGATCTATACGGGGCAGACGCTATTACATCCCGACTGTTAATTTCAATCCGCGCCGTGCAGGCCCAGGGATGCCACTACTTCACTATACTGTGCATGACCGGGATGGTCATGGGATCCCCTAATATTCTCACTATTAGTATGTACAAGGAATACACTATAACTACACTAAATTACTACACTAAATGCTAAACTGCATCCCGAAGTAAGTAAGTATCTACCACTAAAAGAAGCTTGCACCTCTATCACTGATTACAGGCTTAACCTATTCTATCACAATTATTATTTGGAGATTTCCCAATATACGTTTACAATAAACTGTTTCAAAGAAATGAAGAATGCATACTGTTAACAGATTGTCACTTACAATGTATTTTCTGGAAAAATATGGGATTTTTCTAAGTTTATACTACTTAAGAATATAAATGACGCATTTTTCGTACTAATGCTTTGTATAATAAAACCCACACTAAACTCTTATGAACTCACCAGCTTTATGCTGATATTCGTTTTCAAAATAACTTGTATCTTCAGGTCAAAGATAGACAGGTACAGACGCAACATTTTTGGAGAAGGTGGAGCACTCAAGACCCATCTCTTATTTTTGATTTACTTTTGGGTGATTGTTAAACATTACAAAACACACTTGTAATTAAATCCACTATGTAAATGCAATGGTTGTATGTTTCTTGTTTTTACTATTATGCAATTGTGATGATACCGTACACTACGTCATCCACCCCGAAACGTATTCCACCTTTATCGGTTTTGGGGTGTGACATATCTCCTAGCTGTTCATTATATGATTGTATGGTATGTGGTATGATGGGGGAACTCACTAAGCTTTGTGCTTACGGTTTTCAGTTTGGTTTCAGGTACTTCGTGTTTAAAGGAAAGGAGCCGGCTTGATCACAGCGCATCACACTATGTTTTCCGCACATGAGATCTTTGGGATTACACTCTGATATGGTTTTATGATAATATGTTTTGAATATTGACACTTTAGTTTGACACGAGATACTATTATGAATGTTTTTATACTGATGGTTTTATGTAATAACTTAATTAAAACGAAATTTTTGGCCTTGAATTTTGGGATGTTACATAGTGGGAGGCAAATCGATCTTGAAGAGATTCAAGAGTCGAGCAATGAAGGAACCTCTAACCCTGACGCTCAACCCGAGGAGGAAACTCCGGTTGAACCAATTGACGAATCCTTACCTCTTAGACGTTCTGAAAGAGTTAGAGTTCAACCCCAGTTGTATGGTTTTCATATTACTACCGAAAGGGACACGTATATTAGTGATAGTACACTAGTAAATCTAGATGAAACTAACAACTATAAGGAAGCCACGGCAAGCCCGGAGTCTATAAAATGGAAAGAGGCGATGGACAGCGAGATTCAGTCCATGTATGACAACCAAGTTTGGAATTTGGTTGATAATGTGCCCGGACGTAAGACGATTGGGTGCAAGTGGATCTTCAAGAAGAAGACAGAAATGGATGGGAATGTGCACACGTATAAGGCGCGATTGGTTGCGAAGAGCTTTACTCAAACTCCCGAAGTTGACTATGATGAGACCTTCTCACCAGTTACTAAAATGAAGTCTATTAGGGTGATGCTAGCCATTGCTGCATTTCATGATTATGAAATATGGCAAATGGATGTCAAAACCGCTTTCCTTAATGGGAAGTTGGTTGAGGATGTTTACATGGCTCAGCTAGAGGGTTTTGTCAATGCAAAGCATCCCACTAGAGTGTGCAATCTTGAGAACTCCATTTATGAACTTAAACAAGCATCTCGCAAATGGAATCTTCGCTTTGATGAGAAAGTCAAAGAGTTTGGATTTGTACGAAGCGAAGATGAATCATGTGTATATGTGACAGCCAGTGGGAGTATAGTTAGCTTTCTCGTGTTATATGTCGATGACATATTACTCATAGGAAACAACATCCCGACACTACAGGAAGTTAAGTCCTGGCTCGGTAAGTGTTTCGCTATGAAGGACCTCAGAGAGGCTTCCTATATTTTAGGAATAAGGATAGTGAGAGACCGAAGTAAGAGACTAATAGGACTTAGTCAGAATACTTACTTGGACAAGGTACTAAAACTTTTTAGTATGGAGAACTCGAAGAAGGGAGAATTACCGATCCAAAGTAATGCCAAGTTGAGTAAGACTCAAAGTCCGAGTACCGAAGCCGAGATAGCTGAAATGAGCTGAGTACCTTACGCTTCCGCAGTAGGCTCAATCATGTATGCTATGACTTGTAGTCGCCCTGATGTGGTCTTCGCTTTGAGCATGGTCAGTAGATATTAAGGGAACCCCGGCAGAGCACATTGGACTGCAGTCAAGAATATCCTTAAGTACCTTCGGAGGACCAAGGAATGGTTTCTAGTTCTCGGAGGGAGTGATGACTTAAAGGTGCGAGGGTATAGTGACGCCAGTTTCCAGACCAACAGGGACAACTACCGTTCGCAGTCGGGCTGGGTCTTTACCCTTAATGGAGGAGCAGTGACTTGGAAAAGTTCCAAGCAAGAAACTATAGCTGATTCAACGTGCGAATCAGAGTACATTGCAGCGAGCGAAGCATCAAAGGAGGCGGTATGATTGAAGAACTTCATTGGAGACCTTGGAGTTGTACCTGCCATAAAGGAGCGTATGGAAATTTTCTGTGATAATGAAGGAGCGGTTGCCTTGACCAAGGAACCGAGGGATCATGGTAGATCTCAACATATTGACATAAAATATCACTTTATTAGACATCGGGTAGAAGAAGGACTCCTTGTAGTTAAGAGGATATCGTCAGAGGATAACCCAACAGATCCTCTTACGAAGGGAATGAGTAGGGTAAAGCATTTGCAGCACGCTAGGAGCATTGGGCTGAAGGATGATGTTAGTTTGGATTAGATAGTTTAGAAATGAGTAATAGATAATTGTAATTGACATTTGATGATTAAATAAAGGAGTGTTATTTATTAGTATAGTTACTGTCTTATGTTAATTGGTTGACTATTATTTTGCTTTGCATGTTTTGACTTCCTGAATAATTGGGTTAATTAAGAATAATCGAATTATTCAAATGGTCCACAGTCGTTCATATGTTAGAAGTAGGTATGAATGGAGACTGTCATGAATTGGTGTGTAGATTGTCTGAAAGGTATTAGACATAACAAAGGTTTGTTACAACATTCATGAGTGCTTATAAATAAGTTTTGAGCATTGGAATAAACCCGTGCTTGCTGGAATCACTTCATGGAATCTATCATGAGTGATCGCAAGATGATAATATCATATGGTCTTAAAACCAAGATATATGGTTTATTGGTTGCTAATTGATTATACATTGATAATGCGAAACCGCATCAGTAAATTGATGTCATAAAATGCATTGTTGTGTATAATTGATTAGTGAGTAGTAAATGCATATAAGTCGAAGTTTATATGTTTCTTTTATCCTAAGAGGGTAAAAGTGATATCAGGGCCCCTCGATGATTTTGATTTGACTTATGTGCCAGGCATGGTCAGGACTGAATTGATGTGTTCAATTAAGTTCTATGTCAAATGAATCTGAGATCGAGAAACTAGCTGCTGGACAATAAGTATGACTATGTTCCATGAGATTGTCCGCACGATATCTAAAACAAAGGACTGTACGATCCCTTATCTAAAGGACATGTTGCTGATAAGATCAGAGTTCGACATCGTCTTTGAGAGCTACGATTGCTAATCGAGTTATACTTACATTTGTGGTTACTAAACTTATCCAAGTTGGAGACTGTTGGATTAGGCCCGTAACCATATTAGGTAAGTACTTGACCCGGTTGTGCATAGTGCTTTTGGGTTGCCTTCACCAAAGCAACTTGATTGGAGAAATAATAGAGAAAGAGGTTATTATGATTTATTAATATATTATAGGAATAATATTTTAAAGGAGAAATGATATTTGTTTAATTAATATTGGTCAATAATTAATTAAGAATTAAATTTTGTGATCAAATGTAATAAATTAAACTATAGGGGCTGAATTGTAATTATGTGATAGTTGCAAATTAGGGCAATGGATGCCCTAAGGGAGAGGTGGACGAATTCAAGGGGATAAGACCCTAGAATTCTTCCAAGGATTGGTTTCTAGACTTATCTTATGGATTGCTTGGTGGGCAAACTACTAGATAAGGATAATGACTAAAACCCTAATCTCTACCCTATATAAAGACCCCTTGGCTAAGGGAAATCGGCCACTTGATTCTAAGAAGCCTTAGAGCCGATATCTAGCCTCTCCCCTCTCTCTCTCTCTTGTCTCTCCATTTGCTTGTGGTGTTTGTGAGCCATTAGAGGTACTACACGTGTGGTACTTGCTTTCCAAGACAAGAGATTGAAGAATTGTGTTGTTATTGCAACATAACAACAAGAGGTATGTAATCACTTCTAGTTTATATAATTTTCGAAATATATACATGCATGCTAGGGTTCTTCTTGTGTTCATAAAGTTGTGTATCTAATAGACAAAACATAGATCCAAATCTAGGGTTGCATGCACACATAGGATTGTTTGTATAAAACCCATCATCTTCTTCAAGCAACGATCACACACACTCTTTCACATACACCTATAACAGTATAACACACATAGAGATAATGAGAGTGACAGAGGTTATACATAGCCCCATAAAGTTCGGAAAAAATGTCAAAATATATGGGTTACAATGACCACCGATTCAGGTTATCGAGAGACGTGTAAAACAGACTTCACACTCAGGCCATGCTACCACCATTGTTTCTCTGGTACCACTGCATTATATTTTTGAATTATTATTGTTACATGAAACATTATTCTTTTAGCTAGTAAATGTTTCAGAAATAAAATGAGTATTATTTTTTGTTTTTTCATTGAGAATATATAGATGATCATATTATAAAGTTTTACACTACAAAATTAAAAATTGGCCATACATAATTATTAAGTGGTCTCTTTAGTTTACAAAAAATTAATATTTCATATATACAACTTAGCAGTTACCACGTTAAATATCTAGTAAAGTCATCAGAATAAGGAATGGTACCTAAGTGCTCTCTCGTATAAAGTTGTGTTCACAAAATATGAAATTATATGAGGAAACCACTTAATTCGATCTCATTCATTGATACAAATCGATGGACTTGAATGGTAGGGGCCATGAATTTTATAAATGAATCGTTTAACAGCCGTTTTAAATATTAGTCATTAGTTTTTGGGACCAAATGATACATCATGATTTTATGATATATGTTCGTATAACTTGAAAAACGGTACATAATCTGGTAATCATAGTGCTATGATGTTTTTTGCAACATGTAAATGGATAGTTTCTTTAGTTCAAAAATCAAACATACCACGATGTATTTAGTCGAGTTAATCAACCAAAAATTAATATATAAATATAAAAAAATACAACATTCTTTTATGCTGCATGTTGATTTTTTTCCCATGTAAGCAGTTTTTTTTTCCTTCTTGTATATTTATCTAAGTCCGTCTATTCAGGATGGAATGTGGCATAATTAAATAATCAATCTTAGTTAAAAGAGTCGCTACTGCCGCTTCTCATGTGAAATAAAAGATAAAATTTTTATATAAATTGTGGATATAGATCCGGTAAAATGAAAGTTTTGGTAGGAAGATAAGAAATTTTAAAACAAAATTGTATAAATGGTACCTTTGCTTATCAAAATTATGTGATTTTAATTCAAAAATGTTTGGATGTGCATTAGTGGTCCAATTTTGGATATGTTATGTGGTTTTGGTCCCTATAGTTTGTATTTTCTTGTGTTTTTGGTTCACACCCCACCTAAAATGACTAATATACCCCTTAAATAATTATATTTTAATTTCTTTAATTTCTTTTCTTATTCATACAATTAAAAAAAAAACAAAAACAAAAGACAAATCTGCAAATTTGGTCCTTGTGGTTTGCAAAAAACTTTGGATGAAATCCAAAAAGTTTCCAGCTTGCACAAAGGGTCCAAAATCAACGTTTTACTGGGTTTTTGGTCCAAAAAAATTTGAAATTACCGATTTACACTTTTAATTTCAATTTTGTATTTTCTTTTCTTATTTAATTTAATAATTTTTGAAATAAAAATAAAAAAACAAAAAAGATAGACACCCACTCCACCCGTACCGGTACCCCCTCTCCCCCCCCCCCCCCCCCCCCACACACTCTCTCTCTCTCTCTATCCAAAACCTATCTTCATCATTCTTATTTTTAGAAAAATTGAATATCACCATTACCATCTGAACAATATGAAGATCTGGGACCCAGATGAAGATGAAGAAATCAGGGGAAAGATGAAGATGAAGATCTTGTGTTCATCTCATAGCTAATACATAAATTCTAGAATTCAGGGGATAGAAATTGATTTCTTGCCTTCAAACACGAACAGGAACATACACTCTATAAATCGAGAACCCTTTCAAATTCTCTCAAAATTTCATATGTTTCTTCGATCTCTCATCCAATAGGATCAAAAATTTCATCTGGAAGAGCAATAGATGATAAAAAAAATCATAAGCACCCATCTTGGGTTTACTCTGTGATTGAAGAACAGGAGGGAACTCACACACATTGTATGTCTGTATCTATGTGTGTGATAAAGATAACAAAAAGACGAATGACGGGATTAAGAAAAGGCCACCACTCTCGCATCACTGTTCCTCAATTGCTAACTAGATTGATTTCCTAAAATTGATCTTTGTTTGGATCAATCATCAGGAGGTTGAGCAAAGGGGATGTCGTCGGTGGAGGCAATGAATAGGAATCTGAAACTCAAACTCAAAACATATCTCTTTAATCTGGTACATGTAAATTAGTGGAATTAGGAACTCATGAATGAATCATGAATGTGCAGGTGATAAGTCATTCCAAGATCTGGGTTTATTCCACCATTGAAGGAACTCATACAGAGGGTCGATGATGGTTTCGTTGGGGTTGTTGATGGAGAAATCATGGAGATTGGGTTTCTATTTATGGCCTCAAGCGTTGTAAATGATGCAGTCGAATGTAGCTTGATCTGTGGGTGATTCTGAAATGTCGATTGGGTGGTTGAGACTTGAGGATGATGATTTACAGATGGCGGTGGTTGTGAAGAAGATGATATTGAGAAGAATATTTGAGTATTGTGATGGGAGAAAAACTCGTATGTGTGTGTGTGAGAGAGAGAGAGAGAGAGGAGACAAGATGTTATTTTTTAATTTTTAAAATAAAAAAGTATTAAAATACATACAAAAAAGAAATTAAAATGGCAAAACCTTCATTTCAGGTGTTCCAAGGACCAAAACCACATAAAAGTTTTGATTTTGGACCTTCCATGCAAGTCGAAACCTTTTTGGAGCATATCCAAAGTTTTTTACAAACCACAAGGTCCAAATTTACAGTTTTGTCAAAACAAAATAAACCCAACCTTTCTCTCTCTCTCTCTCTCTCTCTCTCTCTCTCTCTTCTTTGGATGCCATCTTTCCAATTGTAATCACCACCACCATAAATAAATCAAACCTACACCGCCACCAACATATCTTCTGCTACAGACATTGCTTCACCGGAAACGACTTCGTTAAAGCACCCTCTTCTTATGGAAATTTTTCTGGTGCATACATCTATATCTCCTACGTATTAAAGACGGTAGTTGTTTGAAATCTCCATCTTCCCCGTTTCCTTCTCCGCCTGCATTGACCTCTGCCCTAGATCAATGAAGTTGTTGATTGTTGATTTCTCTTATTGCTTTAGTTCTTCTTGTCAAGCTTAAACCCGAAAATTGAAGTGTCCCCAAATTGAAATTTCTACTAATATCAAATCTGAAAATTGTTTCCAATCTGGTTCTAAGAGCCAGAATCAAAGTCAGTGGTTGAGTAGAGAACGTGATGAAAGAGAGTGAAGGGTTTTCGATCTAACTTAAATCCAAAAAGTGAAGTCCCCAAATCGACTTGGAACAAGCCGGAAAAGGTGAAGCCAAGGCGTCGACCTTGCCTCTGACGACGATAATAGCTCCACCTCCCACTACCTACACTAAAAATTCAACAATTGTTGTCATTGCCGAATGCCTTCTTGAGGTTACAAAAATTGAAAACCTTATGGATGGTGTTCTTCATCCAGACCTCATTTCTTCTTTTTCTTCCCTATCACACAAACA
This sequence comes from Lactuca sativa, assembly GCF_002870075.4. Classification (NCBI taxonomy): domain Eukaryota; kingdom Viridiplantae; phylum Streptophyta; class Magnoliopsida; order Asterales; family Asteraceae; genus Lactuca; species Lactuca sativa. The sequence continues at coordinate 373,645,174 of NC_056626.2, forward strand.
TATCTCGTTTATTTTTCTTCCCAACCATACATAATCAAACAACTCATTGGATGAAATCCTTTTCATATCTTCATCTCAAACCAAAATTATAAAAAGAGATATAGTGATGATGTATTTAACACATATTTCTTGTGATCTAAAAAAAGAACAAGATGAACAAATAAGGAGGAACAACAAGATGAACAGATACAAAAAAAAACTTTAAATCCAGAAATCGTATTCAAATCTAACCCAAAATTAGAACCCACATCTTAGAAAAATGGACCACCAGAAAAACAATCCAACTTTTGTTTCCAAATTTGGTTTCTTGAATTAGGAACAATAGAAAACAAGGAGGTGATGGTGGCGTTGAACTAAAGAGGGGGAAGAGGTGGCCGTATAGAGAGAGGGAGAGAGAGAGATGATGGGTTGGTGGTGGGTCATTGTTTAGTTTTAATTAACTAAAAATATTAAACATAAATAATAAAATAATAGAAAAAAATCTAAGGGGTATAATGGTCTTTTTAAGTTGATAGGCATCAAAAACAATAAAAAGATCCAATTTTGGACCAATGGTGCACCAACATTTCGTTTTGGACCAAAAGCACATAAATTTGACAACCACAGGGACCATTTTTGCAATTTTGTCATATATAAATATATATTAAATAAGTTTATTCCATTTCTACCAAAACAACAAAACAACATTGCGTATTCCATTCCATCCAACTAAACAGACTCTAATTCCATTTTTATTCCGTTATTTTAAATCATGGAGCGTGTTCTTTTTTTTTTTTTATCCTTTTAAAACTAATTTATTTTCTACTAACAACTTGTAGGATTGACCAATTGCATGGGATACAAGTTTTGTCCCCATGGTATGTTGCTGAAGAAGGATTTTTTTTCATCTGTTTGTTTAAAAGATGCTTGCTTTTCCGTTTCATTGACTCATTTCATCTCCTAAGGTTTTTAAAGTGTTTGGGCGACATTGTTTTTGAGGCAATCATATGGAAGCCATACACGAAGTTAATGCCAGGCTGTAGTGTTGGAGGAAGGAGCTCAACCTTTGAATTGTTGTGATCTACAGCAACTCAAATTTCAAAATCCATGGTACTTTGTAGGGTTATTTTTTTTACAAGGACGAGGGCATTTTTGTCTTTTTCCCAAATTGACATTATTATTTGGTTTAATGATTTCAACAGGGGATGAGTCTAAGTGGAAGACAAACAAAGAATTTAGAAGAGAAATAATGGTGGGAATAAACCTAGAACTGTTTTAATTTGATGTTAGTGTCAAGGAAATCGAACTATGGTCGGCTAGACTTCTCCCTTGAAGACAGGTTAGTTTAATGCGGACATGACTTAATTTGATAACAATATTATTGTTTTCTGTTTCTTTTCATTTACAAATTTTCCCTTATGGCGTCTATTTGTCAATGTGTAGTTTGGTTACATTGTATTATCTATATCGGCTGGAATCATAGATTAGATTACTTTTCTCTTTTGAAATTGAATTTTGTAAATGTAAATTATGGTTTTGTTTTCTTTTGTGTTAGTTGTCTAGCACCTTATGACTTTAAATTGTATACAGAAGATAAGGGGGAGATGATGTCAATGATCTATAACTGGCCATCTAAGCCGGTTTGATAATATTCTCAGATTGTGATGATTTTATTTTATTTTAAAAATTTAAATACATTATTTGTTACCGGTATTTATGAAAATATTGTTCCCGCATAATGTGATGTTAGGGATTTAATTGTTATTTTTGCACCATGCCACTTCAATGCTTTAATGTCATTTTTAGCATCAAAAGGCAATGTAGTTCGACATTTTTTGGTTTTTCATCTCCTGATGATATAAAAAGACTTTCGTATATTCAAACCAATCCTGACCATTCAAACAACAACATGTGAGGATATAATTGGATTTTTCAAACTACAATGTCCTAATAAGAAAAAACTGGGGAAGTTGTGATTAGAATAGACGTTTCTACATGTGAATGTGGTCTGATTTGTAAATAAGTAAATAACTCCTCATCCATGCATAAATAAATATTTAGTAATAATAATAAAAGGCTATGAAATACCCTCCGACCTCCGCAACTCCAACCCCAGCAACATGAGATTCTTCACTAGTTTATGTTAAATTCAAAGTGTGCTTTACCGTAAAATTGTTTATGGATTCTAATTAGTTAATATATAACTTGAAACCCATTGTAGATTAGTGTATAACTATTTCGGATTAATGTATTTATAACTTGAAAACAGACAAAATGTAAAAAAACATCATGTATCCTATTTTTTAAACTCTTTTTCACTTGCATATTTCAAGTTTTCTTTAAATTATTTATTTACTTATTTTTTTTTATTTTATTTAAAGTCTATTACTTAAGGTTTTCATACTTTTTATATTTTCTACTTACACTTTTCATTTTTTTATTACTTACCTATTTTACTAGTTTGTAGGGGATAATAACTTAAAAGGGTAATATACTTTTAGATTTGTACACATTTAGCCGCTGAGTTTTTTTCGTTCACATTTCTCCTTCAACTTAATAAACTGTACATATTCAGTCTTTATGATCGGTTACTTCAGGTTAGCTGAGAAAAATGCCTTTATAAGGTAATATATTTCTCATTTTGTACACATTTAATCATTAGTATTTTTGTACATATTAAGTCCTTAATATTTTTTGTTTCAAAATAAGTCATTTTTGTTTTTGTACGCATTCAGTACTTATGAATAATTTCTTTAGGTTTTTCTCACGACATCTTACATGGGACAATCATTGATGAAGTGTTTGGGGTTGTTGATGATTATGTTCATCGCGATCTCGACTGCTTGGTTATATATGTCTTGTTGTTTGGCTTAGGTCTTGTATTCCGAACGTTGTAACTTCTTCATATGATATCAGATTTTAACGATCTTTATGTTCATGTGTTCGTTTTTTTGAGTCAATTATAACTTTCGTTAAGATTACTTCCGTTAAAAAGTAATATATTTTTACTTATAATTTTATAAAAAAAAACATCCATACATGCATTCATAAAAAAACGTATGGATATAAAAATTGTAAGTAAAAATTTATTACTTTTTAACGGGAGTAATCTAAATGAAAGGTGTAGTAGACTAAAATACGAATGCATGGATATAAAGATCGTTAAAATCTGAGATTGTATGAAGAAGTTATGATGTTCACAACAAGCAACCAAGTAGTCGTGATCGAGAGAAAACCTAAAGAAATCATTCATAAGTACTGAATTAGTACAAAAACAAAAATGACTTATTTTGCAACAAAAAAAAATTAATGACTAAATGTGTACAAAAATATTAAGGACTAAATATTTACAAAGTGAAAAATATATTAACCTATTAAGTCATTTTACTGGCTAACTTGGAGTAGCCGGTTATAAGGACTGAATGTGTACAATTTAACAATTTGAAGGGGGTAAATGTGGACGAAAAAAACTCAATGACCAAATATTTATAAATCGAAAAATATATTATCTTTTTAAGTCATTATCCATTTTTTTTAAATGTTTTTATAACGTTTCAAGCTTTTTACTTATATTTTCTCACATTAACATATTTTTTTACAAAAGGTTTTGCAAAAAAGTATTCCTAAGTTTTTTTTAAAAGAATGTTATGGATTCGGATTATCTATTTTTTAAAAGTCAGTTTGAGATAGACAAATAAATCTTCAAAAATTTTTGATTAAATAATGTAAATGAACAAAACGTCAAAACCGTTAAAAAAAATAAACAAAGTGATTGATGCACGGACATCGCATGGAAAAGAAATGATACATGGTAAATTAATATGTAATTTTTATAATATGTGATTTCTTTACATAGTTTTGAAATAATTTAATGAACGAGAGATTAACAAAACGTTGATTTAAATATCTTTTGGTGTTTTGAAAATCATAAGAAGTGACGATGTTTGTGTTCTCGTAATATATTTGTGGTGGTGGCAGTTTGGTTTGGGTTCCTTTTAAACATTTGTTTCACCAACAGAAACTTTTTGAATCAGAATTTTGTAATTTACCATATATTCACAAATATACTAACTTGAATTCCATTTCATTTTTGTCCTAAACACCCTATAAGATTTTAATTGCTTTGGATTTCTAATCCATTGAATTCTATTTTCTTTTGGTGAATTCAATACTTCCAAAAGGATATGAAAACCAAACTTTAGTTTTTACACAAATATATGCCAATTTGTTATTTTTTTATGATAAAATCTTAAAAGTAACACAAGCTAACATGCATTAGAAACACATGAAAGCAGTAAAATCACATGCCTCTCATCGTTAGTCATCCTATCAAAAAGGAAATTAAGTAATCATTGGTGATCCTTTGTAATTATCGTTATGAGCCTCCTATAGTCCATAGACGCTAATTTCTACTTTAATTATAGAGACATTAATCCATATATATAAGCTGTTTGTTTGTATTCTCACACAATAATACAACTTAGTTACACAGTCGTTTACTAAAATGACCACAAAATACCAATATTTAGGTTTTTAAGTTGTTTGTTTGTTTTTTTTTTTTACAATTGAATAATAAATTAAACAATATAAGAAAAAAGTTAGAACTAATTCAACGAAACGCAGGTGTCTTCAAACATTCGTGAGATATGTAAAATATGTAAAACAACACACATATTTAAACAACTTGCTTTGATGTAGTCAACAATATATGTTATATCACCGTCTACCTTTTCAAAGTTGATTTTTTTTTAATATTTCAAAAATGAAAATAATAAGAGGAAAACATAATGCATGATATTTGTTCTTCATTGATTGTATCTAAAGCGAGTTTATGATACATATTGGATGTAAAGCATGCTCACTCATAAACAGTGTTTATTGTGATCAGCCTTTAGGCATATTGGCCCAAGTGCCCAACTAATATTATAATTTTAGTGAATAATTCAATGACGCTTCACTGTTTCATATAAACATAACGTATAACGTATTCCATTTAAGTTGTCAATAATGGATCAATTGAATAAGATAAAGAACAATTTTAGATGAAACAAAACATATCAAATTGGTCGATAGAGGAGAAAGTAGCCCAGGAGGTTTTCTTAACAATCTCATAGATCATTTACCAAAAAAATTAGATTATGATTGGAATTGATAAAATGTTTTAGATTATAGCTAACAAACTATATAATTGTTTAAAAAAGTGACAAGAATAGAGACTATTTTGACTTATTTTTAGTTTTTTTTTTTTCAAAAAATTACCAGTTTTGAATATAATTCTGCAGTAAAAGAAAACACATACATGATTATAAAATAAAAATAAATATACAAATATACTATTGTACTTTATGTTTTTTTTCCTCTTTATGACCTATGTTTCTTTTTTCCTTTATCTTTTGTTGTGTTGAAGTGTGGCATACTCTCTGTTAAAAGAGGACTACATTAGACATGTGAAAGAAAAGGTAAACGATGCGTATTTGGTATATGATGAGTTAAGAAGTAACAATTCCTTTTATTGGAATTAACGAAAAATATATGTTTGTTATGCCGCATAAAATGGTATATATTATTTTTATTTATAAATATTTAATAAAACAAATTCATTTAAATCTCACAATGCAAACTAAATTACTTTTTTTTATTATTATTATTTTCATAAAACACCTAAAGAATATATATATCTGTTTATTATAGTCCTATCTAATTGGTTCTTTATATATTTTTTTAGCTTTTAGCATGTTTACATATTTCTGATAAAGAAAAATCAATAAAGTGAATAATAATCAGACAACAGAGATAAAACCATACATTTATCAACTTTGCAATCTATTAAAGAAAATTGAATTTCAACAAATAATGAGATAGTATGAATCTTTTCTATTAAAGCTTCATATAATTAGGCAATTTATATCTTCTAAATTAGCTGTCAAGATCAAATTATATCAGCTTAAAAAACAGAAATAATGTGCACATTGCATTTTTAGTACAATTAATTAAAAAATATATAAAAAAGAACAAAGTATTAAGTACGATAATCACTTTCCAAAATCTAAAACACTTTAGTAATCCATTCCAATGATCTAATATTATATCTATATATATATAATTTCCAAATGTATATATAGCTATATATGATTAATTTGTAATTGTACCTGTTTGAATAATCTTCATAGATTCATGATGAAAACAGCCCATGTGGCAATCACGATTGATGAGATAAGAGGATAACTGATTCCGGCGATTGTAGTGCCACCACTTTTGGCCGGAGAAGGCTGAGGAGCCGGAGGTGGAATGAATTCAACCACATTCACAGCGACTTTCATGCCATTGTAACAGTAACCTCCACTTGCAAGAAAGTAATATGGCTTTGGTTGAGTGAGCTCAAACACATCACGTCCAGCACCTCTCGTGATGTTGAAGATGAATCCTTGATCTGTGCAGTTTTTGTAGCTGGTTTCGTTCACCTCCAACACGTTGAACATGTGCTTGTCGTATACGAAATCTGCAAAAAGTGAAAACAGATCGATTGAATGTGATTTAGAAGAAGAAGAAGAAGAAGAGATGAATTACTTGACGATATGTTGTATGTATGATGCAGATCTGAATAAGGATTCCAGAATAAGAAAAATCGAATAAAACTGAGAACAGAATATTTTGCTAAAAGAAGCAAAGAGAAGATTGATACGTATATTGGTAGAAGAAGATTCAAGAGTTTGCTAGGAATTAATGACAATAACTACAAATATAGAAAGTTTATGAGAATTCTCCTGGCATAGGATGATACCTCATTCAGAAAGAATTTATTGCACAGATTATGTCATTGGATGATTGATTGAATGTGATGAGAGATAATTAATTCGAAGAAAATTCTGATGAAAATGCAAGTAGATTTAGTGTACACAGTAAGGAATGAAGAACAAGGAAAATAACTAAATAAAATTGATAACAACTTACGCGAAGAGCATTCAGAAGTACGAGGAAATAGATAAAATCTCAACAAATTTTAGAGAGTTCATTAGGATTCCATTCGTTCTATCATTGTTTGAATGTGAAGACAGATTAGATAAACAAAATGTAATAAAACTGAAGTAAAGCAAAAAGTTGAACGCAGAAAATTAGCTACACAGAATCAAAGTAAATTGTTATGCATACGAAGAACATTCGACTATTTGTAATTGAATTACGAAAAATCAAATTTCGTAAACTCGATGAAAATTCTCCTGCTATTCGATGATTCATCATCGAGACCAAAAAAATTACTGGACAGATTGCATCACGGATCATAATTGGATGTTACGACAGATCAAAACAAATGGTGAAATTAGAGACAGAGACAAAGACGTGTTGCTTACAGAGCCAGTCGCCGACGTAGAACGTCTCCTCACGAGACCAATCAGTGTAATTATAATTCGGTTTCCACATTTCCTTCCCGCCGACAAGGTGGCGCACCGGACTTCTACACATCACGCAGGTTAACATCGCTGCAGCCGTCACCATTAACACCACCGTCTTCAGCCAAACGACACCTCCTGATCTGCGCATTGTTCCACAAATCTTCAATTACAACGAGTATGCAACGATCTCTCACTCTCTCTCTCTCTCTCTCATACACTTACACACAGAGTGAGATAATTAGAGTGACGGAGGCCATATATAGCACCCGAATCGTTCGGAAAAAGCTGAGAAAATAAAGGCAGTGTGAGGGTGGCCGAGCAAGGGGCAATTTGGGAAACATAAAATATCTGGGTAACGTGGACCACCGGCGCAACTTAGCGAGAGCGGGGCATAACAAACTTCACCCTCTCATGCCATGCTACCACCATTTTAGTGTAGGACCAATGTACAACTTTCGTGTTCTTTCATTCTTGTGGAGGTTTTCGTGTGAGATGTGGTAAATGTACTATATGCATTACACGTTGTACATTCAAAATAAGTGAAACAACAGAAATACTATTTTTCCCTTATTTGTTTTATTATATCTAGAAAATAATCATCAAAAACAGATTTTAAAATTTTGAGAAAATACAAAAATAACTACTATGTTTAAAAAATGACCAGTTTAAAAATCTACCATAAATTGTGAATTTGTTTTTTTCTAAAAAAATATATTTAGACTTTTTTCCAGCAAATTCTGAAATTGCGAACTCCAATATGAGTTTCGAACTTATTATTTTCGACAAAAATAAGTTTGAAATTTCGAACCCAACGAATTTTTTGAATATAATTATTTGTTCGAGTCTATTTATCGATGTTGTTTTTAACTTTCTATAGTTCGAATTACACAATCTGTTCCAAATTTCTATAGAATATCGTGGAAGACAATATATCAATGTGTAATCTTATGTAACTCTAATCCAAACTTTTTGGATAAATTGTTAGGCAGGAGGGAATGATGACATCGAAACCGCACTTCCTATTATTTTTTACCACAAAAGTGTGGTTCCTTGCTACACACAAGGAGTGATGTCACACTTTATTAAAAAAAAAAATTAATATAAATTGTAATTTTCTCCGCACCCAATCACAAAACAGTCAAATTCTTCCAACCCAATCACAAAACGCGGCCACTTTTTACCACACTGCGGTTTAAACTGCACTCAGACCGCACCTAGGGGCCGGTGTTCGCTGCCTAGGTGGCGAAACCGCATTCCCTCTACCGCACCACTCTCCCAAATCTTATCTAACCAAAAGTTACCATACCATACGAGATTTCCATACACCATCGTGTGGGGTTTCCATTAACATTTAACCGAAAATCATCAAGACAATTTCTCATCGTAGTCATTATACAACCTCCAATTTCATTAAGATTATAAGGATTATAATTCACGCTTAATGCTCTCTTTGTATTGATTAAGATTATATAGTACAACAACTACAAGATAAGATACAAGCTAACTTATAATTTAAATACATTTAAATAAGTCTAAAGATAATAACGTTTTATCTCTAATACCCCCTGTCAAGCTGAGCGGTGGAGGACCAACATGAAGCTTGGTTCGAAATCTCTCAAATAAAGGACGAGGGAGACTTTTGGTTAAAATGTCAGCTAACTAAAGATGAGTAGGAACAAACTGGGTACGGAGCTTTCCAGAGGCAACGAGCTCGCGTACAAAATGGTAGTCGATGTCGATGTGTTTGGCTCTCTTGTGTGCAATGGGATTTTGGCTGAGAAATAATGCACTTCGGTTATCACTGATGAGAGTAGGACAGTCAGGTGGAAGAGCATGAAGTTCTCGCAGGAGATGACTAACCCAAACTATTTCTGCAGCAGTGTTAGCCATGGCATGATATTCAAATTCACAACTGGATTGGGAGACGGTAGGTTGCTTTTTGGCACTCCAAGAGACAAGGTTTCTACCAAGAATTATTGAGTAGCCATATGTGGATCGTCGTGTTTCAATACACCTTGCCCAATCTGCATCCAAGTAACCAACTAAGGAGGTAGATGTAGGTCTTCAAAATATAAACCATAAGAAATGGTGCCTTTGACATACGAAGGATGAGTTTGACTGCCTGAAAGTGATCATTGGTTGGAGCATGAAGAAACTGATTGACTTGATTTATTGCGTACGAGAGGTCAGGGCGAGTGATTTTGAGATACTGTAGGGCTCCAACAAGTGATCTATACAGAGTAGGGTCAGAAAATGGTGATCCATGGGAAGTAAGCAACTCAGAAGTAGACAATAGGGTATAGACAGGTTTAGATTCGAGTAGACCAGCTCTCGTAAGTATGTCATGGGCATACTTAGTTTGTGTAAGAAACAAACCATCATCGGGATAAGTAACTTCAAGACCTAGAAAATAACTTAGATTGCCAAGATCCTTTGTTGCAAATTCATTGTTGAGACGGGTGATGAAAGTCTTGATGAAAGCAGAGTTGTTGCCAGTAAGAATAATATCATCGACATAAATCAGGATGTATAGAATATCACGATGTCGTTGAAACATAAAAAGTGACATATCAGCACGACTACAGACAAACCCAAGATTGAGAAGAAAAGTGCTAAGTCTTTGAAACCATGCCCGTGGTGCCTGTTTAAGGCCATATAATGCTTTCTTTAAATGACAAATATGGTTTGGAAATCGTTCATCAAGGTACCCTGGTGGTTGCTCCATAAAAACTGTGTCAGAGAGATGACCATTTAAGAAGGCATTGTTGACGTCTAGTTGGTGGAGAGGCCATTTGTGTAGAACTACAAGAGATAAAACAATGCGGGCAGTTGAGGCTTTGACGACAGGACTGAAAGTATAAGAAAAATCCATGCCCGGAATTTGTCTAAATCCTTGAGCAACAAGACGAGCTTTAAGTCGTTCAATGGAGCCATCAACACGAAGTTTTGTACGAAATATCCATTTGGAACCAACGATGTTTTCATTTTTTAGACGAGGTAACAAATCCCAAGTATTGTGTGTTTTGAGTGCAAGAATTTCTTCCTTCATTTCCATGAGCCAATGAGGTTGTTTGGAGGCAGATTTAAACCCTTTGGGTGTGGTAATTGTCAAGAGAGCATGATGTAATGTTGAGGGAGGAAGGTGAGCAAGATCAACTATATATTTGGGTTTGAAAATGCCTGCACATGAACGAGTGACCATGGGATGGAGCCGAGTAGGTTGTGGAGTTGGTGTCTGTTGTTGAACTGGAGTAAACACGGCAAGAGGTGTAGGGTGTGATGTCGGTGATGAAGATGGAGTTGTTGGTGGCGTCTCATTAGGTTCCATGTTTAGGATAGGGGCAGCTTCATCAGATTTAGCTGAGGCAGAAGCATGAGGGTGGGAGATGGTAACATGCATTGTACAGGTTCGACAAGTATGTGGTAACGCAATAGATGTGGGAGATGCTGCCATCAGTGGAGACGTTGCCATGGAGATGCCGAGACAACTTTGGAAGGTAAAACATGACCAGGTTCATAGAAGTTGTAATGACCCAAAAATCAAGAGTAAAAATTTCATTTTTAGTATAACTAAAACATTGATACCATTTATCCCAAACATTTCAAATCATCATTAAGTAAAACAAATATCATATTTCATCCCAAAATCGTTCGTTGCGGAATTCATAGGTGTGTGCACTGCGATCAATCCGAGCCCTTCTTTTCCAAAACAATGATACCTGAAACCATAAACAAACCTGTAAGCACAAAGCTTGGCGAGTTCCCCAGACCATACCACACACACAATCCACATATCACATATCTTGTTAGCTATAAAAGCTACCTATATCACACAAGCCATGCATACATACACCTGTAAGGATGTCATGGGCTCCCCCAGGGTCTTACACCAGGATGCTATGGGCTCCCCCACATGGTATTACACCTAAGTACCATGGGCTACCCCACATGGTCTTTACCTGGGAATGTCATGGGCTACCCTACATGGTATTATATCCAATTGCCACGGGCTCCCCCGGGGTCTTCCATGCAAGTATCACTAAGACAACTAGCATATCACACATCACATAAACAACTAGTATAACACATAACACATAAACAGCTAGTATATTGCATATCACATAAATAATACATATTAACATATAAGGATGTCGTGCGCTCCACCCAGGGTCTTACTCCCGGATGCCATGGGCTCCCCAACATGGTCTTACACCTAAGTATCATGGGCTACCCCACATGGTCTTTATCTGGGAATGTCATAGGCTACCCCACATGGTCTTATATCCAATTGCCACAGGCTCCCCCCGGGGTCTTCCATGTAATGACATACGTACTCACATAACATAAAATGGGCCGGCCTTGGTGCCTAAGACCCATTGGTATGGTGAGAAGACTCACCTCGCACTGCTGAAGTCCCATAGATAAACTCTAGCTGCTGGTTGACAGGTTCCCGAACTGTTAATCATCAAAACAACACCCAATTAATAATTAGGTTCCAATATACAACCATAATCTACACTTGGGGTAAATGGAACATTTTACCCCTAACCTAGCTTGGTACAAACCAAGGCCCAAACTCACACATTGAAGGCCCAATAGCCCAATAGTCAACCAAGGCCCAACATATGGCCCAATTTTCCAAATTGGGCCCAAACCTCTACATGGACGTATTTTAAGTCCCAACCAATTATTCTAGTCCAAAAAATTAACATTCTGATGGCCTAATGGCTAATAATCCTCAAGGCCCAATTATGGCCCACTTATGGCCCAATTTTCCAAATTAGGTGTCACACCCCCGAACCGAACGGCGGAAACTTCCGAGGGCTCTTGTGACTTAAATTGAATACCATCACAATGATTATACATGAATCATAACATCATTCATCACCATGCATTGAAATAATACAACTGATATTGTTTACATCTATTACATTGTTTTAGTCATTACAATTTCATAACATAAACCGTTCGATAGGAAATCTAAACAAAACACCATGACATAACTTGGTACTTATTCTTCGGCTTACCTATTACCTGAGAATACAAGTTATTTTTAAAAACGTCAACATATGAAATGTTGGTAAGTTCATAAGTAATGTAATGGAAAAATGATTTTTTTGAAGTTTGAAAACCCAGAAAATCCGATATTTTCTGAAAAAGAGTATTTGTTTATAAAAAATGTGAAGATCCGTAAATATGCTTGTCGATTTTGAAAACATGTATAATTGTTGAACTTTGTATACATCACATAGGTGAAAATGTTGAACTCCCCGGGAAAACTCGATGTTTTCCCAATACGTAAATTACATGACTTGTTTATTGTTATACCGATACGACGATTGTTTTTTATTACCCAGGTGACATTGGATTAATTAAGGTTTGTGAGTTGTTACAATCACGCATTAATGAAAATGACTAGTTTATAACTACAAATTACGAACGATCCTTAAGGCGTCGCCCATACTACTCACATAATCCAACCACCCTGACTTCTCTTGATTAACGCCACGAATCTGATTACTCGAATTCTCATAAGCCGGTCAATTGAGGAGAAAGGAGGGTACGAAGCCCCCTTTATTTCCATAAGTTATTCACGGCTATCGGGAATGCGAAAGGCACTTGACCCAACTCGCATTTGACTTCTCGACCTCACTAGCAGTACTAATGGACCATTAGGGCCCAATAGCACAATAGAGCTACTGAAAGTCCTTTTACATGAAATTGGGTCATAGAAGGCCCATTAACATGTAAGCGCGTTCCCTTCGGGCCCAAAGATCATGTTTGGGCTAGCAAGGCCCAACAAGCACGATTTGAAACTTTCAAGCCCAAAGTTTGAATGTTGACTCCTCATAGTTATCGCGTGTTTATTGAAATACTATGGTTTAATTGATTTTTGTTTTGTTATTGATTCGAGACCGAATCATTTCGTTTTGTAACGATATTGGTTGTTGAGAGTGTATTTGTTTTTACGTTTCGTCGGTAGTCGTGGATCTTGTATTTTGTCTTAATGAATTAATTTGTTTAAAAGTAAGATTTTTACCTTTTCACAACCTTTCTTTTATAAAAATAGCACTTTTAGTCCTTTATATAAAAGAATTTCATTTTAGTCCTTAAAACATTATTTTGACACTTTTGTATCATAAACTTGTTGAAAAGACATTTTTAGCCCAAATTTATTTTGTAAACAGCTTTAGTCCTTCCAGAATGATGTTTTCTCGATTAAAACCCCAGTTTCGCAACTTTTACAGTTTTGGCCCAAAATAGAAAATTTTTACATTTTTGATCCTTTTTGAATTTGAAAAGCATTTTTGACCTTTGAAATAGTTTTAATACACTTCAAATCCCATGTTTTTACAGAATATTGCATTTTCAGCCCCTCAAACTTAGAAATCTCGCATTTTGAGGCTTAGTGGGCCGAAAAGCCCAAATTTAGCCCATTAAGTTCAAAATTTACATTTTAAGTCCCTCAAAAATGTTGTTGTTCAGAAAAATTATTATAGAAACTGTTTGGACCCTTTTGACCATCTAGAAACTATAATTTGTCGGTTTGGACCCTATGTTTTGTATCTTTGACAATTTAAGCCCAAAAATGGGTTTTATGTTCAAGTATGTTCATCCTAACCATATAAACTATTTTTTCTTGACTTGATTAGTGTAAAATAGTTTAAGTTATGTTTATTTCCTTCCTCATGTTTTAGATCTCGGTTTTTACACACTTTTTTGATAACATATTCATCACAAACACATGACATCACACACATACATGCATCAAATCACACATAGCATACATTTACACATAGATCTACACATTTACTTGTATTATCCCCCATAAAAACTCATAAAAACCGAAAAAGAAGGGGTATGAAACTCACCTTGAGTTGTGGATCGGTTTTGAAGAAGATTTGGAGAAGTTTGGTGCTATTTTCGGCCCTATCAAGTTCCTTGGATGGATCTCGAACTTAGATGCTTCTAAGGTGCAAGATCATGAACTTGAATGGATTATGAGATGATTTTTGATGAAAAGAAGTAGCTAGATTATGGATCTAAGCAATATCTTACCTTAGATGATGAGTTTTTGTGGAGAATATCCTTGAAAGCCTTCTAGTTCTCGAAAGTTTTGAAGAAGAAGTAAGAAGATGTTCTTGAAGACTTAGAGAGAATGGAGTGAATTTTTGTGAGTGTGTGTGTGTGTGTGTTGTGTTCGGCCGAGAGCAAGAGAGAGGGGAGAGAAGAGAGGTTTTTGAGTTGATTTGCATGAAAACATGAGATGGTGCATGGGAATCCTATGGATAAATGTGAGGTGGCATAGGAAAGTCAACTCTCCTTCTTTGGTTGGGCTTGGGCTGAGAATGGAGAGAAAAAAAGAAAAGGATTGGGCCTTGTATGCTTAAGCCTATTTCATGGTTATGTTATGTGATGTTTGGCCTAAATAAATATAAATATGATTTTTATAACCTATTAGGGCTAAATTAGATTAATTGTGGCCCAATATGGTCCATTTAAATATTTTATTTCAATCTAGGCTCAATATGGCCCAAAATATTAAAATAAATGAAAGTGGGTCCAATTAGAGCCCATTTAAGAGCTGTAAGCCCATGATATTCCAATTGGGAGGTTATTGGTCCATTGGGCCCAATAAGGAAGTCCTAGTCCAAAATGGACTTAAACAAGGACTTCTAGGGTTTCCAATTATTTGTTGACTATTTGCAGTGCATGTATGAAGTGTTTGATTGTAATTTTGTTGTCATAGAGTAAGCATCATGCATGCTTTCATGTTTTGATTCATAGTTGACATAAGTGTTGTAGTTACAAGGCTCCAAAAATTTCTAGTTGTGACATCATCCCCCCGTTAGAGGGAATTTCGTCCCGAAATTCTTTTGAAAGCTAGATTTAAGAATGCTAGAATAGATGAGGGTACTTTTGCTTCATTTGGTCTTCGCGTTTCCACCTGAATTCTAGCCCACGCTTCGCGTTCCACCGTACTTTTCACGACTGGGATGCGACTTTGCTTAGTACGCTTCACCTCCCTGTCCATGATTTCGACTGGTTCTTCAACGAACAGGAGATTCTCATTGATTTCAATTTCGTCAAGGGGAATGACGAGAGTTTCATCGGATAAGCACTTCTTTAGATTAGAAACATGGAACACGGGGTGTACACTGCTGAGCTCAGCGGGTAGCTGTAGTCTGTACGCCACTGGAACTATTCGGGCAAGGATCTCAAAAGGTCCAATTTATCGTTGGTTCAGTTTTCCCCGTTTTCCAAAACGAATGACCCCTTTCCAGGGAGAAACTTTTAACAATACTCGATCCTCGACCTGAAACTCCAATGGCTTTCGCCGTCTATCAGCATAGCTCTTTTGTCGGTCGTGCGATGCTTGTAGTCGAGCTCTGATTTGAACTATCTTTTCCGTGGTTTCATGTATGATCTCCAGTCCCATTAATGTCTTGTTTGATGCTAGTTCCTTTGCTAGCTAGGTGTCACCCACCTCAGCCCAACACAACAGTGATCTACACTTACGTCCATATAACGCTTCAAAAGGAGCGACTTTGATGCTCGAATGGTAACTGTTGTTATACGAGAATTCAACTAAGGTTAAGTGGGTATCCTAGGACTTCCCAAAGTATATCACACATGCGTGAAGCATGTCTTCGAGCGTCTGGATGGTTCGTTCGCTTTGACCGTCCGTTTGTGGGTGATAAGCAGTGCTCATGTCGAGATGGGTTCCCGGTGCTTTTTGAAGTGATTGCCAAAAACGTGAAGTGAACCTACTATCTCTATCTGAGATGATAGATACTGGCACTCCATGAAGCCTCACGATTTCTCGAATGTATATTCTTGTCAGTCTCTCCATCTTGTAGGATTCTTTTATTGGCAGGAAATGGGCGGATTTCGTCAGTCGGTCAACTATTACCCATATAGTGTCTAATCCATCTGACGTCTTGGGTAGCTTGGTCACAAAGTCCATAGAAATCCCTTCCCATTTCCACTCGGGAATCACTGGTTGCTGTAATAACCCAGAGGGCTTCTGGTATTCCACCTTTACTTTGGCGCAAGTAAGGCATTTGCTTACATAGGTGGCAATTTATGCCTTCATGTTAGGCCACCAATAGTGTTGTTTAATATCCAAGTACATTTTATCCGAACCTGGATGGATGGAGTATCGTGTCTTGTGAGCTTCATTCATGACTAACTCCCTAAATCCTCCAAGTTTAGGGACCCAAATACGGTTCATGAAATAGTATACTCCGTCCTCTTTCACCTCGAGATTCTTCTCCATTCCGCGTAATGATTCGCTTGTTTTGTTTTCCGCCTTCATGGCATCTGACTGGCTACCCTGATCTGAGTGGTTAGGTGAGATTGGATGGTTATTGAGAGAGTTTTCAAATGACGATTAGAGTACTCTTTCCGGCTCAAGGCATCAGCTACCACGTTGGCCTTGCCTGGGTGGTACTTGATTTCACACTCGTAATTGTTTAATAGTTCAAACCATCTTCGTTGCCTCATATTCAACTCTTTTTTATTCAAGATGTGCTTGAGACTCTTGTGGTCCGTGAAGATGGTGCACTTTGTACCATAGAGGTAATGCCTCCAAATCTTCAGATCGAAGACCACTGCTCCCAATTCCACATCGTGGGTTGTATAATTCACTTCGTGTGTCTTTAGTTGGCGGGATGCGTAAGCTATCACTTTTCCACGCTGCATGAGAACGCAACCTAAACCTTGATTTGACGCGTCACAGTAGAGCACGAAATCTTCCGTTCCCTCTGGTAGAGATAATACCGGGGCACTGCAAAGTGCTCGCTTCAGGGTTTGGAATGCAACTTCTTGTTTGTCCATCCATTTGAAGGGTACGCCCTTTTGTGTAAGCGAGGTAAGTGGCTTGGCGATCTTAGAGAAGTTCTGAATGAACCTCCTGTAGTAACCTGCTAGGCCTAAGAATTGGCGAATCTCTATGGGTGTTGTTGGAACTGCCCATCCTTCGATGGCTTTGACCTTAGAAGGATCCACATGTATTCTTTCCTGACTAACAACATGACCCAAAAAGTTCATGCTACGGAGCCAAAACTCACACTTGGAGATTTTTGCGTATAGCTTCTCCTTTCGCAGGGTTTCCAGGATTTGTCAGAGATGTTGACCATGCTCTTCTTCGCTTCGGGAATAGACTAGAATGTCGTCAATGAAAACGATAACAAAGTTGTCGAGGAATGGTCAACAGGTTCGATTCATTAGGTCCATGATTGCGGTAGGAGCATTCGTTAGACCGAAGGGCATTACGAAAAATTCATAATGTCCGTAACGAGTTCGGAAAGCGGTTTTAGGAATATCCTCTTCCCGGACCTTGAGTTGATGGTACCCGGATCGTAGATCTATCTTAGAGAAATAACTAGCTCCTTGGAGCTGGTCAAATAGATCATCGATTCGTGGGAGTGGATAGCGATTTTTGACAGTGAGCTTGTTTAGCTCCATGTAATCGATGCACATCCTAAAAGATATGTCCTTCTTTTTTACAAAGAGAACCGGAGCTCCCCATGGTGAGTAGCTGGGTCAGATGAATCCTTTGCCTAGGAGTTCGTTGAGTTGGCTGGACAATTCCTGCATCTCAGCAGGAGCTAGTCGGTAAGGCGATTTAGCGAGGGGAGTTGCTCCTGGAACAAGATCAATTCAGAATTCAACTTGTCTCTCTGGGGGTACTTCAGGAAGATCTTCAGGAAATACGTCTGGGAATTCACGTGCTACTGGGATGTCTCGAACGTTAACCTCTTCCTTGGTTTTATCCACTATATGTGCCAGGAACGTCAAATCGTTCTTTCGCAGATGCTTTTGTTCCTGGACGCACGAGATGAGGCGAAGGTTCGTGCTAGGTTTGTCTCCGTAAATAACTAGGGTTTCGTGATCGGGAAGGTGAAGGCGAACAGCCTTCTCGTGACACATAATTTCAGCATGGTGGGGGCTTAACCAGTCCATGCCAATAATCACATCAAAACTCCTAATGGAAACAGGCATTAAGTCTATTCGGAAGACGTGTTGATTTAGAGTTAGGGTACATCCGATGTAGACTTCCCCAGTGGATTCGGTTTTCCAATTGGCCATTTCCATCGTAAAGGTTTCATTGAGCTTCTGGGGTTGTTGTTTTAACAAATGTTTAAACTTATTGCTCACAAAACTTCGCTCTGCTCCGGTATCAAATAGGATGCATGCATAAGTGTGGTTTATGAGAAATGTACCGGTAACAACAGCAGGATCCTGAATCGCTTTTCCCTTACCCATAGTCAGCACCCTTCCTGTTCCTCCATTTCCGGGATTGTTGTTGTTGGGGCAATTTCGACGGAAATTCCCAGTCCTTCCACATCCATAGCAGGTGTGGCTAGGTCCTGCATTGTTGCCGCCAGTGTTGGTGTTGTTGTTGTTGTTTCGGTTATTGTTGTTGTTGTTTCCCTGTTGTTGGTTCTGAGGAGGGTAGGTCCTACAATACCTTGTCGTGTGTCCCTTCTGATTGCAACTGGTGCACTGCATCTCTCTGCATTCTCCATTGTGATGAAGACCGCACTTGTTGCACTTGGGAAGATTACCGGAATAAGGTCTAGGAGCACTTGGAGCAGCTGAGGCTGGAGCATGTGGTGTGGATGGAACTTGAGTGGTTGCAGCATTAACTGCCACTCTTTGCTGCTTCTTGGACGATTCGGAGCCTTGACGTCCCTTTCTCTTGTTGTTCATCCCTTCTTGCTATCATTTTCCTTCTTAACTTCAGTCTCCACTGGCTTCTCATCCTTCTTGTTGTTGTGGTCATACAACTTCTTGGCCAATCTCTTGGCACTGTCGAAAGTTTCGGGATTTGCAGTTATCACGTTTCCTTGGATCGGAGAGGTTAGTCCCAAGATGAATCGCTCGATCTTCTTACCCTCTGAGGTAATCATGCCAGGGCACAACAGAGACAGTTCGCCAAACCTTGCTATGTAGGCATCTATATCAGCGTTCCGGACAGTGAGATTCCACAACTCTTGTTCCATTTTCTGAATTTCACCACGAGGGCAATACTCGGCCATCAACATTTCTTTCATCTCTGTCCATGGCATGGAATTGGCTACGGGGAGTGTCATGGATTCCACGTGTCCGTTCCACCAAGTGAGCGCTTGGTCAACGAAAGTGCATGCGGCAAACTTCACCTTCATCTCCTCAGGACAATCGCATATCTCGAATACCGATTCCACCTTCTCGATCCATCATTTCAGGGTGATCATCCCTCCAGTTCTGTTAAAGGTTCGTGGTTTGGCGTTGGTGAAGTCTTTGTAAGAACATGTTTTGGTGGGTTCTTGATTCATCCCGTTGTTCGAACTTCCGGCCCCTTGTCCGTTGACTCCTCCATTGTTCCCTTGGTGAATTTGTGCCATTGCTGCGGCGACCGCAGCAGATACAACTGCCTAGAATGCAGCTGAGTCGACTTTGGGTGGGGTTGGTCTAGGGTTTCCGCGAGTGGGTCGTTGAGGCATCTTTCTGTCATGGAACGGAAAGATGTTGAGTGTCTGTGGTTTTTGTGATGTTTTTATCCTATAGACAAGGTGCGTGTCACAAACTTAAGTAATTCTACAATTTAGCATACAATCATAGATACGTAACACAAAGCAGATTATAACGTCACAATAAAACATGTAAAATCTTTCATTACTATTACCCGCACTTTGATACATGAAAATTTTGCTCAAAAGAGCATACATAAGCGGTACTAGTTTGACAACATAACGACTCTATGAGTAGTGTAGTCACTTAAACATAGAGTCGGGGTACATAGCATAGATCCTAATGATATAGTACTAAAAAGTGATATTGCTATCCCTAGTCGCGGTGAGATGTGCCCGGGGGTGGGGCTGAGGAAGTGGATGCTCCCTGAAGATGAGCCACCTGTCGTTCTGCGTCGCGGAGTCGGGACTCCCACCTCACCTGCCTCATGTGGAACTCTCGAAGGACGTCTCGTGTCTCCTGCTCTGCACGCTCGACCCTAGCCCACATCTGGCATACCTGGTCGGGGGTGCTCTGAGCTAGGTCGTCGGTGTTCCGTAATCGTTTCACCATGACCGGAAGGGCTCGATCGGCCAGTCCTCCGTCCCTCAGGTCAAAGAACTCGCGTGACATGCCGAACGGGGGTCGCTGTCCCTGCTATCTGCTCCACCTCCAAAGATCAATACCCCAGGGGGGTGTAGGACCAGTGGGGCCCACCCGGTCAGCAGGCACCCTAATCGGGTATGGGGGGTTGATGACTTCGGACTCCGCGTCCGAATCACCCCCTTCGTTATCGCTGGGTTCCTCCTCAAAGCTTCCTTCATCTTCTTCCTCCTCCTGTTCTTCTACTGGTTCGGTAGGTTCGCCCTCGACTTCTGCCTCCGGTTCCCCGTCAATTCCTCCTCAGGGTCTTCCTCAGGCTCTTCTTCAGGCTCTTCGTCCAACCATCCGTTATTTCCCTGGTTAGGGAAGTAAGGATCTCCGGGGTGATAGAAACCAGCCATGCTGTTTGCGAGAGTGCGTAAATATGCTAACATTTTTCCTAAGACGCTACAACTATTGTATAGACTGAACGGATGTTCTCTTCTTGGTGATAAAGGGGTATGTTTTTAGGTTCCCTAGCTATCACGATTTCCTCAGGACATGTGACAGTTGTACCTTGGAGGAAATGTAGTTGATGAGGCTACATCCACTCCTTGATACGACTAAGAACAGTCCTGGCTTAACCGAGATACTAGCATTATCTTGTTTGGTTCGGTGTTATGTTCTTTTTCCTAATACAAGCAAGGATGTTTTTTTTATTGTTATGTTTTACTTGTTTTGTTCAGAGTTGTGTTAGTCCTTATTTTTGGTTTATAGTTGCATATCAATGTGTGGTTAGATATGCTAGTTCACTATAAACAGAGCTCTAATACCAACCTGTCACACCCCCGAACCGAACGGCGGAAACATCTGAGGGCTCTTGTGACTTAAATTGAATACCATCACAATGATTATACATGAATCATAACATCATTCATCACCATGCATTGAAATAATACAACTGATATTGTTTACATCTATTACATTGTTTTAGTCATTACAATTTCATAACATAAACCGTTCGATAGGAAATCTAAGCAAAACACCATGACATAACTTGGTACTTATTCTTCGGCTTACCTGTTACCTGAGAATACAAGTTATTTTGAAAAACGTCAACATATGAAATGTTGGTGAGTTCATAAGTAATGTTATGGAAAAATGATTTTTGTGAAGTTTGAAAACCCAGAAAATCCGATATTTTCTAAAAAAGAGTATTTGTTTATAAAAAAATGTGAAGATCCGTAAATATGCTTGTCGATTTTGAAAACATGTATAATTGTTGAACTTTGCATACATCACATAGGTGAAAATGTTGAACTCCCCGGGAAAACCCAATGTTTTCCAAATACGTAAATTACATGACTTGTTTATTGTTATACCGATACGACGATTGTTTTTTATTACCCCGGTGACATTGGATTAATTAAGGTTTGTGAGTTGTTACAATCACGCATTAATGAAAATGACTAGTTTATAACTACAAATTACGAACGATCCTTAAGGCGTCGCCTGTACTACTCACATAATCCAACCACCCTGACTTCTCTTGATTAACGCCACGAATCTGATTACTCGAATTCTCATAAGCCGGTCAACCGAGGATAAAAGAGGGTACGAAGCCCCCTTTATTTCCATAAGTTATTCAAGGCTATCGGGATTGTGAAAGGCACTTGGCCCAACTCGCATTTGACTTCTCGACCTCACTAGCAGTACTAATGGACCATTAGGCCCAATAGCACAATAGAGCTACTGAAAGTCCTTTTACATGAAATTGGGTCATAGAAGGCCCATTAACATGTAAGCGCGTTCCCTTCGGGCCTAAAGATCATGTTATTGGGCTAGCAAGGCCCAACAAGCACGATTTGAAACTTTCAAGCCCAAAGTTTGAATGTTGACTCCTCATAGTTATTGCGTGTTTATTGAAATACTATGGTTTATTGATTTTTGTTTTGTTATTGATTCGAGACCCAATCAATTCGTTTTGTAACGATATTGATTGTTGAGAGTGTATTTGTTTTTACGTTTCGTCGGTAGTTGTGGATCTCGTATTTTGTCTTGATGAATTACTTTGTTTAAAAGTAAGATTTTTACCTTTTCACAACCTTTCTTTTATAAAAATAGCACTTTTAGTCCTTTATATAAAAGAATTTCATTTTAGTCCTTAAAACATTATTTTGACACTTTTGTATCATAAACTTGTTGAAAAGACATTTTTAGCCCAAATTTATTTTGTAAACAGCTTTAGTCCTTCCAGAATGATGTTTTCTCGATTAAAACCCCAGTTTCGCAACTTTTACAGTTTTGGCCCAAAATAGAAAATTTTTACATTTTTGATCCTTTTTGAATTTGAAAAGCATTTTTGACCTTTGAAATAGTTTTAATACACTTCAAATCCCATGTTTTTACAGAATATTGCATTTTCAGCCCCTCAAACTTAGAAATCTCGCATTTTGAGGCTTAGTGGGCCGAAAAGCCCAAATTTAGCCCATTAAGTTCAAAATTTACATTTTAAGTCCCTCAAAAATGTTGTTGTTCAGAAAAATTATTATAGAAACTGTTTGGACCCTTTTGACCATCTAGAAACTATAATTTGTCGGTTTGGACCCTAAGTTTTGTATCTTTGACAATTTAAGCCCACAAATGGTTTTTATGTTCAAGTATGTTCATCCTAACCATATAAACTATTTTTCTTGAATTGATTAGTGTAAAATAGTTTAAGTTATGTTTATTTCCTTCCTCATGTTTTAGATCTCGGTTTTTACACACTTTTTTGATAACATATTCATCACAAACACATGACATCACACACATACATGCATCAAATCACACATAGCATACATTTACACATAGATCTACACATTTACTTGTATTATCCCCCATAAAAACTCATAAAAACCGAAAAAGAAGGGGTATGAAACTCACCTTGTGTTGTGGATCGGTTTTGAAGAAGATTTGGAGAAGTTTGGTGCTATTTTCGGCCCTATCAAGTTCCTTGGATGGATCTCGAACTTAGATGCTTCTAAGGTGCAAGATCATGAACTTGAATGGATTATGAGATGATTTTTGATGAAAAGAAGTAGCTAGATTATGGATCTAAGCAATATCTTACCTTAGATGATGAGTTTTTGTGGAGAATATCCTTGAAAGCCTTCTAGTTCTCGAAAGTTTTGAAAAAGAAGTAAGAAGATGTTCTTGAAGACTTAGAGAGAATGGAGTGAATTTTTGTGAGTGTGTGTGTGTGTTGTGTTCGGCCGAGAGCAAGAGAGAGGGGAGAGAAGAGAGGTTTTTGAGTTGATTTTCATGAAAACATGAGATGGTGCATGGGAATCCTATGGATAAATGTGAGGTGGCATAGGAAAGTCAACTCTCCTTCTTTGGTTGGGCTTTGGCCGAGAATGAAGAGAAAAAAAGAAAAGGATTGGGCCTTGTATGCTTAAGCCTATTTCATGGTTATGTTATGTGATGTTTGGCCCAAATAAATATAAATATGATTTTTATAACCTATTAGGGCTAAATTAGGTTAATTATGGCCCAATATGGTCCATTTAAATATTTTATTTCATTCTAGGCTCAATATGGCCCAAAATATTAAAATAAATGAAAGTGGGTCCAATTAGAGCCCATTTAAGAGCTGTAAGCCCATGATATTCCAATTGGGAGGTTATTGGTCCATTGGGCCCAATAAGGAAGTCCTAGTCCAAAATGGACTTAAACAAGGACTTCTAGGGTTTCCAATTATTTGTTGACTATTTGCAGTGCATGTATGAAGTGTTTGATTGTAATTTTGTTGTCATAGAGTAAGCATCATGCATGCTTTCATGTTTTGATTCATAGTTGACATAAGTGTTGTAGTTACAAGGCACCAAAAATTTCTTGTTGTGACATTAGGCCCAAGCCTCTCTAATTGGTATTATCCTGAAGCCCAATAATTTCCCTTGGTCCATAAATGTGTTCCCAATTGGCCCATAAAGGCCCATAATAACTTAGTCCAATAAGTGTCCCAACAAGCATCCAAACCTAATTAGGGTTTTTCACATAAAATGACGATTAGGGTTAAGTGTTCCTGCTTAACCCATTAAGGACTTAATCCATTAAGTCCAAACATACAATGAAATCGGGCTTGAGTCATCACTTCACTCAAATGGTCCAAAATGCGGGTCCCGATAAGTCTAAACCAATAATCCCAAAATTAGGGTTTTTACAAACCCTAATTAGGGTTTCCAACCCCGTCATAGCCCAATAGGCCCAACAGTTAAGCCCTTAGATCCATTAGGGTTCATTAGGCCCATTAGTCACATGTTTGGGCTTTTAGGTCAATTAGGGCTTTATTGGGCCTATTAGGGTTGCATTGGCCCATTCTGTCCAAGCATCCCAAACTATTCAAACACAACAAGCACATCGTTACCCGACACGACGGCTTGTGGTGGTATGAGGCGGCATCCACCACCTCACGGTGGGGGGTTTTGAGTATTCCTTGATTATTCCGTTATAGATTACATCATATAAAGCAAAATCCAAAAAATAAACACACACACACACACGTGGTGGCACATGGTGGCAGTCAGCACCTCACGATGGTGGTTGTGGCCTTCCCGGTTTTCCGACCAAACAAACCACATTGTACATCATAAATACACGCACCCACACATTTTCTTGCTTGCAATGGATCCATCCACCCACCTGGTGGCATTTGGCGATGGCAGCAGCACCACAAGCGACATGACGGCGGTAGTAGGTGGCAGTGATGAGTTTCCTCCCGTTTTCCTGACCAAAAGATTTCCATACCACATTAAAGCCAAGAAGTAAATTCATAAACACCCAACCACCCTCCCTACGATGGTTGTGGCAACAAAAGGTGGTAAAATACGGTCAGTGGGTGGCAGCCACCACCTCACGGTGGTGGTGGTGGACCTTCCTTGGTTTCCAGTCGAGCAAACCCTCACACACACGATCTAAACATGTGAACATCTCCAAACCAGCCACCTTGGGTGGCAGACGACGACTGGAAGCAACCTAAGGCCTTCGGTGTTCATGATGTCGGGTTCACAGAAAAATGAAGAAAAAGGATAGGATGGTGGCGATTGTCCTTCCCAAGAGTCTTCCATCGTGCATGACCATGTTCTGCCGTTCACAACTTCCTCCTTCATCTCGGTGGTCCCTCTGGCTGTGTAAGACATCTTCGACAGTAGGGGTTTTCGTGGTGACATCCGCCGGCTAGGTTGCAGATGGTGGGGGTGGCGGTCGGACTCGATGAGGCAAGCAGCGGCTGGGGAGGTTCTTGGTGGCGGCTGAAGATGCCACACATGGTGATGGTGGTTGGTGGTATAAGGACGTAGGGTTAGGGTTCGTGCAAGGAAACGAGTCTTCAAATGGTAGGAAAAAGGATGTGTCAGGTTTAAACCGTATCCCACACAACTTCATGAAAATTTGACACTTCCAGTCCCTCATCCTCTTATTCTTCTTAAATTATATCCAAACATTACCATTCAGCCCTTATCATTTCAATATCCTTTCAATTCTAGTCCCAATCTTACCAAACAACCCCTGACTCCTGAAAATCTTCACAAAATAAATCCCGAAATTAAACTTAACCCCCGAAGGTCTAAAATATATCATTTGGCTCTCCGAAACCAAACCAATAATCCACTAAATAATATAGATTTAGGGAAACCAATCGTTCATCATTTTTTATCTATTTATTTATTAAAAAAACAGAATGTTACAACTCTCCCCCACTTAAATTAGATTTCGTCCTCGTAATCATTTCTTATCATCCCTTACACGCCCGACAACTTGGGCGACATGGTTGCAATCCTGGGCACACCCTAGCCTTCCCAGGGTAACTGTGACAAACCTTCGCAAGGTTCTAGAACCTGAAGATGAATGGATTTCCTGCAACAAGATCATATTTACTCCGTCCGACTCCCGAAGTCTCAAGAGGGTCTGTCTCCCTGACAGACCGCCCCACTGATTCATTGTCAAATTCATTACACTTATCCCCCAACTGGCTATGCAACTTCTAATAATCTGAGGTACCCACTAGAAAATAGAGTCACAGACCAAATTTCCCTGCAGTACACTTATATCTGACCGAAGCTCAGATAATCCCTCGAAACAACGGACATCTAACCTATTGTTGAGCTAAAACACACTCAGCAGTCCTACACGGCCTCTGAAGGATACCTCGTTCGACAATAACTTCCCTAACTATATCGCCACTCATGGTTCATCTAATCCTTCTTATCCATCCGATCGTGATAGGCTAACAATCTATCGCCACTGAATCCGGCGCACAAAAAGGTGAATTCTACCAGAATAATTGTAGTCTTACATCACACCCGGTCTCCTTCGACCTACCGTTTCCTGATTCCAATTATGTTGTGACTTACTCACAACCTTGCGATCTGGCCCACACTAGCCTAAAACATCCGAACGAATCCATGAATGTCACAACTACCTTAAAGCCTTTGTACACTTTTCGCACTATCTGACTACTAGTGAATGTTACGGCTCCCCCGTAGTCTTATAACACTTTCATACCAACCGACCACTTGTGAATGCTACGGCTCCCCCGTAGTCTTACAACACTTTCATACCAACTGACCATTAGTGAATTCTATGGATCCCCCATAGTCTTACAACACTTTCATCTTGACTAACCGTTAGTGAATGCTACGGATCCCCCGTAGTCTTACAACACTTCCATACTAACTGACCATTAGTGAATGCTACGGCTTCCCTGTAGTCTTACAACACTTTCATCCTAACACAACCACAGCCTAATTCCTTACCCCTAATCTATCGATCCGAAACGTGTACATAGTTGATCACACACTCGAACGAACACCCGAACTGAACTCAATTCATAACTGGAGTTTCGACCTGCTTTCCCAAATTCTGTTATTAAGCCCCCAGAAAGACGCAGTTCACATGCTGTGGAGTTTTACCAAACTCCAAAACCGCACAACCCTCAACCAAATAGCAACTTGGGCCGCCATTTTCCCTCGATGAGGACGAGAATCCCATCCCGGTCTCATACTTGTCCCTGTCCTGAATACCTATGTGATTCTCCCCCACTTAGATTTGACTAAGTCTTTGCAATACATGAGATTTGAAGGATTCCCAATCCTTCTTACTCTTTAATAACCAACTGCTGAAAACTTGTTTCTTGAAATGATGCCCCACCGATATCTTGAAGTCCAAATAACTAATGCCCAGACCAAAGCCTCAATGGTAGACCACTTCCCCTGGCGCTTCTAAAAGCCGACCCAAGCATAATGGCTGAGTCACCAATCCTGTCCGTAGACCTTCCGCATCTTGTCCCTGAACCGATCTCAACCCTAGACCCAGATAACATTGAACACTCCAAACCAACAAAGAGTGAAACAACCTTTCGCTAACCACTCCGTAAGTCACGGTATCCAGTTGGCATATGGCAATGTTTGAAGGTATAATCCAATCACAAGAAGGGCAACAAACCCAAAGATACACTTACTAAAACCCTCGAAACGAAAACTCCCTCGTGCAGTTTCCCTCAAGTACCGTACTAAATCTAGCCCTGCTGGCCTCTCAAAACTGACTCGAACTCTTGGGTCCCTTCCCGAGACCCTCCAGTGTATGTACCTGATCTGGTCCCCTCTTCCTAATGTGACCTAACTCAATCCCTACTCTCGAGCTCTAAAAATCATATCACTCAGGGTCTCGCACCCTGGCACACTCACCAGCTCAATCGTCCACGGCTGAACTACAATAGATGAAGCAACCTCTGCCCTAGACCGGCTACAACTACCCCCAAGACATAGTCTCTAATCTCGAAAGTGCAATAGATCACACAATCAATCCTTGCCGCCTGATACAAGAGATCCAAGGCGAATCTAAATCCTAGCAGTCCTTCCGCTAACTGGCTCTCCACCGGAGTCGTGACCAAACCTTGGTCCTTCCCCTTACGTGCTCATCCGCATTCTGCACCACAGCTATCCCCATGGTCCAATCATAACCAAGAATTCTCCTTCCCAGGCTTCTTAGATTCTCCAAGACTTTCCCCAATTCGAGTAAGGATCCTGTTCTTTCTGTAGTATGGGCCGAATACTACCTTCCACACTTATCCATACTTTCCTCCGGAATCATCCCGAATCCTCTAAGTCACCTACTCCCATGATGTACTAAATGTCCGCCAAACAGTAACACAATATCCACCGAAGCACCACCTAGGCTCCTCTTAGGCTCCCAACCTCGCTGAACCGCCCCACTAACTCACTAGAGCATATCCTAGGATTTCCTAGGTTCCCTACTTTCGCCCTGCCATCAACTGCTGAAGAACTCCGCATGATGCCAGCCATCCACCTCCTGGATATCATCATATCCACTTAGTAGCTGACTCCCATCACTCAAGAGTTCCACAAAGCACAAAGCAAGCAGCATTCATGCAGTAGCATTCCGATCCAAAGAACTATCATAGAACATTCCGCCCACATATCGCAACTCGCGTTGTCGACATCCATCCATCCTTACTGTCGGCTGCCTTATGCATGCAAATTATACACAGAACAAGATCTAATAGACTGTCGAATAATCGACTCTACCCTAGGACCACAACCAGACAAGGAACAGGAAATAAGGCCAAATCAATTATTCTAAGGCTATAAGATCCTAACCATATACAATTTTAAAAGCATACACGTAGCAATTACTAATACCAATAATCATTCTCATTCTAGCATGGCATCAAATATTCCAAAGGCTACAAGCATCACATATCAAACCAATCTATCGCTGACTACTCAGCACTAACATGCAAGTCTACCAGCTCATAAAACATATACATGCATCACCCCTAGCCCTAACTAGCATGCGATTCACAAATTCATAAACCAAGTCATACAGATAACATATGTGGGTATCCTGGGGAAACTTACTTGAGCTCGGATGATTGCATGAACCACACCCTTTCTTGTCTTAGAAAACCTTTTCCTTGAAAACATTTTCTTTTGAAAATTTTTGAAAACTTTATAGATCCTCAGTTTGAGTTCAGACACACCAGAAGGTATACCCGAATCCCTCAAACCAAGGCTCTGATACCAACTTGTAACGACCCAAAAAACAAGGGTAAAATTTTCATTTTTAGTATAGCTAAAACATTGATACCATTTATCCCAAACATTTCAAATCATCATTAAGTAAAACATATATCAGAGTTCATCTCAAAATCGTTCATTGCGGAATTCATACGTGTGTGTACTGCGATCAATCCGAGCCCTTCCTTTCCAAAACAATGATACCTGAAACCATAAACAAACCTGTAAGCACGAAGCTTGGCGCGTTCCCTAGAGCATACCACACACATAATCCACACATCACATATCTTGTTAGCTATAAAAGCTACCTATATAACACAAGCCATGCATACATAAACCTATAAGGATGTCATGGGCTCCCTGCAGGGTCTTACACCAGGATGCCATGGGCTCCCCCACATGGTATTACACCTAAGTACCATGGGCTACCCCACATGGTCTTATATCCAATTGCCACGGGCTCCCCCGGGATCTTCCATGCAAGTATCACTAAGACAACTAGCATATCACACATCACATAAACAACTAGTATAACACATACCACATAAACAGCTAGTATACTGCATATCACATAAATAATACATATTAACATATAAGGATGTCGTGCGCTCCCCCCAGGGTCTTATTCCAGGATGCCATGGACTCCCCCACATGGTCTTACACCTAAGTTTCATGGGCTACCCCACATGGTCTTTATCTGGGAATGCCATGGGCTACCCCACATGGTCTTATATCCAATTGCCATAGGCTCCCCCTGGGGTCTTCCATGTAATGACATATGTACTCACATAACATATAATGGGTCGGCCTTGGTGCCTTAGACCCATTGGTATGGTGAGAAGACACACCTCACACTGCTCAAGTCCTGCGGATAAACTCTAGCTACTAGTTGACAGGTTCCCGAACTGTCAATCATCAACACAACACTTAATTAATAATTGGGTTCCAATATACAACCATAATCTACACTTGGGGTAAATGGAACATTTTACCCCTAACCTAGCTTGGTACAAACCAAGGCCCAAACTCACACCCTGAAGGCCCAACAGCCCAATAATCAACCAAGGCCCAACATATGGCCCAAATTTCCAAATTGGGCCCGAAACTCTACATGGACTTATTTTAAGACCCAACCAATTATTCTAGTCCAAACAATTGACATTCTGATGGCCTAATGGCTAATAATCCTCAAGGCTCAAGTATGGCCCACTTATGGCCCAATTTTCCAAATTGGGCCCAAGCCTCTCTAATGGGTATTATCCTGAAGCCTAATAATTTCCCTAGGTCCATAAATGTGTTCCCAATTGGCCCATAACAACTTAGTCCAATAAGTGTCCCAACAAGCATCCAAACCCAATTGGGGTTTTTCACATAAAATGACGATTAGGGTTAAGTGTTCCTGCTTAACCCATTAAGGACTTAATCCATTAAGTCCAAACATACAATGAAATCAGGCTTGAGTCATCACTTCACTCCAATGGTCCAAAATGCGGGTCCTGATAATGCTAAACCAATAATCCCAAAATTAGGGTTTTTCCAAACCCTAATTAGGGTTTCCAACCTAATCATAGCCAAATAGGCCCAACAGTTAAGTCCTTAGATCCATTAGGGTTTCACTAGGCCCATTAGTCACATGTTTGGGCTTTTAGGTCAATTAGGGCTTTATTGGGCCCATTAGGGTTTCATTGGCCCATTCTGTCCAAGCATCCCTAACTAGTCAAACACAACAAGCACACCGCCACCTAACACGGCAGCTTGTGGCGACATGAGGGGGCAGCCACCACCTCACGGTGGGGGTTTTGAGTATTCCTTGATTATTCCATTATAGATTACATCATACAAAGCAAAATCCAAAAAATAAACACACACACTAACTAACATAAACACATACACATGGTGGTACATGGTGGCAGCCACCACCTCACGGTGGTGGTTGTGGCCTTTCCCGGTTTTCCGGCCAAACAAACCACACTCTACAACAAAAATACATGCACCCACACATTTTCTTGCTTGCAATGGATCCATCCACCCACCTGGTGGCATTTGGCGATGGCAGCAGCACCACAAGCGACATGACGACGGTAGTAGGTGGCGGTGATGAGTTTCCTCCTGTTTTCCTGACCAAAAGATTTCCATACCACATTAAACCCAAGAATTAAATTCATAAACACCCAACCACCCTCCCCACGGTGGTTGTGGCAGCAAAAGGTGGTAAAATACGGTCAGTGGGTGGCAGTCACCACCTCACGGTGGTGGTGGCGGACCTTCCTTGGTTTCCAGTCGAGCAAACCCACACACACCCTCACATACACGATCTAAACATGTGAACTTCTCCAAATCAGCCACCTTGGGTGGCAGACGACGATCGGAAGCGACCTATGGCCACCGGAGTTCACGATGTCGGGTTCACAGAAAAACAAAGAAAAAGGATAAGAGGGTGGAGATTGTCCTTACCGAGAGCCTTCCGTCCTGCACGACCATGTTCTGTCGTTCACAACTTCCCCCTTCTTCTCGGTGGTCCCTCCGGCTGTGTACGACATCTCTGGTGGTAGGGGTTGTCATCGTGACGTCCCCCGGCTAGGTTGCAGATGGTGGGGTTGACGGTCGGACTCGATGAGTCAAGCGATGGCTGGGGAGGTTCCTCTTGGTGGCAGCTGAAGATGTCACACGTGGTGATGGCGGTTTGTGGTATAAAGACGTAGGGTTAGGGTTCGTGCAAGGAAACGAGTCTTCAATTGGTGGAAAAAGGATGCGTCGGGTTTAAACCATATCCCACACAATTTCATTAAAATTTGACACTTCCAGTCCCTCATCCTCTTATTCTTCTCAAATTAAATCCAAATACTACCATTCTGATGGGTTTGAGCCATAATAACTTTCCTGTGTGCACATGCAAACCCTAATTTCTTGGATCTAGGTTTCTCTAATTGAATATGCATAGTATCCAAGACTTTCAATACTAGATCTAATGTAAACAAGTGATTCTAATCATATGAATTAGGATCTAGAACAATACCTTGGATTACTTGCTTGATACTTCTTCTTCTTGGAGCTTAGAGTCACAATTGTCACTCCTCTAATGGCTTACAAACATCAACTAGCAAGAGAATGACCTTGAGAGAGAAAGAGGAGGGTGAGAAATTGGCTCTAGGGTTCCTTGCCTTGCATGAGTGCCGATTTCCCTCACCCTAGGGATCTATTTATACTATGAGCTACTAGGGTTTCACCTTTAACCCTAATTGAATAACTTAGGCCCTAAGCAATCCAAGATCCTCCTAGATACTAGGCTTGGACGATTTTATGTTCCTCCAACCCTAAAATCCGTCCACCCTTATATCCATAAGGATACATAGCCCAAAACACAACTATCACACATTTGACAGTTTATGCCACTTTATTCAATTAACTTCTTTAAGTCACCAAATTAATTCTCAATTAATATATGACTTATATTAATCAAATAACATTATTATTCCTTTAATATATTATTCTCATAATATATTAACAATAATATCTCTTCTCTCTTAACAAATCATCCTGTCAAGTTGCTATGGTGAAGGCAACCCAAAAGGACCATGCACAACCGGGTCAAGTACTTACCAAATATAGTTACAGCCTTAGACACTAATCCAACAGTATCCCACTTGGATAACTCTAGTAACTATATATGCAAACACAATCCGATTAGCAATCGTAGCTCTCAAAGACGCTATCAAACTCTGATTGTATCAGTATCCTGTCCTTTAGATAAGGGATCGTACAGTCCTTTGTTTAGATATTATGCGGACAATCTTATGGAACTTATTGTCCAGCAATTGGTTTCTCGACTTCAGATTCATTTGACATAGAACTTAATTGAACACATCAATTCAGTCCTGACCGGGCCCGACACATAAGTCAAATCAAATCATCGAAGGGCCCTGATATCGCTTTTACCCTCTTAGGATAAAAATAACAGATAAACTTCGACTTATATGCATTTACTATTTACTAATCAATCATACACAACAATGCGTTTTATGACATTAATTTACTGATGCGGTTTCGCATTATCAATGCACAACCAATTAATAAACAATAAACCATATCTCTTGGTTTTAAGACCATATGATATTATCATCTTGCGATCACTTGTGTCTCATTCCATAAAATGATTCCAGCAAGCGCGGGGTTATTCCAATGCTCAAAACTTGTTCATAAGCACTCATGAACATTGCAACAAACCTTTGCTATGTCTAATACCTTTTAGACAATCTACATACCAATTCATGACAATCTTCATTCATTCCTACTTCCAACATATGAACGATTGTGGACCATTCGAATAATTCGATTATTCTTAATAACTTAATTATTCAGGAAGTCAAAACATGCAAAAATGAAAAAATAGTTAAACAATTAACATAAGACAGTAGCTTTACTTATAAATAATACTCTTTTATTTAATCACCAAATGTCAATTACATTTATCTATTACATGTTTCCAAAACTATCTAATCTAAACTAATATCGTCTTTCAGCCCAATGCTCCTAGCGTGCTGCAAATGCTTAACCATGCTCAGTCCCTTCGTAAGCGGATCTGTTGGGTTATCCTCCGACGATACCCTCTTTACTACGAGGTGTCCTTCTTCTACTCAATGTCTAATAAAGTGATATTTTCTGTCGATATGTCGAGATCTACCATGATCCCTCGGTTCCTTGGTCAAGACAACTGCTCCTTCATTATCACATAAAATTTCCATAGGCTCCTTTATGGTAGGCACAACTCCAAGATCACCAATGAAGTTCTTCAACCACATCGCCTCCTTTGATGCTTCGCTCGCCGCAATGTACTCTGATTCGCACGTTGAATCAGCTACGGTTTCTTGTTTGGAACTTTTCCAAGTCACTGCTCCTCCATTCAGGGTAAAGACCCAGCCCGACTGCGAACGGTAGTTGTCCCTGTCAGTCTGGAAGCTTGCGTCACTATACCCTCGCACCTTTAAGTCATCACTCCCTCCGAGGACTAAGAACCATTCCTTGCTCCTCCGAAGGTACTTAAGTATATTCTTGACCGCAATCCAATGAGCCCTGCCAGGGTTCCCTTGATATCTACTGACCATGCTCAAAGCAAAGGCCACATCAGGGCGAGTATAAGTCATAGCGTACATGATTGAGCCAACCGCGGAAGCGTAGGGTACTCGGCTCATCTCAACTATCTCGGCTTCTGTACTCAGACTTTGAGTCTTACCCAATTTGGCATTACTCTGTATCGGTAGTTCTCCTTTCTTCGAGTTTTGCATACAAAAACGTTTTATTACTTTATCCAAGTAAGTATTATGACTAAGTCCTATTAGTCTCTTACTTCGTTCTCTCACTATCCTTATTCCTAAAATATAGGAAGCCTCTCCGAGGTCCTTCATAGCGAAGCACTTCCCGAGCCAGGACATAACCTCCTGCAAAGTCGGGACGTCGTTTCCTATGAGCAGTTTGTCATCGACATACAAAACAAGGAAGCTAACTGTGACAACCCGAAATTTATTCCGTCATATTTAACCTTTCCTTACGTTAATAAGCCTCGCTTTATCAATTGTCCGTTAACCTTTTTAGAAGAGGTTAATTAAATTGAGACTTTTATAATGAATTTATAAGGGTTGAAATAAATTAGAAACACCACAAGATTCCCTTGAAAAATTTTTGGTTTCAACCAAGTCAAAATACGACCGTTTAATCGGGTGCAACCAAAAAGCCCCGTTTAACGACAGTATCGGGTAGATTTCCACTGAGCCCCAACTACAACCCCTATATAAGGGGGAGTGGACTCCATTCACACTCTTTCCACTCTCTCCCTCTACACTCTCTCTCTACAACTTATTTTCGAGCCAAAATCGTCTGTTTCGAGCCCCAAACGAGTAAGCAATCTACCCTAACTTGTTGTATAGCTTAGCTAGCATGCAAATTCGTGTTTAAAACATCAAATAGGGGTAAATTCATGTGTTTATGGCCCAAGAACACTCTTGGACCGTGAACACCCCTAAATGGGGTTTTTAAGCCCCAAAACCCCTCTAAATTACCCCTAAGGCTTAGATATGGCTAAATGACTTATGGAAACGGAATTAGAACACATTGAACTTAACTATTGGGGAGTAAACTTGAGTTTACTGCCCAAGAACATGCTTGGGTCGTAAACTCCTATTCATGGGGAGTAAACTCAATTTCAAGTGTTAGAAATGCCCTCAAACACCTCTTATGGCCTTGGAAAAATGTCTAGAAGCAAACCCATTGAAGTAAATGCTTTAAACATTAAAGAAACCAATGTAATAGGAGTTTACGGCCATGAACCCCCATAGAATTGGTCCATGGGCCGTAAACTCCCATTAAGTGCCCAAATGAGGCCCTAACTCCTTCATTTGACTTGGAAAATGCATAGAACTTTATTTCCTACCATTTAAGTCCTTAAAACACCAAAAGAACATGAATATAGGAGTTTACGGCCGTAAACTCCTTGTTTAGGGCCGTAAACTCCTCAAGTGGTCCTTTAAGAGCTTTAAACCCCTTCATATGCATTATGTTTGGTCCTAGCCTAATTCTATGAGTGAGATAAGACCATTTAGCATCCTAGAACACCTCCACCATGAGTTTACGGCCGTAAACTCATGGGGACATGGTCTTAGGGCCGTGAACTCTATAAATAGTTTACTCTTGAAGAGTAAACTCCCTATCTAAGCCATACACACCCTTAAATGTTACCCGAGACACTCCAAGCACTTAACCAAAGTGTTTTCCGCACTTTAGGATGCGTATACGTGATTAATTAGTATTATATTTACTAATTGTATGTAAACATATATTATCATATGTTAATAGGTCACTAAGTGTGTTCGAGTCTTTACTTGACACCGAGCACCCAACCGGCACCTTCGTCGGATCCACTTACATCAGGTGAGTTCATACCCCTGAATTAACCTTTTTAAATGTTTTTACATGTTTTATGGGGGGGATACAAGTTAAACATGCCAGTTATCATATCAATCACATGTGATTGATAACCCGCATGCACAAGGTTTTATTCCACTGTCAACTGTTTTACCGAGTATGATACTGCAAATGGTTTTCCAAAACGTCTTTACTTGTTCAAAGCTTTTCTCAAATTGTTTTTCCACGCTGTATGTCTTACCTCAGATCTTGTTACAGCAGTATTTTAAACAAAGGATTTCTTTACTCAAAATGTTTTATTAAAGTTTCATTCAAAACTTGTTTATGAAAGGTTTTCAAAGGATTTATAAAGGTTTTCCAAAGTTTTCATCAAAGTTTTCTTCCATGTTTTATACTCCTACATGTTAGATACTACTACTTCGTTATACTTCTACTTAGTTAATGCTCCTACGTAGTTAAATGCTACTACCTTGTTAACGCTTCTACTTCACGATACGCTTTTACTTGTTAACGCTTCTACTTCACGATACGCTTTTGCTTGATAACGCTTCTACTTCACGATACGCTTTTACTTGTTAATGCTTCCACTTCACGATACGTTTCTACTTAGTTAAATGTATGTTTATGCTTGTATAAGTTATATAAATAATGTTTAAAGGACTTAAGAAGGCTAGTTCTCCCTATTTCCTTTTCTTCGTTGAGATGTGGTCTGGTGGGATCGGATATCCGTCCGAAGGTCGTTTGATCATTAGTTATATATTATGTATACAAGCATAGACATATAGGTTTACATCGGTCAGTTTAGTTGTGAGTCTCTATCGTTAGTCCAGTATTTTACATCAGATCTCACTATATGAGATGCATCTTCAGGACACGGCCTTCTCCGTTGTTAACTTGGTTACCAGAGTCTCTTGTAGGGAGAGCGGACATTGTGTGTATAGATCTATATGGGATTGACACCCCCGCACCCTGACTGCTAGCTACAGTCCACGGCCTACCAAGCCAAGGGGTGACAAATGTCATACTTACACTGACGCTTACAGGGCGTCAAGTTCTCTAGTGTCTATCAGTATGGTTACGAGTATCTCGGGGTTATATAATTCATTGCCTTAAGGTAACGGGTTTTAACACTGTATTCACTATATTCACTGTTTTTAGACCTTGCTAGACGTATCATTCAGTTGATACTGTCTGGGGTCTGTATTCACTGTTTTTAGACCTTTCTAGACGTATCTTTCATTTGATACCGTCTGGGGTCTGTGTCTCCCTTTTGTTAGACTGAGCCAAGCATACCGTTCATTCGATACTCTCCTGGAGTCTATGATTTCTTTTTGCCTTAGTCAGCAGTCTTCGCTGCTGAGGCATATGTTAGTTTCCCTGATATTCTCCTACTTTCTTTAAAATCAAACACCGTATTTTGGTAATGATAGTGTTTAAGGGAAAATTACTTTTTACAACATAACTCTGTCGGGTCTTGGTAGAAGACTACTTTTATTTAAGAAAATATAGGATTTTCTGGAAAGGACTCTAATACACTGTTGATTCTAAACTAGTACTTTTAATTAATTTATTTGAATAAAATGACACTAAATACTTATGAACTCACCAGCATTTGTAAAAATGCTGATACTCGCTTTCAAATAACTTGTATTCTCAGGTCAGCAATAGACAGGTACATCCCATGAGCTTTTGGTGAAGAAAGTTTAGTACCATGCTCACCTATATTATTACTTGTATTACTTTGATGTTTCTATGTAATATAAACCATGTAAAACTATTACTATTAATGCAATGATTGTTGTACTTTGATTACTATACTGCATATGTTGTGATACTTAACATGACGTCATCCACCCCAGAACGTTTCAACCGTTCCGGTTTTGGGGTGTGACACTAACTATACTCCCACTGGCCTTGACATATACACATGATTCATCTTCACTTCGTACAAATCCAAACTTTTTGACTTTCTCATCGAAGCAAAGATTCCATCTGCGAGACGCTTGCTTAAGTCCGTAAATGGACTTCTCAAGCTTGCACACTCTATTAGGATGCTTCGGATCGACGAAACCCTCTGGCTGAGCCATGTAAACATTCTCAGCCAACTTCCCATTAAGGAAAGCAGTCTTGACATCCATCTGCCATATCTCATAATCATGAAATGCAGCAATGGCTAGCATCACTGTAATAGATTTTATCTTAGCAACTGGTGAGAAGGTCTCATCATAGTCAACTCCGGGAGTTTGAGTAAAGCCCTTCACCACCAATCGCGCCTTATACGTGTGCACATTCCCTTCCATGTCGGTCTTCTTCTTAAAGATCCATTTGCACCCACCCGTCTTACGTCCGGACACATTGTCAACCAAATTCCAAACTTGTTTGTCATACATGGACTGAATCTCGCTGTCCATCGCCTCTTTCCATTTTACAGACTCTGGGCCTGCCATGGCTTCCTTATAGCTATTAGGTTCATCTAGATTTATTAGTCTACCATGACTAATATGCGTGTCCCCTTCGGTAGTAATATGAAAACCATAAAACTGGGGTTGAACTCTAACTCTTTCGGAACGTCTAAGAGGTAAGGACTCGTCAATCGGTTCAACCGGAGTTTCCTCCTCGGATTGAGCGCCAGCGTTAGAGGTTCCTTCATCACTCGACTCTTGAATCTCTTCAAGATCGATTTGCCTCCCACTGTCTCCTTGGCTTATGAGTTCTCACTCTCGGAAAAACCCTCTCCTCGCAACGAAGACAAAATTGTCACTCGGTCTATAGAAGAGATATCCAAAGGATTTTGTGGGTAGCCGATGAAAATACATTGCTCACTACGAGGTTCAAGCTTGTCATGAGTCTCTCGTCTTACGAAAACCTCACAGCCCCAAACCTTGATATGTGCCAACGAGGGAGCTTTCCCTGTCCACATCTCGTGAGGTGTTTTGGCAACCTTCTTTGTAGGGACTCGGTTAAGGATATGGGCGGCGGTCTCTAAGGCATACCCCCAGAATGAGATAGGTAGTGAAGCACGACTCATCATAGAACGAACCATGTATAACAGGGTTTGATTACGCCTTTCTGCCACACCATTCAACTGCGGTGTCCTAGGTGGCGTCAATTGCGAAGCTATTCCGCATTCCTTGAGATAGTCGTGGAATTTAAGACTTAGGTACTCTCCTCCTCGATCAGATCGATGCATCTTGATTTTCCTACCTAATTGATTCTCCACTTCATGTTTGAACTCTTTGAACTTTTCAAACGTTTTTGACTTGTGCTTGATTAAGTAAATATACCCATATCTACTATAATCATCGGTGAAAGTCATGTAGAAGCGGTTCCCGTCCTTTGTGGTGGATCTAAAGGGCCCACAGACGTCGGTATGTATGAGATCCAATAAACCCTCACCCCTCTCACAAGTGCCAGTGAAGGGTGACTTGGTCATCTTTCCAAGTAAACAAGATTCGCACGTGTCATCTTCCCTAAGGTCGAATGACTCCAACACTCTATCCTTTTGGAGTTGGTCTATGCGCTTCTTGTTGACATGTCCAAGACGACAATGCCACAAGGATGCTCTATCCATACTATTAGAAGAATCTATACACAACACATCATTTCCTAGGTTATCTACAACCATAAGAGTTTCATAAATTCCATTACAAGGAATTGCTTCAAAATATAAAACACCATTTAGATAAGCATAAATCGAACCATTCTCATTATTAAACAAATATCTAAATCCTTGTCTAAACAAACCATTAAAAGAAATGATGTTTCTTGCCATATCTGGCAAGTAGCAACAATTATTTAAATCTAAATTCAATCCATTCCTAAGCACTAAAGAATACACTCCAATCTTGGTGACAGGCGACGATCTTCTGTTCCCCATGATTAGATTTATTCTTCCAAGCTCCACATCCCTATTTCTTCCTAGTCCCTACAAATCAGAACAAATGTGGTAACCACACCCTGTATCAAGAACCCAAGAAATAGCATGAGATGAATCATTAGATTTAATTGTGTATATACCTGCAAAAGATGGCTTGATCTTTCCATCCTTGATGGCTTGCAGATATTCCGGGCAGCTTCTCTTCTAATGCCCTATTTTGTGGCAATGATGGCACTCTGCCTCTTTTGGGTTAGGGTTGGGCTTAGTAATATTAACCTTGGTCCCACTAGAAGAGGAACCATCTTGGGACTTTCCCTTGCGGTGGTTCTTCGAAGAAGCCTTCCTCTTCTTGCCCCTTCCCTGCCCAATAGCCAAAACATGAGCAGCGGTTGGATTGGGAGTTGGTGCAACAGACTTGTCCTTTAGGTTGCTCTCAGCAGTCCTTAGGTGCCCTTGGAGTTTGCTTAGGGTGACCTCTTCCTTGTTCATGTTGTAGGTCATCCTAAATTGGTTGTAGCATGAGGGCAAGGAGTGAAGAACAATGTCGATAGCCAAATATTCCCCAAAGTTGACATTCAACTTGCGAAGACGATCGACATACCTTTGCATCTTTTGCAAGTGCACGGTTAGAGACTCTCCATTTCCCATTTTAGCAGTGATCATATTTGTTATGATCTCATAGCGCTCTTGCCTCGCGCTTTGGTGATATCTCTCCATCAAGTCTAGATGCATCTCATAAGGATACATGTCCTCATAGGACTTTTTGAATTCGGGGTTCATTGTGGCTATCATGATGCAGTGGACTTTCGTTGCATCACGTTCATGTGTCTCAAACACAGCCATTTCTTTGGGAGTAGCAGTTTCTGGATTGATCTTCTCGAGCTTCTCATCGAGAACATACTCCTTGTCCTCGTAGCGTGTGATTATGCGAATGTATCTTATTCGTTCGCTAAAGTTCGATCCATCAAAAGTTACTTTTTGACAAAGGCTCATTAGTGTGAATGAGCTAGCAGCAGCGTTGTTTGCGTTAGACATCTACAAATAGAAAGGAACAAAGTTGATTAGAATTAAGTCCCTAATTAACACCCAAAATGAAAATTTAGGGTTAGGACCCAACAACATTATTTACACATTAGAAAAGGGATACTGTGATCCAACATGCAAATAATTTGGAGGTAAGTGAATGACGATTCACTAATTCTTCACCATGAAAAACATAAGCTTTAAGTTTTAAATGTATTGAGAATTCCTAGATTTTGCATCTATGAGGTTTTTAAACCACGGGGGCTAAACTTCAGATTTTGGCTAACCACGGGGGACCATTTATGATGTTTTTTCTAAAATAAATAAAGCATCCTCCACAAACTTAGAACATTTCCTTGTCCTCAAGGAAAACAAAAACATGAAAAACGGGAATGACAAAACAAACAAAATAAAAAGAATGAACATCTTCGGTAGCAAATCAAAACAATACCGTTTTGAAATAAAAACCTTCTTTTAGATTTAAGAATCATTTTAAAGGACGAACATTTGATACGCTTCTAGCAAATGGACACATATGAAAGAGATACAAAGCTACTTATGCGTACTTCACTAATATGACGCACATTGCACAAATCAAGAGGAGTCAAAACGTTTTCACCAAATCAAAGACGAGTCAAAATGTTTTCACTACCATCAAAACCACACAAAAATATTCGTAATCAATTAATTGTTCCATAGATTCACCAAATATTGAAAATAAAAAGTAACTAGACAAAATAATAATAATAATAATAATAATAATAATAATAATAGAAATTATACCAATACCGATTACGAAATGAAGATGATAAAAACTCCTTGAAAACGTCACTTTTTGTTGCCCCAAAACTCCATCCATAATCCAAGTATTAATACAAAATTTAACCTAATCTAATTACAAAGATAAATGACTCATTAACAAATTATGATTGTGAAATCATAAATTCAATGTTCCAAAAATATAGAAAGAAAAATAAAGAAATAACACAAAAGAGAGAATCACTCCCCCTCTTGCGCCACATCTCCCCACTCAATTGCTGGCGAATTGTAAAATGTGATGCTTCTGTTTCTTTTTTTTTTTTTTTTTTGCGCATTCAATTCCCAGCAGAAGTTCAAAGTGGGCTTCATCCTCAACTTATAAATTGGGATGCTGGAGTATTAAGTAATGAGTTGTACAATTGATCTATTGGG
Organism: Lactuca sativa; assembly: GCF_002870075.4. Classification (NCBI taxonomy): domain Eukaryota; kingdom Viridiplantae; phylum Streptophyta; class Magnoliopsida; order Asterales; family Asteraceae; genus Lactuca; species Lactuca sativa. Next base: position 373,687,707 of record NC_056626.2, read on the forward strand.
TTGCCATAAAATAGTAACGTGGGCTGCATAGTGGACTTCATGTATTGTGCTGCCAAAACTAAATATGGCAGCAATCTGCTTTGTTGCTCACCAGACCAAAAACCCGACCAAAACATGTCCAAATCAGCTCATTTTTTGTGAGATTGAACATCAACGAGTTGGGAAGATGCTTGTAAAATTTCAGCTAAATCGGACAATGTTTGCCCCTCCGTCTGATTGCTTGAAGAAAGCGGTGCAAAGCTGTCAAAATCCGAAAAATTAATTTATATCACTTTGTTTTTTTTTTTCGCCCCCGGATTTTGCTACGAAATTTCAATTTGGTTGTAAAGAATTCGATGTGGCTTTAACAATACTCCAAAATACCATCTTGTTCGAACAAATCTACACAAAATTATCTTAAACGAGTAAAAATATTCAAAACAATAAAGCTAACGATTTAATGCAAAAAAAATATTAAAAATGCTAAAAACTAAACTAAAAATAATGCTAAGATATAGACAAATAATCAAGCTATCAGTAGAGTGGAAGGCGGTGCAACAACAGTTCCATCAACATGTGAAAAAAGTTGTTGACTGATCAAGAGAGGAGCAATCTGATTTCGCCAAAGAAGATAATTGGTAGAGGATAGTTTAACTATTAGGAGATGTAAGATGGTTGTGTGACATCCCCGATTTCACGGCCAGAAGAGACCGATACGTTTTTTAAAATAAAATCAGAGAAATCTTTCAAAAAGTATTGCGGAATTTGTCCCCAAACAAGATATGATATAAATATTTATCAAAGCATTTCTTAAAGAAATTTATTTCAATTCATTAAACATCGGATGTCATGTTCGATACAGATCAAAAGCATAAACAGTGCAATATAGGTCTTACAACATTTATTTGCATCTATTGGCCTATAATCCAAGAATCCCTCATTAAGTCATCCAATTATGCTCTTGCCACAACCTGTAATATAAGAAAACTAAGTGGGTCAGACTTGGGAGTCTGGTGAACATATAGGGTTTTCAACCCACAATAAATTTATTAAATTTTATCAACAGTAATAAATTTATTAATTTCACCAACCAATAATAAATTTACTAATTTCATCAACCAACAATATCCCTGATTACCCGTTCCCGTTATCCTCACTTTACGTCCTTAAACACCAAACACAAGGGACCTACTTAAGGATCATCATCGGGGTAACAACACTGCTTAGGGAATACCTCTGCAGTTTATGTCAAAGAAGGCAATCATGACGGGGATTGAGTACACCTAGTGACCACTTAGTTCAAAACGTCTAGTGAACACTCAGTCCAAAAATACTTAATGAGCACATAGTTCAAAAATTCATGATGATCACATAGTTCAAAAACACCGGATGAACACATAGTTCAAAAACACCTACAGATTATGAGCCTGTTAACTTTCCACTGGATTGTCTTAAAAAGTCTGTGGTCGTCATCTATACTCCGCTAGATGACCTGGACAACAACAACATCGAAGCCTCTCATCATTTTATTTCATCACACATCAACTATCTACCCATGTTTTACCGAACATATTTGTAGATAAAAAAATACATATACAGTTTAAAACCTGTATAAAACATTCATTCATGTCACACCCCCGAACCCAACAGCGGAAACGTCCGAGGGCTCTTGTGACTTAAAATTGAATACCATCACAATGATTATACATGAATCACAACATCATTCATCACCACGCATTGAAATAATACAACTGATATTGTTTACATCTATTACATTGTTTTAGTCATTACAATTTCATAACATAAACCGTTCGATAGGAAATCTAAGCAAAACACCATAACATAACTTGGTACTTATTCTTCGGCTTACCTGTTACCTGAGAATACAAGTTATTTTGAAAAACGTCAACATATGAAATGTTGGTGAGTTCATAAGTAATGTTATGGAAAAATGATTTTTGTGAAGTTTGAAAAACCCAGAAAATTCAATATTTTCTGAAAAAGAGTATTTGTTTATAAAAAGTGTGAAGATCTGTAAATATGCTTGTCGATTTTGAAAACATGTATAATTGTTGAACTTTGTATACATCACATAGGTGAAAATGTTGAACTTCCCGGGAAAACCCAATGTTTTCCCAATATGTAAATTACATGACTTGTTTATTGTTATACCGATACGACGATTGTTTTTGATTACCCAGGTGACATTGGATTTATTAAGGTTTGTGAGTTGTTACAATCACGCATTAATGAAAATGACTAGTTTATAACTACAATTTACGAACGATCCTTGAGGCGTCGTCCGTACTACTCACATAATCCAACCACCCTGACTTCTCTTGATTAACGCCACGAATCTGATTACTCGAATTCTCATAAGCCGGTCAACCGAGGAGAAAGGAGGGTACGAAGCCCCCTTTATTTCCATAGGTTATTCAAGGTTATCGGGAATGCGAAAGGCACTTGGCCCGCCTCGCATTTGACTTCTCGACCTCACTAGCAGTACTAATGGACCATTTGGGCCCAATAGCACAATAGAGCTACTGAAAGTCCTTTTACATGAAATTGGGTCATAGAAGGCCCATTACCATGTAAGCGCATTCCATTCGGGCCCAAAGAACATGTTATTGGGCTAGCAAGGCCCAACAAACACGATTTGAAACTTTCAAGCCCAAAGTTTGAATGTTGACTCCTCATAGTTATCGCGTGTTTATTGAAATACTATGGTTTAATTGATTTTTGTTTTGTTATTGATTCGACACCGAATCAATTCGTTTTGTAACGATATTGGTTGTTGAGAGTGTATTTGTTTTTACGTTTCGTCGGTAGTCGTGGATCTTGTATTTTGTCTTAATGAATTAATTTGTTTAAAAGTAAGATTTTTACCTTTTCACAACCTTTATTTTATAAAAATAGCACTTTTAGTCCTTTATATAAAAGAATTTCATTTTAGTCCTTAAAACATTATTTTGACACTTTTTATCATAAACTTGTTGAAAAGACATTTTTAGCCCAAATTTATTTTGTAAACAGTTTTAGTCCTTCCAGAATGATGTTTTCTCGGTTAAAACCCCCAGTTTCACAACTTTTACAGTTTTGGCCCAAAATAGAAATTTTTTACATTTTTGATCCTTTTTGAATTTGAAAAGTATTTTTGACCATTGAAATAGTTTTAATACACTTCAAATCCCCTGTTTTATAGAAAGTTGCATTTTCAGCCCCTCAAGCTTAGAAATCTCGCATTTTGAGGCTTATTGGGCCGAAAAGCCCAAATTTAGCCCATTAAATTCAAAATGTACATTTAAAGCTCCTCAAAAATATTGTTGTTCAGAAAAATTATTATAGAAACTGTTTGGACCCTTTTGACCCTCCAGAAACTATAATTTGTCGGTTTGGACCCTAAGTTTTGTATTTTTGACAATTTAAGCCCAAAAATGGGTTTTATGTTCAAGTATGTTCATCCTAACCATATAAACTATTTTTCTTGACTTGATTAATGTGAAATAGTTTAAGTTATGTTTATTTCCTTCCTCATGTTTTAGATCTTGGTTTTTACACACTTTTTGGATAACATATTCATCACAAACACACGATATCACACACATACATGCATCAAATCACACATAGCATACATTTACACATAGATATACACATTTACTTGTATTCTCCCCCATAAAAACTCATAAAAACCGAAAAGAAGGGGGTATGAAACTCACCTTGATTTGTGGATCGGTTTTGAAAAAGATTTGGAGAAGTTTGGTGCTATTTTCGGCCCTATCAAGTTCCTTGGATGGATCTCGAACTTAGATGCTTCTAAGGTGCAAGATCATGAACTTGAATGGATTAAGAGATGATTTCTGATGAAAAGAAGTAGCTATATTATAGATCTAAGCAATATCTTACCTTAGATGATGAGTTTTTATGGAGAATATCCTTGAAAAGCTTCCTAATCTCGAAAACTTGGTGAAGAAATGAGAGAGTTTCTTGAGAGGATTTTTGAGTGAAGTGAGGGTGTGTGTGTTTGGGTTCGGCCGAGAGGAAGAAGGAGAGGAGATAAGAGAGAGTGTGTGAGGTGATGGTTGTATAGAAGCATGAGATATTGCATGGAAGACCTCCATGTAAAAATGAGGTCGCAAATCTTAAAAGTCAACTCTCCCTTTTATTTGGGCTTGGGCCGAGAATGGAGAGGGAAGAAAGAGTATTTGGGCTTAAATGCTTAAGCCCAACTTTTAGAGTTATGTTGAGTGATTTTTGGCCCAAATAAATATAAATATGATTTTTATGACCTTTTAGGACTAAATCAGGTTAGTTATGGCCCAATAAGGTCCATTTAAATATTTTGTTTCATTCTAGGCCCAATATGGCCCAAAATATTAAAATAAATGAAAGTGGGTCCAATTAGAGCCCATTCAAGAGTTCTAAGCCTAAGATAGTCCAATTGGAAGCTTATTGGTCCATTGGGCCCAATAAGGAAATCCTAATCCAAAATGGACTTAAACAAGGATTTCTAAGGTTTCCAATTGTTTGTTGACTATTTGCAGTGCTTGTATGAAGTGTTTGATTGAAATTCTGTTGTCATAGAGTAAGCATCATGCATGCTTTCATGTTTTTGATTCATAATTGACATAAGTGTTGTAGCTACAAGGCACCAAAAATTTCTAGTTGTGACATCATCTCCCCGTTAGAGGGAATTTCGTCCTGAAATTCTTTTGAAAGCTAGATTTGAGAATGCTAGAATAGGTGAGGGTACTTTTGCTTCATTTGGTCTTCATGTTCCCACGTGAATTCTGGCCCACACTTCGCGTTCCACCGTACTTTCACAATCGGGATGCGACTTTGCTTAGTACGCTTCACCTCCCTGTCCATGATTTCGACTGGTTCTTCAACGAACAGGAGATTCTCATTGATTTCAATTTCGTCAAGGGGAATGATGAGAGTTTCATCGGATAGGCACTTCTTTAGATTGGAAACATGGAACACGGGGTGTACACTGCTGAGCTCAGCGGGTAGCTGCAGTCTGTACGCCAGTGGACCTATTCGGGCAAGGATCTCGAAAGGTCCAATGTATCGTGGGTTCAGTTTTCCACATTTTCCAAAATGAATGAACCCTTTCCAGGGTGAAACTTTTAACAGTACTCGATCCCCGACCTGAAACTCCAATGGCTTTCGCCGTCTATCAGTATAGCGCTTTTGTCGGTCGTGCGATGCTTGTAGTCGAGCTCTAATTTGAACTATCTTTTCCGTGGTTTCACGTATGATCTCTGGTCCCGTTAATGTATTGTCTGATGCTAGTTCCTTTGCTAGCTGGGTGTCACCCACCTCAGCCCAACACAACGGTGATCTACACTTACGTCCATATAGCGCATCGAAAGGAGCGACTTTGATGCTCGAATGGTAGCTGTTGTTATACGAGAATTCAACTAAGGGTAAGTGGGTATCCCAGGACTTCCCAAAGTCTATCACACATGAGCGAAGCATGTCTTCGAGCGTCTGGATGGTTCGTTCGCTTTGACCGTCCGTTTGTGGGTGATAAGCGGTGCTTATGTCGAGATGGGTTCCAAGTGCTTTCTGAAGTGATTGCCAAAAACGTGAAGTGAACCTACTATCTCTATCTGAGATGATAGATACTGGCACTCCGTGAAGCCTCATGATTTCTCGAATGTATATTCTTGTCAGTCTCTCCATCTTATAGGATTCTTTTATTGGTAGGAAATGGGCGGATTTCGTCAGTCGGTCAACTATTACCCATATAATGTCTAATCCATCTGACGTCTTGGGTAGCTTGGTCACAAAGTCCATAGAAATCCCTTCCCATTTCCACTCAGGGATTACTGGTTGCTGTAATAACCCCGAGGGCTTCTGGTATTCCACCTTTACTTTGGCGAAAGTAAGGCATTTGCTGACATAGGTGGCAATTTTTGCCTTCATGTTAGGCCACCAATAATGTTGTTTAATATCCAAGTACATTTTGTCCGAACCCAGATGGATGGAGTATCGCGTCTTGTGAGCTTCATTCATGACTACCTCCTTAAATCCTAAAAGTTTAGGGACCCAAATACGGTTCATGAAATAGTATACTCTGTCCTCTTTCACCTCGAGATTCTTCTCCATTCCGCGTAATGTTTCGCTTGCTCTGTTTTCCGACTTCATGGCATCTGACTGGGCTGCCCTGATCTGAGTGGTTAGGTGAGATTGGATGTTTATTGAGAGTGTTTTCACGCGACAGTTAGAGTACTCTTTACAACTCAAGGCATCAACTTCCACGTTGTCCTTTCCTGGGTGATACTTGATTTCACACTCGTAATCGTTTAATAGTTCAACCCATCTTCGTTGCCTCATATTCAGCTCTCTTTGATTCAAGATGTGCTGGAGACTCTTGTGGTCCGTGAAGATGGTGCACTTCGTACCATAGAGGTAATGCCTCCAAATCTTCAGAGCAAAGACCACCGCTCCCAATTCCAGATCATGGGTCGTATAATTCACTTCGTGTGTCTTTAGTTGGCGGGATGCGTAAGCTATCACTTTTCCACGCTGCATGAGAACGCAACTTAAAACCCTGATTTGATGTGTCACAGTAGACCACGAAATCTTCCGTTCCCTCTGGTAGAGATAGTACTGGGGCACTGCAGAGTGCTTGCTTCAGAGTTCGGAATGCAACTTCTTGTTTGTCCGTCCATTTGAATGGTACGCCCTTTTGTGTAAGCGAGGTAAGTGGCTTGGCGATCTTAGAGAAGTTCTGAATGAACCTCCTGTAGTAACCTGCTAGTCCTATGAATTGGCGAATTTATGTGGGTGTTGTTGGAACTGCCCATCCTTCGATGGCTTTGACCTTAGAAGGATCCACATGTATTCCTTCCTGACTAACAACATGACCCAAAAAGTTCATGCTACGGAGCCAGAACTCACACTTGGAGAGTTTTGCGTATAGCTTCTCTGTTCGCAGGGTTTCCAGGATTTGTCAGAGATTTTGGCCATGCTCTTCTTCGCTTCAGGAATAGACTAGAATGTCCTCAATGAAAACGATAACAAAGTTGTCGAGGAATGGTCGACAGATTCGATTCATTAGGTCCATGAATGCGGCAGGGGCATTCGTTAGACCGAAGGGCATTACGACAAATTCATAATGTCCATAACGAGTTCGGAAAGCGGTTTTGGCAATATCCTCTTCCCAGACCTTGAGTTCATGGTACCCGGATCGTAGATCTATCTTAGAGAAGTAACTAGCTCCTTGGAGCTGGTAAAATAAATCGTCGATTCGTGGGAGTGGATAGCGATTTTTGACAGTGAGCTTGTTTAGCTCCCTGTAATCGATGCACATCCTAAAAGATCTGTCCTTTTCTTTGACAAAGAGAACCGGAGCTCCCCATGGCGAGTAGCTGGGTCAGATGAATCCTTTGCCTAGGAGTTCGCTGAGTTGGCTGGACAATTCTTGCATCTCACAGGAGCTAGTCGGTAAGGAGATTTAGCGAGGGGAGTTCTCCTGGAACAAGATCAATTCGGAATTCAACTTGTCTCTCTGGGGGTACTTCAGGAAGATCTTCAGGAAATACGTCTGGGAATTCACGTGCTACTGGGATGTCTCGAACGTTAACCTCTTCCTTGGTTTTATCCACTATATGCGCCAGGAACGTCAAATCGTTCTTTCGCAGATGCTTCTGTGCCTGGACGCATGAGATGAGATGAAGGTTCATGCTAGGTTTGTCTCCGTATATAACTAAGGTTTCCTGATCTGGAAGGTGAAGGTGAACGGCCTTCTCGTGACACATAATTTCAGCATGGTGGGGGCTTAACCAGTCCATGCCAATAATCACATCAAAACTCCTTATAGAAACAGGCATTAAGTCTATTCGGAAGACGTGTTGATTTAGAGTTAGGGTACATCCGATGTAGATTTCCCCAGTGGATTCGGTTTTCCCACTGGCCATTTCCATCGTAAAGGTTTCATTGAGCTTCTGGGGTTGTTGTTTTAACAAATGTTTAAACTTATTGCTCACAAAATTTTGCTCCGCTCCGGTATCAAATAGGATGCATGCATAAGTGTGGTTTAGGAGAAACGTACCGGTAACAACAGCGGAATCCTGAATCGCTTCTACCTGACCCATGGTCAGCACCCTTCCTGTTCCTCCATTTCCGGGATTGTTGTTGTTGGGGCAATTTCGATGGAAATGCCCAGTCCTTCCACATCCATAGTAGGTGTGGCTAGGTCCTGCATTGTTGCCTCCAGTGTTGGTGTTGTTGTTGTTGCGGTTATTGTTGTTGTTGTTTCCCTGTTGTTGGTTCTGAGGAGGGTAGGTCCTGCAATACCTTGTCGTGTGTCACTTCCGATTGCAACTGGTGCACTGCATCTCCCTGCATTCTCCATTGTGATGGAGACCGCACATGTTGCACTTGGGAAGATTACCGGAATAAGGTCTAGGAGAACTTGGAGCAGTTGAGGCTGGAGCATGTGGTATGGATGGAACTTGAGTGGTTGTAGCATTAACTGCCACTGTTTGCTGCTTCTTGGACGATTCGGATCCTTGACGTCCCTTTCTCTTGTTGTTCTTCCCCTTCTTGCTATCATTTTCCTTCTTAACTTCAGTCTCCACTGGCTTCTCACCCTTCTTGTTGTTGTGGTCATACAGCTTCTTGGCCAATCTCTTGGCACCGTCGAAAGTTTCGGGATTTGTAGCTATCATGTTTCCTTGGATCGGGGAGGTTAGTCCCCAGATGAATCGCTCGATCTTCTTACCCTCTGAGGTAATCATGCCAGGGCACAACAGAGACAGTTCGCTAAACCTTGATATGTAGGCATCTATATCAGCGTTCCGGACAGTGAGATTCCACAGCTCTTGTTCCATTTTCTGAATTTCACCACAAGGGCAATACTCGGCTATCAACATTTCTTTCATCTCTGTCCATGGCATGGAATTGGCTACGGGGAGTGTCATGGCTTCCACGTGTCCTTTCCACCAAGTGAGCGCTTGGTCAACGAAAGTGCATGCGGCAAACTTCACCTTCATCTCCTCAGGACAATCGCATATCTCAAATACCGATTCCACCTTCTCGATCCATCGTTTCAGGGTGATCACCCCTCCAGTGTCGTTAAAGGTTCGTGGTTTGGCATTGGTGAAGTCTTTGTAAGAACATGTTTTGGTGGGTCCTTGATTCATCCCGTTGTTCGAACTTCCGGCCCCTTGTCCGTTGACTCCTCCATTGTTCCCTTGGTGAATTTGTGCCATTGTTGCGGTGACCGCAGCAGATACAGCTGCCTGGAATGCAGCTGAGTCGACTTCGGGTGGGGTTGGTCCAGGGTTTCCGCGAGTGGGTCGTTGAGGCATCTTTTTGTCATGGAACGAAAAGATGTTGAGTGCCTGTGGTTTTTGTGAGGTTGTGATCCTATAGACTAGGTGTGTGGCACAAACTTAAGTACTTCTATAATTTAGCATAAAATCATGGATACGTAACACATAGCAGATTATAACGTCACAATAAAACATGTAAAATCTTTCATTACTATTACCCGCACTTTGATACATGAAAATTTTGCTCAAAAGAGCATACATAAGCGGTACTAGTTTGACAGCATAACGGCTCTATGAGTAGTGTAGTCACTTAAACATAGAGTCGGGGTACATAGCATAGATCCTAATGACATAGTACTAATAACTAATACTACTATCCCTAGTCGCGGTGAGATGTGCCCGGGGGTGGTGCTGAGGAAGTGGATGCTCCCTGAAGACGAGCCATCTGTCGTTCTGCGTCCCGAAGTCGGGACTCCCACCTCACCTGCCTCATCTAGAACACTCAAAGGACGTCTCGTGTCTCCTACTCTGCACGCTCGACCCTAGCCCACATCTGGCGTACCTTGTCGGCGGTGCTCTGAGCTAGGTCGCCGGTGTTCCGTAATCGTTTCACCATGACCAGAAGGGCTCGATCGGCCGGTCCTCCGTCCCTCAGGTCAAAGAACTCGCGTGACATGCCGAACAGGGGTCGCTGTCCCTGCTGTCTGCTCCACCTCCAAAGATCAATACCCCAGGGGGTGTAGGACCAGTGAGGCCCACCCGGTAAGCGGGCACCCTAATCGGGTAAGGGGGTTGATGACTTCGGACTGCGCGTCCGAATCACCCCCTTCGTTATTGCTGGGTTCCTCCTCGAAGCTTCCTTCATCCTCTTCCTCCTCCTGTTCTTCTACTGGTTCGGCAGGTTCACCCTCGACTTCTACCTCCAGTTCCCTGCAGATTCCTCCTCGGGGTCTTCCTCAGGCTCTTCTTCAGGCTCTTCGTCCAACCATCCGTTATTTCCCTGGTTAGGGAAGTAAGGATCTCCAGGGTGATGGAAACCAGCCATGTTGTCTGCGAGAGTGCGTAAATATGCTAACATTATTCCTAAGACGCTACAACTGTTGTATAGACTGAACGGATGTTCTCTTCTTGGTGATAACGGGGTATGTTTTTAGGTTCCCTAGCTATCACGATTTCCTCAGGACATGTGACAGTTGTACCTTGGAGGAAATGTAGTTGATCAGGCTACATCCACTCCTTGATACGACTAAGAACAGTCCTGGCTTAACCGAGATACTAGCATTATCTTGTTTGGTTCGGTATTATGTTCTTTTTCCTAATACAAGCAAGGATGTTGTTTTTTATTGTTATGTTTTACTTATTTTTGTTCAGAGTTGTGTTAGTCCCTATTTTTGGTTTATAGTTGCATATCAATGTGTGGTTAGATATGCTAGTTCACTATAAACAGAGCTCTGATACCAACCTGTCACACCCCCGAACCGAACAGCGGAAACATCTGAGGGCTCTTGTGACTTAAATTGAATACCATCACAATGATTATACATGAATCATAACATCATTCATCACCATGCACTGAAATAATACAACTGATATTGTTTACATCTATTACATTGTTTTAGTCATTACAATTTCATAACATAAACCGTTCGATAGGAAATCTAAGCAAAACACCATGACATAACTTGGTACTTATTCTTCGGCTTACCTGTTACCTGAGAATACAAGTTATTTTGAAAAACGTCAACATATGAAATGTTGGTGAGTTCATAAGTAATGTTATGGAAAAATGATTTTTGTGAAGTTTGAAAACCCAGAAAATCCGATATTTTCTGAAAAAGAGTATTTGTTTATAAAAAGTGTGAAATCCGTAAATATGCTTGTCGATTTTGAAAACATGTATAATTGTTGAACTTTGTATACATCACATAGGTGAAAAATGTTGAACTTCCCGGGAAAACCCGATGTTTTCCCCATATGTAAATTACATGATTTGTTTATTGTTATACCGATACGACGATTGTTTTTGATTACCCAGGTGACATTGGATTAATTAAGGTTTGTGAGTTGTTATCATCACGCATTAATGAAAATGACTAGTTTATAACTACAAATTACGAACGATCCTTGAGGCGTCGTCCGTACTACTCACATAATCCAACCACCCTGAATTCTCTTGATTAACGCCACGATTTTGATTACTCGAATACTCATAAGCCGGTCAACCGAGGAGAAAGGAGGGTACGAAGCCCCCTTTATTTCCATAGGTTATTCAAGGTTATCGGGAATGCGAAAGGCACTTGGCTCGACTCACATTTGACTTCACGACCTCACTAGCAGTACAAATGGAACATTAGGGCCCAATAGCACAATAGAGCTATTGAAAGTCCTTTTACATGAAATTGGGTCATATAAGGCCCATTACCATCTAAGCGCGTTCCCTTCGGGACCAAAGATCATGTTATTGGGCTAGCAAGGCCCAACAAGCACGATTTGAAACTTTCAAGCCCAAAGTTTGAATGTTGACTCCTCATAGTTATCGCGTGTTTATTGAAATACTATGGTTTAATTGATTTTTGTTTTGTTATTGATTCGAGACCGAATCATTTCGTTTTGTAACGATATTGGTTGTTGAGAGTGTATTTGTTTTTACGTTTCGTCGGTAGTCGTGGATCTTGTATTTTGTCTTAATGAATTAATTTGTTTACAAGTAAGATTTTTACCTTTTCACAACCTTTCTTTTATAAAAATAGCACTTTTAGTCCTTTATATAAAAGAATTTCATTTTAGTCCTTAAAACATTATTTTGACACTTTTGTATCATAAACTTGTTGAAAAGACATTTTTAGCCCAAATTTATTTTGTAAACAGCTTTAGTCCTTCCAGAATGATGTTTTCTCGGTTAAAACCCCCAGTTTCACAACTTTTACTGTTTTGGCCCAAAATAGAAAATTTTTACATTTTTGATCCTTTTTGAATTTGAAAAGTATTTTTGACCATTGAAATAGTTTTAATACACTTCAAATCCCCTGTTTTACAGAAAGTTGCATTTTCAGCCCCTCAAACTTAGAAATCTCGCATTTTGAGGCTTATTGGGCCGAAAAGCCCAAATTTAGCCCATTAAATTCAAAATGTACATTTTAAGCTCCTCAAAAATATTGTTGTTCAGAAAAATTATTATAGAAACTGTTTGGACCCTTTTGACCCTCTAGAAACTATAATTTGTCGGTTTGGACCCTAAGTTTTGTATTTTTGACAATTTAAGCCCAAAAATGGGTTTTATGTTCAAGTATGTTCATCCTAACCATATAAACTATTTTTCTTGACTTGATTAATGTGAAATAGTTTAAGTTATGTTTATTTCCTTCCTCATGTTTTAGATCTTGGTTTTTACACACTTTTTGGATAACATATTCATCACAAACACACGATATCACACACATACATGCATCAAATCACACATAGCATACATTTACACATAGATATACACATTTACTTGTATTCTCCCCCATAAAAACCGAAAAGAAGGGGGTATGAAACTCACCTTGATTTGTGGATCGGTTTTGAAGAAGATTTGGAGAAGTTTGGTGCTATTTTCGGCCCTATCAAGTTCCTTGGATGGATCTCGAACTTAGATGCTTCTAAGGTGCAAGATCATGAACTTGAATGGATTAAGAGATGATTTCTGATGAAAAGAAGTAGCTAGATTATAGATCTAAGCAATATCTTACCTTAGATGATGAGTTTTTACGGAGAATATCCTTGAAAAGCTTCCTAATCTCGAAAACTTGGTGAAGAAATGAGAGAGTTTCTTGAGAGGATTTTTGAGTGAAGTGAGGGTGTGTGTGTTTGGGTTCGGCCGAGAGGAAGAAGGAGAGGAGAGAAGAGAGAGTGTGTGAGGTGATGGTTGTATAGAAGCATGAGATATTGCATGGAAGACCTCCATGTAAAAATGAGGTCGCAAATCTTAAAAGTCAACTCTCCCTTTTATTTGGGCTTGGGCCGAGAATGGAGAGGGAAGAAAGAGTATTTGGGCTTAAATGCTTAAACCCAAATTTTATAGTTATGTTGAGTGATATTTGGCCCAAATAAATATAAATATGATTTTTATGACCTATTAGGGCTAAATCAGGTTAGTTATAGCCCAATAAGGTCCATTTAAATATTTTGTTTCATTCTAGGCCCAATATGGCCCAAAATATTAAAATAAATGAAAGTGGGTCCAATTAGAGCCCATTCAAGAGTTCTAAGCCCAAGATAGTCCAATTGGAAGCTTATTGGTCCATTGGGCCCAATAAGGAAATCCTAATCCAAAATGGACTTAAACAAGGATTTATAAGGTTTCCAATTGTTTGTTGACTATTTGCAGTGCTTGTATGAAGTGTTTGATTGAAATTCTGTTGTCATAGAGTAAGCATCATGCATGCTTTCATGTTTTTGATTCATAATTGACATAAGTGTTGTAGTTACAAGGCACCAAAAATTTCTAGTTGTGACAATTCAACACCCATCTCAAGTAAACAAACAATATAGATACACATAGCACGTATTTTATAGAAAATACTCCATATATATGTGTAAGATGAAAGCGACTACACACTCACTTGATTTAATGATAATCGGGCATCACTTCGTTTCTTAAAATGATTGTTACCAATAAAACCGGGATGTTTTTCCTAAAAACCGGGCTTCACGCGGGTAAGGTTTCGGCTCGAAAACTCTTTTTCTCGGGATCTTCGGGACTTGCTTATGATGCTAGGATGATATAATAGGCTTGGGGTATTTATTGTAACAAAAAGGAAAGTATAGGGTGAGAGGAGTGAATTTTGTAAACAAAAATATGGCTAACTTTAATCACTATTTATAGGAGCTAAAAACTCGAGTTACGTTGGGCATAAATTTAGAGTATGTTGGGAGTACTCCTTCTTCAACTAGTACGTTGGGCGTACGAAGGGATCATATCAGACGCATCAAAGCTATGACACATGTCTCTCATGCGAAGGAGTAGGGAGGGTGACTGACTCCAGAACACTTACACGAGTACGCTGGGCGTACTTCGGTACGCTGGACGTACTCCGAATTTTCAAACTTCAAAAATTTATAACTTGCGCATACGAGCTCCATTTTTAACGTTATTTATATCCATGCGTAGGTGAGACCGTGCTCTACAACTTTCATTTAGACTCCGTCGGCTAATTTTTGACTTTATTTTTAAAGTTATATTTTTAACAGGCTGGGACAGGAAAAATCGATTAAAAAGTCATAAATTATTCATCCGACGTTCGTTTTCATCTGTCTTTTTACCGTTGAACTACTATCAACAAGATATTCAATTCTCGTTTAGGTTGTTTTGGCTAAAAATCACTCGATCTGAAATTTGAGTTTCGGGTTGCATATTGCTAAGCCGAATCTTAGAAAAATCATAACTTCCTCATATGAAGTCAGATTTGGGCGTTCTTGGTTTAACGAACACTACGACTTTCGTTTAGATCGCTAAGGCTAAAAAGCACTTTATCGTAAATTCACTTTTTACGTCACACAGCGTCGTGCCGGTTCTGTCGCGAAATTTCGACATGTCATAACTTCTTCGTTATAACTCGGATTTTGGTATTCTTTATATCTCCAGAATCCTTCTTTCAACCACTAAAACTTTTTTCATAGATATTGGGTTTATCTAATATTTATTTTTGACGCTTATTTTTATACTTAATTTATTAAATCATAATAATTAAGTAATAAACACATAATTCATTCTTATTACTTCAAAACGAGTTCCAATGGTTGACATAGACTATTACACCACCATTAATGCTTAGCCTAGAAATACGGGCGTTACAGGTTGCAACAGGGAGAGTAGTTTTTGTGGAGGAAGGATCACTGGTGGCCATTAGGGCAAACTAGTAGAGTCGGATAAGATGAAGGAAGAAGATAGGATCTGAATATGAAGTTGATACCATATAAGGATTATAATTCACGCTTAATGTTCCATTTGTATTGATTGAGATTATATAGTACAACAATTACAAGATAAGATACAAGCTAACTTATAATTTAAATACATTTAAATAAGTCTAAATATAATCACGTTTTATCTCTAATAAAGATCCCATTTCAAAGTATATTCCTTATTATCCAAGTTGATTATGTTTAAAGTGAAATAAGGGACATGAGTTGCTATGTAAAGATTCTAATATCCTGTTAACGATCTCGATCATTTTTAAAATGGACATAAAATAGATTCCACGAAAATCCAACATTGTTTTTAGAAGCATAGCACCCCAATGGAAGGAAAGAAGCAAACCTCGAGGACGAAGTCTAGTTCAAGTGGGGGAGAGTTTTAACATTCTGGATTTCAGGTATTCTTCGAATCCTTCCTTGGTATTTTAATATGTCAATTTTGGCCCCTTAAATTGGTTTGGACCTAGCCCAAGGGGCAGATTGGTAATTTTGGTAAGTTGAGTAGTATGTTGGGCGTACATTTGGGAACGCCCCGCGTATTAGGGCGCGCCTTAGTACGCTGGGATTACACTCATGTACATCGGGCGTACGTGTGTCCGGATGAGACCCTAAATTTTAGGGTTTGTGGGGTATTTAAGCATCATTATGGGGCATTGTGGCTCACTCTTTCAGCCTCCAAACCTCCCTTAGCCGTCTTGAGAGAACCTTAGCCTCGTAGTAAGCATTTTGAGCTCATAAGTGAATATTATGTGCCTTAAAGGAGAAGCTTGTGCATCAAGGAGTTAATGAGGGAATATTGGCTTGTAGATCTTGGTTCATCATATGTTTTGGAAGCTCCATGAGGTACAAAGTTGCTACCTTTATGTCTAGTTCCTCTAGATCTCTCCTTGGTAGCTTATTTGCATCCTTTTTTCCCATAAAGTCCCATTATAATGCATGATTCGTTTTGCTGTCCTTTCAGACCCTAGGAAGGGTTTCTAAGTGATAAAAATGAAGTCCCACTGGTTAGAAATGCCCCATGCAATTCGTAGAAAGGTCTTAATGGATTAAGACCATGTATAAAGGACTTTTTGGACGTCCAAAGTCTTAAAGTTTGAGACATTATGGTTTTGATACACATTTGGTCAATGGATCTCAAATTTGGGCTTAACTACTTAAGCCATTAAGCACTTATTGGAGTTTTGAATACAATGAGGGTATGCCCCACATAGAAGGCAGTACACCTCGTGTACGCAATCAATGTCCGTGTTTTCCAGTCAATGCAAGGCTCGTGTATGCCCCGTGTAGCTTCGGGGTACGCCCAGTGTACGCCCTCTGATGAGTTTTGTGAATTGGGCTTTGGAGTTGGGCCACTTTGGCTAGGGCCCTTGCTAGACTTTCTGAATGGAAGTGTCTTGGGCCAATTATGGAAATGGAATTTAGGATGAGGCCCAATTAAAGAGTTGGGCCCAATTTAGAAAATTGGGCCAGTTATGGGCCTTGTATATTTGAACCTTCAGATCAAAGATTTGGAGTTGGGCCTTGGCCCAAATTAAGGAAAGGGTAAAATGAACTATTACCCTATGTTTAGGCACTTAGCCAAGATTGATATTCCAACTGTTGATTAGTGTTCGTTTACTGTGATAGTTTGGGATTTTCGGTGAGTCAGCAGTCAGAGGATTTTAGTTCAGTTCGTCATTGTGAGGTGAGTTTTCCTCATTATACTCTGAGGTCTAAGGCACCAAGGCCGACCCTTTGGATTGTTATCTTGCTTTAATTACCGTTGTGATCTGTTAGATCGATATCCTGGTAAATAGGATGTTTCTATGTGGTTATGATCTATTAGATTGGTATCCTAGTAGATAGGATGCTATTATGCTTGGTGATCTGTAGATCGGTTTGAATGTTTGTAGATTATTATGTGATTATCTGATATATGTGCATATGTTTGATTGGTGGTTGAGGCTTTTCTGCTTTGTGTATGAGCCAACAGACCAGGCATTCCAACCCGATGGTTGTGGGCCGAGAGTATTCCATCCTGATGATGATTGGACTCATAGTGTGTGGGCATTCCAACTCGATGGTTGTAGGCCAAGGGTATTGATGGCTTTTATACAAAAGAACATCCTATGTGCTCATGCAAACCCTAAAGCTTGGATCTAGGTTTCTCTATTGTACATGCAATTCATCCAAGACTTAAGAACCCTACATCTAGCACACATATTTTGAAATTGACATATAAGAACAGATCTAGATGACTACCTCTTCAAGAATGGCTTGAATCTTCTTGTCTTGGAGCTTAGAGTCATAAGTGTCACTCCCCTAATGGCTTACAAACACCACAGAAGCAAGATGATGATATTGGAGAGAGGGGAGAGGCACAATTTCGACTATGAAGGCTCTTAGGGTTCAAGTGGCCGAAAATTGGATGCCTTCGGGTCTTATTTATACTGGTGTTGCTAGGGTTTCAGTCAAAACCCTAATGGATAGCTTAGGCCTTAAGCAGTCCAAGGAACCTTCTGGAATAAGGCCTCTTTGGATGAAATTGGATGGCCTAGCCTCCTAAATTTTGTCCGCCCTTATTCCTTAGGGTTTCCCAGCCCAAATTCAACTATTATACATTTGACAGTTCTAGTCCCCTTTATTTAATTAATCTCTTTTAGCCACAAAATTAATTCTTATTAATTCTTGACTAATATTAATTAAACAATATAATTTCTCCTTTAATATATTATTCATATAATATATTAATAAACCATAATATCCTCTCTCTCTCCACTAATCATCCTGTCAAGTTGCTTTGGTGAAGGCAACCCAAAAAGGACCATTCAAAACCGGGTCAAGTACATACCAAATATAGTTATGGACTTAGACACTAATCTAATAGTCTCCCACTTGGATAAGTCTAATAACTTAATTTGCAAGTATGACTTCAGGATCCGATTAGCAATCGTAGCTCTCGAAGACGCTGTCGAACTCTGATCTTATGATCAGCAACTTGTCCTTTAGATAAGGGATCATATATTCCTCCATTCTTGATATCGTATAGACGTGAGACATGGATTGAAATCATTCTCTCAGTCTATGTGTTGTTTCCTGATTTTTGATTTACGACGACTGACAATAGACTACAATTAAACACATCAACTTAGTCCCGGCTTGGCCAAGCGCTTAGGTTGTCATCACTAAATCATTGAGGGGCCCATAGATACCACTTTTATCCCACTTTGGGTAAAAGGAACGGATAAAATTTGACTCAATGTTCGCTTATATTCACTATAACAGCAAGTTACTAGTGCATTTACATATTATCAATGTGCAACCGACTTGCAAGATACAACTCACACATCTCGGTTTCAAGAATATAAGATATTATCGTCTCACTAATCACTCGTGATAAAATCCATCAAGCGATCCAAGTGAGTGTGGGTTTAATCTAATGCTTAAATCATATTCATAAGCACTCATGAACATTGCAGCAAACATTTTCTATGTCTAATACACTTTAGACAATCTACAAACCAATTCACGACAATCTTCTTTCATACCTACTCCTAAAGTATGAGCGATTGTGGAACGTTCGAATAATCTTATTAATTAGGAAGTCAAAACATGCAAAATGAAACACAATAATAATCGAATCTAATATGGTCTCAAATCTTTGAGTATAAATAAAACTCCTTTTATTTAGTCACCATATTGATTACACATTATTCATTGTATAATGTTTTGGGTAATCAACTTATTACTTGAATTATAACAACAATTGTCTCATGCTCTTAGAATGCACACTATGTTTACCTATGGTCCTTACTTTGTGAAATAGTGTAATTGAATAACATTTCCAATTACATTCATTTCACAATTCTCAATCCTTACCACAAGTGTAAGAATACCAAATTCTTGCCACTTATAAAATATGTTAGATTCTAACATTTTATGCAATGATCCTTTCGTAATGTCACAGCACCAAAGTCACAAATACCATTGCCAATGAAATTACAAAGTCCTCTATTGGAGATTGTTGCAAGACGATTCATATCTATGGAATTGTCTTGCAATAATCTCCAATAGAGGACTTTGTAATTTCATTGGCAATGGTCTTTGCCACTTATAAAATATGTTAGATTCTAACATTTTATGCAATGATCCTTTCGTAATGTCACAGAACCAAAGTCACAAAGACCATGGCCAATGAAATTACAAAGTCCTCTATTGGAGATTGTTGCAAGACAATTCCATAGATATGAAGTCTCACATTCAAAGTACATTCCTTTGAACATCCTTCTTGCATAAAAGTATTCTAATCTACACATATAGATTCTTAACGTCCAACTCCCAATATGGAAACATTTCCACATTTTTCATATGACAACTCATTATTAATAGAGTCATATCTAATAATAATAATATCAGTATGGTCCATCCATTACTATACTTCCAAATGCTCATAAGCGACCAATCCTCAACGAACCTTAGATTGTCCTCTTGACAGTTGATTAATCACTTTTAGTCATATCCAGTTGTAATCATTTTCCCTCTTAATTCCCTAGGCATTTGCAAAATTTTAGAATATGTGAATATCATAGTATATGCAATCGATCCTATACCCGAAGCATATGAGATACGATTCATAATGTCTTACATAAAGACGTGATACTTGACCAGTCTTTTGCTATAATATCTCTATTTTCCATGTTCTCACGATTCGAACTATGAAAAGGGATACCATAATCATAATCGAATTTTGAGAACACAATTCATATATTTGACTAAATTTGATCAAAAATTCACAATCTAAGCTTTTAGATTTGAATGAAGTATAATATTATCTCCCTTAATTATAGCAAAACAACCTTTCAACCCTTGCAACTTGGCAAAGTAAAACTCTTGTTTTTCATAATTAATATTGCTAACTCGCAAAATAATAATCATGCTCCCACTAACATGATGATTATATCTTTTCCAACATAACATTTATGCTCCCAATAGCTTTGACATGTCCTCAGAAATCCGATGAGCTTCTAGAAATCAATACTTATTAACTTCCTTACCAAGGTTCAGGTTTCTGAAACTGAGATGCTTCGATAAGCCTTTATCTACGCTTCTCAAAATCATACACCTTTCCTTAGATAACCCATGTATGTGTATAAATGATTCTAGAACTTATAGCAATAAGCCTCGAATGTTCAAACTAATTTATCAAATCTCACAATTCGAACTATGAATAGGGATGCCATAGTCATAATCAAATTCAAGAAATGAAAATTACACAATGCTATCTTCAAAATCTTTCTTAGTGAAAGCATTTCCTCACAATCATTTTCATGAAGGAGAGAAACCTTATGACACTTAGATTTTGTGGTCTATGTTTTCATATCCATGTGAATTTTTCATAACCACAATCACAAGACAATGTTTGTGACAAATCCCACTCATATGGACTGAACTTATCTAATCTTAATTTCTTGCCATCAAGGGTCCCACCTATGCTTCCAATTTATTAAGTAGCTCACTCCTACATATCAATGTATTTTCCATTGATCAAGGTGCTTAGCCTTTATGTATTCAATTGAGGACTCATAGAACTCACATGCATAGTTGACTTAAAACTGGAACGGCACAGAAACAAAATTATGTCAACACGATAGTTTGTAAACCTCAAGTCGTGTGCTAGTGTTTGTTAATAGGTTTACTCTTGATTAGTTCTTGAACCTTTTCAAGACCATTTAGACTCCCACTGACCTCTTGACATATAAGATTCTCTTGTCAAGAAACATTTCTTGACAAACAGATATTCAAGAGTTAGTGTGTGTCTTTATCAAGATAAATCCACACATAATTGGTATTTGTTGGTCTTTGTTTTATCCAATACATCACAACTTACCAAAAATATGCAAAAGTAAGTACATTCCTACTTAGGATTATGTCACTCAAGTCACAATATTGGAGTATGACTTTAAAACTTGGTTTTGGAACGAAGTACGATACATCTTATTGACTTAACCACTACAACAATCCCCGATTCCTCTTCTTAGCCAAACTAGAACACTAAGGTGTCCTTAGAGGATGAATTATGATATGTTTTCTAACTCATTTAAGATGCTCATAAAACATGATACAAAAGTACTCTCCCTTCTTCTTAGATTGGAGAAACTTTTATCTTTCTGTCTAATTGATTCTTCTTATTCGTTCTGCCATTCATTGAAACTTTTCAATGATTCAGAATTACACTCAATCTTGTAAGCATGACCACATTTACTAGACTCTTAGTAAATCATAATGAATAATCTTATTTTTATTTATGGTAGATTTGAACAGTGCACAACATTGTGAACTCGATCTCCTAGTCCTTCACTTGACTTTTTTGTCAAGGAATAGGTCTTAAATTTTCTAAGTACCAAGATTTCCATACATCACATGACTCAAATCATATGATTCCAAGCTTCTGTCCAATTGAAACTTTGGCGATGGAAACCTTTCTTTACTTAGAAAATTACGAGACTACCATAACATAACTAAGAATCACATCCACTTAATATTGCTTATAATGGAAACACACAAGCATCAATTTTCACAAATGACATTGCAAGGAGATATAAATAAGACAAAATCAAAGTTTATTTTATTACGGAAAAATATATCCTTACAATGAAAATTCAAATGAAAACTATGTTATTACATATATTCCTAAGCAATCTATCATAACTTTAAGCAGCAGCTCAAAAATCTGGTCATCGAATCCATGTGATCGTAATCCATTTCTTCGCGATCAGACTCAGCTCGCTCGTTCCTTTAAGCTTCCTTTCTTTTCTTCGATCCTTCAAAACATCAAAATGTAATCTTATCACATCATATATTAAGAATCTCCAAATAGGAACTTAATAGAGTTAGATAGTGGATTTTACCTGAAGCAGAGTCATATATCTTGACTCTCCCATCTCTTAGATCTCTCAGGTAGTCAGGACAGTTTCGTAACCAATGCCCCTTCTTTTGGCAGTAGAAGTATATGGATTCTTCTAGAATGGTACACAGGACTATCTTAGACTCAGACTTTCTTTTGTGTAGAGAAAACTTTTCTAGACTTCCAATGTTGTCATTGCACGTAGAAGGTTGGGATATTGATTTATCAGATAAATTTGCTCGACCAGTACGCCAAATCATTTCTGATTCAGCAGCAATAAGAAAATAAGTCAAATCAATAAGGGTCATGTCGTGGTCCATCATATAGTACTCTCTAACGAACTTACCATATGATTCGGGAAGTGACTGAAGAACCAAGTCAACAACCAACTTCCTTGAGACATCGACCCCCAACATTCCCAATCTATCAATATGTAACTTCATATCCAAGACATGAGCACATACAAACTTTTCATTTTCGTGTCTTTTTACCAATAGGGCTTGAGTGACCTTGAACTCTTCAAGTCTTCGAACACGTGGGTCAGTGAGAATTATTGGAGGAGGTGGAGGAAGTGAAACATGATTTCCATTTCCATAATCCAATCGTGGAACATCTGAACATCATCTTCACGTGGAAAACTTTTTCCAACGAATTTAGGAAGACCATAGTTGTCATACATCGGGAGAAAATTCAAGTTAGTTGATTGAGTCCTTAATAAAACACCCAAATGAGATATTAAGGCTAGGACCCAACACAATATTCTACAAACTGGAAGAGGGATGCCGTAATCCAATTTGCAGAATATTTGAAGGTAGGTAAATGACGATTTATCAATTTCCACCATGAAAAACGAAAAAGAAGGTTAAGTTTTAAATGTATTGGAAACTCCTAGATCTTTTGAGATTCATTGAACTTTTCAATGGCATATTTAAATCTCGATATGCCCCTTGATTTGTGACTGGGATGCCGAGGATCACAAAACAGGGTGTGAATAACCATGCAAATATACATGGTGCCCTTAATGTTACAGTCACCTATTTGATGTGTCGGTTAACTACACACGCTCCACCGAACTATGAAAAACATCGAGTCACCCTTTGCCACCTTTGCTTAGAACCCAATTAGTGTGCCGGTTAACCACACACGCTCCACTAACGTCTTAGCAAGGGTACAAAGTTTAATTTCATGGAATTGCATCAATTCACTTTTGCCTAAAGTAACTAAGATTGGGAATTTTATAAAACATTTAGTTACTTTAACATTAGTTATACTTTTAATGAGGAGAGGGTTTGCCCTATCCTACCTGTTCGGCTAACGACCCTCCGCCAATCAAGGAAACGGTGGGTGAGAGTGGACACCCATTAAACGGCCATTTTATAGGTCATAACCTTATACCCCCTTTATAGATCGGCTTCGTGAATGAGGTCTACTAATGGTAAGATTAGCAGTTTAAGTTATACATATATAATATTAGACTTCTAATGTTATATATAGTATAAGGGTGTATTTTACACTTTTAAAATACTAGGCGGTTTAAACAATTAATAAATTAGATCTTTAATTTGATTAATCTTAAACCATATAATAATGATTTACTAATTCTTTCTTTCAATTAAACTTTTAATTAAATCAATAAATCACAAGGGTGTAATTTGAACTTTTTCAAAACTAGGGTTTTAGAATTTAAAATTTCAAATTTAAACTTTTAATTAAAATTTAAATTCCAAAACTAGAGGCCAAGTTTTGAAACATTTCAAAATAGGGTTTAGAATTTAAATGTTTCAAAATTAACTTTTAATAAAAAATTTAAATTCCAAAACTAGAGGGCAAGTTTTGAAACCTTTCAAAACTATCTAGATCAAAATACAAATAAGGCAATTAAACAATTAATTGGTGATTATCTAATTATGACCTAATTCAATTATATGTAAGATAATTCATCAAATAATTCAAATAATCAAATCTTATCATATAAGGAATTTATTTTTCAATTAATTGGTAATTATCTTTTGTTTTGGTAAGGATAATCATATAATAACATTAAAATTCGGATTTTATTAGTCAAAAACGATTTTGGCAATTATCCTTCAGCAAAACAACAAGAAATCCCGATTTTACCTATGTCTGACTCCCCGACTCGCCGAGTCACTAACTGGACTCGCCGAGTTGGGCTGACTCGCTGAGTCCAGGAAGTGACTCACCAAGTCAGGTCGGGTAGAGGGCAGAAAACGATTTTTATTAGGCAGATGAACATACAAGGCATCAATACAATAGAAACCAATCAAGGCTCTAATACCGCTGATGGGTTTTATACAAAAGAACATCCTATGTGCTCATGCAAACCCTAAAGCTTGGATCTAGGTTTCTCTATTGTACATGTAATTCATCCAAGACTTAAGAACCCTACATCTAGCACACATATTTTGAAATTGACATATAAGAACAGATCTAGATGACTACCTCTTCAAGAATGACTTGAATCTTGTTGTCTTGGAGCTTAGAGTCACAAGTGTCACTCCTCTAATGGCTTACAAACACCACAGAAGCAAGATGATGATATTGGAGAGAGGGGAGAGACATAATTTCGGCTATGAAGGCTCTTAGGGTTCAATTGGCCGAAAATTGGATGCCTTGGGGTCTTATTTATACTGGTACTGCTAGGGTTTCAATAAAAACCCTAATAGACAGCTTAGGCCTTAAGCAGTCCAAGGAACCTTCTGGAATAAGGCCTCTTTTGATGAAATTGGATGGCCTAGCCTCCTAAATTTCGTTCGCCCTTATTCCTTAGGGTTTCCCAGCCAAAATTCAACTATCATACATTTGACAGTTCTAGTCCTCTTTATTTAATTAATCTATTTTAGCCATAAAATTAATTCTTATTAATTCTTGACTAATATTAATTAAACAATATAATTTCTCCTTTAATATATTATTCATATAATATATTAATAAACCATAATATCCTCTCTCTCTCCACTAATCATCCTGTCAAGTTGCTTTGGTGAAGGCAACCCAAAAAGGACAATGCACAACCGGGTCAAGTACATACCAAATATAGTTATGGACTTAGACACTAATCCAACATATATACCATCCCGATGATGATTGGACCCATGGTATGTTGGCATTCCAACCCGATGGTTGAAGGCCTGAGACATTCCAACCCGATGGTTGATTGGGCCCATAGTATGCTGTTAGTATATGTGTATTATTGTTGTGCGAGTATTTTGGGGAAATTCACTAAGCTTCGTGCTTATAGTTATGGATTTTGTTTCAGGTACTTTGGATGACCGCGGGAAGGCGAAGCTTAATCGTGCACCTCCTCGTTGTTCATATTGCGATTTCTATGAAAACTCTGATATTGGATTATTTTGAAAACAATTTGTAAACAGTGGATGTTTTTGAAATATGTAAAAAGTTTAAATTTTTCATGAATTTTACAGATGTTTCATAGGTAAGAGAGACGCGACCTCTTTACATATTGCTTCCAGATAAAAGAACATTATATATTATTTTTCTTCTTATAAAATTCTAAAAGCAAAATGTTTCAGTAGTTCTATAGTAAAGTGTTGTTATCTTTTTAATTTATTACAAAAATAGATACCTTACATTTATCTTACATGGAATTTTATTTTTTGTTGATAACCTACATTTTTTAACTCTCATTTGTTAAGTTTTTATTTTTCCATTATACGTCTTTTGTTCCCCATTTTCTCTGCCCTAACTAAATTATTGTTTATACATTACAAAGGTATATATAGTACGGAATTTTATAAATTTTTATATAGTTTTTTAAATTAAATTATTAAAATATAGCTTCTTTACTGACACGTAGATTAAATGACACCTAAACCTGCAAAATGTTGTCACAAAACTAACCTTCAAAAAAGAAGCGTTAAAAACAGTAAGCAATACAAAACAGCACAACAAATTCCAAATTAGGGAAGACGTTTCACCTATGATGTAGCGGTTTCAAGCATATATGAGAGTCGCGGATGGTTTTACAAAGGATGTATGACATGTAGAAAGAAACTGCAACCATGTCAAGACAATGGCAAAATCATGGAACCCAATACTTAGGTCAGAGCATCTTCCAATTGTGTGTTTTTTTTATTATTATTTCAAGGTGTAGTGTTATAGTTATGTTCAATCTTTTTTTATTTGTCTTTTGATAAAAGTGTTTTTGCACTACAGTCAAAGGTAAACGAAGGTTTGTCAAATTCTTTTTCCATTTCTGTGAAAACAAACCATAATAAGTTAGTTGACCTTCATAGACCATAGTAACAAAACTGATGAACCTTCAATCATTGTTTCTTGAGGAAAATGAATAATAAAGTGTACATATATATATCTGCATCAATGACAAGAACCTGATGATAGTCCATGATAGTAGGTATCCTGTGATTTTTTAAAGTGATCGATAAATATTAAATTTTTATTATTTTAGTGTTTGGCATTTGTTCATATTTCATTCCTTCAAAATATATTATTACTTTTCTAACTTAATTTTTGACCCTTTATCTTTTATGCTTTATATCCGCTACAAGTAGAATTTTTTGTGGTTTTGGAAAACAAAAACAAATCAGCCCAAAGGATAGAGATGAGTTTGGATGCAATCTTCATAAGGAGGCCATCGATGTTGTTTTCCTTAGGTGTTATAGTTTATTAATTGTTTAGCACGTAGTGCTACAAACCTCAAGGAGCTGCAATCTTCATAATTCAACATTTGTAATTATGATTCAAAATAATTAAATTATTAATATAATCAAGTTAGAAAGGTTTGGAATCTTAATCGTCTTACCTATTTATTTCAATTACGTTGGAGTGGAAATAAGGTTTTTTATTTTCTTTGATGGAATGAAATACGTATTTTACGAGGGAATGTGATAGAATGGAATGGAATAAAAAACTATGATGTACCCATTTTTATTTATAAAAAATGATTTCTCCATTGATTATTACTTTATAGTTGGTGATTGTTTTTTGGAATTATAAATAACATGATATATTTCTTGAAATTTTGCAGATTCCTTTGTATTCGTATGCTCAGCGGGACATATTTTATCACTAAAGATAGTAATCAGTTTCCATTTAACATCAGATATTACAGAAAACATTTTTATTTTCATTTTGTCTTTTATATATAATAGTCATGCTAAAAGTTTTGAGTTTTTAGATCATTGTACATTTACTCTGAAACAACTTTAAGAATACTGAAAAACATGTGAATTAATAAAACTTCTATCTGTACAAATAAAAAATGCTTCTTATTTGGATGAAATGTAACATTTGAATAAGAGTAAATACCTATTTTACCGAAGAATGTGTACCAATTCTGCAATAGTCAAATGTTGAAAGTCAACTAAAGAATCTTCTTTAAAGGATTGAGACTAGAAATCCATTTTAATGTAATTAGTTCAATGTAACTCAATAAAATCTTTCTATTTTGTCCATTTCTTTGGCGTATCCAACTCCTTCTTCCCTAGTTTGATATAATATTTGATTACAACAATATTTCTCCTACTTTTTTTTTAAGTCAATGTAACTAAAACTCAATAAACAATCAATTTTGTGAATAAATAATATCTATGACCACACTAACAATAAAACCATGTGGTGGTTGGATAATAAATAGTCACAATAAAAAAAGCTCGCATGTCTATAAATCGTTTACCGTCACGCTTATTCGACAAAATGCTTGATTACAACACCACTTGCCATGTTTTTTTTAATCGAAGTGACTAAAAACTCAATAAATAATCTTTTACGTGACTAAATAATAGATATGGTCACAGTAACAATAAAATCATGTGACAGTTGTATGAGCAAGAGTCAAACCCAAAAAACGTTTGTGTCTCTAAAAATCATTTATGGTCACATTTATACGATAAAATGCTTGATTATAACAACAGTTTTAACACATTTTTTTAAAATTAATGTGACAAAACACTCAATAAACAATTTTTTGTAATTAAATAATAGCTATGGCCAAACTAACAATAAACTCATGTGGCCGTTGGATGAACAATAATCACAATATAAAAAAAGATGCTTGTGTGTCTACAAATCGTTTATGGCCACATATATTCGACATAATACTTGATTACAACACTTTTGCCGTGTTTTTCATAAATCGTTGTGACTGAAACTCAAATAAACAATCTTTTATGTGACTAAATAATAGTCACAGCCACAATAACAATAAATTCATATGGTCGTATTAGCAATAGTCACAATCAAAAAAATGCTTGTGTGTCTATAAATCGTTTACGGTCACACTTATTCGACACAGTGTTTGATTATAACAACACTTTTGCCACGTTTTTCTTAAATCGATGTGACTAAAAACTCAATAAATAATTTTTCTGTGGCTAAATAATAGATATGGTCACACTAACAATAAACTCATGTGGCAGTTGTATGAGCAACAACCATAATCAAAAGATGTGTCTACCAATTGTTATGGTCATACTTATTCGACAAAATGTTTGATTATAACAACACTTTTTTAACGTTTTTCTTAAATCGATGTGACTAAAAGTTCAATAAACAATCTTTTATATGACTAAATACTAGATATGACCACACTAACAATAAGCTAATGTGACATTTGTATGGGCAATAGTCACAATCAAAAAACGTTTGTGTCTAGAAAACGTTTATAACCACACTTAATGGACGGAATCATTGCTTACAATATAAAATGTTGGTACCCTTTAGCCACATTTTTATGACACGGTCACAATTGTCCGGTTGCTACAGCCACTAAATTTTAATGTGGTCGTATAATACCTAAAAAGACATGATATTTCATCTCACTTGAACTGAAAAGTTAACATGTGGCTAACGATGTATGGCCAATGTGATCTGATTCGGTCCCTTATTTTCCACCGCTGGACCTGGACAACATCTAAGGAATACGTTTGCTTTCCTATTCCCCTAGGCCCTACCTCATCGTGAACACCTCCACAGAAGAAACCAGCGACGACCTGCTAATCAACGATAGCCATCGACGACCTGCTGCTCAGCGAACGTCTTCTTCCTCCGACGAACGTCCTCTTCCGAGCAGATGAGTTTTTTTTGCTCGTTTTTTTGTTTGATTGTTGCTGAGATGTCTGATTTTTGCTGCTCATTTTTGGTTGTTTGAATTTTGTAGGTTGATTGATGATGCCCGCAAGGTGTTTGTTAAATTGTCTGCTTGGAACACCATTATTGCTGGATAATCCTCTTCCTAGCAGATGAGTTTTTTTTTTTTTTTGCTCGTTTTTTTTGCTTGATTGTTGTTGAGATGTCTGATTTTTGCTACTCATTTTTTGTTGTTTTGAATTTTGTAGGTTGATTGATGATGCCCGCAAGGTGTTTGTTAAATTGCTTGCTTGGAACAACATTATTGCTAGATAAGCTCAAAACGGTTTTGTAGGGAGGGCAATGGAATTGGTCTCACAGATGGCTTTTCCCATCACTACCCCCTGATGTAGGTAATCTTGGCTATTCAACAATCTTAAGGAATATAATGATAAACAACTTTTCTAGAATGTGGTGTTTGAATGTTGATTTTGTGTTTTATAGATTTATGTCTTCTTTGTGTAGCTCCTCCGATGTACAAACAAATTTTGCAAAAAGAAAGGTGATATGAATTGTATGTCTATATACTTTATAGAAAAATTATGATGTAACTTGAGTGTTGTGCATTACAACATGATAAAGAATATTTTAATATACTCTCATTGTATTTTGTACTTTCTAAGAATACAAGGTTTTTGATTTGTTATTTGAATCAAATAAGAACAATGAAGTTTAGAGCAAATGTGTATATTGACTAGAAAATGAGAGAATAAAGTATATGGGTAATATGGTCATTTGTCATCATTCACCACATTCAGTTAAACAAATAATCAAACAGCATAAATTCAGTTAGATGTGAACTCAGTCAGAACTTTTAACTCAGTCAGCTTCTAACTCAGCCAACTCTAACCCAGTTAGCACTATCAAACGACCCCTAAGGTATGTTTTGACATATTTTGGGGATGCAATGTAATTGGATCATGCAAGTATTCTTGCACTTGTTATTGTTAAACTTTCGAAATGCTCACTAGACTTTCCAAGTCTAAAATATCTATTTGGACATTGTTTATATTCGTGGATTAGAGGATGGATGCTGATAGATACATGGATGTTTAGAACACCTTTTGGATATGTAATAACTAATTACGTATCTTATGCTTTTGATATGTAACTATGTTAGAACTTAACTTTTAAGACCTTATTCTGCAATTGCGTTGTATAAAATGTTAGAAACTTTGATTTTTAATTAACTACTTCAAATAGCCCATGTGATAGGTGTTTTCGAATACGAAATGGTAAATCCAAATGTGCCATTGCGATTAGGCTCCTACAAACCTTGGTAAAAGCCTGTTGGGGCGTTGTAATTTCAACGTTTGTATTTGAAGTCAATTTTTTAAATCTACTTCAGCTACATATTATATGTGTTTTTATCCAGAACAAGAGGAAGACTGTAAATATTTTTGACAGATAAATGAAAAAGTAACCCTACAAAACTACAATGATTTGCTTATTGAAATACAGACGAGTTGAAAGATATGCAATCAAATTTGAATGAGAAAAACAAAAACGGTAGTTTACAATAGGAAAAAGAACATCGCCTTAATCAAATATTCTAATCTTATTCTTTGATTCTAAACTATTAAAATCGTCATAATTACTTCTAAAAACAAAAGTCCAAATACCTCAGAGTCAAAGAGCCACATGCGTATAAAGACAACACCCACAACTGCCATGTGCAATAGGAAAAAGAAAATAAAGAAAAACGAATCCGCCAGTTACGCAATTATAATAAATTAATAATCCCATTAAAAAAATCAATATTCAATTACATCCAATCAACCCAACACAATCAAAACCCCATAAACAAATTTTCAAACTTCGATGATGAACCATAAAACAAAATTCAAACACCCAATTTTCTTAATTTAAAAAAAAATAAATAAAAAACCCAAAACTTACCTAAATTGGCTTCTGGATCAGATTTAGAAGACAAGGGAATCCCATATGGCGGCGATGGCAAAGGCGGCGGGGATGACCAGCTGGCTTCTGAGGGCGGTGAATCTTGAAGAATCGCTTTTTGCAGCGGCGGCGCGTGGCGGTGGTGGTAAGGCGGTGAGATGTACGTGAAGTTTCATGCCGCCGTAGCAGGAGCCTTTGCTGCTCATGAAGTAGCGGTCGTGGGTGACGTTGAGTGCCACCACGTCTCTTCCGGCGCCGGTGGTGTAATTGTGAACAGGGTGCTCGGCGTTGCACGTCTCATAGTTCGTCTTGTTCACTTCAAGTATGTCGTTTTGGTTCCTGTCGTATACGAAATCTGACAGAACGAGGAAATTACAATTATGACCCTCAATAGAAGTTCTATGTTTTTAGGGGTTAAATGAATAAAGAAAAAAGCTTCTTAGATCACGAATTCCAATAAGTAATCCCTGATAAAGAGTAAAGACTAAATAAAAAAATAATCTTGATGAAGAGTGGCATTGAAGTTTTGTTTGTCGGTGAGATCTTGAAAAGCGAAAGAAAGATTCACAACTTTCTTGATTAGAACAAGAGATTGTGTTCAAAATATACTAAGATAACTTCAAAAAGAAACTATGGTCCCATGGTTAACATCAACCAGTTTGAAATTTGAACTCCATATTTACTCCAAAAACCTCATTTTTCCGTTTCTTTCGTGATTTTGAAATTTTTATGGCGAATGAATAACAGAGAGGCAGGATGAGATCTATGATTCATTGTCTGATTGTACAATCGAGTTGTACTATGCATACAGAGTGTTGTCGATTTTGTATTGCAGATCTCCATTGCCCTAACATTACTCGAAGCACAAAAAAGGAGGTTGAAAACTGGACATATTGAGTAATGTCCTAAATGTTCTTAACTTGGTGATTACTGATTATAATCAACATTCGGTTCAAATTAGTAAAATCTAAGCTCAATTAACTGAAATCATTACGAGGAACATTAAAAGGAGACCACATTTCAAATCACGGAAAATTTGGGGAAAAAAGTCAGCATATCTGTGCAAAGATCTAGCACGATTAGCTTTAAAATCACTGAAATGAACACGTACTCGATGATCTATGTCAACAAATTCAACATTTAGAGAAGCAAAATTGCAGATCTGAGCGAAATACTTACAGAGCCAATCGCCGAGGTAGAACGTTTGGTTTCCAGCCCACAGAGTGTAGTTAACGTTGGAAGTCCAGCCCATGTTGCCTCCGACGATGAATCGCTTGGCGGAAACTTCCGGTAACATCACCAGCAATGTGGCGCAGAAGGCCAAAGCCACCGCCGTCGCCCATCTACCGTTGCTGCTGCTCCGCCCCATTGGAGTTGAGAAATTAATCGGGTGGCGAATTTCGAGGGTTTTTCTAGAAATGTCGAGTAAAGATATCCGTTGCACTATATAACACGAATAGGAGCGTCACCCAATAGATCGAGTGTTCCAGCAACTTTGTTTATAAAAAGAAAAAAAAAACATTATCTATTATTTTTATTTATAATGAGTAAAACTTTATATTATGCATTAAAAGAGTATAAGTTGCAACTAATTTTTAAGTCACAAAAAAATTAATCTTGTCAGATATGTCACTAACTTTGTACAATTTCATCTTCGAGAATTGGTTTATGGTTCACGAAAATTTTAAAAGTATAAAATGCTTGGCTTAATTGGTTTTGATCAATATTGGTATTCTACGTTGTAAATTGGAAATTTTTATCATACATGCTAGCATCTTAGGTGTATTTATCCTTCTTAGACCATCCGTTATATCCACCACATACCATATATATGGTGGGTATCACATCAGCACCACATTCCACTACCACTAACATGGGATACCTACCACTAACACACTACCCCACATCATTATTTTTATTTTTTTTTAATTCAAAAATACAATAAAATTACTTTTTTAATTCAAAAATTACAATAAAATTATATTTTTTATAAAGACAATTATCGGCAAAGTAATCACGTACCAATAAGTCGTGTGCGGCTTGGCGATCACGATTGACGACCGCCCTTGTACGCGCTGCATTCAAACTTTCTTTGGCGTGAACGTGTTGCACAACATTGAAGAATGTCTCAACGAATTCTACATTGTCATCCGAGTCAAAACTTTTTAAAAATTCCATATGTATTGTGGGATCCATGTGTATGTGTTTTGTGGTTTTAGAGAATAAAATGGGGTGTAAATTTTGGTATAATAGAAGTGTTATTTATAATTAGTAAATTGTGTTTGAAAAAAAAAACGGCCAAAAAATCGAACGCCAATCAGCTTTCTCGTTTGAATCCGTCGTCGGGAACATGAAGAACCACGACCACACCCGACCACGGAACGTCGGGGTGGTGTGCACGATCCATGCTCGTTGCCACATAGACCACGAGTGCCTTCGTGGTATGTATACCACAAGGCCTTAATAGATGAAGTTTTTTTTTTTTTTGCCATATGTCCTCATCTTCTTCATTTGGACACATGACATTTTCTAGAATTTTTGAATTTTCTATTTTTCACTTGTCATTTTATTGTAATTTTCATTTTATTAAATTAAAATTTCACATTTAATATGTAAGGTAATATATATGTAAAGTATTTATTAGAAATGATTTATATATGTAATGTATTCAATATATTAAAATCTCATTAATTTTAATAATTTAAATTTTTTCTCATTTTTCTTATAAATTGAAACTTCTCAAATTGTTAAAATTTCATATTTTTTTTTAAATAAACTCATGTAATACATGAGTCTCACACCTAGTTATTATTACTTAACTATATACAAACCTAAAATGGTTGATGTATAACTTTTGATTCCTATTATCCATTACGAATAACTCTATAACTCTGAACGAGGCTTTGTAATTATAAATGTATTGGTGATCAATTAATAAACCAAGTAATCCAAACCAGTTGTTTCATGGTATAGAGTGGGTTTTAACCTAAACCCTAAAACACGACAGTCGGCGAATCATCTACACCACTGCCACCAAAAATCGAATCCAACTCGTCCTTCTATCTTGGTCACAAGATCGTCCAGGATACTTCATTACTACAACGAGAATACATGGAGAGAACTACGATGATTGGGCTGGAGACATGCAGACGACAATGGAAGCACGAAGAAAGTTCGGCTACTTAGATGGAACTATTACAGAAGCTACTCCTCCATGCACCGAGGTTGATTAGTTCACCATCAATGCAATGTTGATGTCATGGATCATGAATACCATAAACCTATAAGTGAAATGTTATCTCTCAAAATACATAGATGTAACATGTATGAACAACTCGTCGAGTTCGTCTTCAAAAGTTGGGAGATTGCCTTGGACGCGCCGAGTCTGCTCATGCACTCACGAGTCCTATAGACTCCAGGTCTATGGCTAAGCCCAAAATGTTGGGTCACTCCTTGAACCCTCTAAAACCCTTCTAACACCCAACTAGTTCCCCTTGACCCTCAACAGATTTGGGGACATCAAGCCTTGGACTCGCCGAGTCCCAAGAACGACTCGCCGAGTCTAGATTGTCTAAGTCTCATTTCTCGATTGCTAGTGTACAACACTTTTCCAAATGATAGATCCAATCCCCTAAGCTCGATCTATCACGTAAAGTTACGAACTTTATGTGCATGCATGGGACTTTTGAGCCTAAAAGGCCCTAAAATGGCTCTTATAATGCATGGGACCTTCCTTGAGTGCAAAAGCAACTCCAATCTGCCTTGTGACTCTTCCCAAGTGCTAGATCCGAAGTCTTGACCCCCAACCATGTTTGCAAATCATGGTTGGTCACCTCATATGGCTTAAAAGCCCTAAATCTTCCCCAAAGAGGGATCTAACAAATAAGCAAGCAAGGTATAGACTTTATACCTTTCAAAGACTGCAAATGATGTACCAAACACGAATCCTTCAGTCTCCTCTTGATCCTTCTATGCTCTTCCTTCTTCCTTTTGAACAAAAAACCACCAAAATCACCACAAATGCCTTTAGATCTTCACACACTCGGCTAGGGTTTGCTATGGAGGGTCTCTGGGAGCAATAGGGATGAGTGGTGGCTGAAAGAGATGATTAAATAGGGTGCAAATTCTCAGATTAAGGTTTTTGTCCAGTCAGAGCCTACTCATCGAGTCTGTCCGCCGACTCTACGAGTCCACCACTTAAGTCCCGTGTCCAAACCCGCTCCTACTCGACGAATTGGGCCTTCAACTCGCCGAGTCCCAGGCCAAAAATGCAAAAATACTTAAATAAAATACATACCAGGAACCGGATGCTACAAATCTCCCCCACTTATTTCAGACTTCGTCCTCGAAGTCTGTTGATCGCTCCTGGAAAAGCTTTGGGTAATGCTCCATCATCTCATCCACCGGCTCCCAAGTCCACTCTGAGCCCTTCCGGTGCTGTCATTGCACCTTCACTGGCTCCACCCTCTTGTTCCTCATATCCTTCGACTTCTGGTCGAGGATCGCCATTGGCCGCTCAATGTAATTCAGGTTGTCATTGATCTGAATATCCTCTAAGGGTACCACCGCTGAGTCGTCCACCAGGCACTTCCGCAGCTGGGAGACGTGGAAGGTGTTGTGGATCTGACTGAGTTCGGCTGGCAGATCCAACTTGTACGCCACCTTGCCCACCCGGGCGATAACCTTGAAAGGCCCAATGTACCTGGGGCCCAACTTGCCCCGCTTCCTGAATCGGATGACGCCCTTCCATGGCGACACCCTCAGGAGAACCATATCCCCGACCTAGAATTCCAGGTCTAATCGGCGCTTATCGACATAACTTTTTTGCCGACTTTGAGCAGTCTGAAGCTTGCTTCGGACCTGTTGAATCCTCTCTGTCATCTTGAGCACCACTTCGGTGCTCCCCATGACCCTCTGGCCAACTTCACCCCAACATATCGGGGTCCTGCACTTCATCCCATACAACATCTCGAAGAGAGGGCGGTCAATGCTCCCATGATAACTATTATTATAGGAGAACTCTGCGAAGGGAAGGTAGGTATCCCAACTACCTCCAAAGTCTAACACGCGTGTTCGAAGCATATCTTCCAGAGTCTGGATGGTCCGCTCGCTCTGACCATCCGTCTGTGGGTGAAAGGTGGTGCTAAAATACAGACGAGTACCCAGCTCGTCATGAAACTTCTTCCAAAACCTGGAAGTGAATCGCACATCCCTGTCTGAATCACCAAAATTGGCACCCCGTGCCGCGCCACCACCTCCCTGATATAGATGTCGGCCAACTTCTTAGCCGAGATTCTCTCCTGAATTGGGATAAAATGGGTGCTCTTGGTCAATCGATCGACGATGACCCAAATCGTATCCACTCCCCACGCGGTCTTAGGGAGCTTTATGATAAAATCCATCGTGATGTCTTCCTATTTCCACAGCGGGATATACAACGGCTACATCTTGCCGTGAGGTCTCTAATGCTCGGGCTTGACCTTCCTGCAGGTCAAGCACCGCTCCATGTACCATGCCACATCCCGCTTCATGAAGGGCCACCAATAGTCCAGACGAAGATCCATATGCATCTTCGTCGCCCGGGATGAATAGAGAATATGGATTTGTGCACTTCTTCCATCAATACCTGGCGCACACCCCCAAGGTACGGAACCCACACTCTACGGTACAAATTCAACAATCCCCAGCTATCGTAGTCGAAAGAGGAGACCCGGCCCACGATTCGCTCGCTCTTCCGATGTTCCTCCTTCATGGCCTCCTACTGGGCCTCCCGTATCCTCTCCAACAGCAGAGTCACCACTGTCATCCTCATGCAGATATCCTTGATCGGTGCTGCCTTGCAGCTAAGCGCATCAGCCACAACATTGGCCTTCCCCGGGTGGTAGAGGATCTCACAGTCATAATCCTTTACCACATCAAGCCACCGATGTTGCCTCATATTCAGATTTGGATGGTCCATGAGATACCTCAGACTCTTGTGGTCCGTGTATATCATACAACGAACCCCATAGAGGTAATGACACCAAATCTTGAGGGAGAACACAACAACCCCCAGCTCCAAATCATGCGCCAGGTAGTTCAGCTCGTGAGGCTTCAGCTGCCTCTAAGCGTAAGCAATGACATGCCCTATATGCATCAATACTATGCCCAAACCCGAGATGGACACATCGCAGTATACAACGAAATCATCCATGCCCTCTGGCAGGGCTAAGATCAGAGCTTTGCACAATCTCTGCCTCAGTGTCTCAAATGCAGCCTGCTGCTCAGGCCCCCAACGGAAGACCACGACCTTCCTTGTTAGCCTGCTAAGGGGCACGACTATCTTAGAGAAATCCTGGATGAATCTCCAATAGTAGCCTGCCGGTCCTAGGAAACTCCGAATCTCGGATGGAGACCTCGGGACCTCCCACCTCATCACAACCTCTAACTTGGCTGGATCTACCAAAATCTCATTCTGGTTGACAAGGTGCCCAAGAAATTGTACCTCGCGCAACCAGAACTCACACTTAGAGAACTTAGCATATAAGCTCTCCCTCCTCAAAGTACTCAAAACCTCCCGTAAGTGCTCCTCATGCTGCTCTCGCGTCTTGGAATAGACCAAGATTTCATCGATGAAAACTATCACAGAACGATCCAGCATCGGTCTGCACACACGGTTCATGAGATCCATGAACGCGACAGGAGAATTGGTAAGCCCGAAAGGCATCACCACAAACTCATAGTGACCATAACATGTCCGAAAGGCAGTCTTCTGCACATCCTCCTCTCTGACCCTCATCTGGTGATACCTGAACGCAAATCAATCTTAGAGAACCAAGATGCTCCCTGTAGCTGTTCAAAGAGATCATCGATCATCGGGAGTGGGTAACGGTTCTTCACCGTCACCTTATTCAGCTCCCGATAATCTATACACATCTGATGTGACCCGTCCTTCTTCTTCACAAACAGAATCGGGGCTCCCCATGGTGAACTGCTCGGTCTAATGAACCCCGTGTCTAACAGCTCCTGCAGCTGTGTAGACAACTCCTGCCTCTCAGGAGGAGCCAAACGATACGGTGCCTTGGCTATCAGAGCCGCACCAAGGACTAGGTCGATCCTGAACTCCACCTGTCTCTCCGGAGGTATCCCGAGCAACTCCTCGGGGAATACTGTTCGATTAATGTCTAAGTCCATAACTGTAATTAGTAAGACTTGACCCGACCTGGCATGGTCCATTTTGGTTGCATGGCATCATGCATTTGTATGGACTATAATGAGAGAAATAACACTGAAGTTTTGTTATATATTATAAGTTCTAATATATTAATAAGACTATTTAATTAGTATTGATCAAGAATTAATCTAGAATTAATTAAGTGATCAAAAGAAGACTAATTAAATATAAGGGTTGATTGTGTAAATCATCCATACTTGTATAGTGGGCTAATGCTCCATGGATTATCAAGTTGGGCTAAAACCCATATGATGCTCCATGGTGTTTTGTACCCCTGGATCATGGAAATGGAAAGCCATGACAATTAGGGTTTACCCTAATTGTCACTAACTATATAAGCATCTTATTGTTGACAAAATCGGTGACTAGAGTATGATAGAAAGGGCTAGCCAATATTCATGAAGTGTGTATATTCTCTCAAGTCTTTCCAAGTGCATATGATGTTGTGTGAACCATTTGAGGTGTCACACTTGGGGCACTAGGCACTCAAGCTTCATGAAGACAAGCTACATCAAACAAAGGTATGTATTCTATCCATCTGATTACCCAAGTATGAATTATTGTATGCTAGATAGGGTAATACCTTGGAAAGTTCACAATTGCATTTATAATAGAGAAAACATAGATCCAAGGTATTTAGGGTTGCATGTACACTTAGAAGTGTTAGAATGCTCATAACCCAACAGTGGTATCAGAGCCTAGGCTTGTTTTCTTGTTATACTTGCTTAAACTGCTTAAATATCGAATTTTGGTGTTGTTTGCACAACAGACTCGTCGAGTCAACTGATGGACTCGCCGAGTCCAAGGCAAAAAGCATCCAACTCGCCGCATTGGTTTGTGCACTCAACGATTTGGACCCCCTGATAGCATATATTCGATTGTTTTGGCTGGAATTGGACTAGGAACATTACCCTAAGATCTTTTTGGACTTTTAAACTTGTTTTTGATGTGGTAATGTTCATGCTAATCCAATTTCAAAGATAATTGTCAATAGATTCATGTTTTCTATTAGTTTAAAAGTTATGCTAATTACATGAAAAAGTTTGATGTGAATTATCTTTTTTCATATGAGTTGCTTAGATTAATAGATATGTTAATTGATTATGTGTTTTCAATCCATTTTAATCTAAGAGATGATTCAAAATTGTGTTTGTGTAACTTGTACTCAAGTTACATGAAAAGTCACATTAAAGTTTCTCAAAACTCATAAATGTTGGCAATGGTTACAAAATGAAGAGTCTTGTCCTCATTAAATGGTTTTATGACTCCATAACTTGTCCTCAAGTTATAGAGGTTCAAGAGTCACTTCACTAAATCATTAAAAATATGTAGCCTTAATTAGTTCCGTAAGTTACAAAAGAAGAAGAGTTACTTTCTTTAATAGTTTAAAGTCTTCCATAACTTGTCCTCAAGTTATGGAACTTGAAGAGTTTTTTAATTAAAACTACTTTAAACTCACAAGTTATGAAATTAATTAGTTTTGAATAGTTTCAAAACTTGCCCTCAAGTTTTGAAATTTGAAAAGTTTTCTTTCATGAATACTTTAATTCCAAGTTAAGCCCTTAGAATTTTAAAAGTTAAAATTCAAACCTTATACTCTATAATATTATAATTTAATAATATATATATATATATATATATATATATATATATATATATATGTATAACAGTAAAGTCAGTCTTACCGTTAGTAGGCCTCATTCACGAAGTCGGTCTATAAGGGGGGTATAAGGTTACTGCCTATAAAATGGCAGTTTAATGGGTGTTCACTCTCACCCACCGCTTCCTTGACCAGTGGAGGGTCGTTAGCCGAACGGGTAGGACAAGGACTAGAATTCCCCCTTCATTAAAAGTATTAATGATAAATACTAAGTAACTAAACTCTTATTAATACCCAATCTTAGTTACTTAGGAAAATGTGAATAAGGTGCTAATCCATGAAATTACACTTTACACTTTGTTTAAGCTGTTAGTGGAGCGTGTGTGGTTAACCGACACACTAATCTGGACTTAACAAGGTAGGCAAAGGGTAACTTAATATTTATCATAGTATCGGTGGAGCGTGTGTGGTTAACTGACACATCGATTAAGGGGTAAATATTAAGGGTACCAAGTATATTTGCATGGTTACTTCACACCTTGTTTTGTGATCCTCGGTATCCCAGTCACAAAACCTGAAGGGCACACTCAAGATTGAAACATGTCATTGAACAGTTCAATGAATCTCAAAAGAATCTAGGAGTTTCAAAAACCAATTAAAACCTAATAATACATTTCGTTTATCTTGGTGGAAATTGGTGAATCGTCATTCACCTACCTTTAAATATTTTATAGCTTAGGTTACAACATTCCTCTTTCAATTTATAAAATAGTTTGTAGGGTCCTAGCCTTAATATTTCATATTGGGTGTTATATTAAGGACTTTAGATCAACTATCTTGAATATCTCCCAAAAGATGTCTAGTTCAGACATCTATGATCCTCCCAAATCTCTTGGAACTTCACTTCCTCCACCTCCTCCAATTATTCTCCCTATCCCACAAGTTCAAGGTCACTCTAGCCCTATTGGCAAGCAAGGTTTATGTGTGCACACATCTTGGAGATGAAGTCACATATTGACAAGCCAGGAGAGTTGGGTGTCAAAGTCTTGAGAAAGTTGGATGTCCAATCACTTTCTAAGTCACATAGTGAGTTCCTTTGGGACTCCTATGAAACATACTATGACAAAACCCTTAATGATATTATCTATTTGCTAAGATCAACTTCCCAAAACTTTATGGACATTAACAATGATAACATTGGAAATCCAGAAAAAACATTCTCTTCCCAATGGAAAGGGATCGACCATAGTCAACTCGGTTGACCAAATGGTAAAGAGAAATGCTAAGTCTGTGCTAGTCCCATGTACCATTACCATAGAGTCCATATGTTAAATTGCCAAAGGAATGGACATTAATTGCGAAGCTACCAATTTTTACCTAAGGATGTTAAAGTCAATAAGTTTGACTCTACTTCAGGTAAAGTCCACTATCTAACTCTGTTAAGTTTCTATTCTAAGATTCTTGATACATGATGCGACTGGGTCACATGTTGATGTTTTAAGAATCAAAGAAAAGTGAAGAAACTAAAAGAAAGAATATGCTGAATCTGATCGTGTAGATGGATTTCTATCGCATACTTTGAAGATCGGATTCTTGAGCTACTTCTTAGGAGTTATGATATATTGCTTAGGAATATATAACAACAAATTTTCCATGTGCTTTGCACTGTAAGGATAGTTTTTCCGCAAAGTTTTTAAAATAAAAGGAAAAATTTTGATTTTATTTATTTTAAAACATCCTTACAATGGCACTTGTGAAAAACTTTGTTGCTTATATGATTCCATTGATAGCAATATTGGAAATATGGATTTGATTCTTTCATTTGTGGTAGCATCTAAATTTACCAAATAAGGAAAGATTCTCATCACCCAAGTTTCTGTTGGATAGAAACTTGGAATCATGCAAGTTGTATGATGAATAAGAATCTTCATCTTTGGAAAATTAAGACTAATTCCTTGTTCACATGTTTAAGTGAGTCAAGTAAAGGACTAAGGGATCAAGTACACATTATTGTGCATTGGTCAAGTTCACCACAAATGATCGATAAGACTATTCGTCATAATTTACTAAAGCTCAATAAATATGGTTATACTTACAAGCTTAAATGTAACTCTGAGACATTGGAAAAGGTTCTAATGTATGGTAGAGCGAATAAGAAGAATCAACTTAGGCAGAAAGATAAAAGTTTCTCAAATCTGAAAAGATGGGAGAGTACTTTAGCATCATGTTTTGTGATCATCTTAATGATTTAAAAATCATGTCAAAATTAGTCCTCTAAAGTCATCTTAGTGTATTCTTATGACTAAGAAGTGGAATCTTGAATTGTTGAAATGATTAAATCAAGAAGATGAGTCATGATTCTTTCCAAAAACAATTCTTAGAGTTATACTCCAAGATTGTAGTTTGAGTGACACATCTTAAAGAAGGTTTACTAACACTTGTCAAATGTAAGAGTAAAAGGTTTTATACTATTGTACATTTGAAATTGGAAAGTTGTGATGTTTTGGATAAAACAAAGACCAACTTAGGCTAATTGTGTAAAGTGTTAGTCTTGATTAGAATCCGCACTATCTCTTGAATATCTGACAAGAAAATCTTGTATGTCAAGGAGACAGTGGGAGTCTTAGAGATCTTGAAATTCTCAAGAACTAATCAAGAATAAAACCTGAAGTTCATCACTAGCACACGACTAGAAGTTTATAATCTATCGTGTTGACATTTCTGTGCCCATTCCAGTAAAGTTGGCTATACATTTGAGTTCTACATGTTCTCAATTGTTTGCATAACTACTTGGAAGCATTGGCAGGCCCTTGTGCTGCCAGGTGGCAAAAGTTAAGATTGCACAAGTTTGATCCATATGAGTTAGGATTTGTCACTAACCTAGTCTTGTGATTATGATTTTGACAAATTCACATGGATAAGAACACACACACACCATCAAATCTACAGTCATAAGGTTTGTCTCCGATTCATGAAAATGATGGTAAGGAAACACTTCCACCAAGTAGATTTTAAGTAGATAGCAATCTTTGCATTCACAAAGTCGTTAGTAGAGCACACTAACATGGACTTATGAGAAATAGCAAAGGTCTAAACAATTGAGACTATGATTACGACATCCCTTTTCATAGCTCTAAAATTGTTTAGACACACCTGTGAGCTATCTAAGAAAAGGTGTGTGATTTTGATAAAGTCTTATCAAAGCAATCTAGTATCAAAAATCTGAACTTTGGTAAGAAAGTCAATAACGTATTGATTTCTAGAAGTCCAGCTAATTTCTGAGTACATGTCAAAGCTAGTGGGAGCATAAGTGTTATGCTAATAATCATCATGTTAGTGGGAGCACGATAATTATGATAAGTATTGCAAGTTAGGAATGTTAATTATAGAAATTAAAAGTTTCAATTCGCTGAAAAAAGATATTTTGCTATAATTAAGGGAGAGGAAATTATACTTCATGTCAATTCTAAAAAGCTTAGAGTGAGATTTTAAGCTTAGATTGAGATTTTAATTATCTTTAGTCAAGAATATATATATGAATTTCATGTTGGATTGGTTCAACATAAGGAAATTCTATATATTGCGTTCTCAAAATTCGATTATGATTACGGCATCCCTCTTCATAGTCATATCTTGAGAACATGGCAAATAAAAAAATATTGTAGCAAAAGACTGATCTAGAATCAAGTCTTTATGTGAAACATCATGAATCGTGTCACATTTGCTTTGGGTACATGAGCGATTGCATGTGCTATAATATTTATCCTTTCTAAGTTTTCCAAATGACTGGGGCATTAAGAAGGGAAAAGGTC
This sequence comes from Lactuca sativa, assembly GCF_002870075.4. Lineage (NCBI taxonomy): Eukaryota > Viridiplantae > Streptophyta > Magnoliopsida > Asterales > Asteraceae > Lactuca > Lactuca sativa. Next base: position 373,731,457 of record NC_056626.2, read on the forward strand.
TAGAATTGGATATGACTAAAATGATTAAGCAATTGTAGAGGACAATCTAAGGTTTACCAAAGATTGGTTGCTCAGGGACAGTTGGAAGTATAGTGTTAATTTTTGGAAGGACCATATTGACATATTCTGAAAAAATGCAACTCTTGTTTAGAAGTGATAGTTAAATGGGAATATGGAAATGATTCCATAGGTGGAAGTTGTTCAATTTGTGTAAGATTAGGAAAACTTAATGCAAGAAGGATGTTTCCATGGAGTTGATCTCCATTGGAATACTCTGTAATGTCTGTTGACAAGTCTTTGTGATTTTGTGCATAATCATTACAAGAGGATCAATGCATATAAGTTTAAAATCTAATAGATTTCGATAAATGATAGAAATTTGGAATTCTTATATTTTCTATAAGGGTTTTGGAGTGTGAAAAGAGAATCATTGAAATTATGTTCAATCGATCTAGTTCACAAAGTAAGGATCATAGGCAAACACAGAGTGCATACTTGGTGTATGGCAAAGCTTTTGTTTAGAAAAACATAGTGTACATGCTTGGAGCATGGGACAAATATTGTTTTAATTCAAGAATAAAGTTGATAACTGAAACAGTATGCAATGAATAATGTGTAATTATATGGTGATAAATAAAAGATGTTTTATTTATATTCATAAGTTCTGAGACCATATTGGATTCAATTATTCTTGTGTTTCATTTTGCATGTTTTGACTTCCAGAATAACTAGGTCGTTCTTCCTGAATGACTAAGTTATTCAAACTATCCACAGTTGGTCATATGTTGGAAGTAGATATGAATCAAGACTGTCATGAGTTGGGCTTGTAGAGGTCTAAGATGTTGGGCAAAGTGGTGCTACAACACTCATGAGTGTTCATAAGTTCTGAGTATTGGATTCAACCCACGCTGATTGGAATGACTTCATGGATTTTATCATGATTGATCATGAGACGATAATATCTTATATTCTTCAAACCTAGAGATATGAGTTGTTACTATGAGTTGGTTATACATTGATTGCACGAAAATGCATTAGTAACTCGATGTTATAAAACATGCCTTTGTGTATGATTCAACAAGTAGTAGAACAAGCCATATGAGTCGAAGTTTATCCATTCCTTTTACCTTCGGGATAAAAGCAAAATCTGTGGGCCCCTCGATGATTTAATGATGATACATGTGAGTGCTTGGCCAAGCCAGGACTGATTTGATTTGTTCAATCAGTCAGTCATCATGAATCGGAAATCGGGAAACAACAGATGGACAGAGAGAATGATTTATAATCCATGTATCAGTCCATATGATATCTAGAATGGAGGAATATATGATCCCTTATCTAATGGACAAGTCATTGACAAAGGTCAGAGATCATTGGCAAGGTCAGAGTTCGACGGAAGCTTTTGAGAGCTACGATTGCCAGTCGGTTCTTAAAGTCATACGCAATTATAGTTTTAGACTTATCCAAGTGGGAGACTGTTGGATTAATGTCTAAGTCCATAACTGTAATTGGTAAGACTTGACCTGACCTGGCATGGTCCATTTGGGTTGCATGGCATCATGCATTTGGATAGACTATAATGAGAGAAATAACACTTAAGGTTTGTTAATATATTATAAGTTCTAATATATTAATAAGATTATTTAATTAGTATTGATCAAGAATTAATCTAGAATTAATTAAGTGATCAAAAGAAGACTAATTAAATATATGTGTTGATTTTGTAAATCATCCATACTTGTATAGTGGGCTAATGCTCCATGGATTATCAAGTTGGGCTAAAACCCATATGATGCTCCATGGATGCTCCATGGTGTTTTGTACCCATGAATCATGGAAATGGAAAGCCAAGACAATTAGGGTTTACCCTAATTGTCACAAACTATATAAGAATCTTATTGTTGACAAAATTGGTGACTAGAGTATGATAGAAAGGGCTAGCCGATTTTCATGAAGTGTGTATATTCTCTCAAGTCTTTCTAAGTGCATATGATGTTGTGTGAACCATTTGAGGTGTCACACTTGGGGCACTAGGCACTCAAGCTTCATGAAGACAAGCTACATCAAGCAAAGGTATGTACTCTATCCATTTGATTACCCAAGTATCAATTATTGTATGCTAGATAGGGTAATACCTTGGAAAGTTCATAATTGCATATATAATAGAGAAAACATATATCCAAGGTATTTTGGGTTGCATGTACACTTAAAAGTGTTAGAATGCTGATAACCCAATAAATACGCCCTCAAACTCCCGTACCACGGGCACATCGCCCACCGTCGCCTTACCCGCCTCCTGGGTATCCATAACATAGGTGACATAACCTGCGCAACTCTGCTGGAGGTAGAGCCTAGCCCTCGCTTCCGAACATAAAGCTGGTCCTCGTTGTGGCCTTTCACCCTGAACCACCAGCTTTCCCCCACTAGGGGTCCTGATCCGCACTGATTAATGCATGCAGTCGATTACTGCCCGATTGGGGCTCAGCCAATCCATACCAATAATAACCTTGTTCCCCCGCAAAGGTATGGGAACCAAGTCCACCAGGTAACGTTCCTCGAACAACCTCAAAACACAATGCCGATAGACCTCTGACGCTCGTACCGATCGGTAGTCCGCAATCTCAACCTCTAGAGGGCAATCCAACATGCCCGAAGACTCAGGAAACTTCTTGTTAAGCGCAAGAGAGACAAATGATCGGGTGGCACCCAAATCAAACAACACCTGAACTGGGATACCGTTCACAAGGAACGATCCTAAGCAAGGCACATAATATATCAAAATCACAGCGAAATAACATAAAATCATAAATAAGAAATCATACCTGTCACCACATCGGGTGCAACGCGTGCCTCCTCGGCTGTCAGCTGAAATGCTCGACTCCGAACCACTGGAGCCTCCTACTTGGCCTTCCGGCCATCCACAACCCGTGTTGTTGCTGGAGTCGGCGCCACTGTCGGCGCCGCTGCTGCTGTCAATCTAGGGCAATTGGCCCTTTTATGGCCCCTCTGATTGCAATGAATGCAAATCAGGTCTGATGTCTGAATCGCAGGAGTAGGGGCAGTATAATCTCTGCCAAAATGCCCAACCTTACCACACTTATAGCAGCCTGAACCCGGCCGAGTGAGACAAGCTCCCTCATGTGACCGACCGCATTTCCCACAACGGTCCCGTCCTGACTGGCCTTTCGGCCTACCATCGGATCCCTTGGGCTTCTTCCCTGAAGCCCCCGTCATCAGCCCCTCCTCTGCCTTCCTCATCCGGATGTGCTCCAGATCAATCTCCCTCTCCCTAGCCCTAGAAATCATGGAATCCAGGGTAGGGCAAGCCGGCAAGCTGAAAAACTGACATGCTTCTGGATGTCAGCTCTTAGCATGTCATGGTAACGGGTCCTCTTCATGTCCTAATCACCCGCATACTGGGGCACCAACAAAGCCCTTTCCCGGAACTTGGCGGTCATCTCCGCCACTGTCTCTGTAGTGTGTCTCATATCCAAGAACTCCCTGGCCAGCTGCTGAAGCTCCATAGCTGGTGCAAACTCGGCCCTGAATTGGGTCACAAAATCTGACCACGTCATAGCCTCAATGGCTGGGGCTCCCAACGTGTCACCAATCAACTCCCACCAATATCTGGCTCGGTCCCTCAAACATCCTGTAACAAAACGGACCTTCGACCTTTCCGGGAAGAAGCTCGTTAGCTGTACAGACTCGATGTCTGCGATCCATCTCCTAGCAGCAATGGGGTCCTTCACCCCATGGAAATCCGGTGCACCACTCCCTCTGAAGTCCGTAAAGGACAGTGTGTGCATGCCCGTCTGGCCAGACGCCAGATCACTCCTGAATGATCGGAGGCGATCCTCCATCAGCTCAATGATCCCCTCCTTGATCGACCCGAAGATAACCAGTGTCGCATCAAGGATACGTCTCGTGATCTCGGATGCGATGAACTCGCGTAACCCATCATCCACATGCTCGGATCCTACACCCGAGCCCAAGCCCGACCCAGATCCTGAACCTCCCGCTCCATGTCGCGTGACCACCATTCTGAAAATAAACATACAATTATTAGGGTCACATATACTTTCTAGAGGTCTGACACACTTTCCAAGTTTCCTGGTTCCATCTAGGCCCTCCTTGACTCGAGTACGGATCCTCTGCTTCCAACAGTACAGGCCCATACTACCTTCCACATCTATTCGTACTTTCCTCAAGGATTGCTTCGACTCCACCAAGTCCCTTTTACCAATACCCTTTCCAATGACCTCATACTAGGCTTCCCTAGGGCACTCTCTCCGACCTACTCTCCACCATCAGCTGCACTAGGAGTCCCCACCACCTCCCCCTAACTAGCTTGCGGATACTTTTACATATCCATTCCTTAGTTAGTTGAAGTTGGCCAGAAATCCCATAGCACAAAGCAAGCAGCACTTGTGCGTTGAGTAACCAAACAAGGCATAACCTACACAGGCCATCCTACTGCTGACTAAACAATCCTAGCATACAGCTCATACAACAGGCATATAAGGCATCCTTCCTAGACCCTTAGCCCTAACTAGCATGCAATTCTCAGAATCATATATCAGGCACACAAGTCATCCTCCTAGATCGTTAGTCCTATTCTAGCATGCAGTTCTCTGAATCAAAACCATATAACATAACATAGCAAGTAAAGGTATCTTGGGGAAAACTTACTTGAGCTCGGCTGGTCGCATGCATCACACACCTCGTCTTTCTTAAAATCCCTTAATTTAGATTTTAGAAAACCGTTTCCTTGTAAGAATCTTTTAGTCCTTCGGTTTGAGTCCAGACACCCCTTAGGGTGTGTCCGAATCCCTCAAACCAAGGCTCTGATACCAACTTGTAATATCCCAAAATTCAAGCCCGAAAATTTCATTTTTAAATTAAGTAAAACATAAGTTATATCACCAGAACATTGCCAATAAAGAAAATCGTAAATTCATGTCTCAAAATCCATATCATCAGTACAATAAAAATCAAAGTACAATCCCAGAAAGTCCGATGCGGAATCATGTGTGTGTGATGCGATGCTACGCCGCCGGCTCCTTCCCCTTAGACGAAGTGGTACCTGAAACCAAAAATGAAACTGTAAGCATAAAGCTTAGTGAGTTCCCCCATCATATCACATACCATATAATATCATCGGTATCTTTCAATCGGTAACTTCTATCGGTATCTTTCAACCGGTAATCATCATCGGTATCTTTCAACCGGTAATCATCATCGGTATGTTTCAACCGGTAACTGCCATCAGTATCTTTCAACCGGTAACTGGGGACTATTCCATCCCCTACGACTAGCATACAATAACAAGATATAATCATACAGTCAGGCATATCTGTGTACTGACCTACCCTTCGGTCCTAAGGACCGCTGTCAGGGAAACTAATCCCTACTATGCACATCACATATCATACAGATAAATCTCATGACCAAAGCACATAACCATACCAAGATAATTATCACGAAGACAATTATCTTCTAAATACCCCTTTTTGGTGGGCCGACATTGTAGCCGTAGACCCACCCCTACTGGAAGGTAACTCACCTCAATGTCGTGCAGTGTTTGAACTATCCTTGGCGTACAAGTCGACTCCTTTCAACTCCTCGATCCCTACACAACAACCTTCAAGTCATCACACAGAACATGCAACCCTAATCAGGGTTAGTTCAAGTCCAGTCAAAATCAACATTGGTCAAAGTCAACATCCGGTTGACCTAACTTTCCTAGTTGGGCCGCCAACTCGTCGAGTCCCTATCTATCACCTGTCCTTCTTCGCGCATCTACTCGTCGAGTTTAGCAATGACTTGACGAGTTCCCATTCCATATGAATCACCGAATGAATCCTCATCCGACTCGCCGAGTTGTATGAACAACTCGTCGAGTCCATCCTCATCTGATGAACGAGTCCTGTCCTCAACTCACCGAGTTGTATGAACAACTCATCGAGTTTGTCTTCAAAAGTTGGGAGATCGCCTTGGACTCACCGAGTTTGCTCATGCACTCGTCGAGTCCTATAGACTCCCAGTTTATGGCTAAGTCCAATATGTTGGGTCACTCCTTTGAAACCTCTAAGACCCTTCTAACACCCAACTGGTTCCCCTTGACCCTCAATAGATTTGGGGACATCAAGCCTTGGACTCGCTGAGTCCCAAGAACAACTCGTCGAGTCTATATTTTCCAAGTCTCATTTCTCGATTTTTGGTGTGCACACTTGTCCAAATGATAGATCCAACCCCCTAAGCTCGATCTATCACGTAAAGTTACGAACTTTACGTGCATGCATGGGACTTTTGAGCCTAAAAGGCCCTAAAATGGCTCTTATAATGCATGGGACCTTCCTTGAGTGCAAAAGCAACTCTAATTTGCCTTGTGACTCTTCCCAAGGGCTAGATCCGAAGTCTTGACCCCCAACCATGTTTGCAAATCATGGTTGGTCACCTCATATGGTTTAAAAGCCCTAAATCTTCCCCAAAAAGGGATCTAACAGACAAGCAAGCAAGGTATAGACTTTATACCTTTCAAAGACCGCAAATGATGTCCCAAACATGAATCCTTCAGTCTCCTCTTGATCCTTCTATGCTCTTCCTTCTTCCTTGTGAACAAAACCACCAAAATCACCACAAATGCCTTTAGATCTTCACACACTCGGCTATGGTTTGCTATGGAGGGTCTCTGGGAGCAATAGGGATGAGTGGTGGCTGAAAGTAGGGGTGTTCACAGGGCGGTTCGGTTCGGATAGTAATAAAATTGTGAACCGTGACCACGGGGCGGATACCTGACATGCACTAACCGAAACCGAACCGAATTTTGAAAAAAACCAAACCGAACCGAACTGTATGAAGGCGGGTATCCACGGTTCGGTTCACGGGTACCCGTTAAATAGAAAAAAACATAACCATTAATTAAAAATACAAACAACTATTAAGTCATCACCGAAGTTGACAACATTTTATAAAATAAATCACGTACATGTTATGTTCGTTAACGATATTTTCTGTGTTTAATTTATGTTGTTGTAATATACATATAAAATATTTATTCTCTTTTAGTGATATTTATAATCACATAATTAAACAATTTATTTGATGAATGTAGAAACAGTTTCTCAATTTCTGCCATAAAAATTTACACACACAAAAAACATATATCATACAGTATAAAAGAGTCCCTTCGGGGACATCCTATACAGTTTAAAAAAAACAATAGATAGAAAGTTTATAAAGGTGTTAAAAATTATCTTCTCGAGTTCTAGACAAATACCATACATATAAATAAAGCTGGCATATGAGAATTGAGATGATACAGTTTATTATTTTATTACGTCTATTTACTTCTTTTATATATATATATATATATATATATATATATATATATATATATATATATAAAACGGTTCAGTTCGGGTATCCACGGATATTGAAATATACAAACCGAAACCGATCCGTATAGAGTCGGTTTTTTCGGTTTCGGTTTTTTTTTTCGGTTCGGTTTATTTCGGTTTCGGTTTTTTCGGTTTCGGATTGGCCGGATCGGCTCGGTTTTTCGGTTTTTTTGCACACCCCTAGCTGAAAGAGATGATTAAATAGGGTGCAAATCCTCAGATTAGGGTTTTTGTCCAGTCAGAGCCTACTCATCGAGTCTGGCTGCCGACTCGACGAGTCCGTCACTTAAGTGTCGTGTCCAAACCTGCTCGTACTCGATGAGTTGGACCTTCAACTCGCCGAGTACCAAGCCAAAAATGCAAAATACTTAAATAAAATACATACCAGGAACCGGGTGCTACATAATAATTGGATCTCGGCCCATAATCAAGATTCTAAGTTACTTGACCAACATTCAGGGTAAAAGACCATTTTACCCTTTTTTTACTTGGCCCAAAACCAAGGACCAACCCATTTACTCAAAAGGCTTAAATTCCTAAAGAACATCCTAAGGACCAAAATGGCCCAACTTCTTAATTGGGCCCAAAAATCATCATGGACCTAATTCCAAGAAAGCCCATAGCCTAACCATGGCCCAAAGTCAGAAGTCCAATGGCCCAAAAATGCCTAAACCCTAAAATCCAAAAATAATCTCGAGTCCGAAAAGGCCCAAACGTCGAAAGCCCACTTCACCGAGTACGTTTGGCGTGCATGTATTGATTCGAAAATGGGCAGTTAACCCATTACGTGTAGCATACTAGGGATCACGCCCCGCGTACTGGCCAGAGCCCCATTTGAATAATTATTATCTTAACCACTTAATCCCCTAACATCCAAACTTCAGATCTACTTCATTTCAAGGTATTAATGCATAAAGTTGGCAACTTTATCATCTTGCATGTCTTAATGGGACCCAAAACCCGATTTTTGTCCATCAAGACCCATAATAAGGACTCTAACTCATGCATGGACCAATATGATTCATCAAGATAACACCTTCTTACACAAGGAACATCAGAGGGTTTAATATGAAGCATCCTAGCTCATAGAGTGTCTCAAACTCCCAAAGGGAACCTAAACGACCATAATAAGCTCAAAACAAGCCCTAATCTCAATCTAACATAAAGAGGTTCCAAGATAAGAACTTTATACCTTCTAGAGCTAGCAAACTTGATGAAGATTCTGGATCTACAACTTCAGGTCCATCCAAAACTTGGTCACCAAGCACCACCTTCTTCAATGCACACAAAACAACACAAAATTACTTCCAAAGCTCAAGAACACACTAAAATGGTGGCTAAGGGTCAAGATTAGGTTTTAGGAGGTATGGAGGCTAATAAGACGCAAGGCTCAAGGGACATAATGAGCTTATATAGGGGTAAAACCCTAAAGATTAGGGTTTCTAGATGGCTAAAGTACGCCCTGCATTCTCCTACGTATGCTAGTGTATGTGGGTGCATCTGCGATCCATCTATGAGCCAATACGCTCAACGTACCAAAAGAGTACACCCCTAAGCCTTGCCTCTTATAAAGAGTTTAAAAGGAACATACCAACAATTTCAAATGTTAAACTTTTTATCCACCCAAAATCTCAAAGAGACAGAGGAAGTTCATTAGCAAAAGAGGTGATGTGTTCACAATCGCGGGTATATAAATTAGTTGGATGTATAGGTTATAGAAGAGTAATGCTCTTTCAACCACAAAAACAAAATACCTGTAGAAGAAAGTAAGGAGCTTAGATGGTTGAAGAACTCCCTATTATAGTTAGGGATGTAATAGGAATATTGTATACAACATTGCATCAACCAGATTGCAATCCATTTGGCAAATAATCCAGTGTTTCATATAAGGACGAAACACATTTAGACGAGGTATCACATTTATCTGATAACTAATAAGTGATAGGACCCTGAATTTGAAGAAACTATTTGATACAAATGTAACACCCACAAAATTCAAGCAAATTTAAAACTTTTTAAACGATTCAAAACCCATTAGTCATTACAAAATGTTTTCAAAATAGTTTAAACATCAGAGCATTCCCCAGAACCATGTCACATAAATCATAAAACATGAGGAGCGGGTACGATCACGCATTCGCCTCGCCACGATCTCCTGATGTACCTGAAACAAAACACTAAACTGTAAGCCCGAGAGCTTAGTGAGTTACCCCCAAGATACCGATACACATACAGTTCACATAGCAATATCAACATTAGCATATCATATCAATCAAAACAGAACAGCATGCACTAGGTCAACAGCTTTACAAGTTGGACTACTCCCTGGGCCCTCAGTACGAGTCTGGAATGCCTACTAGGCCCTCAGCTCGCATCTGGAATGCCATCGAGCCCTCAGTAGAAGTCTGGAATGCCTACCGGGCCCTCAGCTCGTATCTAGAATGCTCACGAGTCCTCAATATGAGTCTGAAATGCCTACTAGGACCTCATCTCATATCTGGAATACTCCCGAGTCCTCAGTATGAATCTGGAATGCCTACCAGGCCCTCAGCTCATATCTGGAATACTCCCGAGTCCTCAATATGAGTCTAGAATGCCTACCGGGCCCTCAGCTCATATCTAGAATATTCTAGGGTTTGTTGGCTACCGCACAGAGCAGTACAACCTCAACCCATCCCACATAACATGTCGACATGTAACAGATAAATGCACATACAGGTAATCAATCAGTATCACAGGCAGTCCTACAGACCTACCCAACTAGCATATCAACTGGCATACGTTACTAACTCAAACTCAATCATATCAACAACTACTAAGATATCAATCCAATGGGCCGACCTTGGTGCCTTAGACCGTTTAGTATAGTGAGGATAACTCACCTGCAATTGTCGACTGAAAAGATAAGACCAAGCTGCTCCGACCACCGATACGATCTTCACCACAGAACACTACCAAAGAACCAATTCCATAAATACCAATATTACCAAAGTACCCTTGGAAGTCAAACTGGTCAACTATTGGTCAAAGTCAAAGTTAAAGTCAACCTTCCTGGTTGACTCTACTCGCCGAGTTCCCTTATCCAGAAAACTCTCAAAACACACTTAACTCGCCGAGTCGCCCCAAGACTCGCCAAGTCCAACAATCTCTGAGTTCCATCCTGAACAACTCACTGAGTCCCCAACCGAAACACTAATCCAAGGCTTTAACTGACAGGGATTGGGGTTCTGCGACCTGACTCGCCAAGTCCAAGAACAGACTCACCGATTCCAAGGCAATCTTCATCAGACTCGCCGAGTTGTTCTTCCAACTCGTCGAGTCCATGCACAAGTTCATACAACTCGTCGAGTCCCTTCAGTTCTCAATCCATTCAGAGGCTTTTTTAGCCATGCAGGGCTCCAATCGATAGGTCCACCCTTCTATAATCTAACCCTCACATAAAGTTGCAAACTTTATGTGAAACCAAGGAGATATAAGCCCAAAACACACTAGGGCTTGGGTTTTAGACAATGGGGCTTCACCAACAACTCAAAGACTGAAACTTTATGACATTATGGGCCATCACAAGCCTAGATCTGAAGTAGCAACCTCAGATCTAAGCCTCTAACTCGAGATAGCTCATAATCATACCAAAAATGCCCCATATCTCACATGATAATAGATCTAGATGCAAAAGGGTCCAAGCAACAAATTATTACCTCCAAAATAAGCTTCAACTAAAGTAAATCCCGGATCTACACCCCTCCTTTGCAGCAAACCTCTTGATCTTCAAGCCCCCTTCTTACCAAAATCACTTATCAAGGCTCCAATCTCCTCAACAAAGAAGTTTCACATGAAGATTATGGTTTCTGGAACTCTCAGGGAGATTAGGAGGCTAGGAGAAGGACATAAATTCCTTTAAATAGGGTGCAACCCTCGGAATTAGGGTTTTCTCTCTTCAACACCAACTCGTCGAGTCCAAGCCGCTGACTTGCCGAGTTGGCCACTTATACCCGCGATCAATCCCGCTCCAACTCGACGAGTAGCATACCTACTCGTCGAGTAGCTTCCTTAATTTTACAATTGGCACCCTGCAACTTCTTGCTTCCGGACTTGGGGTGTTACAGTTCTCCCCCACTTAAATTAGGCTTCTTCCTCAAAGCCTACTGCAGTATACGCCTTAGATAAAACCGTTTGCCCTGCAGACTCCGACTTCTCAATCAACTCATGCTCCTACAACCCTAGTTTTGCGCCTCTCTTAAAATGCCTTATTCTCACGTGGCATCCTTGCCACTATTCCAACCCGATCATCGTCCTTTCAACTCAATAGCACCACAAATTAACCACGAACCATCCGATAATACTAACCCTTCATATTAGGAGCACACCTTAGCCCCCTGAGAACGCTAGATACCACAAACACCCACTAAGCTCTGCCACGACACTAATCCATTCTCCTTTGCTTGAAATTTGTGACAAACCCTGATAACATGCAACCTGGAACGAATCCTATTCCTTCCTCTGGTTCTATCCCTTATGCGCTGACAAGATACTGCATCCCTCAGCTTCCACAACCCATCATCCAAACATTGCCACAACCTTAACAGGCATCCAACCCGTATGTGCTTCCATATATCTGGTACAATCCCAGTGCTTACTACCAATAACTGAAGCACTTTCGATCATCCACTTACTCTACTGCCTTCCTCTTAGAGGACCCACATTCCTTCCGGAGCTACATACCTTTCCTTTCCAGGAAGTCTACTAAACAACCCTTACCGCAACTATAAGTGCCACTGAACCAACTCCACTCTACACTAACCATGTAGAGTAACTGCCATTTTCGAACTCCCAAATAGTCCGAATCCGATCACATAACTAACTAGGCCTACGCACGGCCTCCAGCCAACTCCATCATCACGATCAATACTTGGGGCCAGACCATATCGATTACCATTTCATGGCGACATATTCCCTCGTTCTCCTCATACTGATCCACTAACACATACAGAGAATTCAGCATGACTGGACCGCCTTACCAGGCCTTTAGCAAATCTGGACCACTCTCAGAACCTTCAGCATGTCTGGACCGCCCTCCAGGGCCTTCAGCCTGTCTGGACCGTTCTTCGAGCCTTCGGCCTGACTGGTATGCCCACCGGCCTTCAGTCTATCCGGACCGCTCAAACTATCATACATCATCCCGAACTATCCTTCCTGGAAATCTCTCTCGTACATACTGTTCTAGACCTCTAGGGGTTCCGAACTCTAACTCCATTCTATATACTCAAATTCCGCCCTAATCCTAGGCCTTACACAACCAATTGCCCCCTTTTTTTGAAAACCTTGGTCTGTACCCCGCTCCTTTTGACTGCCACGTACTAATACCAGCCCATACTCTTGGCTGACTGAAACACTGTTGAATCCCAAACAACTAATCATCCTCAATTACTTGTTGATCCTCCTGAGAATTCTCCAATTCTCCCCACTTAGAGCACTGACTTCCGACCACCGATAACCCAATTGGCATCACATAAACAACCCTACTCAACATACTCCCACTATCCTTGAACCGATTTCCTCTAAAACGAGCAACCTTCACGAAATCACATCCCGACATCGCACATCCTGAACTCTAAAGGAGTTCGACCCTCAGTTGAACACTCCTCAAATTGCAAATACTATACCCGACATCAAACCAACAAGCCTAACCTTCACCAAGAATCCCCATGGATAATAACCAACTAAGACTCCTAATACTAAGACCCTCCATCATTCGATAAGCCCAGCGAAAGGACGAACGAAAACAATACCATGAATCATGCGAATGAGACTAGCATATATACAATACTCCATAAGAACCACAAGGTAACAATATATCAAATGTAAAACATTCCCGCAGCTGCATTCGACTCTGCCCTGACCTCCTCTGCTGTAAGTTGGAAAGCGCGCCCCTGAGCCCTCGAAGGCTCCGCTCCACCTTGACCTTCACCCGTAACTCCTCAATGTGGCCAGTGCTGGAGCCGGCACCAGTCTTGCAACAAGCTGTGCACAGTTGACCCTCAAGTGTCCAACCTGGTTTCCCCAAGTTCTGCGATCAAGCCCCGAGAAAACGCGATATACATGCTAGGGAGTTTTTACCGAATTCCTAACTCACACAACACTCAAACCAGGCAACCACTAGGGTTGTCTTGCTTCCTGACAACTACGCGAAAATTATCCCATGCTCAAGACCGCTCCTACTTTTGAATCCCGGAATAATTCTCCCCCACTTAGATTCGACTAAGTCTTCATAATACATTAAAGTTGAAGAATTCTCAATCCTTCTTACTTTCCATCGATTGATCTGATGACAACCACACTTTTCCAACTAGTTCTCCCTTACTAGCTGATCCCGAATGATCACACGCTTCTACAAACTAGATGAATACTCCCTGCATCCCAGGGAACCAACAGTCCTTAAAACTCGAATGATCCCACACTCAATTCCTGAAGTCAAAAAATAGATGCTCCAACTAGTATATCAACAACGCGCTACTTCCCTTGGCGCTCTCATCCGCCAGTCAATAACGGTTACTAAAGCCACTGAATACTGATAGTGTTGAATAAACACCCTGTGGGACCCTGTCCGTAGACCTTCCACATAATACCCTTCTTCCCAAAGTGCTCCAATAAATTTCCCGCTCTCGGCTCTAGAAATCATATCATTCAGGGTTTTGCACCCCTGACTCACTCACCAGGTCGATCATCCTCAACTGAACTGCAGTAGCTGAAACAACCTCTGCCCTAAACCGGGTTACAAACTACACCCACGACATAGTCTCCGGTCCCAAAAGTGAAATAGATCCTAAAATCAATCCTTACAGCCCGATACAAGAGATCCAAGGTGAACTAGACCTCACAAAATACTCATGCCACATCGACCCACCCACGCTCACCAGCGCTGAAATACCGTCGCCAATCCTGGTGACCAACTATCTCGAGCTGGAACACAACCTGATCCTAGGGTCGCAAGCCTGCTCAATGCTCAGAGCTCGAACAACTAGAAAAGCATAATCCTTGCCCTAGGAAACGACATTCTTATCCATCTATTATCCATTCTACTTCCAGCTACCAAAACTCTAACTGATCGTAATCATCGCTCCCTTTCGGAATCTCTGCAACTCGAATCTCGACCTCGAGTAAGACCCTTGAAGCCTCAAACCAGGAAACTAATATACTAACTTTTCCCACTCAACCCGCATGTCACACCCCAAAACCGAGAACGACGGAATACGTTCTCAGGTGGAGGACGTCATGTCAAGTATCACAACATATGCAATATAGTAAACAAAGTACAACAACCATTGCATTAATAGTAATAATTTTACATAGGTTACATAACATAGAAACATCAAAGTAAATACAGAACATAGATTAGATGCCGCTTGGTCCTAGGCTGACTTCACAAAAGCTCCCGGGATGTACCTGTCTATCGATGACCTGAGAATACAAGTTATTTGAAAGCGAGTATCAGCATTTTTATAATGCTAGTGAGTTCATAAGTATTTAATGACATTAGTATAGATATACATTTTTATTCAAAATAACCTCATGAAAGATGGTAGTTTAGAATCTACAGAGTATTAGAATCATTTCCAGAAAATCCTATATTTTCTAAATAAAAGTAGTCTTCTACCAAGACCCAATTGTTTTATGTTTAAGGAGTAATTTCCCCAAACTACTATTATTATCAAAATATAGTTTTTACTTTAAAGGAATTGTGAGAAAAGTCACAAGTAAAAGCAATAGGGAAAAATAATATTTTACCTCAGCAGAAACACTGCTGGCCAAAAGTAAATAAAACTTAGACTCCAGACGAGACACCTCGCAAAGTTTAAAGATAATTAAATCATAGACTTCAGACGGTACGTCTTGCAAAGTCTAAAAATAAGTAAAACATAGACTCCAAGAGGGTATTGAAAGGTCAATACGCCTGGCTCAGTCTAAGACAAGGAAACACAAGATCCAGACAGTATCAAATGAACGATACAGCTAGCAAAGTCTAAAACAAAGAAGTACAGACTCTAGACAGTATCGAATGAACGATACAGCTAGCAAAGTCTAAAACAAAGAAACACAGACTCCAGACAGTATCGAATGAACGATACAGCTAGCAAAGTCCAAAAACAAAAAAACACAGATTCCAGACAGTATCGAATGAACGATACAACTAGCAAAGTCCTAGAACAAGGAAAAACATAGACTCCAGGAGGGTATTAAATGAACAATACGCCTAGCAAAGTCCTTGAACAAGGAAAACATAGACTCCAGGAGGGTATCGAATGAACAATACACCTGGCTCAGTCTCAGTCTAAATGAAAGGATGGATAAAAGGGGTGAATGCGAACTTGTATGTAACCACGCTGATTGACGATCGAATCCTTAATGACCCTCCAGGTCATGTGATGAATTCTAACATCTGTCACCCATTGGGCCTTACCGGCTCGGACTATAGCTAGCAGTCAAGGTGTGGGAGTGTCTGTCCCACTTAGATCTATACACATGATGCCCGCTCTCCCTCCAGGAGACTCTGGTTAGACGTCAATGGCGCTTGGAAGCGGCGTATCGGGAAATAGTACGTCACATTCTATTGAAAGTAATATAGTAATAGTATAGACTCACGAATGAACTGACTCTTGTGGAATTCTTTATACTAGAAAGAGTAAATAAAATCTCCTAAATATTCCTATAATAGTTACTAAGGTTCTAGAAATATGAATAACGAATGGAAGGATGCCTTTGCTACCCAAAAGAAATGAACTGGTTAAGGGAAACCTTTATGACTATATGTGTATACATGATATATAACTAATAATTAAATGACCTTCGGACGGATAACCGATACCCTAGAACCACATCCAAACAAGGAAAAGGAAATAGGGCGAGCTAGCCTTCCTAAGTCCTTTAAGCATTACTTATATAATTATACATATACAGGCATGCATTTAACATTATAAAAGCATGAAGGAAACATTGGTAAAACCTTTGGAAAACTTTACAAATAAGAATTTACGACTTGATGTCAGTTTATAAAAGCAAGCTTTGAAAACCTTTGGTAAACCCTTTAATAAGAAATTACGACTTGATGTCCCTTTAATAAACAAGCGTTGGAAAATGATTTGATAAAAAAGTTTAAGTGAAGAAAACCTTTGTTTAAAACACTATTGTAACAGGTTTTGAAGGAAAACATACAGCACGAATGACAGTTTGAGAAAGATCCAAACAAGTAAAACGTTTTGGAAAACCATTTGAAGTAATATACTTGGTAAACAGATGAAAGTGTAATAAATCCTTTTGCATGCGGGTTATTAATCACATATGATTGATATGATAACTAGCATGGTTCAACTTGTATTCCCCCCATAAAAGCATTTAAAAACATTTAAAAGGTTAATTCAGGAGTATGAACTCACCTAACTTGGGTGATTCGGATGAACGGATGGTATAGGATGCTATGTGTCAATTGAGGACTTTAACACACACTCGGTTCCTATTTAACAAGTAATGATACATTTAAGTATCTAATTAGTCATTTAATAACTAATTAAGCAAGTAAGGATGTCCTACTACATGAAAACACTTTGCTACAAGTGCTAGGAGTACCAAGGGTTGCATATGAAAAGTGTATGGACTCACATTGGAGTTTACTCTTTAAATGATGGCCCTTAGGAGTGTTTACGGTTCCTGGACCATAACCCCCATGAGTTTACGGTCGTAAACTCATGGTAGTGGTGCCATGGGGTGTTTAAAGGTCTTATACCACTCAAGGAATTTAGCTAGACTCGAATTTAGGGCATAGGAAGTGTTTAGGGCCCCAAATGGACCTTTGGAGGAGTTCACGGTTGTAAACATATGAGTTTATGGCCTTAAACTCATGTGTGCCCAATTATTTTGTGTTATGATGATCCTAGATTAAGCATGTAAGGACCTAGTCAATTATACAAGCCATAGGGAGGGTTAGGGGCACCATATGACCCCTCTATGGAGTTTACGACCCATGGACCATTTCCTTAGGGGTTTGCGGCCATAAACCCTATGAGGACATGGTTTCATTGATGATTAATGTCCCTAGTTCAATGGTGGTTGGTTCTAGGTTAAGTTTTGGGCATAAGGAAGGAAGAAAGGGCAACTTTGCACCCTTAAAGGGAGTTTACGGCCCAAGAACATCCCTAGGCCATAAACTCTCATTCATCCTTGATTTCTTGTTGTTTCTAAGCCCTAAACATGTTAAACCTAGTGTACAATGAGTTAGGATAAGAGTACTTACGATCTAGAAGCTTGAATGGTTGTTTTTGGCCAAGAACACTAGTGTGTGTTCTTGGTGAAACTTGAAGATCTATGAAAACATGAATTTCATGGATGAAAACATGTAATATCACTAGTTTAAGTAGTATATCAAGTAGTTGGGACAAGGAACTTACGAGTTTTGAAGATTGGGGACGAAGAACGGGATGATGGTTGAGAGGATTTGGGCTAAGAGGAGGAAAGGAATGATCAAAATGGCCAACTTTCCACCATATAAGGTGGAGTTTACGACCCACATGGAGTTTACAGCTGTAAACTCCCATGTGGTGGCCGTGAACTCCAGTTCGACGTGTTTCAGGCCCGTTCGTTGTACAATAGCTTTGGCAGATAAACCCTAACACTTATTCCTTAAGTGTACTAGGCTCAGAATGCTCGGACAGACTCTATCTTGTGCTAAAAGATTGCAGGAATAAGTCTGGAATTTTTTGGGTTAAATGGCTGAGCTTTCAAGGCAATAGAAAATTTCGGGGTGTCACACCGCAGAGTGTAACGAGTACATAACATCTCCCTGATCCCAAGTAACTGCAACCCTTTACTCGTCAGAATATGCCCCCAGTAACAAGTCCCGGTACTGAAAAGCTCGACCAGCTCTTCCCCTTGCCGTCGTTACAGCTGATATAGCTACCGCGGCAACCGTCTCGGCAATGGCTGCGTAGCACCCGTCAAAATACTCAACCGTGGCGGTCTTAATAGACCGAAACATCCCCAAAAACTATCCGCAGATAAACTCGATCACCTCCTCCCGGATGATCTCACTGACACAGTCCTCTGACAATGTTGGCCTATCCTGGCTGCCAGCTCCCGATCCTAACCTGGATCCAATCTCAAGACGTCTCGTAACCACCATTCTAGAATGACAACAGAAAGATCTCTGATAATCCATATAATGACAGGGGACCAACTCTCTTCCCAACTCTAGGGGTTGTGACTTCCTTGCTATGCGTATAGGTCCTGTGCTTTCAGTAGTACGGGCCCATACTACTTTCCACACCTACCCATATTTGTCTCAAGTATCACCACAACACCCTAACCATATAGAAACATGGTGGGCACTCAATCCTCACTCCTAGAGGAATACTGAATATCTCATAACTGGCCTCCCGACCTCTCCCGACCCACCTATCCATGAAACTTCCACCAACCCTGCAGCATTAATGTATGCTAGCCATACATAACGCTAGACCCTATAGACTTTCGAATATCCAATCCTACCCTAAGCTCCCAATCAAACAAGAACAGAACATAAGGCCAAATTAAACATTCTCAGGCTATAAGATCTTAATTATGTATAACCGTGATGCATACACTAAGCAACTACAGTAATGATGTCAATCTCATATAAAGAAATATCAGGCATCATATAATCAGGCAATTCTATCATGCAATTCCTGAAGATCCCTAGCCTAGTACTAGCATGCTATTCTAACATATCACAATATCAAATAACTGTATGGTATTTTGGGGTCTACTTACTGGCTCCGACTGATCGTACACTTTGCATCCTCTTTTAGTTATTTTGAAACCGTTTAAAATCATTTTGAAAATCTTTCCTTGATTTGAGACTAGATTCACACGAGTGTTCCTCCAATTCACTCAAACGAAGGCTCTGATACCAACTTGTAACACCCGCAAAATTCAAGCAAATTTAAAACTTTTAAACGATTCAAAACCCACTAGTCATTACACAATGTTTTCAAAATAGTTTAAACATCAGAGTATTCCCCAGAACCATGTCACATAAATCATAAAACATGAGGAGCGGTACGATCACGCCTTAACCTTGCCACGATCTCCTGAAGTACTTGAAACAAAACACTGAACTGTAAGCCCGAGAGCTTAATGAGTTACCCCCAAGATACCGATACACATATAGTTCACATAGCAATATCAACATTAGCATATCATATCAATCAAAACAGAACAGCATGCACTGGGTCCACACGTTTACAAGTTGGACTACCCCCTGGGCCCTCAGTACGAGTCTGGAATGCCTACCAGGCCCTCAGCTCGCATCTGGAATGCTATCGAGCCCTCAATACAAGTCTGGAATGCCTACCGGGCCCTCAGCTCGTATCTGGAATGCTCACGAGTCCTCAATATGAGTCTGAAATGCCTACTAGGACCTCATCTCATATCTGGAATACTCCCGAGTCCTCAGTATGAGTCTGGAATGTCTACCGGGCCCTAAGCTCATATCTAGAATACTCCCGAGTCCTCAATATGAGTCTGGAATGCCTACCGGGCCCTCAGCTTATATCTGGAATACTTTAGGGTTTGTTGGATACCGCACGGAGTAGTACAACCTCAACCCATCCCACATAACATGTCGACATGTAACAGATAAATGCACATATAGGTAATCAATCAGTATCACAGGCAGTCCTACAGACCTACCCAACTAGCATATCAACTGGCATACGTTACTAACTCAAACTCAATCATATCAACAACTACTAAGATATCAATCCAATGGGCCGACCTTGGTGCCTTAGACCGTTTAGTATAGTGAGGATAACTCACCTGCAATTGCCGACTGAAAAGATAAGACCAAGCTGCTCCGACCACCGACACGATCTTCACCACAGAACACTACCAAAGAACCAATTCCATAAATACCAATATTACCAAAGTACCCTTGGAAGTCAAACTGGTCAAATCTTGGTCAAAGTCAAAGTTAAAGTCAACCTTCCTGGTTGACTCTACTCGCCGAGTCACCCCGAGACTCGCTGAGTTCCCTTATCCAGAAAACTCTCAAAACACACTTAACTCGCCGAGTCGCCCCAAGACTCGCCGAGTCCAACGAGCTCTGAGTTCCATCCTGACCAACTCACTGAGTCCCCAACCGAAACACTAATCCAAGGCTTTAACTGACAGGGATTGGGGTTCTGCGACCTGACTCGCCAAGTCCAAGAACAGACTCGCCGAGTCCAAGGCAATCTTCATCAGACTCGCCGAGTTGTTCTTCCAACTCGTCGAGTCCATGCACAAGTTCATACAACTCGTCGAGTACACCCATGTGACTCGCCGAGTCCCTTCAGTTCTCAATCCATTCAGAGGCTTTTTGAGCCATGCAGGGCTCCAATCCATAGGTCCACCCTTCTACAATCTAACCCTCACATAAAGTTGCAAAACTTACGTGAAACCAAGGAAATATAAGCCCAAAACACACTAGGGCTTGGGTTTTAGACAATGGGGCTTCACCAACAACTCAAAGACTGAAACTTTATGACATTATGGACCATCACAAGCCTAGATCTGAAGTAGCAACCTCAGATCTAAGCCTCTAACTCGAGATAGCTCATAATCATACCAAAAATGCCCCAAATCTCACATGATAATAGATCTAGATGCAAAAGGGTCCAAGCAACAGATTATTACCTCCAAAATAAGCTTCAACTAAAGTAGATCCCGGATCTACACCCCTCCTTTGCAGCAAACCTCTTGATCTTCAAGCCCCCTTCTTACCAAAATCACTTATCAAGGCTCCAATCTCCTCAACAAAGAAGTTTCACACGAAGATTATGGTTTCTGGAACTCTCAGGGAGATTAGGAGGCTGGGAGAAGGACATAAAGTCCTTTAAATAGGGTGCAACCCTCGGAATTAGGGTTTTCTCTCTTCAGCACCAACTCGTAGAGTCCAAGCCGCTTACTCGTCGAGTTGGCCACTTATACTCGCGATCAATCCCGCTCCAACTCGACGAGTAGCATACCTACTCGTCGAGTAGCTTCCTTAATTTTACACTTGGCACCCTCCAACTTCTTGCTTCTGGACTTGGGGTGTTACAACAAAGAATCCAACATACATGTTTAACAAGGTGGTGACTACAAATAAGTTGAAGTTGTTCTTGGCTTTAACTGGACTTCCATGTCTTTGAAGAGAAGGCACCGGGGGGGGGGGGGGGGGGGAGAGAGAGAGAGAGAGAGAGAGAGAGAGAGAGAGAGAGGTTAAAGAGTTCTAGAATTGATGACAATAATTTTATTCATCAGCATCCAAGTAGGAGATTATTAAGTCGTGGGATAATTCTTGTAACAATTTCGCCTTCAATTTTCGTCATCAGCTAACCAACTAGTATTTATATCCTTTGAATTCGTGTAACCTCATGTATTAAAAAACCATTCACCATAAAGTAATCAAATTCCCTCTCCAGTGTTTGTTGTGGACATAACTGATCATTCTGGTCATACGAACCATATAAATTGATTGTGTATTTTTTTTCATTTTGCATTATTACTCTGTGAAATCGTCTATTATTTGATGACGTGCTTAAACGGGACTTATCTTATTAAAACCTAAAATTACTTACAAAAATCTCGAATGTGTAAACAATTGCGAATAGTTTGGATATTGTTTGATATTTACATGAATGTGATTTATATGCACATATTTTATATTGTTTAAGGAAATTTTTATTTTAAAGAACGTAAGATTTTAGGCACAGCATAGTTTAATTTTTTTTCATTTCATATAGCGTGTTTTCCATATTTTATTATAAGAAAACAAAATATCCTCTCTTTTTATCTTTTCAAATTTGCATCTATTTATAAAATTCATTGTGTATTTTAATTAGATGCCGCATCGTAATTTAATATTTAAACCACTTGTAATATATTTGCTTAAGCAATCAAGGACACTACCTATTTTGATTGAAACTTACGCATCAAGAAGTTTTATTATTTTCCTAAACAATACATTTTAATTAAACAATGTTGCTAAAGACTTACGAAATTACCAACTAACACGTATATTATATTTTCCTAGGACTTGTCAACCGTAATATCCTTTCACATTACCGACATATAATCGTTCGTTGACCGAGGAAACCCATTGTTGGAGCATCGATCATTCGATAACAAGAGGATATTACGAATCGTATATTAATAGAAATTAAGAAATACGTGTTAATGGACAATTTTTGCAAAAAGCCAAAAACCTCCTTTCACATTACCGACACATAACAAGAGGATATTACGGATCGTATATTGATCAAAATTAAGAATTACGTGTTAATGGAGAATTTCTACAAATAACTAACGTGTGGAGTATAGCTTAAATGTATAAGAAACAAAATAAAATACTTAGATTAAAGTTCATTATTTTGTCACTATTGAAAAATACGTGGGTAAAATTCAAAAAAAGAAAAAAAAAAATGTTATGATGTGGATCAAAGGAACGAGGTTGCTTGTATCTTGATTACATCGTGTTTTTATTTTCGCTTAAAATTCTTTGCATCATATGCTTTAAATCAACAAATATAATCTCGGGTAATCCTCGTAGAATGGATTTGAAATGAATCAACCTTTTACCCAAACATTATTAACAAATTTCAAAGTCTTATTCTTTAATGGAGCTAGTTATAAATGGAAATGATCAATAATATAATCCATAATTCCACCTAACCCATATAATAAAATAGCTAAGAGTAATTGTCATAAACAAGTATACAAACATAATTCTTATAAGATTTGGATTTGATTAGGGTTAAAACATGCTCCGTTGCTAGGTTTATCCGCAAGATTATCTCATTACAAAACACCTACGCACAATAAACAAAGGAATAAACTTGTTATATATAACATACAAACTTAAAACCTTCATGAACAGTATACTTTCTTCTCTTTCTTCATTGCATATGGGAGTCTTCGCCTTTTCACTTTGGGGCACATATTTTTCCTTTTGTTTCTTTTCTTTACTAATATCTTATCAACTACAACCTATAATAGCTTACTAATATCTTATCAACTTTGGGGCACATATCTAACTCTACTAATATCTTATCAACTACAACATATAATATTTTACTGTTCACATTTTCTATGAGATAATAAAAAAAAAACGTAATTGATTTTAAGTAAAACAAAAATATATATTTATACAACATCATAATAAGAGTCAGTTAAAAAAAATACATATTCATATAAACTAAATTAATACGACCTAAATAAAAAATATATTATTAGAAAACATGAAAGTAATATTCCAACTAAATTTTTCTACGTAACTAACCACACACACGTTTATAAGTTTTTATAAATTTTATTTACTATTATTGTTTTGTACTTACTTAAAGTTGTCATCATTTAATAATAGTTTTCAACTGTAACCTACTATTAGTGGCGGACGCAGAACATTTTCGTAAGGGTGACACTAAAAAAAAATTTCAAATAAATCTATATTAGTAGTGTCACTCGTGTTTTAAGCCAGTGCATCCAATAGAAAAAACATTAATTTTTTTTTTACACTACGTGTCGGGTGCCGGCGTCGGAGCAGTGGCCCGGGACCCTTGGGTCACCACTAAGGTCCGCCACTGCCTACTATAGCATTTTGTTACCAACCCACTGCATAACAAGCCACATACTATTCTCGATTACTTTGCAATTAATCAATAAGCAATGCTAAAAACAGGAAAACATCACACATGGAAGTCTATAACTACAACTTATATTATCTACATGCACAAAATGACAATATACCACACGTTTATAAGTTTTTATAAATTTTATTTACTATTATTGTTTTTTACTTACTTAAAGTTGTCATCATATAATAATAATCTTCAACTGTAACCTACTATAACATTTGTTACCAACCCACTGCATAACAAGCCACGTACTATTCTCGATTACTTTGTAAGTAATCAATAAGCAATGCTACAAACAGGAAAACATCACACATGGAAGTATATAACTACATCTTACATTATCTACATGCACAAAATGACAATATACCACACATATAAATTGTAACTTTGAAAACTAAATCTAAACCACATCGCATCATAAATATCAAAATGAATAGTACATATTTCAATAACACTTTGATGATTATGATCGAGTTCCTTCCTTAGAGAAATTGCAGACATACTTGAAGCAACTCAATCGAGGTTAGAAGAAAGTTTCACAATTGACGAAAATATCCGACTATACATAACAAATCACGGTGACGACGTTGACGATCAAACACTATGTAACATGTGCTGCTTGACAACCACTACGAGACAGCAAAAATGACCAACATCATCTATGAAATGCAGGAAAAATATAACGTCCTTATCAACAATCTCAAGCAACAAATCAAGAAACTCCCTAAAGACAAGCATCCTTATAAGTAATATGTTATCCTATTTAGTGATGTTCTACTATAAATAAACAATATGTACCTATGCAACCCTTAATGAAGTAATCTTTTGCTATGAATATTATGTTGGTATGTAACTGTCCTTATGCAAGAAATCTGATGTTGTAAATATTTTGTTGTTATGTCTAAGTCTTACATAACTGTTATGCAAAACTGCGGTGCAGTTTAATTCCAAAACCACAGCGCCAAAGGCGCACTGATTCCAATATAGTTGTTAATAAAGTAACAAACTTGTTGATTCAAAAAATTGAATTATATTGGCTATTTAGACTCAAGAAATACATAAAACTGATAAGGATGAAAAAAAAAATACGGTTTCAAAAATCGTTTGCAATTACAAAAAGAAGTTATAACTATTTTCCAAAATTTTATATACATACTTTAGCCATCTGCTTTAGTCATACATTTTTATCCATGCAACAACTTTTGCAATAAAGTAGTTTTGGTCAAATAGCTACTTTGGTTACACAACATTGGTCTTACAACATTTTTTTCATCTTTACATTCCATTTCTATAACAAATTTTTGCTAAATTAAATTTGAAATTTCTACATTAATCGGTTAATTCTGGAGGCGGTTTTGCACTACAGTCAAAATCGTCCAGACGTTTTTTAGCTGTTTTTAATAAAGCACAAAAATCAAATTTGTAATTAACAAAATTATTCAAATATTATATAAATTTTTATCATCACTTCCATCCAATTTCCCGCTAAACAAACACATGATAGATTATAATTCTCGGGATTCAAATCTTCTCATATTCCAATTCCTTTTCTAGATTCGATTACTTTCAAAAATTCCAAAAGACATTCATCCAAATTCGATTCAAACTCGTTTGAGATTTCTTCGATCATCAATCCCTCCACTAATTTCTACCAAATCGTGTTAAAAAGTTTCATATATCTTTGAAAAAAAAACACAATTCATACACATTCATTCAATCATTCAATCTAATCTTCTCAACAAATACTCAACCTGTACTTCTTTCGTCAATGGCATAATCCAATCCCCATAAAGATCCGCAACCAAACTGGGTTCTATTTTATACACAGGCTCAATCGCATCTTCCCCAAACCCAACAGTCACCACTTGCCCAAAAGTCTTCGCTTTTGTTTCCACCCGTTTCTTGATTGCTTCTTCCACAGCCGGATACGTCAATAAATCCATCAGCTTTTTCTTATCCTGCATCTCGAAATTACCATTATACCCTTGTGAAACCAAAAAAATAATAACCAATACATTCGGATTCGATTCTTACTTGCGAATTAATCGCAGCTTCATAATCAGAAGGTGAAGCTCGGAATTTTGCTTCCGCTACGAATTTCCCATAGTGAATTCGTTTAGACAGGGCCTGCATATTAACACGAAGTAAAGATTGTTTTTTTACTAATTTGCCCTCCGTTTTCTGAAATAATTTTTTTTAAAAAATTAAAATTCATACCTGCAAGCAGGTGGAGTCACAGGTTGCTGCTGATCCACAATTACCATCATTTCCTTCCTTTACAAGCCTAGGGAGAAGATCTTTGAAGTATATATCCCATATTTTGAGGTTAATATTAATATCTTGAGCACAAGGATGCAACACCTATATTTATTATATCAATAAAAAAAAAACTGATGTAAATCCAATCCAATAAAACTAATAAAAGAACTCATTTTTCCAACTATCATTACCTGTGGGTATTCCAATGGGGGCAACATAGGGTCAGGTAAGTCTTTTGGGAAAAACGGGTGTTCATCAGGGCTCTTGTATCTTCCAACCTGTGATAAGAAAAGGGTGAAAAGTCGATATCTTTTATGATGAAATCATCAATTTTTGTAACAGAATGTGAAATTGTGGATTTGAATTTGAATTACCTGAGCATGGACTTTTTCGGTTTCTTTGACCATGAACTCGACTAAAGAACCTTTGAAGCCATCCATGAAGAAAGCATTAGGGTCATATGTATCCTCGTTGTAGCAAAATTGAGCTCTTTCTACAAGGCTAAATATAATGCTGTCTTCTTGTCGAATTAAAGAACTTCTTATACCATCAAGAGTATAGATTTCACTCTCGTCTACTCGTGTTTCATTCTTTGATCTATAAGGAAACAAACGAACATATGAAATATTGTTCTCTGAAAAGTATTGGAATGTGATCGAGGTGGGATTGGATAGAACCCTAAAAAATCTATGTCGAAATTACAAGAAATGCCAATGAAAGAGTTCGAATCGATTAAATTCCGAGAAATTTGCAGACCAATTGAAGATAATTTACCCAAATGAAGTCGCGGATGCTTGAACGGATTGAACACCATTCTTCGAAACCCCTGAATTGGGTATCTGCAAGTTCCAGTTCTTCCACATTGGAGGACGAAATGGAGTGATCGGTCTACAAGATTTAGACAAAGATGTAGCGGAGATGGCAGGAGAAAAGGGGATTCTGAGTAGCGTAGCCTCCATGGAAAAATAAACAATGACGAAGTGAATCACATATAAAGAAAAACAAAGGGGTTGGTGGTAGAAGTGGCAGTGCCCAAATCGGATGGGATCGAGTCAAACAAGTCAAAACCGGTTCGATATCAAGCAGGTTTAAACCGGAAGATACTCAAGCATATAGAAATCGGATCGAATTGACACTGTTTTAAGGGAAACCGGTTCGGAAAAAACAGGCCAAATTGAAAATATTTTCACTCTGTTTTGTTGTTTGTAATTGTTCTTCTCTCGGTAATCACAGCCCATTTAATTGAAAAACAGGCCAAATCGGTTCGGAAAAAGCGTATGCTTTTGTATTTGGCCCAAGAGACATCAAAAATAAAAAAGACAAAACTTTAAAAATGGTCCTTGTGGTTTTCGAAAATATCAAGTTTAGTCTCTATGTTTAAAAAACCTCACAGATGGTCCCTATGGTTTCAAAACTGTTAACAAATGGTCATTCCGCCTAACTCCGTCAGTTTTCTACCGTTAAGTGAGGGACATTTTCGTCATTTCAATACACAGGGACCATTTATGAGGTTTTCTCTATTTAAATATATATATATATATATATATATATATATATATATATATATATATAATTGTTTAATTAAAGGGCCTCTCTCTCTCTCTCTCTCTCTCTCTCTCTCTCTCTCTTAACAAATTGCTGATCTTTCCTAGTAACGAACATTTTGTTTCCACCAAACCCTAGATTTGTGATCCTATTTTGTCCTAAATCCTTCGACCTACCCAACATGTTCTTCTTAAAGACCCTCTCTTCTTTCCCATTTTTACCAGTTCTCAAAGAACCCATCAAAACCTCAGACCACAGCTCCAATTCACCTTCTTTACTGCAAAAAAAAACTTGATTCCCATGACTTTCATTCTTACAACCATACCCTTCTTTCTTCACATTCATCACTTTTATTGAATCACCAAGACAATTCCAAGAATTATCTGACAAAATGTTCCTAAAATCAATGTATGAAACCTCTCCAAAATTTTTCCGATCTTGAAAATAGATGAAAGGGTATCATAAACTGTGATATCCGAAAAGCAATCCACTTTCTCTTTTATTTTTATGAAACAAGATTCCCGGATCTTATATCCCAAAACTTGATGTTTCCTGAAACGCCAGATGGTCCACTGTGATACCTAGAAGCCATAAACAGTTTAAGACTTGGAATCCAATTCAATTTTGTTGATGGAATTGCGGAATCATGATCAGCACCAAAGATTACATTATGCCCAATTTCTTATACAACTTTGAAGCTATTATTCAAGTCATATACCAACATAGAGTTTGAATTCCTACGACTTGATTCAAAACTAGTGAATAAAAGCTCAAAACTAGTGAATAAAAGCTCAGGGGAAGTTCCAGTTGCTTGAACAATTGAACCAGATTTGGTCATATTTTCCGAGTTTACAGAGTTATCATTCAGGTCGTATACCAATATAGAGTTTAAATTAATCGAATAATCAACTCTGGTACCCACTAAGAACTCGTTGGCGCTGGATACGATGAAAGGGGAGCATATGTTGGTTGTAGCGTGGTACAAGTACCCAGGATGACAATCACATAAAGAAGAGTTGAAACAGAAGGAATTAGTGCTTAGGCATTGCATTTTTGCAATATTTGGCTTTGGGTTTCAATGTTTATGTATGGCAGAATTAGGGTTTAGGTTTTTGTATTTTGCTGGAGATCTTAGAGAATTTAGGGTTTGCTTGTGTAGGTGAAGAAGAAAAGAATTTTTAGAAAAGTGTGTGTGTGTGTGTGTGTGAGAGAGAGAGGCCCTTTAATT
Source organism: Lactuca sativa (assembly GCF_002870075.4). Classification (NCBI taxonomy): domain Eukaryota; kingdom Viridiplantae; phylum Streptophyta; class Magnoliopsida; order Asterales; family Asteraceae; genus Lactuca; species Lactuca sativa. The sequence continues at coordinate 373,760,571 of NC_056626.2, forward strand.
AAATAATTATATATATATATATATATATATATATATAGAGAGAGAGAGAGAGAGAGAGAGAAAACCTCATAAATGGTCCTTGTGTATTGAAATGACGAAAATGCCCATCACTTAACGGTAGAAAGCTGACGGAGTTAGGTGGAAGGACCATTTGTTAAAAGTTTTGAAACCACAGGGACCATCTGTGAGGTTTTTTAAACTTAGGGACTAAACTTGATATTTTCGGAAACCACAGGAACATTTTTGAAGTTTTGTCAATAAAAAAATTAATGTGGCAGTGAATAAACTCCGAAAGCATTACTACACGAGGCATAAGGCTTTTTTTTCATAAATATAAATAAAACATTAAAATAATACCTATTCAAACATGAAAACATTAAACATAGTGGTTTTTTGTTTTGATTAGTCGTCATTTTATTGTTTGGATTTAGTCATCCTCCTTCATGTCGCGTAATTTTGATTCATATGCAAGTTTTTATAAGATAAATGGTATTTATATTCCCATCACTATTTCTCGTTTAACCCTCAACAACTCGTCTGTAAGTGGTGAAACATTTTATATTCATTCAACGCCAGCTAAGTAGTCTTTGAAGCATATGCATACTTCCACCGGCAAAGTGGTAAGTTTTGTTCTTTTAGATTATATAACATGGCCACTATCAGGAAAAACAAATTCCAAAGCTATTGTAGAAGTTTGAACGGTTAGTCCATTACGGACCATAGCGGCTAGAATCGGAAATTGGGATTCCGTATTTTTCCACACAGGCAAAATATCCAAATTCTCAAACTCTATATTTATATGTGCCAAAAAGTCGGATCCAATATACCTTTCGAGCTGGCTACTAGGAGTGCTAGACCGAACTCGTTTGATATTTTCGTTTCTGAAAGTATTATAGAGTCAAATTGTTTAGCTATTATCATGAAAAGCAGATCCAGATGTCCCTAAATTTTACATCATATCATGAATGTTTGTTGAATCGTATTTTGTTAAATAAAACATCAGACAAATTTTGAAAAACTTTGTTAAAATTTGATATTTCTTTTGAATCATAATCTTAATATTTTTCTAATAAACCCAAATCATTAGAATAAGAAATGTTATAATCAACCCAGCCAACATTTATAGTCATGTTCAAAACCGCGACACAATTTATAATGGGAAGGATACTTTCGGAATATTTCATAAACTTGCCCTTCATTGGTTTCACCATTTTCAAACATGTCACTCCACATTTCAATCTCATTTTTTTTCAAACACATTAAAAATATTTGATTTAAAGTTAAACGACTTGGAGGATAATAAATTTGTGACTCAAAAGCTTTTTAAAACTCCAAGCATTTTTGGAAACAATTAAGTTTGAGAGTATGTCAACTCGATTTTGGATAAGGCATAACTCGATTACGTTTCACAAGGTTGTCATGAAATATTTTAAAGTATCTTTTTGACGTAAACCACATTCAAACATGTTACACGTGCAGTTCCATCGAGTAGGTACATCTCAGTTCGGACCTAAGAAAAAGGCATTCACATCGACACAAAACTTAATATATTTATGATATCAAACGTTAATATAATAAAAATATCACAAAGCATTTGCTTGACAGTTTTTTTTCACCTTCAAAGCATTTGCTTGACAGTTTTTTTTACACCTTCAACGTTGTTATTCAATGCATAATCAAATGATATCGAAAAAACTTTACCTTGTAGTTTATAAGTTTTAATCACATAAGTTATGATTCTATAAAGAAAATTCAATGGTAAATTACACGAATCGTTTCTCGTGCAGGTGCCAAAAAGCATGTATAATCTATATTTTCAAAAATTAACTCGGACCGTCGTTCATGTCATTAAAAGTTTCACACTTCATCCCTACGGACATAAAAATATTATTTTGCCCTTAATAAATTCTTTTTTAATTTACTTTTGTTTATTTATCATTTCTAGATTAAAAAAATATTAAAATATTTTTAAAAATTATAAAAGTTCATTTTCTTTTATAATTTCTTTTACCCCTCTTTGAAGCTCGAACGACACCACGAGATGTTGCTCTCACTTTCATTTTCTTTGTGTTGGTTGCTTTGATCATCCTCTTTTCTAATTAACATCACACCTTCCAGGAAAATCAAATCTGATAGCTCAGTTTCTCTAAAGTCTAAACACCAATATTTCCCACACTTCACTCTATATTGCATTATCATCAAGATTGCCGGAGAAACCCTCATTTTGGTTGCTCACTTTGGGAAATTCGATTATTCCTTCGATTAATCTGTGAACTTTGGTGTATGTGTAATGTGATATATAGTTTGAGATATGAATACTGATTGAATGAAGAGTTTCAAAGCTCTTGATATGAAAGAAGAGTCTGATGTTCCCGAACTTACTATTAGAACTATGAGTAAGGTAAAAAACTTGAATGATGTTGCTAACCTGTGTATGGAGACTAGTAAGTTCTCATTCTTAATTTCATATATGTTGGATCCCACCAAAAATGATCCATAAACAAAATCCAAAATTGACCCCCACTGGAATTGAATCATGAAAAATCCCAAAAATAGATGGTTTCTGAATTTGATGCTTTAATTGAGTTTCCAGCATACCGAAGACGAAAGAGAACATCCCTTACTTTGTTACTAATGCCTAATGCTTTCAATTAGATTTCCAGATGTTGATGCTTCAATCGGGTTTCGGGACTCGATGATTTATATGGGAGGAATCAACCCGCTTATTATCGTTAGTTTATTTGAGTGTTGGAATCAGAACCAGTGATGGAAGGAGGGTGCAGGGTGTCAACTAGTGGTTCCGGAGCCTGTAAATCGGGTGTCGATTATCCTCTTCTTGTGACATTCTCTAATTTTCAAAACCAAAAAGAACTTTCTTTACGCTTTAAAAATCATGATACTTCATTTGCGAAAAATCTCAGTATATAAAAATCTTTTGAGAACAAGATTGCCTCAAATAAAATATGTAAGGATGTCATAATCAATATTTAACGTTCCAAACCAAAACTCAGAAGTAGTCACAACCAAAAATTTTCTTTTTATGCTGAATAATCCATCAACCAAATATGTTTGTCAAAAGCATGAAGTATTCAGTGTGTATCAATAAACATTCCAAAAGTACATCATAATCAATAAATCGGCAATGCGATCATCCCGAGCTCTTCCCCTTCAAATAGGAAGTACCTGAAACATAAACTAAAAAACGTAAGCACAAATCTTAGTGAGTTCCTCAAAACACCTCATACCATACATACAATGGGCCTTGCCCGACAAGTATCGGTACCCGCCCGGAACAAATTTGTCAATAACATGCGATAGGCCCCGCCCAACACACTCATCAGGCCATGCCTGGCATCGGGCGTCACCCGGTATACATATAAAAACATAAAATACATGAAAGAGCCACAAAGACAGCTAGCATACTATAACATAATCTGATGGGCCGACATTGATGCCTTTGACCTGTAAGTACAGTGAGGAGACCCACCTCTCAGTCGGAACTAATAGCTAAATAGGTCTCGGCTCCAAATATCAGCTCTACCTGTCACCTATTCATCAAATAGTGACCAATCTCAAATACATTTCAAAATACCCAAAATACCCTCAGGTCAAACTTGGCCAAAAAGTCAAAAGTCAAAAAGCAGCTAACATTGACTTGCCACGTCGTGGTGGTCCTTCACCATGTCGTGGTCCCTAAAGGAGAAAACAGACGATCTGACCCCCAGTCACCACAGCGTGGTGACCTGACACCATGTTGTGGAAACAGGGTTCCAAACAACTTAATTGATTAAGCTGTTTTCTTCAACCTCTCGAGCTACAAAGCTCAGAACTCACTCAAAACATGATCTAGAGGGATAAAGTTTCTAACTTTGCCCCTAAGGACCAAAACTCAAACCCTAGGATCCATAAGGCATGAACTTAACCGTTAAGCATTTATTCCTTTAAATCTGAAGTCTATCTTCTCCAGTAGTGTTTATAGCACCAAAACTAACCTAAAAGTTGATGCTTTATAGACATGCATGTCTTGAATCCATATTAGGTCAAAGTGAGGGTTTTATGACCTAAATCCCATTCATGGATTGAAAACTCAACCAAACTCCAGATCCAAGTCACAAACTATACCAAATGCCCTTGAGATTCATAAAGTTGCAAACTTTTTGAGATCTCATCATCTCAACAAATAAGAACAAGAAGTTTATGGGACAAAACTCAAGATCTAACTGTTGGGTTTTAGTATACTACAACATCCTATGGTGCACATACAACCCTAAATGCTTTGGATCTATGTTTTCTCTAATTATATATGCAACATTGTTTCCAAAGCATTAATCCTACAACTAGCATACAAATGTCATAAACAACATGAAATACTAGTTAGGAGTTTACCTATTTATGTAGCTTGTAGAACTTGTTGTGTTTGGCCTTTTTAGAACTTATCATCAATAGTATGAATGCCTCAAATGGAATCACAACACACCTAGGACAAATGATGACTTTTGAGAGAATATCCTAACACCAAAATTGGCTCAATGACCTCCAAGAACACTAGTGTGTCATTTTGGATACAAAGGGGCTTCTTATATAGTGCGGCAAGATTAGGGTTACACCATGTAAACCCTAATGTGTGTGACCTTCCATATTCCTTAGGCTCCATAGGTTTAAACCTCCATGGATCATCCATGGGTTGTCACATAGGTTTAGCCCAACCTAAGGAATCATGGATCATTGGCCTACACCATAAGAATGGATGATTTACCAAATCAACCCGTTATATTTAATTAGTCTCTTTTGATCACAAAATTAATTCTTGATCAATACTAATTAAATAATATGATTTCATATTAATATATTAGAACTTATAATATATTAACAAATCATAAATAACCTCTTCTCAAAAGTCCATCCTATCAAATTTTCCTGGTGATATGCAACCCAAATAAACCATGCTACTCTCGGGTCAAGTACGTACCAATTATAGTTATGGGCTTATACACCTAATCCAACAGTCTCCCACTTGGATAAGTCTAATAACTGTTATTGCAAGTATGAATCTACAACCTGACTAGCAATTGTAGCTCTTAAAAGTCGTTGTCGAACTCTGACCTGGTCAATGACGCGTCCATTAGATAAGGGATCATATATTCCTCCATTCTAGATATCATATGGAGTGAGACATGGATTATAATCATTCTCTTTGCCCATATGTTGTTTCCTGATTTCCGATTTATGAAGACCGACTAATTGAACAAACCAAATCAGTCCAGGCTTGGCCAAGCACTTAGGGGTGTCATCATTAAATCATCGAGGAGCCCACAGATATCGCTTTTATCCCTCATTGGGTAAAAGGGAATGGATAAACTTCGACTCAAATGCTTGCTTGTACTTACTCATCAAATTACACATAACAATATGTTTTATAACACCAAGTTACTGAATGTGCAACCGACGTGTAAACTACAACTCACATGTCTTGGTTTCAATAATATAAGATATTATCGTCTCACAATCACTCGTGGTAAAATACATGAAGTGATTCAGATGACGTAAGTTGAATCCAATACTCGAATCTTATTCCAGGAGTACTCATGAACACTACAACTATGTCTAAAACACCTAGACAAACTACAAACCCATTCATGACAGTCTTGCCTCAATAGCTACTTCCAAAGTATGATCGACTGTGGATGGTTTGAATAACATAGTTATTCGAGAAGTCAAAACATGCAAAGTGAAACACAAGAATAATACTAATCCTATATGGCCCCAAAACTTTTGAGTGCCATATTGATTACTCATTATTCATTATATAATGTTTCAAATAATCAACTTAATACTTGAATTAAAACAATAGATGTCCCATGCTCCAAGCATGCACACTATGTTTATCTATGATCCTTACTTTGTGAAATAGATCAATTGACAACATTTCAATGATGCTCATTTCACAATTCCAAATCCTTACCGTAAATGTAAGATTACTAAACTCTTGTCATTTACTATAATATGTTAGATTCTAAACTTATATGCAATGATCCTCTTGTAATGACTATGCACAAATTTCATAGAGACTTGGCAACAGACATTACAAAGCATTCCAACGGAGAGCAATTCCATGGAAACGAAGTCTCAAATGCAAAGTACATTCCTTTGAACATCCTTCTTGCATTAAGTTTTCTAATCTTACACAGATTTAAAGAATAGCTTCCACTTATGGAAATATTTCCATATTCCCATTTTGACTATCACTTCTGAACAAGAGTTGCATCTTTTCAGAATATGTCAATATGGTCCATCCTTTTTTATACTTCCAACTACAAACGACCAATCCTTAGCGAACCTTAGATTGCCCTTAACAGTTGTTTGGCCACTTCAGTTATATCCGGTTCTAATCCTTTTTCCCTCTTAATGCTCTAGGCATTTGGAAAATTTAGAACAAATAAATATTATAGTACATGTAATCGATCCTATATCTGAAGCATATTGGACACGATTCATGATGTCTAACATAAAGACATGATACTTGACCAACATTTTGCTACAATATTTCTATTTGCCATGTTCTCATAATTCGAATTATGAAGAGGGATGTCGTAATCATAATCGAATTTTGAATACACAATTAATACAATCTTGAAGTATGAATAAATTTGATTAAAATCTCACAATCTAAGCCTTTAGATTTGAAATGAATTGAAGTATGAATCCCTCTCCCTTAATTATAGCAAAACAACTTTTCAAATCCTGCATCTTTGTAGATTAAAACTTTTTTTTTTCTATAATTAACATTGCTAACTTGCAACATGTACCATAATAATTATGCTCCCACTAAAATAATAATTATTATCTTACTAACATAACACTTATGCTTCCACTAGCTTTGACATGTTTTCAGAATTTAGTTAGACTTCTAGAAATCAATACTTACTGACTTCCTTTCCAAAGTTTAGATTTCTGATACGAGATGATTCGATAAGACTTTATCTAAGCTTCTCAAACTCATACACCTTTCCTTAGATATTTCACATGTGTGTCTAAACAATTTTAGAACTTATAACAATAAGTCTCAAATGTTTAGAACTTTTGCCATTTCTTACAATTCGAACTATAAAGAGGGATCGTAATCATAATCGAATTTGAGAATGCAAGTACCATAATTGCTATCTCCTTAGAATCTACTTAGTGAAAGCGTTTCCTCACAATCATTTTCATGAAGTGGAGAGAAACCTTATGGCACTTAGATTTTATGGTGTATGTGTTCCTATCCATGTGAATTTGTCAAAACCATAATCACAAGAAAATGAAAGTGACAAATCCAAACCCTATGCACTGATCTTGTTCAATCTTATTTTTTTGCCACTTGGCAGCACAAGGGCCTACCATTGCTTCTAGGTTGTTATGTAACCAATTGAGAACTCTCAGAACTCACATGCATAGTCAATTTTAACTAGAATGGGCATTGAAACAAGAATATGTCGACACTATAGGTTACAACCTCAAGTTGTGTGCTAGTGATTAACAATAGGTTTTATTCTTGATTAGTTCTTGAAACTTGTTAAGATCTTTAAGACTCCCACTGACCTTTTGACATATAAGACCCTCTTGTTAAGAACCATTCCTTGACAAACAAATATTCAAGAGTTAGTGCGGATTCTAATCAAGACTAACACTTCACATAATTGGCCTTAGTTGATCTTTGTTTTTTCCAAAACATCACAACTTACCGATTTCAAATGTAAAAGAGTAGAAAACATTTTACTCTACATTTGATAAGTTTTATAAACCTTTCTTAAGATTATGTCACTGAAGACTCAATCTTGAAGTATGATACTAATACTTGATTTGGAACAAAGTATGATTCAACTTTTTGATTTAACCATTCCAACAATTCACGATTCCTCTTCTTAGTCATAGAAAATGCACTAAGATGACCTTAGAGGATCAATTGAACCATGATACTAAAGTACTCTCCCATCTTTTCAGATTGGAGAAACTTTTATCTTTCTAGCTAATTTGATTCTTCTTATTCGTTCTGTCATACATTGAAACTTGTTTAATGTTCAGAATTATACTTGAACTTGTAAGCATAACCATATTTACCAAACTTTAGTAAATCATGACAAATAGTCTTATCGTTCTTTGAGGTGGACCTGACTAGCGCACACCCAGTGTACCCGATCCCCTAGTCCTTCACTTGACTCACATACACATGTGAACTAGGAATTAGTCTTAATTTACGAAAGATGAGGGTTCTCATTCATCACACACTACAAGTTACATGATTCCAAGTTTCTATCCAACTGAAACTTAGGTGATGAGAATCTTTCCTTATTTGGTAAATTTTGACACCACCACAAATGAAAGAATCAAATTCATATTGCTAAAATAGAAACATACAAACGTCAATTTTCACAAATTCCATTGCAAGGAGATATAATAAAATAAAATAAAATTTTATTTATTTATAAAATGCGAAAAACTTTTCCTTACAATGCAATTACAAATGAAAAGTATGTTATTACAAATTTCTAAGCAATCTATCACAACTCTTAAGCAACAGCTCAAAAATCCGATCATTGAACCATGTGATTGAAATCCATCTTCGCAACCAGATTCAACATACTCTTCCTTTAAGCTTCCTTCCTTTTGCATGATCCTACAAAACATCAAAATGCAACCTTGTCACATCATGTATTAAGAATCAACAATTAGGAACTTAATAGAGTTAGATAGTGGACTTACATGAAGCAGAACCATACAATCTGACTAAAGTTGTCAGGTAGTCAGTGCAACTTCGATTCCAATGTCCCTTTCCTTGGCAATAGAAACAAACAGGCTCATTGGGAATGACATATGGAACAATCTCAGATTTGGCCTTTCCCTTATGATCAAAACTTTTGATCATGGCCAACTCCTTTCCTTTAGGAGAAGGAATCATTTATGGGATATCCATGTCATTGACCATGTCAGCTTGAGAGGTAGATCTTCCAGTCAAATTTTCTTGACCATTGCGCCAAATCATTGTTGATTTAGCAGCAATCAGCAAATAAGTAAGATCAATAAGGGTCATGTCGTGATTTGTCACACAGTAGTCTTTAACAAACTCACTATATGACTCAGGAAGTGACTGAAGAACCCAGTCAATAACCAACTTCCTTAGGAACACAACACCCAACATTCGCAGCCTGTCAATGTATGACTTAATATTAGAGACATGTGCACACACAGACTTTCCATCCTTGTGTTTGTTATACAATAGGGCTTGAGCGAGCTTGAACTTTTCAAGTCTTTGAACTTGTGGGTTAGGGAGAATAATCAGAGGAGGTAGAGGAAGTGAAGTATGATTTCCACCTCCACGATCCAATCGTGAAACATCATCTTCAAGAGGAAAACTTGTTCCAAAAGATTTGGGGAGACCATAGTTGTCTAAACTAGACATCTATAATGGAAGAAATTCAAGTTAGTTGACTTAACTCCTTAATATAACACCGAAATGAAATATTAAGGCTAGGACCCAACACAATATTTTATAATTCGAAAGAGGGATGCTGTAATCCGAATGCAAAATATTTGAAGGTAGGTAAATGACGATTTACCAATTTCCACCATGAAAAACGAAACTGATCATTAGGTTTTAAACAGATTGAAATTCCTAGATCCGTTGAGATTCATTGAACTTTTCAATGGCATGTTTAAATCCTAATTGTGCCTTTCAAGTTTGTGACTGGATGCCGAGGATCACAAACAAGGTGTGAATAACCATGCCAATTAGCTTGGTACACTCAATATTACAACCACCTAATCAATGTGTCGGTTAACCACACACGCTCCATTGATCTATGATTAGCATTAATTTACCCTTTTCCATACACTGTCAGTCCCAAATTAGTATGCCGATTAACCACACATGCTCCACTAATGACTTAACAAGGTGCAGAGTGCAATTTCATGGGTTAGCACCAAATTTACATTTTTCTAAGTAACTAAGATTGGGAATTTATAAGTGTTTAGTTACTTAGGATTTTGTTATACATTTAAATGTCCTGTCAAACCCGTTTGGTTAACGACCCTCCACCAGTCAAGGAAGTGGTGGGTGAGAGTGGACACCCATTAAACTGTCATTTTATAGGCAGTATTCTTATACACCCCCCCCCCTTATAGACATGCTTCGTGAATGAGGCCTACGAACGGTAAGACTGACTTTATTCTTATACATATATAAATATTAAACCTATAATATTATAATAGTATAATGATTGAATTTTAACTTTTAAAACTCTAGGGCTTGGAACTAAATGTTTCAAAGTAAGATTTTGCATTTACAAATTCCAAAACTTGAGGGAAAGTTTTGAACTATTAAAAAACTTTTGGTATCCATAACTTAGGAGTTTAATATAGGTTTTATGAAAAGACTCTTGAAATTCCATAACTTGAGGACATGTCATGGAGTTCATAAAAACATTTATGTAAAAGACTCTTCAAGTTCCATAACTTGAGGACAAGTTATGGAAGACATAAGACCATTTAAGATGACATTTAAAAATGAGACCTTTCATTTTCCATAACTTTATGACAATTTATGGATTTCACCAAAGACAATTAGATCATAAATTCCAACTAACAAAGTCAAACAATTTGCCTATGATCTAATTAAACTCATAAGTTAAGATAATTCATATCAAACAAATTTCAAGAAATTAGCCTAATAATATAAACTAATAAAAATCATGAAACTTTGACAATTATCTTTTATTTTGATGAGATCATCATTATCATATCAACAAAATTAGATTTTATGAACTAAAACATTTTGTAGTAATGATTCTAATCCAAAACAGGCCAAAAACTCGAAAAACTGCTGTTTGGACAGGCAACTCGTCGACCCCATACTGGACTCGACGAGTCTAAGGCAGACTTCAACCTATTCGTCGAGTACAAGAATGGACTCGCCAAATAGGGCTGTCAGACAACAATTTTTAGCTTTGAAAATTAACACATTGCATCAAATATAAAAGAAAACAACACACGGCTCTGATACCAGTGTTGGGTTTTAGTATACTACAACATCCTATGGTGCACATACGGCTCTAAATATTTTGGATCTATGTTTTCTCTAATTATACATGCAACATTGTTTCCAAATCATTAAGCCTACAACTAGCATACAAATGTCATAAACTACATAAAATACTAGTTAGGAGTTTACCTCTTTATGTAGCTTATAGAACTTGTTGTGTTTGGCCTTTAAGAACTCAGCACCAATAGTATGAATGCCTCAAAAGGAATCACAACACAGCAAGGACAAAGGATGACTTTTGAGAGAATATCCTAACATGGAAATCGGCTCAATGATCTCCAAGAACACTAGTGTGTCATTTTGGATGCTATGAGGCTTCTTATATAGTGTGGCAAGATTAGGGTTACACCATGTAAACCCTAATGTGTATGGCCTTCCATATTCCTTAGGCTCCATGGATTTAAACCTCCATGGATCATCCATGGGTTGTCACATAGGTTTAGCCCAACCTAAGGAATCATGGATCATTGGCCTACACCATAAGAATGGATGATTTACCAAATCAATCCCTTATACTTAATTAGTCTCTTTTGATCACGAAATTAATTCCAAATTAATTTTTGATTAATACTAATTAAATAATATGATTTCATATTTATAGATTAGAACTTATAATATATTAACAAATCATAAATCACCTCTTCTTAGGGTAAAATCCTAGGAATGGATGAATGACGGGTAGTTGAATTCTTAGGGTAAAATCCTAAGAAATAAAGGAGATAATGGGGATGGGTAATTGGGTTGATTGTTTGATGGTTGAATATAATAATTACATTATTGTGGGTTGAAAACCCTATATGCTCACCAGGCTCCCAAGCCTGACCCACTCAGTTTTCTTTGTATCACAGGTATTAAATACAAAGACATATTTCACAGAGAGATTTAAAGGAGATATAAATCAATTGTGTAATTAAATGTAAGTTCTGCTTATGCTTATATGTCTGTATCGGAACATGACATCCCGAGGTTTTATTATTGAATAAAAATACATTCTTTTTGAGAAATGATTTGATAAGTTATTATCATATCTTGTTTTGGGAACAAATTCCGCAACCGTATCTTTAAAAGATTACTCTGATTTTATAAAACAAAGCATAAGTAAAATCGGTCTTTTCTGGCCGTGAAATTGGGGATGTCACAGTTGGTATCAGAACATTAGTTTAAGCGAACTAGGAATTTGTTGGAAATTTCTAGACTTAAACTTGGAATGATAAGTAATGATTGTGAGGAGTGTGTCTAAAATATGTTAGGTAGTACACCTAAATTGACACAAGCACTAGTTTATTTTAGGAGTGATGCCTAAAATGCTTTTATGTGCTAAATGTTTTGTGTAATAGCTGTATTGATGCTATTATTTGTTCGGATCTATGGTCTGTTGCCGGCCGGATCTGGAAACCTTATGTGTTTAGGATTCTAAGCGTATGGCTACGATATTAGAACTAGCATGTAAATGTTTCGGAGGGATAAGGAGATTTATACGTTTATCGTAAATGAAGCTTTCTTATCTTAAAATTCTCGCTTGGTACACCGAATGTCTGCTTGGATGTACAAAAGGTCATGGTGAAGACTTGTAGGGAATTGAGTAAATGGAGGAAATAAAGAAGGCTTATGATAGTGAATGACACCTATCGGAAGATATCGTAAGAGTGGTATCTTGCCTTTAGAGTATGTCTTATGAAAGAAAAGTATGTTTAGAGGAGTACGGTACGTCTAAAGTACACCTTCCATTGGCAGGATGATGGAACGATTGGTGAAATTCTTGAAGTTGTCTCATCGTCTGATATTTTCATCACCAATCGATTTGAAGTAGAGTTGATGATTGAAGATTAAGCAGTGAAGAAGTCCTAGTAGAGTCTAGGGAAATTGTTTATGATTACTTGGACACATTCATATGTGTTAAATTGTTTTGTGATTTTCTTGTATGGTGACTTGGTCGACTATGGGACAATACTTGGGACGAGTATGAGTAAGTGTGAAAGGTAGTAGATGCATATACTACCGGAAGCACATGACTCGCACTTGGATCAGGGAAAGTCACAAGGTTACCAAGAAACTAGTAATTAATTCTGTTTTGTTCAAGTGTGTCATTACCCTTCTTTCGGTAATGACTAGTAATATGGTTCTTGTTCCGACCCTAGTGGTCATATTTAAATTTGAGTTCGACGGCGAGGAGTATGTACGTGGTCTAGAGGACCGAGTTAGATGTAACATCTGACTTAAGTCAGAAGGTTGAAGTTAATGCGATTGATAGTGTCGCTCTCGTTGTTAAAAGAAGTTTGTAGGTAGAAATGCTACATGCTGAAATGTGATTATATCACATTAGAATATGAAGGAATGTATATTCAATTATGGAATTTAACTTTATTAAAGACCGAGTCTAAGCGTCGCATTGTGCGATGAGAGGTCGATAGAGCACGACCCATCGGTTTGTTACAATAGATAAATGAAAGTAATTATCCTGAGAAGAAGGAGTCCATAATAACGACTTATTTGGTAACTCGAGGGTTACGATTGAAAGTACAACATAGTACGATAAGCAGATGCAAGATTTGGGCATCTTCTGCGATCAAGAAATCCATAGAGTTAAATACTCTTTCGAGGAAACATAGAAGTTACGGTTATTACCTAGGATGAATAAATAACGTGTGGAATCATTATGCAAGTCCTATTTCGTTGATGATTCCGTGACGTAATCATCCTAAGGGGGAGATAATTGTAACGCCCGTAGATCAGGGCTAGTCGATTTAGAGACGATAAGCATCAAAATGACTTTTTGATGGAAGATTATTTAGAAGGATTAATCTTAACCAAGTTGTAGTATATGTCACAAGGTTTACGTGCATATAAAGAACGCCAATATCCGAGTTATAGCAAAGAAGTTATGACTTGTCGAAGTTTCGCGACAGAACCGACACGACCCAGCGCGACCCAGCGCGACGTAAATAGTGAATTTAAGGTAGATAGATATCTATCCTTAGTAATCTAAACGAGAGTCGAATATTTCTTCGATAGTAGTCCAACGATAAAAAGACAGACGAAAACGGAGTTCAGATGAAGGAGTTATGAATTTCGAACGAAGTTTTCCTGTCCCGGCCTACTAAAAATACTATATAAGTAATATACTTATAATATATTAAAAATCAAATCAAAATTAGCCAATGGAGTCTAAACGAGAGTTTTAGAGCATAATCTCACCTTCGTGGCGATATAAAGAACGTCGAAAATGGAGTTTGTATGCGAAAGTTATGAATTTCTGAAGTTCGGGGCGCGAAACCCCAAAACTGTCAGAGCCCACGACGTGGAACAAGGTTGCCACGACGTGGCAAGTGTCCTGACACCTCCAGGAGGCCCCCAGATGCAACTTGGGATGACGCATGCAGTGACGACCAAGCCCACGACGTGGAACAAGGTTGCCACGACGTGGCAAGGGCCAAATTTGCCCTATAAATAGATTTGAAGGGCCATCCGTTTAGGGTTGCTATTTTCTCTCTTCTCTCTCCCATTTTGCATCGATTTGCGTGCCAGAAATACCCCGAAGCCCCGGTATCATACTCGAGCCCCGAGGCAAGTCCCGAGATCCCGAAAATCCCGAGAAGTGCGGTTCCCGAGCCGAAGCTCTGCCCGCGAGAAGTTCGATTTTTGAAGAGATCTTCCAGATCTGCTGAGGATTACTACTTCTGCAAGTCGTAGTGTTGTCCGATCATCTTCTGATCAAGTGAGTGTGTAGTTATTTTCTTCTAACACATAAATATTAAGTATTTGCTATGAAATACGTGCTACGTGTTTAATATTTTGTTGTTTATTTGAGATGATTGTGGAACGAGTGAATTATATAAGTTTTAATGAGTTAAACTATATACGTATTTTGTATCTAAAGATATGTTGGGTAGAACATGAGTATATGAGGTTGTTGGTAGGTGATAAAAGGTGGGTTGGACCATGAGATAAAAGAATAAAGAGATAAACTTGTTTTAGATCTAGATGTATGGATCAGATCAAAAGGTTAGTTTTAGATCCGAGAGTATGGATCAGATCAAGAGATTAGTTTTAGATCCGAGAGTATGGATCAGATCAAGAGATTAGTTTTAGATCCGAGAGTAGGGATCAGATCAGGAGGTTAGTTTTAGATCCGGGAGTACGGATTATATATTTTTGAATTACGTGTTCATTCGATAAGGTATCATGTGTATAGTCCCTTTCATAAACACGGGTATAATACAAGTATCGTTTGAATGTATTAAGTATATGTTTGGGTGAGTGTGTGGTTACTTTCTTCTAACACATAAATATGGAGTATTTGTTATAAAATACGTGCTATGTGTTTATATATTGTTGTTTATTTGAGATAAGTGTGGAATGGATGTTTTATATAGTTTTAAATGAGTTAAACTGTATATGTATTTTATATCTACAAATATGTTGGGTAGAACATGGGTAGATGAGATAGTTGGTATGTGATAAAATGATGAGGTATGAAAGATGATTAAGCATAGTATTGGTAGATGCACCAATTAAAGAATGTCATAATGCTAGCAGATGCGCTTAAGCATAATATCGGTAGATGCACCAAGTAGTGAATGTCGTAATCCTGGCAGATGCGCTTATAGGATAATGTCGGCAGATGCGCCAAATAGAGAATGACATAATGCTAGCAGATGCGCTTATGCATAATGTCGGCAGATGCGCCAAATAGAGATTGTCATAATAAAAGCAGATGCGCTTATAGGGTAATCATGGCAGATGCGCTTATAGGATAATGTCGGCAGATGCGCCAAATAGAGATTGTCATAATAAAAGCAGATGCGCTTATAGAGTAATCCTGGCAGATGCGCTTATAGAATAATGTCGGCAGATGCGCCAAATAGAGATTTTCATAATAATAGCAGATGCGCTTATAGGGTAATCTTGGCAGATGCGCTTATAAGATAATGTCGGCAGATGCGCCTAAAAGAAAATGTCATAAACCTGTCAGTCGCGCCTCATAGTGTATGACGTAATCCTGGTAGAGGCGCTTAAAGGATGATGTTGGTAGATGCGCCTTATGTAGCAATAGATTTTTGTGCTAATTCCTTAGGTCAATCCTAGGAATGGATGAATGACGGGTAGTTGAATTCTTAGGGTAAAATCCTAAGAAATAAAGGAGATAATGGGGATGGGTAATTGGGTTGATTGTTTGATGGTTGAATATAATAATTACATTATTGTGGGTTGAAAACCCTATATGCTAACCGGGCTCCCAAGCCTGACCCACTCAGTTTTCTTTGTATCACAGGTATTAAATACAAAGACATATTTCACAGAGAGATTTAAAGGATATATAAATCAATTGTGTAATTAAATGTAAGTTCTGCTTATGCTTATATGTCTGTATCGGAACATGACATCCCGAGGTTTTATTATTGAATAAAAATACATTCTTTTTGAGAAATGATTTGATAAGTTATTATCATATCTTGTTTTGGGAACAAATTCCGCAACCGTATCTTTAAAAGATTACTCTGATTTTATAAAACAAAGCATAAGTAAAATCGGTCTTTTCTGGCCGTGAAATTGGGGATGTCACATTTATTGCTTTTGTATTCAATTGTATGTTTAACTAGTGAAAAACATAGATCCAAAGCAATTAGGGTTGCATGATCACATGGGATGTAGTTATGATCAAAACCCATCAGTGGTATCAAAGTCAAGCTGTTTTTCAGTTGAATTTAATGCATATGTGAATTGTCTAAAGGAGGAGGGAACAGATTCGTCAATCTGTTCATCAGACTCGACGAGTTGCACCTACTCAACGAGTGCATTGCAATAACTCGACGAATCGGGTTGTCAGATCCCTGATTTTTTTCATTTTGATATCTTTGTTTGATTAGGAGAATTACCAAATTCGTTTTAAATGTCTAAAATTGAATTTTATGAAAAATTAAATCTATATCTGTAACATCCCAAAAACACAGTCTGAAAATTTCGTTTAATTTAATAATAAAAACCATAGTCAATAAACCTCATTTAAAAATCATAAGCAATGTATCTCAAAATATTATAACAACTGTCAAGTATATCAGAGTATAAACATCCCAGGCAGTACAAATGGTGTGTACACTGCAATCTTCCCGAGCTCCTCTTTTGAAAACTGAGTACCTGAAACCAAAACTAAAACTGTAAGCACGAAGCTTAGTGAGCTCCCCCAAACTACCACATACCATACAATAACATATAAACACATATTGGGCCTTGCCCACTGCATCGGACCGAAGTTCGGGAACTGCATCGGACCGAAGTCCAGAACTAACTGGGACCCCGTCCCCTACATCGGACCGAAGTCCAAAACTGACTGGGACCCCATCCCCTGCATTGGACCGAAGTTCGGAAACTGACTGAACATAACATATCCTAACATATCAACTAGCATGAATACATATAGTGCATACTGCATCAGAACAGAGTCCGGAACACATAACACAAAACATGCTTGAATCACAAAGACATCAAGCACTCTAACTACTACATCGGACTGTAGTCCGGAACTAACTGAACATAGCATAACATAATCATAGCACATAATATAAACACATATACTGCATACTGCATCGGACCATAGTCCGGAACACACAGCTCATCTATATCACAATGACACCAAGCATAATGAACTACTGCATCGGACTGTAGTCCGGAACTACTGCTAACTAAACGGGTCGGCATTGTGGTCGTAGACCCGTTCCTACTGGAAGGAAACTCACCTCACACTGTTGAAGTCCCGTAGACACAATCCCACACAGCTGAAGCCCCGCAAACTAAACCCCAGCTGCTGGATGACAGATTCCCGAACTGTCAACACCAAAATAACACCCAATTAATAATTGGGTTCTAACACATAACTATAAATACATGCTTTGGATAATTATTACATTACCCCTAGCTTGGCTTACCCAAGCCCAAGGCCCAATCCATAGGCCCAAAGTCAACTAGGGATCAAAGCCCAACATATGGCCCAATTTTCCAAATTGGGCCCAAACCCTTACATGGACTTCCCTTAAGGCCCAATTGTTCAATCCAGTCCAACATGTCTCATTCTAGGGGCCCAATATCATACAACCATCTAAGCCCCAACTATGGCCCAATTTTCCAAATTGGGCCCAATCCTTCATATGGGCCTTACCCTAAAGCCCAACTAATTACTCTAGTCCATTTAATTATTCTTGGATGGCCGAACACAAAGCCCAAGTGAAATTAGGGTTTCACATAAAATGACAATTAGGGTTAAGTGTTTCTCACTTAACCCATTAAGGGCTTATCCCACTAAGGACTTAATCCGTTAAAGACTTAATCCATTAAGTCCATTATTGCTTAGACTAATCCTGCCAATGGTTATTATTTAATATTTCACTTATTAAATAATTCTCGTGTGTCCTGATAATTTCTCAAATATTAGCATTTTCTCAATTAGCCCATTAAGGACTTAGTCCATTAAGTCCTTTATTCTACTAGATAAATGGCCTGGAATAGTTTGGGCTTAATTCACAATCCAATCCCAATGGCCCAAAAATGGGTCCAAATAGGTCCAAGGCCCAAATGCTAACAATTAGGGTCTTCCACCGAAACATGGCCCAATAGGCCCAACACCAATCTCTAAGCCCATTAGGGTTTGCTAGTGGGGCACCATCCACTACCACTTCGGGTAGTGGTGGTCTATGGCGGCTTACGGAGGCGACCACCACCTTACAGTGGTGGTTTTGATTCCTTTCATTAATCCAAAAATTCAAGTTACATTTTACAAGGCTAATCTCAACTAACCATAAACACATACACTAAACTAATCACACACACACTAACTAATCACACACACACACATAGCCACACCATGGTGGTCGGCGGCGGTGCTTGGCGGCAGCCACCACCTCACGGTGGTGGCGGTGGCTATTCCCGGCTTTCCGATCAAACAATCCCAATCATACATCACTGAAATAACACACACCCACCCGTGTGCTTGGAAAAGTAACACGACCACCACCTGGTGGTGCTTGGCGATGGCAGAACCGCGGAGAGGCGGCAACATCGTCGTACATCAGTTGCTCGGAGTGGCGGCGGCCACTTGTCTGTTGGGAAAATGATGGCGAAGGGTGGTCAGAGCGACGTCGGACAGTCGAGTCGGACCCTGAGCATCAACAACAAAAGAAGAAGAAGGAGGAGGATGGCGGAAAAATGACGACTCACACACACCCGGAAGCCACGCTGTTGACTGCCCTCGTCCGGAGATAAAAGTTGTTACGCTCGGCGGCTCGCTTGGTCGGAAAAGCGCGATCAAATGGTGACTGCGACTGGGGTGCTCACGCATGGCGGCTGAGGTGCTCACCGGAGGTGGGGTTCTCTTCTTCTAACCACGATATCGGGAAGTCACAGTAGCATTCCATTGGCACGGTGGTCGCTGGCGGCCTCGTTTGATCGGAAAACGGACGCGAAGGAGAGAGATGGTGGCTGGGGGTCATAAGGTGATGGCGGCTGCTAGAAGGTTAGGGTTAAGGTTTTGGAAGTGATGACCATATGACGGGAATGATATACCACCAAGTTTAATCCCGTGTTCATTCAAACTTCAAGCAAACTTGACACTTCCAGTCCCTCCTTCTCATAACTTTTCAAAACAAATCCGTAATTTACACTTCAGCCCCCAACACTCCCAATTCCTTTCAATTTAGATCCTAAAAATTACTAAGCAACCCCCAATTCTAAAACCCTTTTCAAATTACATCTGAAACTTACTCTTTTAACCCCCGACTTCTAAAATTCTTCACAAATTAATCCGGGTCTTACATTTACTAATTTATTTAAATAAATGGGGCGTTACAACTCTCCCCAACTTAAATTAGATTTCGTCCTCGAAATCATTCCTTACCATTCCTTACACACTAACTACTCATGTAACATTGTCATCATCATGGGCACACCCTAGCCTTCCTAGGGTAGTTGTGACCAATCATCACAAATCCCTAACATCTGTAGGCGGACTAATTCCTCGTAACAAGATCACATGCACTCTATTTGAAATTTGCTATCTCTAGATGATCTGAATCCCTAACAGACCACTCATACTGAATCATTATAGATAAACCCCGCAGTTGGTGACTAAAAATTACTTAGCAATATGTTACGCTTATCATACATGAGATCCTCAAATACCATTACTGTTGGAGACCAAAAACTGTCTGAATCCCTGATCTGCCTGAAAACACTGAACTGCCTGAAAACCGAACTGTCTGAAACTGTATGCTGCCTCATGGCTGCTTCCCAACATCTACGGGAACCTACTTGGTCTCAATTTTCCGCCAATCATCTGAAATATCGGGTTCCCGCCCGGCTGCGGAGCCCCAAGGACTCCCTACTTAGTCGCCTCACACAACTTCTGAACGAAATCCTTCTCTGAAACTAACAACTACTAGTTATCTTGTTATTGTGGCCCTAGCGGCCTTCTGATCTAACTAATCAGTTCCACACGTCGAATCCTGAGGTTACCAACCTACAACTAAACGCGATTGCTACATGACCAATTGTAGCCTTATGTCATAAATGACCTTAAGCAGTCCACTGCTTCCTTGCTCTCATCTCTGTAGCGGCGCTTCTACAATCTTATCACTGGCTTAACCAGGTCTCATCCGTTTGGGAAATTCCGAAATCCAATCCATGTATTTCCATTTCCTCACTGCTACACTCGAACTGGTGGGTACTACTGTTCTTTTCGCGTCCTAACAACGCACTCACGCTATCTACCAACCTAGTGAAGGCTGAGGCTACACCCACAGACTCACATCACTCTAGTACTATCTGCTAATCTTGTGAATGCTACGGCTACACCCGCATACTTACAACACTCTGATACTGGATCGAACACGCGCTTGCCCCGCACTCAGCTGAACTCATGTCCTGACTGGAATCCCAAACCTTATTCCTTAAGGCTTGCTAGTAACATCGCGGGAACGCGATCTCCTTATTGGCAAGCTTCTTCAAACTTCCATCTCACACTATCCTCAAACCATACAACCGCTTGGGCTATCTTCCTTCCCAATAAAGATGCGAAACTTATCCTAGTCTCAAAACTGCTCCTGCTTCTGAATCCTTGGGCCATTCTCCCCCACTTTGATTCAGCTAATGCCCTACAGCACACAAAACTGGAAGAATTCCCAATCCTTCTCACCACCCATGACCAATCTGCTAGAAACCACACTTACCATCGCTAGTGTTTCAACACTAGCTAATCCAAAAGATCACACAACTTCTAAAAATCCGAATAAATCTCCGGTAATAACCCGCTAGTCCCAGGAAGCTTCGAATCTTAATTGGAGACCTCGGAATCTCCCACTGCATCACAACCTCTATCTTGGCCGGGTCGACTAGAATATCCTTCTGATTGACAAGGTGCCCAAGAAATTGCACCCCGTGCAATCAGAACTCACAATTGGAGAACCATGCAAAAATTCTCTCCCTCCTCAAAGTCTCTAGCACCTCCCTCAGGTGCTTCTCGAGCTGCTCCTCAGTCTTGGAATAAACCAAGATGACGTTGTACTTCCCAATCCCGTAATTTGGGGAATTGGTATATCACTATTCGCTATTGCTTCTCGGTATGCAATTGGTATATGACATCTCTTTAAAAATATAATTCAGACACAAACGAAGGTTAACTCAGGGTTACACTTACTCAACCGATGGAACGAAAGGCTCCCTTGTGCAGTTTCTTGCAAGTGTTGCACCGAATCGGGTCCTGCTGGTCTTTCGAAAGCTAATCCTAAATCTAGGGTCTTCTCCCGAGACCCTTCAATGTAAGCAATTGATCTGGTTCCCTCTTACCAATGTGCTCTAAGTCCATCTCCCGTTCACAAGCTCTAGAAGTCATACCATTCAGGGTCTTGCACCCCGAGATACTCATGATCTCCCCGTTATCATTCTACAGTATGTTCTAATAACTTTCCTTCTTCATTTCCTCATCTGCTGCATACTGTGGTACCAAATAAGCTCTTTCTCTAGACTTGGCAGTGATCCCTGCCACGGTCTTAGTCGTCTGGTGGAGATCTAACAGCCATTGTGCCAACTGCTGCGCCTCAATCTCCTGGGCACACTCTACCCAGAATCTGGTCTAAAGTTTATCCCATGACCTAGCATTAACTGCATCATCACCTAACTCACTACCGACCTCTTCCTATCAATATCGTGGTCTATCCCTCAGGAGACAGGGAGTAAGTCAGATCTTGTCTCCTTTCGAGACAACGTCTGGTACGAAAAGTGTTGGCAACATCTGCCAACCATCCGCTGCTAACAATGGGGTCCCTAACCCCCATGTCAATCTGAAGCCTCACAAACTCTGAATTCCCGAAACATCAACGTACGGGTCTCTATCATGACTGCCATCTCAGTGCGAAACGCACTCTGCCTCTCAGCACAAATCTCTAAACTGCTCTCCTTGATCACATCAAAGATCATAGGAGTATGATCAACGATACTGCGCGTACTCTTAGATGGAATGAACTCCCTCATCTGATCATCAATCTGCCCGGCTCCAGAGTCCGAGCCTGATCCCTCGTTGACGCCAGAACTACCATCTGGTCTACCACGTAGCGTCACTATACTCGATAATATACCACCACTAACATCACAATGCTCATAAAAACTCAAGGAATCTCACACACTACAAGTTTCCTGGATTCATCTCAGCCTTCCTTGATTCGAGTACGGATCCTCTGCTTTTAGTAGTACGGGCCCATACTACCTTCCATATCTATCCATACTTTCCTCAAGAACTGCCTTGACTCCCCCAAGCCCCTTTTACTACTACTGCTCTCTACTACTCTCATCCTAGGCCTACCCTAGGTAAATCTCTGACCCAAACTAGTCCTCAGCTGCTGAAGGCCTCCTTGTAATGCCAATTAACCATCACCTGAATACCATCACATGTGATGAGGCTCAGATAATCCTTCGAGTAAAAGACTCATCCCCACAACGGTTAGACTCAGACAAGAGCTGTGCGATAGGACCAAATCCAGCACTCTGAGATTATTCAACCCTGATCACATGTGACGTCACGTATTCACCTAATGGCTAATTCCAATCACTCAGAGTCCTACAAAGCACAAAGCAAGCAACATTCAAACACATGAAACTACTCAAGCAAATCTATTCTCATAACGAGAAATTGTACTAGCATACAATGCTAACTCATACTATCAGGCATAACCTAAACAGGCTATACTACTACTGTCTACTCAATACTAGCATGCAATTCTCATAAAGCTGAAACACATATAGCAGGCACATAAGGCATCCTCCTAGATCCTTAGTCCTATTCTAGCATGCTGTTCTACTGAAACTGAAACTGATATTCACAACATAAACTTGTATGGGTAATTTGGGAGCACTTACTTGAGCTCGGCTGATTGCATGCACCACACCCCTTTTCTCTTTTCAAAGTTCTTTTCTTTCTAAAAATTCTTTTTGCTTATCCAAAACTCTTTTATTTTTAAGTTTCTTTTTGCTTTTCTAAAACTCTTTTCTTTTGAAAATTTATACCACTTCCTTAGTTTGAGTTCAGACACACTTGGGAGTGCGCCCGAATCCCTTAAACCAAGGCTCTAATACCAACTTGTAACATCCCAAAAACACAGTCTGAAAGTTTTGTTTAATTTAATAATAAAAACCATAGTCAATAAACCTCATATAAAAATCATAAGCAATGTATCTCAAAATATTATAACAACTGTCAAGTATATTCGAGTATAAACATCCCAGGCGGTACAAATGGTGTGTACACTGCAATCTTCCCGAGCTCTTCTTTTGAAAACTGAGTACCTGAAACCAAAACTGAACCTGTAAGCACGAAGCTTAGTGAGCTCCCCCAAACTACCACATACCATACAATAACATATAAACACATATTGGGTCTTGCCCACTGCATCGGACCGAAGTCCGGGAACTGCATCAGACCGAAGTCCGGAACTAACTGGGACCCCGTCCCCTGCATCGGACCGAAGTCCGGAACTGACTGCATCGGACCAAAGTCCAGAACTGACTGGGACCCTGTCCCTTGCATCGGACCGAAGTCCGGAAACTGACTGAACATAGCATATTGTAACATATCAACTAGCATGAATACATATAGTGCATACTGCATCGGAACAGAGTCCGGAACACATAACACAAAACATGCTTGAATCACAAAGACATCAAGCACTCTAACTACTGCATCGGACTGTAGTCCGGAACTAACTGAACATAGCATAACATAATCATAGCACATAATATAAACACATATACTGCATACTGCATCGGACCATAGTCCGGAACACACAGCTCATCTGTATCACAATGACACCAAGCATAATGAACTACTGCATCGGACTGTAGTCCGGAACTACTGCTAACTAAACGGGTCGGCATTGTGGTCGTAGACCCGTTCCTACTGGAAGGAAACTCACCTCACATTGTTGAAGTCCCGTAGACACAATCCCACACAGCTGAAGCCCCGTAGACTCAACCCCAACTGCTGGATGACAGATTCTCGAACTGTCGACACCAAAATAACACTCGATTAATAATTGGGTTCTAACACATAACTATAAATACATGCTTTGGATAATTACTACATCACCCCTAGCTTGGCTTACCCAAGCCCAAGGCCCAATTCATAGGCCTAAAGTCAACTAGGGATCAAAGCCCAACATATGGCCCAATTTTCCAAATTAGGCCCAAACCTCTACATGGACTTCCCTTAAGGCCCAATTGTTCAATCCAGTCCAACATGTCTCATTCTAGGGACCCAATATCATACAACCATCTAGGCCCCAACTATGGCCCAATTTTCCAAATTGGGCCCAATCCTTCATATAGACCTTACCCTAAAGCCAAACTAATTACTCTAGTCCATTTAATTATTCTTGGATGGCCGAACACAAAGCCCAAGTGAAATTAGGGTTTCACATAAAATGACAATTAGGGTTAAGTGTTTCTCACTTAACCCATTAAGGGCTTATCCCACTAAGGACTTAATCCGTTAAAGACTTAATCCATTAAGTCCATTATTGCTTAGATTAATCCTGCTAATGATTCTTATTTAATCTTTCACTTATTAAATAATTCTCGTGTGTCCTGATAATTTCTCAAATATTAGGATTTTCTCAATTAGCCCATTAAAGACTTAGTCCATTAAGTCCTTTACTCTACTAGATAAATGGCCTGGAATAGTTTGGGCTTAATTCAGAATCCAATCCCAATGGCCCAAAAATGGGTCCAAATAGGTCCAAGGCCCAAATGCTAACAATTAGGGTCTTCCACCCAAACATGGCCTAATAGGCCCAACACCAATCTCTAAGCCCATTAGGGTTTGCTAGTGAGGCACCATCCACTACCACTTCGGTTAGTGGTGGTCTATGGCGGCTTACGGCGGCGGCCACCACATTACAGTGGTAGTTTTGATTCCTTTCATTAATCCAAAAATTCAAGTTACATTTTACAAGGCTAATCTCAATTAACCAGACACACACACACTAAACTAATCACACACACACACACTAACTAATCACACACACACACATAGCCACACCATGGTGACCAACGACGGTGCTTGGCGGCAGCCACCACCTCATGGTGGTGGCGGTGGCTATTCCCGACTTTCCGATCAAACAATCCTAATCATACATCACTGAAATAACACACACCCACTGATATGTGCATATTTAGTGTGTATTTAGTATAGTTTTTATTCATATATTAGCTAAATTATCGCATATTATGGACAAAAGGTACTTAAAAGTGTTAAATTATGTTTTTCAGTCCAAAGATGAAGCTCGGAAGTAAAAGGAAGCAAGAGAAGCGGTTAGAAGATTGAGAGTGGAATGAAGAAGGAAAAAAACACTAAAAAAAGCTTCTACTCGTCGAGTGAGATAGCTACTCGACGAGTCCGGTCGAGGAATCAGAAGGATAATGACTCGGGATCCTAGATAGTTATCGCAATACGGGGAATGTGAGAGGGACTCGACGAGTCATCATTTGACTCGACGAGTCGGACCGCTTATTTAAAGATAATTCCACAGATCGAGAGAGGGGAGTTCTGGGAAGTTTCAGAAGTGCTTAGGTGCGAATAAGAAGCCAGAAGAACCCTAGAAGTCGACCAAGGAAGCTAGAATCCAATTCCGGGAGTAATTAAGGCATAATTTCACCATTCTACTTATTTCTTTTGTTTTGTCAACATGATTAAGCAACTTGAACTTATTTGTTTGCTGTTATTTACCTTAGTTATGAACTAAATTCTTTAAACTTCTATTTGGGGATACGAAATTGGTAATATGGTTTGATTCTTGGTAGGATTAATTCTATGTTGGTTAATTTAGTTATTTTAGCTTGCTAAAGAACCTTGTGTGTGAATGATAATTGATTTTCTGTTAATAGGGAGATAATTAATTAGCATGAACATCTATTAGTTATCAATCTCATATGCTTAGTGAACACTTTTTGTCATATGTCTAGTGTAGTGAACTTGAAACTAGGATTAATAAGAAAATCAAGTAAATTTATGTGCAAGCTTGTGAGATGACCATTAAACAAGAAGTTAATTAAAAGATAAATTAATTAGCTATTGTAAGTCTAACTTAACCCGAATATTATATCTAGTAAATTTAATTGAAATAGACAACTGGCCATTGTTTAAATTGATTTATTTGCTAAGGATTAATGAAGTGAATACGGAACTAATCAATTGAATCCGTAACTAGCAAAAGAATTAATCCATTGCACTTTTACCTTGAAATCAACCATAGGATCAATTAAGTTGAACTAAATAGAAGTACTTCTCCGTTATTGAATCCAGTCAAAGTCTTTATTTTCTAGCTTAAATTAGTAAGTTTCTAGTCTTGTAAAACTAGAGAACAACCCCTGCTTTTTAATTAACTTAGATTAAATTAGTTTTTAGTTTAATGTACTGTTCCCTGTGTTCGATACCCTGCTTATTTAGCTATACCACAATTGATAGGTTCACTGCCTTTTGTGTGTTAATTGATAATTAAAAGTAGGTTTAAAACTAGTGGGTTTTACACACATCACCCACCCTTATACTTGGAAAAGTAACACGACCACCACCTGGTGGTGCTTGGCGATGGCAGAACCCTTGAGAGGCGGCAACATCGTCGTACATCAGTTGCTCGGAGTGGCGGCGACCACTCGTCTGTTGGGAAAACGATGGCAAAGGGTGGTCAGAGCGAAGCCGGACAGTCGAGTCCGACCCTGAGCATCGACAGCAAAAGAAGAAGAAGGAGGAGGATAGCGGAAAAATGATGACTCACACACACCCAAAAGCCATGCTGTCGACTGCCCTCGTCCGGAGAGAAAAGCTGTTACGCTCGGCGGCTTGCCTGGTCGGAAAAGCGCGACCAAATGGCGACTGCGACTGGGGTGCTCACGCATGGAGGCTAAGGTGCGCACCGGAGGTGGGGTTCGCTTCTTCTAACCACGATATCAGGAAGTCACAGTGGCGTTCCATTGGCATGATGATCGCTAGCGGCCTCGTCTGATCGGTAAACGGACGCGAAGGAGAAAGATGGTGGCTGGTTGTCATAAGGTGATGGCGGCTGCTAGAAGGTTAGGGTTAGGGTTTTGGAAGTGATGTCCTTATGATGGGAATAATATACCACCAGGTTCAATCCCGTGTTCATTCAAACTTCAAGCGAAATTGACACTTCTAGTCCCTCCTTCTCATAACTCTTCAAAACAAATCCGTAATTTACACTTCAGCCCCCAACACTCCTAATTCCTTTCAATTTAGATCCTAAAATGTACTAAACAGCCCCCAATTCTAAAACCCTTTTCAAATTACGTCTGAAACTTACTCTTTTAACCCCTGACTTCTAAAATTATTCACAAATTAATCCGGGACTTACATTTACTAATTTATTTAAATAAACGGGGCGTTACAATATCCTTATCAAAATAAGAGATTTGGTCAAATTTTAAGATAAAGACAAAATTATTTGATTAATTTAATAATTTAAAATTTGATCTAGTATTTTTGAAAAGTTTTAAAAATACCCCTTAGGTTTCGGAATTTAAAATTTAATTAAAAGTTTAATCTTGAAATCTTAAATTCTAGAACCTTAGTATTTTAAAAAGTTTTAAATACACCATTATACTATTATAAGATTAAAAGTTTAATTTATATATATTTATAAGAAAGTCAGTCTTACTGTTTACCAGGGCTCATTCACGAAGCCGATCTATAAGGCGGGTATAAGGAAATTGCCTATAAAATGGCGGTTGAATGAGTGTCCACTGTCTCCCACCGCTTCCTTGATTGGTGGAGGATTGTTATCTAAACGGGTAGGATAGGACATTAATCTCTCATTAATAAGTATAATGATAAATATAAAGTAACTAAAGGGTTTTATAAACTCCTAATCTTAGTTATTTTAGGAAAATGTGAATTTGATGCTAATTCATGAAATTGCACATTACACTTTATCAAGTCGTTAGCGGAGCATGTGTGGTTAAGTGGCACACTAACTTGGACTACCAAAGGGTGGCAATGGGTAATTTGACATTCAAGTTAGATGAGTCACAAGCTACTCCTAAAGAAATAGTTGAGTATAGGTTTCACTATAAGGATGCTACCAAAGTATCTTGCATTATGGTGACCACTATGACTCCCGAGCTACAAAAGTTCTATGAGGACTATTGGCCTTACGAGATGTGCAAGGACTTGATGGAGAAGTACCATTAAAGAGCACGTTGAGATTGGTATGAGATAGTCAAGTCACTCATTACCACCAAGATGAAGGATGGAGAGTCCATCACGACCCACCTACAATGCATGCAGAGATATGTTGTTCGTTTACTCAAGCTGAATGTGAACTTTGATGAGGAGCTGGCTATTGATATAGTCTTGAACTCTTTTCTGCTTTGCTATGATCAGTTCAAAATGACTTATCATTTGAGCAAAGAGGAAGTCACCTTGAGCAAACTTCAAGGCTTGCTGAGAACTGCTGAAAGTGGATTGAAAGGAAAAGCTATTGAATCCACTCCTCCTACTACTGCTACTCTAGTCATGGCTATTGGACAAGGGAAGGGCAAAAATAAGAAAGCTCCCTCAAAGAAAAATTGGAAGGGAAAGTCTCATGATGGGTCTTTTAGTAGTGAACCCAAAGGAAACACCAATTCTGCTCCACCTGCCTCAGATCCAAAGGATGCAACGTGCTTCTACTGCCAATACAAGGGGCATTGGAAGAGAAGTTGCCCTAAGTAAATGAAGGACATTAAGGATGGCAAGATCAAGCCTACCTCGGCAGGTATTTACACTATTTTGTCAAAAAATTCATCACATTCTAATTCTTGGCTCCTTGATACATGATGTAGTTTTCACATTTGCTCTTACTTGCGAGGACTAAGAGAAAGTAGGAATGTGGTGCTTGGGAAGATGAACCTGATAATGGGCAATAAGAGATCGTCACTTGTTACCAAGATCAGCGTTTATTCTTTGAAGCTTAGTAGTAAATTATGTTTAGACTTGAATAATTATTGCTACTTATTATAAATGACGAGGAATATTATTTCTTTTCATGGTTTGTATAGACAAGGTTTTAGATATTCATTTAATAATGAGAATGGATCTATTAATACTTATTATAACGATGTATTTTACTTTGAAGCAGTGCATTGTGATGGTGTATATGAACCCATGATGATTGTAGACAATTTAGGAAATAGTGTGTTGCATATTGATTTGTCTAATGGTTTAGACAAAGCATGCTTGTGGCATTGTAGTCTTGGACATGTCAACAAGAAGCAGATTGTCCAACTCCAAAATGATGGAGTGTTGGAATTGTTTGACCTAAATTTGAATGATACATGTGAGTCTTTTTTTCTTGGAAAGATTACTAAATCACCTTTCACAGGTTCATGTGAAAGAGGTGAGGGATTGTTGGATCTCATACACACTGATGTGTGTGGGCCTTTCAAATATGCCACAAGGGATGCAAATTGATTTTATGTGACTTTTACCGATGATTATATTTTTAGTAGATATGGATATATCTATTAATCAAGCATAATTCAGAAAGCTTTGAAAAGTTCAAAGAGTTTAAACATGAAGTCAAAAATCAATTGGGTAGGAAGATCAAGATGCTTAGATCCGATAGGGGAGGTGAGTATCTTAGTATCGAGTTCCACGAATACCTCAAGGAATGTGGAATTGTTTCACAATTGACACCTCCTAGGACACCACAACTTAATGGTGTGGCTGAGAGGCATAATCGAACCTTGTTGGACATGGTTTGTTGTAAGTCCCAAATCTACTTGTGTATCAATCAGATCCGCTTGATGGTGCATAATCCCAATCAAGCGGATGATGCCAGATCAAAATAAAAATGTTTTGTTTTATGATTTAAGGAAAACTCTGATATTAAATACGTTTTCAAAACTATTTTGTAAACAATGATGATTTGTGGATTGATTTTAAAAGTTTAAATTTTTTCATGAATTTTATGGATGTTACAGCCGATCGGGCGTGGAGTTTCAGGTCGTATATAAGGTTCTCCTGAAGGTGTCACATTGGAAAGTTGTCATTCGATTTAGGAAGCGACGCAAGTTGGACCCCAGGTATATCAGTCCTATCAGGGTTATAGCCCGGGTGGGCAGGGTAGCGTATCGGTTGGATCTTCTGGAGGAACTCAATTAGATTCATAATACTTTTCATGTATCTCAGTTGTGGAAGTGTTTGGCTGATGATTCCACAGTGGTTCTATTGGAGGATATTCAGGTGGACAACCGCCTGAACTACATTGAGAGGTCGGTAGCAATCCTCGAAAGTAAGACGAAGACCGTGAGGAACAAAGTTGTTAACTTGGTAGATGTGCATTGGCAGCACCGCAAGGGTTCATAATGGACATGGTAGCTGGTGGTCGAGATGAGGGAGCATTGTCCAGAGTTATTTCCGACAACGAACTTCAAGGATAAAGTCTGATTCAAGTGAGGGAGAAGTGTAGCGCCTAATTCGCTAGGTATGAATTAATCTATGATCCTATTGTGTTAAATTAAAGGCGGCGAAGGGGTTCGTGAGTATGTTGGGTGTTTATTAGGTACGCACAGGATACTCCTTGCTTGCATATCATCGGGGTGATCCCGACATATGCATGACGTAATCAATCCAGGGGAAAACCCTGATTTTTAAGGTTTGCACCCTATTTAAGGTCCTTAAGTTCTTAAAGTGCATCACCCTTTCAGCCTCCATTGCCTCTTAGTGCTAATCTCGAAACCCTAACCACATTGAGTGCATTTTTGAGCTTACATTGAGTGTTTAGGTGCTCTTTGGTGGTTTTGAAGAAGAAGGAAGTTTGAGAAGAAGCAAAGGAGAAGAAGGAGCTTGTAGATCCAGAGTTTGTGCATCATTTTTAGCCTATTAAAGGTATAAAGTCTTAAACTTGTTCATTCAAAATTTAGATCTAAACTTAGGGAAGATTTTAGCATCTTTTGGTCCCCTATCTTGGTCTTTTGGAGTATGGGCTACTCCAGTCCATTTGAGCTGTCCTTTTGGACTCTTGGGAGTGCATGGATTCATAAAAATCGTATCTTGGAGGTTAAGACCTAATCATGTATGTTTTAGTGACCTCTTAAGAGATTTAGAGGGCTTAATACATGGTTTGAGTTCAATTAAGGCATGCAAGTGCATAAAGTTTGCAACTTTATGGCGTAAGACACTATTATGAGCTCCGATCTAAGTTTTAGACGTTAGGGCTTAATGGATTAAGTCATGGATGCAAGTTTGGGCTGACTGGCCAGTATGTCGGGGGTACTCTAGAGTACCATGGACGCATTGTAGAGTACTTTGCGTGTACTAGGTCAATGCCCCGATTCTGAATCGTAATCAGCATTCGTTGGGCGTACGATCAATGTACCTCGCCTGTATGCAGTCTGTGGACTTAGAAGACTTTTAGGCTCAAGTATTGTTTGGCATTTGACTTGGTTAGGTTTGGACCTTAGGCCCCCCTATTGTAGCAAGGAATTTGTGGGCTTTAAGCCATATTGGGTACTCTTTGGCCATATTGGGCCTTAAAGGCCTTGTATTTGGGCTTAGATGTCGTCTTGGACTTGTATGGATTTGGTCCTTGGTGGGAGGAAGGCCCAATGAGCCAAGGGTGAAGAAACCCTTTTTCCATAAAGTCAAGAATGAGGGTTTAGGCTGACAAGTTAGAATATTAGCCTAATTTCTAATTAGGGTTTTATACTTGTGCCTTAGTAGAGGATTTCGCGAGTCATCTGTTGAGTGCGATTTGATACCTTCAGTGTGAGGTGAGTTTCCTTCACTATATTTGTGGGTGAAGGCACCAATGTCAGCCCACTAGTTTATGATGTAGTATGATGATTGTCATCATGACAATTGTCAGTTATGCCTGTATTTTGCTTGATGACTATGTGATTCTTTTGTTATGATATTATATGGTAGTGGTAGGGGTGAAATAGACCCGATATCCAGTTGAAATAGACCAAAGAGGATTGCAAGCACCCATATATGCTTGACAATATCTGGTTGAAATAGACTGAAGGGGATTGCAAGCACCCATATATGCTTGACTGTATCCAGTTGAAAGAGACCGAAGGGGATTGCAAGCACCCAGATATGATTGGTTGTATGTTTGAATGGTATGAGGTATTTTTTTGGGAACTCACTAAGGTTTGATCTTATAGATTTCAATTTATGTTTCTGGTACTTCCAGTTTGAAGGGGAAGGGCCCAACCTGATCCCACTGCATCATCCTGTGATTTCCATATTTTAAGATTTTGGGATTTTTTCTGATATTATGTTACCATGATACACTTTTGACTGATTTGATATGAGTATCATATGTTTTGAATGAACTTAAAAACAAAATTTTATCTGTATTTTTGGGATGTTACATACAACCTATATGGCCGCTCTACGAGCCTTCGGTATGACTACACTGCCTTGCAGGGACTATAGCCTATCCAAACCGCTCTACGAGCATTCGACATGACTAGACCGCCTCGCAGGGCCTACTGCCTATCCGAATCGCTTCATGGGCTTTCGGCTTGATTGGACTGCCTCGTAGCGCCTACAGCCTACCCAATCATCCCTGGGTGTCTTGGCTTACAACACAAAGTAGGACCGCCTCAACAACACTACATGTCGACATATGCAACAAATAAACAAAAAATCAGTGCCAACAAATATAGATAATCATATGGATCCACTAAACAACTACAAATATCAAATCACCATCCTGACCAGGATAAATAATCTAGTGGGCCATCATTGGTGCCTTCGACCCACGAGTACAGTGAGGAAAACCCACCTCACAGTATGATGAATAGTTAAACAATACGCTGCTCCGAATACCGGCTCTACAGGTTACATATTCAACAGATAGAGACCAAGGCTTAACTATAGCTCAAAATACCCAAAATATCCTCAAGTCAAACTTGTTAAACCCTGGTCAAAGTCAAATTCAATGGTCAAGGTCCAAAAATCAATAATTCTTCGAAGTGGAGTACCCCCTACATACCAAGAGAGTACGGCCAGCATACTCTAGCGTACGCATCTTAGTCCCAAAACTCCATTAAGAGATTATTCCATTAAGCCCCTATGTCCAAAACTCAGATCCAATCCCAAAATTGATGTCCTAAGTCATAAGTTTTCCAATTTTATGACTTTGAATGGCTATAAAGTGCTTAATGTCCAAAACGCTAAGTTCTTAACCCAATAAGACAACACAACTCTTGTATGGAACGGATAGTAGGGCCAAGATCACATTTTTATGGTTCATAATAGCTCCATAATGGATAAAATTTCCAACTTTATCCATTAGAATGGTCCCAACAAACAAGATCTAATCATTAAGTCTCAAATGGGCCCAAAAGTGCATCTTTTTTCAACTTAATCCATTAAGTCCAAGTCTCCAACATTCAGATCTGAATCAAAATGATGTTTAGATGGATAAAGTTTCCAACTTTATCCATAACAAGGCCACAAACTTTTAAGATCTATAAATTATTCATTTAAGTGACCAAAATCTCATAACACCCAAAACTATCTAGACCTAACTATTTCATCATCAAGATTCAAACTTTATACCTCTAGAAGAAAGATCAAGGTGAACAAAGTCTTGATCTACAATCTCCAATGCAACCGACACTTCTTCAATGAGTTCCTTCTTCTCCAAGGTGCACCAAGAACACTCTAAGGCACTTAAAAGCACCTTCTTTTTGCTCACAAGGCTCAATCTAGGGTTAGGGTTACAAGAGAGGGTATTGGAGAGGTGGAGGTTGAGAATGCAATGGGTATGGGGAAGTTAAGGAGCTTAAATAGGGCTCAAACCACAAAAATAGATTTTAGGCACTGATCGTGTACACCCTGTGTACTCTTGGTATCGCTAATGTACTAAGGATGCCCTAGTATGCCATTCGTAATGTAACACTCGAAATCTTGAGGAACAATTGTTGGGATTATAGCCCATTTTGAGGAGTGGACACGGCATGTTGGAGGAACCAATACGGCGTTTCTAGATAAGAAAATCAGGACTTTCATTAATGTCAACAGGGCATGTTGCCTCTTGGAACACGACGTGTTGACGGTTGGAAAGAAAAGCCTATCTTCTGGGTTTTTACACCCTATTTAAAGGAATAAGATGACTAGGGTTTGTTCATCCACAGCCCCTCAATCCTTGAAAGAAACCCTAATCACCTTTCCCTCCCTTTTTGAGCTAGTTATGTGTTTTTGAAGCTAAAAAGGAAGAAAGTGGAGGTAGAAAGCAAGGATCCAACAAGCAAGCTCTCATTCTTCAGTTTGGCACATTTCTGGACCTTTGTAAGTGTCCAAGACTCGATTTTTATCATTCTAAGTTGTTAGATATTGAGTTTTGTTCCTTTAGATTCTTATTCTTGAATGATGGAATGATTAGACCTCATAAAGTTGGCAACTTTATGAATCTCCAGGTCAAGAGGAGTTAGTAGTGTTTCAGATTTGGATTATAATCAAGTTTTGATGTCATGCATTAGGATTAGGTCATGAATCCCCATTTTGACCTAATATAGGTTCAAGGCATGCATTTGACATGTATGTCTAAAAAGCACCAACCTTTTAGAAGGTTTGGGTGTTAGAATACTTCTGGAAAGGATGGACTTTAGACTTTAAGGATGAAGTGCTTATTGGTTAAGCCCTTGCATTATCAAGCTTTATGGTTTGGGTTTTGGACCCTTTTAGGAGTCCCAATGGATAAAGTTGGAAACTTTGTCCTTCTAAATCTCATTTTGTCCTAGATTTGTGCTTTGGAGCTCTTGGAGTCGAAGAAAGCAGCTTAATGTATTAAGTTGTTGGAACTTAGGCAAACACGACGTGTTTTCAAGCCAACACGGTGTGTTGGCCAGGGTTTTCCTCATTATTTGGATGATGGTGAAACACGGCGTGTTTTCAAGTCAACATGGCGTGTTTGGTCAACATGGACTATCGACTTTGACTTTGACCAAAAGTTTGATCAGGGTTGACCATGGGATATATTGGGCCATGTTTGGGCCTTTTGGATTGTTGAATTGGGCCTTGTTTTTGGGGCCAAGTTATAAAGAGTGTAAAAAGGTCTTTTACCCTAGTTTGGACACTTAGTGTGGGTCAGATCTGATTATTGATGGATATTTAACTTATGACTGATAGCGCGAGGATTCGTTCGAGTCAGCAGCCAGTGATTCTTTCCGTGAGATTCGGCAGTGCGAGGTGAGTTTCCTCACCATGTCTAGCGGGTTAAAGGCACCAATTCCGACCCATGGTTTATTATGTTAGGATACTAGATGTCTATGTGACTCTTGCATATGTATGTATTGGTATGTATGTCGAGCGGAGCTCGATGCCAGGATGAACCAAATGACTATATTATATGCTATTATCTTTGTGAGTATCACATGAGTTGGTAGGATTATGTGCTTGTATGCTGGGTGGGGCCCGTATCTCAATGGGCTGGGCCCGATATGTGAGTATAGGTTGGGCCCGTAACTCAGTGGGCGAGGCATGTATCTCATTGTGTGGGGCCCGATATGCGAGTGTGGGTGGGGCCTGTGTCTCATTGGGGCAGGGCCCATTATGTGCTTAGTTATGTATGGTAGGAGGTATCTTAGGGAGCTCACTAAGCTTTGTGCTTACGGTTTTCAGTTTATGTTTCAGGTACATTGCTTTTCAAATGGAAGAGCTCGGGATGATTGCAGAGCACACACACCACATGATTTCCGCATTTTGTGATTTACTCTAATTTGATGATGTTTTGATAAATCTTCATTACCCTAGTTAATGGAAATGATATGTATTAATGATTATTAATCTAAAAATGAAAAATTTTATGTCATTATTTTTGGAATGTTACAAGTTGGTATCAGAGCCATGGTTTGAGGGATTCAGACATACTCTTTGGTGTGTCTGAACTCAAACTGAGGATTTGGTAAATTATTTAGAAAGAAAAGTATTTTTTAAGAAAATAGTTTTCTAAGATAAGAAAGGGTGTAGTGCATGCAATCAGCCGAACTCAAGTAAGTTTCTCCCAAAGTACCAATACATATTATATTGTATGATTTGATTTATGAATCTGTTAATCGTATGCTAATTAGGGCTAAGGATCTACTCAGTTTTTGCATGATAGAATGCTAGGACAGATGCCTTGTATGCCTCTTGTATGGGCTTGTAGACTTGCACTCAGAAAATGGAATTCAGGTTCTGGTTCTGGCTCAGGCGCAGATACTGAGTCGATCAATGCGCGGATGCGGGATTTCATCTCATCCGAGATTACTCGTGGTATTTTGGAATGGACCTCAATGATCTTTGGTTCAGTCAAGGAAGGAGGATTCTATTGTTAGTCCTTGTATTTAGGAGTGGAGGGGAGTTTTTCTCCATGTCCTCAGGATGGTCAGGGTAATTCAGGAGGAGGAGGTCAGGATTCCTTTAGATGCTTTTGCAGGTATGTTATCTTCTGTTTTCTTCTGGGTTGTTATCGGGAATTTGTAATGCGTTGGAATTTTGCTTGGGTTCGGGTAAGCAATATCTCAGGTTGATTTTCTGTTGTTTTCTGGGTTATAGTATCAAGGATTACGATATGTCATTCTACATGCCGCGAGTCTTCAGTGAATCTTTAGAGGGTCATATCTTGTTTAGCGGATTTCAATGTATTTAGTTATTGATCCGAGACTTTGTTAGGGTTAGCGGATTAGTTCTCCAGTGAAGTCAAGGTTCAGTTGTTTTATATTTTGATCTGGTGAGATCGGCAATCGTCTACGAAAGAACTTTTGGGTTCAAACACTACCGTTGCTAGGAGAGGAGAGGTAGCAGAAAGATGATGGTGTCAGTTTCATGAGTTGTTGGTCATTAGAAATGTCAAGGGAGTTTTATATCCGCATGGGTTGTAAATGGTTAGAATTTTATGATTCTTTGAGAATGGAGGTTGGGGTGAAGGTTCGTCAGTTTAGGGTAAGTGTCATGGTTTCTAGTCGCCAAGATAAGTACCCAAAGAATTTGTATGGTGTCACGGAAGGTGATTTCGATTAGCAAACTTGCTAAGATTTCAGGGAATAATCTTCAGTATTCCAGGAGTTGGGCGATCATTGAGTTTGGCTAGCAATGGAACACTAGTATTGATTAACATATTTCATAGGTGGTTCATGTTATTTGAGGTTCGATGGGTTGGGAATCAATCGGACTTATGGGATGAAAGAGCTTCGTCGAATCCAAGTGAGGGAGAACTGACCAGAATTCCAGGAGTGGGATCGGGTGTGGAACTAGGGCAAGTTTCACATCCTGTCCAGGAAGTGAGACGACCCAAGTGGTTGTTTAGACTGAGGTTGTGTAAGTGGGAGTTCAGGGAACTCCCATCAGTTGGCCGACGTCTTCTTGTTATGCATAGCAGGTTTGTGGATGGATCCAGGTTGAGGGTTGTGTTAGAGCCTCACTGTCTATCTTTGTTTGATGAAGGATTTGGGGTTCAAAGCATGACTCGAACACCTGATTAGATGCAGTAAAATGTAGGTTGTGGCTTAGGATGTGTGGGGTTTTGATGGTTAGGGTGTGGTAAGGCCATGGATTGCAATCATGGTTGGTTTGAAGTGTTGTAAGACTGCGATAAGATCGTATCATTCATCAGTTCGAGGTAGACTATTGTTGGAGGTGGTCATGAGCGTAAAGGGGGAAATTAGTTCATGCCTTGGGAACACCGTTCAAGATTGTTGAGGAGTATCTCTCTGTGTTGGGTTGAGGCTAGTTATATTCTGGGGCGGATTCGGTCCTGTGTAGCTCTAGATGGGTGGAACCCATGGGTGAGGCTGCTCCATGGTATAGTTTGGATGGGACCCATGGGCGAGGCCTGTGTGATTATGGAAATATAGGTAGGACCTAGTAGAGATCATTGGGTCAAGGTTTGGATCTGGAGTTGCAAGATCAAGTGGGTGGTTAGTGTGTGACGCAAAGGGGTTTATAGGATGGGTAGCATTGTTATTTAGACTCTTGGGAACCTGGTGGTTAGACCAGGTGTGAGACTGGTAGTCTCAGCGATGGTTTGGGAACCTTCATGTCCCGGTCTAGCGAGGGGTTGTCGTGAATCAGAATGTTCTAGGTAAAATGCAAGTGCAGATGCCTGGATCTCAGGTTATAAGTTGAGTATCGAGTTGGTTTTTGGGTGAGATCTCGAGTTGGGAACCGCGAGTGTTTTTGTGCAGGATTTTCATTCCAGTGGGATAAGAATAAGGGAATTTTAATGTTGAGGGGTTTGTTTTGTTGGCAGATCGGGCTCTTGTGTTTTGGGTTGGTTCTATCTGTGTGGGGGTCATGAAAGTATGGGGTTTTGGATTTTCAGATGGATTTCATTATATGATTGGTCATGGATTTCTTCAAATGGTTTAGACCAGGGTGGGCCAGTTTGTAAGGTTGTGGGAAGACCACAACATGAATGAAATCATGAAATGGTAGGTCGTTGGACGTCGATTGTGATATAAGACTATAGTTGATCTTGTAGCATTCACTTTTAGCATTGGACTTGGTGGCGTCAGGTTTTTCGGGTTGTTATGATTAGTTGGATCCATAAGTGGTGAGACAGCTTGGGCAATTATTGCCAGATGAGGTTTTCATTCGGAAGTCGCGTGGGGCGGCTGTGTGTGTATTTGACTCAGCAACCAGGCGGGAAGTCATGTTGGGATCAGAGAGGTATCAACTACTTTTAGAAAGCAGTTAGTGGGCATCGAGATAAGTCAAGGCGATATTAGTGATTTGGGTCTCGTGTGTGGAGTTGTTTGTTATTCGGGGGATATGTTAGGTCACTTGTAGTTTAGATTAAATAATCTCAGAGTAAATGATTTGACCATGTTGCACAACTCTCGTCTGAGTCTAACCGTTGCAGGAATGAGTCCTCTACTTGAAGGATTATCTGAGCCTTCTATCAAGTATAAGTGTTCGGTAACAATATCTTGTATGTGATTATGTTTACTAGTTGGAACCTTAAGTTATCAGAATTTGAGTAGTCAGTTGGGAGATAAGTGGAATGGATTCAACGATGGTTCAGTATGGGTGGTCTTTCATGGAGTCAGACCAACTTGAGACTTCAGATTTTGGGTTTCGAGTAAGGTAGAAGCAATTTTCTATAAGGGCGTGAGGATTCGTTCATCATCTGGATGAGTCTTGAAATTCCAGATCCACTTAAAAACCAGAGCTCTATTTAAGACACAGAAGCTACCAACACAAAGAACACCATTTTCCTTAGAAGCCAAAGCTTTACCCTAAGAAACCCATGATATTTTTTTTCTCTTCTTCATCAGCACCCACAAATAATCTACTCCTCAAAGACTCCAATTTAGTAAGAATACCAATAGATAGTGGGAATAGAATCGAGCATCGATTTACTAAAATTTTTAGATGTATATTTAGCACATAGTAGCAAATAAGGCAACTTCCTATAATATGTGTGTAATTTTCAAATAGCAAGTAAGGTATGCATCTTAAGGCATGTTATAATATAAATCATTTAGCATATAATAGCAAATTAGGCATCTATCCTAATATATGGTATCATACTTATCTTATCATTTTCACTTAGCATCAAAGTTTAAGTCTAGAAATAACTAATACTACTAGTTCGCTTAAACTAATGCTCTGGTACCAACATCTCCTAATTTCAGGCTCAAAAAAGCTTTTCTTTTATGATTTGAAAATGGCAAAGTTGTTTATGGAACTCTGTTGTGGAAGGTCCCAAATAAACTTAAACATTTTTTAATATTAAATCACGTCAAAAAAATATAGCTCTAAGGATGTCAAAATCATTATCACAAACATTTGTTACAAGCATAATGGTTTACAAACCTACATATAAAACATAATTTGTTACAATATATAATACAATAATAGGCCTCTTATTCATTCTACACACTCTTATTACTTTCTAGTTGTCCTAGTACCGCTACATGTGATACATAATGTTTAAGTGGGTCATGTTTAGGAACCTGGCGAGACACGTGGAGTTTTCAACCCGCTATTATTATTATATTTATCCTGCAAACACAAACATTATCAAACAATACATATATGATATATTGTTATGATAATGCACCACAAGTTACCCAACCCATCGATTCTCACACACTGATCCTTTGAGATCTATCATGATGGATCACTATAAAAAAATGAGTAGATTATTCTACTTCATGGGATTCCTTGGAAGACGTAAGTCAATAAAGTCAACCATGAGGGGGATATAGTATAAAATACCTACGGGAATGAACACCCGATAATGTTCCACAAGACATTCTAAAAAAGTCAGTAGTCGTCATCTTACTCCGTTAGATGACTTAGTATGTATTGTACTCTAACACATAATAGTACCCCCGACACGTAATAGTGCCACAAAAAAGAGCTCTCCTCTTGGTTCAAATCTCTCACACGCACCCAGTATGAGACTACTGTTTAAATGCAATCTAAGCATGATAACATAAATAATAAATCTAGCATGTTAACTAGACAATATATGACCATATCTGGCACACACAGTACATGTCATGAAGTATATCAAATATACACTTAGCACATATTCCAAATAATAAGCATTCAGTATGCATATAAACATTCAATTGATATTTAACACGTCTATATAAATGTGTACCATGAAACTAGCTACGCACTCACCTTATTAAAGGTGGAATATTTGCAGGTAAGTTAGCTCTTTGTCTAACACTTTTGTTTTCCTTTTTAAATGACCTAAATACAAATATTACTAAGTTTTAGTATTCTTTTATATTTATATTGCTCAAAATTATATTAACTATTTCTCATATTCTTCATTAATCCCAAAGAATACCAAGTTCTATCAAATAAGGAATTATTGGGTAAGATAATATTGGAGGTATGATCCATATGGAATATAAATATATTCTTTGAAAAATCCTTTTAAAACACCTCACTAAGATTTTGCCTAAACACCATGCCCGTAACTAGATCAATCAATATTATAACTAGTATTATTGATAAATCTTATTTATAGGTTCTTATTAACGACAATGAAAACAATACAAGTTACACTTAACAAGCATAGTAAGTGAAAATTACCTTACATGATCTTCTAGCGAAAACTTTGAATTCCATGAGCGTGACTTCGTCCCTGAATCTTTATCTTAAAAGATTGTCCAACACTCCAGTACTAAAGAACGAAGAAATCAAATCACGAGGGACTGAAATCTTGAGGGTTGAGAGAGAATCAGATCGAAATTATCAAGGAATGAATGAGGGGTTGGTTTGCTATTTATAGGGAAATTTTATCGAAAAGCGCATCGGGCCATACCCCTAGGTGCGTCGTGTCCTATGTGGCGGCTTCTAGTGATGCCACATCACTTGGTGGTTGGTGGGGTTGAGGGTTCTCCAGCTGCCACATGGCCGCTTAAAAGCCAAGAGCTTTTTGTTGTCAGCTAAGTTCTTGTTTTCTTCAGATAATCGCAACTTTCTCATACAAGCTCCGTTTTCAACGTTTTTTATATCAAAGGTTTTGTAATTTTGTGTACTACAATTTTCATTTAGATATTAACAGCTAATTCTCAATCTATTTTCATTTTATATTTTATAAACAAGATTAACGTGGTGTATCTTTAAAAAATCATAACTTCTTCGTACGGATTCCGTTTTCGACGTTCTTTATATCTATGGGTTCATATTAATGACTACTACAACTTTTATATAGATTATTTATTATACTTATAAAACAAACTCAAATATTAATTATATAAATAACATTTATATAAACACATATCATGTATGAAGAATTCTTATTTATTTATAAGAAAGTTTACATTATTAACTAACATAAGAAAGATTATATTATTAACTAACATAAATAATGATTCTTCTAGGAAATGCTTAATGAAAAACGATAACGTTAAAAACGATAACGTTACAACTTATATTATCCAACAACCTACACTTCTAGATATTAATTTTAAGACCAGATGCCATAAAAAACATTGGAGGATAGTAACACTATTGGAGAAATTATAATCTCTCCGACGACCAATGAAAACTACATCCTCTGCGTAAAACAAATGGGAAATATGCATAGAAGACCCAACCAAAAGAGGAATAAAAAGAACAATCTATTCCATGAGTTGTATTTAGTCTCGAAAGGGTAATATCTTAATGTAATCTTACTTTGTTCTATGAGTCTTACAAAATGTATTATCTTATTTTAATCTTATAATAATATCAAACATAAAATATTATCTTATTCTATTATTTCTATATAATAGAAAATATTATCTTACTTGTAATATTACTGTATTCTTTCTGTCTGACATATAATATTGTTTTATTATAATCTTAATGTATTATTCTTATATGAAAACATATTATCTTATTATGATCTTATTGCATTCTTTTTGTATTGTAAACAATATTGTCTTATTCTATTCTTACTGTATTTTCTTTCTTAAAGCAATTCTTACTTTTTTTTTTTTTTTTTTCTAGAATTTTTTTTTACTTTTTCATCGAGGTTACTTTTAAAAAAATTGGTAACTTTCTGACCGGGGTTTTAATTTTACGTTAAGAAAAAAATTATTTTAATATAATATCATTTGTCATACATAGAGAATAAAGTAAAATTGTAGTAAAATAATATACTTTGTCATTTTCTAATAAAAAGACTTATGCATTTATCACTAATTAGTCAAAAATATGTAAAAAATAATAATATTATTAAGGGTTAAAAGCCTAAATATATAAATACTTTTTTTATTTTTATCCTTTTCCCTATTTTATTTATTTATTTTTGTTATTGTTTGTTCGTGTTCAAAAAATTATAACCATACTTTATCGCTACCATATAAAAACATCATATCTACGCATTACACATATTATCCCAATGGGAACCTTTTCACCTTGCACTCTAGTAATGTTTTTGACAGCTGCTCAACATTTGTAGAACTAAATGGCTAGGAACATTACACATCCTACATAAAGTGCAGAATTATTGCCAGTTTGCTTCAACTACAAAAAGGTCCACATGTAACCCTCCTATTTGCTACATCTTCTTACCTGTAAAGGTTTATCCACTGGCCCATACTCACAATTTAGCAAAAAAAAAAAAAAAAAAAAAAGTGAGTCCTACAAGTTTAGGATTGGGTTAACAACAACCTTGTGGTGTACATCCATTCTGTTTCCCATTATATAGGACTAAAAACTTGCATTTTTCATCTATCATATTCTTCTTCTTTTCCCC
Source organism: Lactuca sativa (assembly GCF_002870075.4). NCBI lineage: Eukaryota > Viridiplantae > Streptophyta > Magnoliopsida > Asterales > Asteraceae > Lactuca > Lactuca sativa. The sequence continues at coordinate 373,804,380 of NC_056626.2, forward strand.
AGTTCAGTGAAGAAGCAATCAAGAAACATGGAAGCCTGCTTTTTCTCTTCAAATTCCTTTACAAAATCGTTGGAAGTTGTCATCCCTTCGATCAAACCCGGAATCTTTATGCAACCAAAGACACTGTCTTCTCGAATTCGGTTTAGAAAAGTTGGCACTCGTATTGCTACAACATGTAAGTTTTTAGACACTTGTTTATGTAACAAATTTATATATTTTTTAACCATTTTATACAACAAAATAAGTTTGTTAAACAACTTGTGTAACAATACTTTGCTACTAGTTTTTATCAATTTATGCATTACGAGATTGGTAAATATAAATTGGCAATAAATTAAAACAATAGATACATAAATTGGTTTAAGTATGGGGAAATTGGTTTAAAACAATAAGTGATTAACCATTTTCATACCTCAATCAATAAGTTCATCAATGTTTTGTTTAAATTATGAGAACTGTTGAGGTGGGATTTCCTAAAGGCGAGTGGGCAATAGTTCATGGTTTATCTTTTAGTTTACAACTATATGGTCTTTTTTAATTAATTGATTTTTTGGCTACTTTAGTTTTGACTATTTTTTTTTTATTTATTTAACACAATCTCATGGAGAGATAATGAATGATGATGGCTTTTTAACCGGTGTAATTTTTTATTTTTTATTTATTTATTTTTTTGCCATAGGTTGTCAATCACAATCAAATTCACCATCGCCTTCGTCCAGAGATGAGGATAATATGTTTCATGATGCCGATTGGCGATCATTCAGAGCAAGATTAGTAGCCGGAGAACAAGCATTAACCTCACAAGAATCTTCTTCCAACACCACAGTGAACCAACCACCATCTGTTCAAATAGGTGAAAAATGGGTTCATGCAATACATGAACCCGAAAAAGGTTGCTTATTGATTGCAACCGAGAAACTAAATGGGGTACACATCTTCGAAAAGACAGTGGTGCTCCTATTATCCACGGGTCCAGTCGGACCAACTGGCATCATAATTAACCGCCCATCACTCATGTCGATAAAGGAGATGCGGTCAACGACACTAGACGTGTCAGGAACATTTTCAGACCGACCACTGTTCTTTGGTGGGCCCCTTGAAGAAGGGTTGTTCTTGGTGAGTGGGGGTGATGGGGTGAGAAATAGTGGGGTGTTTGATGAAGTAATGAAAGGGTTGTATTATGGGACCAAAGAGAGTGTAGGGTGTGCTTCTGAAATGGTTAAGCGGAACGTAGTTGGAGTGAATGAGTTTAGATTCTTTGATGGATATTGTGGTTGGGAGAAAGAACAATTGAGAGGTGAAATAAGGGCTGGGTATTGGGCTGTTGCTGCTTGTAGCCCAAATGTAGTTGGGCTGGCTAATGAGGGAAGTATTGGGCTTTGGGATGAGGTTATTGGGCTTATGGGTCAGAAGAAAGTTTGGTAATTCATAGCCCAAGTCAACTCTTTTTCTTTGAGTCAAATATGTAAATTATGATGTGGCGAATCAAACTAAGTCAAGAAGTGATATGAAGTCCGTAAAATGATATGATTAACTATAAAAGAATGTAAGAAATCTTTAACATATTATTAATTTATGTATTATGTTATTTCTTTACTATGTAATGTGAAAACTTGTAATTTGTGAATCATTTTTATGTAAAATTTAACCATGTGACATACATGACTTATCTTATGTATTATCTATCACTTACAATATATTTTACATAGATTCTTAAATTTGGTGCTATAGATGATAAACAAATTATAAAATATATTCACGATAGTTGTTAATTTTTAATGAAATGAACAAAATAAATGTATTTGTAAGTAGAACACTAAAAAGAATATTAATTATTTATTAACTCCACAGAATACAGATATTTGTCATGTCACCAAAGATCATTTGTAAACTTTTTCAAAAGTTACCTTTAAAAACCTGCTAGATGCCTCTAGGCGCGTGGGCTTGTTGCCGCATGGATAATGATCGATTTTTATAAAATAAAATAAAAATATTTCTCTTAGATGTCTGTTTATGTTTATTAAGTTAAGATTAATTTTCAGATTTGGTCCAGATATTATTTTATTTGTTTATATCAACGTAGTTCTTAAATCATAATAATAATAAAAAAAATGTCACACAACAAATGACACAATGCATTCTTCTTAATCGAGCATCTGAAAAAAGAAAAAAAGTTGTTTTTGCAAAATTATATATATGCTAAGCAAATATTTGTAGGTTATGCAAAAATATAATTGTATAATTAAAATATAAATAAATATATATTGTTAGTTTACAACTAAATATGGATTGCCTGAAAATATATAAAAATAAACTAATTTTCTAGTGCAATCGAAAAAATATGAAAAGATACATCGGAGACGACTAAGAATATCAGTAAATTGGTTGTTTTGGTGATTTTCGTAGTGTCGTGTATCCTTAGCATCTCGGTGGATTAAATTTATAACAATGAAATATGTCATGTTGTTTTAAAATTTATAGGGAAGGGTTATTTTTAAAACAAAAATGCATAAAGAAATATTTAGATATCACAAAACTTTTTTTTGAATTTTTTTTAATAAAAAATCGCAGCTTTCTATACAAATTCGCTGAAAAAAAAATTTGAAAATTTTTTTTATTAAAAAAAAATTATTTTTTTCAACGAATTGAAAGAAAAAGCTGCAATTTTTTGTTAACAAAATTCAAATTTTTTTTAGTGATTTCTAAGTATTTTTTTATGCATTTTTTTGATTTTTAGGTTTTTTTTAGGGTTTTTTGTTTTCCATAGAACCTAAACCTATATATATATATATATATATATATATATATATATATATATATATATATATATATATATATATATATATATATATTATTGACTACAAAATAAAAAATTCTTTATACATACAAATCATATGTTCTCCTATGAACCGTGATATGATCCTATTGGACCGCTTTTAATTTTTTATTTATTTATTTGTTTGTCAGTGTCTAGATTAGTTTCTTGGACACGTGTTGTGTTACATGATGTCTTCAACTCTTTAATGGTTTTGCTCCGGGTAACACTTGTCTGTTAAAGACTTCTTCCAATTTATGTCTCTTCTTTATTCACTCCACCTTTACCTTCACCAGTGATTTATTTCCTTTCTCACTCCTCGAATGTCTCGAAAATCTTCACGACCTTTGTATCTTGAACCTCTGAATCCACCGTCGATCGTTTTGGGATTTTAGGGCTTTCAAAGCGAAAGGTGCCAGCAACAACAAAGGTTAGGTTACAGGACCTCGGACCTATTTTCCATGCTTCTAGAGGCTTCTTGCGAATTGTTTATTCATTACTTCCTCGATCACCATATATCGTTGATGTCGATTCCCCTTAAGAACCCACCTCTAGTGAGTCATTCTTTTACTTTTCCTTTTGTGGTTTTGTGTGATACCCATCCCAATCTTTAACTTCTTTGTTGATTCTGTTACTGTGTGTGTTGGTGAAAATGGGAAGCGGGCTTGAGTTGGGAATGAATTGAAAATAGAAAAGGGAAATAGAAGGTATTTGGTTGAAAGAAATCGACGGATGCAACACATAAATCAAATCTCATTCTCGCTATTTCGTTGATTACACTTATCTTCCTGTATTCACTTGAAGTTGGTGTTTGTTGAAGGTCCATGACTTTCAACTATTTGATTTTGGATCTTGTTTACCAGTGCATCATTGAGTGAAAAGTTGTTCAAGAACTAAACCCATTATATCTAAGAGGAGCCTGTAGAGTACATTAAGTGTGATGGAATCATGGAAATAAGGAATTCAAGTCATTTGGAATCGGTAAAGCACGCAGAATGTTTTAGTAGGGGTGGCACTAATTTTTTTTTTTGAATAAATCTAAATTAGTAGTGGCACTTGTATTTTAAGTCGGTGCACCCAATAGAAAAACATTAAAAAAAACATAATTTTTTTTACACTGCGTGCTGGAATCGGAGCAGTGGCCCGAGACCCTACGGGCTCCACTAAGGTCTGCCACTGTTTGGAATGTGGGATAATCATAGTTAAGCAGCCTTACCGCATAATTAAACTGTGTAAAAGGCCCATGTTTGTCAGCATCATGAATATTGGATTAATAAGGAAAGGATATGAAATCCATTTTTACTAAAATCTTCACAACAGACCATGTGCAGGAGCAGGAGATGGAGATTGAAGCTTTAGAAGCCATTCTTATGGATGAGATTCAAGGTTTGCACCATAAAGAATACTCGACATGAATTTTGGTCTTTGTAGAATTCTGATATTGAACTTACAAATTCAAACTCGTGACACATTTTTTTGTGTTAATGTATTTGCCAGAAACAACCGAGTGAAAGCAGATTGAACACTTCAAAACGATGTTTCCAAATTACTTTGTCTCCACATGTACCCATTTTCATTACATTATTTAGTAAGTTTTCTTCTCTTTCCTATAGAGATCTCATATTAAGCAATTGTCTGACTAATGGCACCCAAAGGATATTAGAAGTACCATTAATTCACAAATAATGAATATGTTATATGGAATCGAATAAAAGGAATGAATTCTACACATAAAACCTTCTGCTATTAGTATAACACTAAGTATGTTACTTTGTTTTTTGCAGGATGATGAGAATGATGAATCTTTTATCACTCTGGGTTTTTATCTGAAGTATGTTGCTTTTTTACAGGATGATTAGAATGATGACCTTTTAGCACTCTAGGTTATTATCTGTCATTTTTTTTTGTTAAATATTACTTCTTAAGGATGGTTACATTTTTTTAATAATGTTGGTTTTCTTTTCGCTAAATTTTGTTACAGAATGTCTATGAGTTAATAAATAGGATAATTTGAATTGGGCTCTAGAAAATATAGTTGACATGAGTGTGTAAGGTTCGTTAAATAAATATAAAGGATTTAGGAATCCTACCATAATCTTTGGAATGGATGTCTCCCATGGTTTACCTTGACGTGTTGATGTTCCCTCAATTGATGTTGTATTTTTATCCTACATTCTTAATTTCTCCACATTCTTAATAATAATTAATAATCATGTCTTTTTAGTATGTACATTTAGGTTGTCATCTCAAGGAAATGGCCTCAAATTTCATGATACAGAGCATCTCTTCGTGCACAAGCAACAAGAGTTGAGATGATCGATGGTTTATTTAAGCACATTTCACCTGATAAAGATGTAGGAATGATAAGGTTTAAATTTATTCATATTTCATAAACATTTACATATTTTTTCAAAGTTTGAATCTCAACTTATTGTAATTGTCTATTTTCCATGTTTGAGTGTCAGATTTTAAGCATTACAGTTTTCAAATTAATAGATAGAGTTAAGTATTTATTGATATTGGTTACATTTTTTCTATTTTTTTGGTCAAGATTTTTTTCAATTGCATGTAAATGTGGGTGTGGGTGTGGGTGCATGTCAAATTGATTGTATTTGTATATGGTTGTTGCAGGGAAGTGTGGATGTCGCACAGGAGGAGGGAGGAGTATGTTGGTCGTTTTGAAGAAAACAATGAATTAGTTTACATATGCCTATGTGTTTGTGGCAAAGCCTTTAAGTTTCATGTAAAGTCTCTAGCAATGGCAATCAATGAAGGTACAAAGTTGGACATGATGTTGATGTGGATAAAGCAATTATCCTTTACAAGGTAACAAATAAGTCACTAATATACTCATTTTCTCATTTTTTTTTTAATTCCTTTTGTTTCCTTTTTGCAGCCTGGTGTTCAGGAGACTAGCAGTTTCAGTGTCGATGATGGAAATTCAAATCAATCCCTTAAAGGATTGGAAATTATAAACGTGTAATCAAAAATATGCTTGTCGATTAGATAATATGTCTTTTTCAATAAATAAATCAATAAAACATTACTGTAAACTCCTTTCGCAAATAGTTTACTTGAAATCTGACCCCTGCAAAACGAAGATACTTCCTTAGTTTACATTAAATTAAAACTAAACCATAAAGTTTATAATTTTAATGCTAGTTTTATGACTATCAAAGGACTTTGTATTTAGGTATAGGTTTATATTATAAATATGTAATTGCTTCCCATATTAAATCGAAACCCATACCCGACCACACAGGGTCAACAATCCCCGACTATCGGTGACAAATTTGTTGATCTCCCCCTGATCCTCTCCTGTTTCCAGTTCTCCTTCTTGACTACTTCTACATGTGCCCCTCTGATTAAATCCAAAAGTGGAGAATTAATGGATATCCTCATACACATACCCCCGACCAAAAATCCATCCGACTTGTAGCTCAAAGCATCCGCAACTACATTCGCTTTACCCGGATGGTAAAGGATCTCGAAGTCATAATCATTGACCAAGTCAAGCCACCTATGCAGTCTCATGTTCTGTTTCAGCAGGTCTATAAGATATCGCAAACTCTTATGATGCGTTTAGATAGTGCACCGGAACCCATACAAGTAGTGCCGCCAAATCTTAAGAGCAAACACTATTGCCCCTAATTTGTCCTATAAATAACAATCAGTCCCTACTGCCATTTCCTCACCCCTATAGCTCTTCTTTCTCGATTCTCCCTCCTGTATCACCATTTTTCTTGAGTTTTTAGCCTAAGGCGAATCCCTATGACACCCCTGAGTACTCAGTTAAGTAATAGCCTTTGAGTAGGAGATCATGAGTCAGTGTTTTGTCTGTTTAGATCCCGGTTCTCATCAACAGTACTATGTAAGTGAGCTACTCTTACTCTGCCTCCGTGTAATTTATAATTATAATTATAACTCGTTGTTGGGAACTTATAATTAAGATTTATTGTAACACTTGAATCCTAGTATGTTTTGTTATCGCCTTTATGTTATCTTAAAAGTTACATTTTGGACCTCAACTAGTACACGGGGCGTACCAAGTGGTACGCTTAGCATACAAGAAGAAAAGCCAATGCGCGAGGTGTCCTAAGGGGCACGCTTAGCGTACTGATGCGAGGACTGGTCGTGATTCTGAACACGTACGCGGGGCATATATGCGAGTTAAGGAAACTCTAATTTAGGGTGATGCACCCTATATAAACACCTTAAGTCATTAGGGTTGGCCTCTTTACCATCCCTTAGCCCTCAAAACCTTAGAGATCATTCCTTAGCCTCCATTGTTGTATTTTGAGTTCATTGTGTCCATTTTCGTATGTTTTGGTCCATATTAAAGAAGTAGAAGCTTGGTGCAAGGTTGTTGATCTAGGAATAGCTTATGGATCCTGCTTCTCTACTCCATATCCAGCTTGTTTGAGGTAAAAAGCTATGAACTTGATCGTTAATGGCTTTAATCAAATATATATGAGTTTTGGTCCCTTTTTGACCCCCTGAATGAGATCTAGTGGTTTGATACCACTCCATGAGCTTTAAGTTACCACTCTTGGTGTTTCTAAGGTTTAAGGTCCATAAAGTTGGCACCTTTAGGGTTTAGAATCACCCATGAATGACATTATGACCATTAAGTGAAACTAAAGTGCTATATATTGAAGTTGGGTTCTTTTAGGGCATGCAAAGTCACCAAGTCACCGACTTTATGGTTCTAGACACTTATTAGGATTCACATATGTGGTTTGGACTTCCGGACTTAAGCATTAAGTTCTTAAGGAGGATTTTGGCTTAATGGGTGAGTATATTGGGCGTAAAAGTCTGTACGCACGGCGTATAAGCCATATAGCGTGTACGCTTAGCGTACAGCTGAGTACGCCCCGCATACTCAGTCAGATGGGTTCTTGCATTTTGGGCTTCAAGTTTGGGCTTTCTTTTGGGCTTGGGTGTTTGAGTTCTTATTGGGCCATCTGAGTGCAAGTGTTTTGGACTAGGAAAAGTGTTTGGGATTTAGGGTAAGGCCCATGTAAGGGTTTTGGCCCAATTTGGAAAATTGGGCCATAAATGGGACTTGAATGATTAGTTGGATTTTTGGGCCCTTAGATTATGAGTTTGGGTCTTAATTTTGGACCAAACTTGGTGAGGGGGTAAAATGGTCCTTTTACCCCAAGTATGGATTGTTGGGTATGGATTGGAACCCAAAATGTTAATTGGGTGTTATTTTGTATGGATAGCTCGGGGATTCGTCGGACCAGCAGCCAAGGATTTTCAGTGAGATTCAGCAGTCGATGTGAGTTTCCTCACTGGGTTCAACGGGTCGAAGGCACCATTGTCGGCCCTTATTGTTTATGTTAGGATGCTAGGAGTTTGCGTGACCCTTTCATGTGTTATGCGTTGCTATGTATATCGGGCGGGGCTCGATGCGAGGCGAGGCCCGATGATCGAATTGTATGCTATTGTTATATTATTATTGTATGTGTTAGCATGATTATGTGATATATATTGTATGTGTATAGTGGGTAGAGAACGATGTCAGGTGGGGCCTAAGAATAACATATATGTATACCGAGAAGGACCCAATGGAGGGCATGTTGAATTAGGTGTCTAAGACCATAACTTTAATTGGTATGTACTTGATTTGATTGTAGCATGGTCCTTTTGGGTTGCCTTCACTCATGCAACTTGACATGATGACTAGTGGAGAGAGAGTAGAATTTATTATGTGAAATAATAAATTGGTACTCAAATGATTTTATTAATATATTACAAGGATAATATATTATTTGGAAATCATATTATTAATTAGTATTTACTTGTAACACCGCAAATTTCAAAACAATTTTTCGCATTTTATAAAAACACAAATCATTTAACATTCATAAAAGCATTAATATTTGAAACTCAATCCATGCTACATAAAAATCCCAAGATCTGATAACATAAAAATCCCGTGTGTGTGTACTGATCAAGTCGGCGCCTTCCCACGGTCATCACTAGTACCTGAAACAAATAAAACCAACACTGTAAGCACGAAGCTTAGCGAGTTCCCCAAAATACCACACATAACACATATTAGCCACTCGAGGCTATAACTCTATGGGTCCGTAGACCCTACTCTGTGAACCCTCTAGTTCTAATCTCTGTGAACCTTCCGGTTCCAACTCTATAAACATGCATAGCATAAATCACATAGAAATAATGCAGTACAACACATAACATACATATAGCATACAAATACTCTGTCACATAACTCTGATTACCTACTCAAGGTAAAGTATAGTGAGAAGACTCACCTCGCGTATCTCGATAACTCGCAAATCCCGAAAATCACTCGCACTCGATCCTCCGAGCTATAATCCTCCTATAACACAATACATCTCTAATTAACACTTTCACAACTAAGCTTGACTACCCCTATCAAGTCAACACTGGTCAATGGTCAACGGTCAACTTTGACCGGACTCGGCGAGTGCACTATAGCGACTCGGCGAGTCTATATGCATCCACTGATTCCCTGGGATCCTCTCTCGACACGTCGAGTATTTTCCTAACTCGACAAGTTCCACCTGGCATGAGTTGCGGGGCCACCACGACTCAACTCGTCGAGTCTCAAGAACAACTCGACGAGTTCCAGCTTGACTCAGTCCACCTGTCAACCCTCTCTGACTCTCCCTGACTCACTGAGTCAACCCCTTAACTCGGCAAGACCACTCGCTGAGTGGTTATGGACAATCTTCATGCTACTCGCCGAGTCTGTTCCTCAGACTCGGCAAGTCTATGCCATGCATACACTCAAACTCACTCCTGAGGCCAGATCCATTCCAATAACTCATAGATCCAGTCCTTTCAAGCACATACATAACGTAAAGTTACTATCTTGGTGCTCATGCAAAGGTTCAAAGGCCTTACTTGATGATATGGCCTCTAGAATGCTATTCTAAGCTCATGGCCTCCATTAACACTCATAAAGCTTGAGGGAAAAGGGTCTCTGGACCTCTTTGGGCCCAAATCTAAAGCACCAACACGTGAGGAGGCCAATTACTCCATGGATTATTCCACAAAGAAACCCTAACTCTAAGATTTACACCAAGGACTGAGAAAGGAACGAATGGTTACCTCAAATGAAGTCTCTAAGCTCAAGAATTATTGGATTAGCACCTTCTATGGTCTCCTCTTACCTTGATCCTCTTCTATATGCAAAAATACCCACAAATAGTCAAGGATCTTCCTCTTCTCTCTCACAACACGCTCAAGACTCTTTAGGGTTCTCTCTGGGGTTGGTGGCCGCAAATGACGGCCATAAACCCCTTTAAAAAGGTCTCATACCCTGGAAATTAGGGTTTCATTAAACAGTGTGGACTCGCCGAGTCCACATTTTGGACTCGCCGTGTCCAGACGCGAACCCGTGCCCAAGTCGCGATCATACTCGGCGAGTTTGAGCTCCAACCCGCCGAGTCTCCTCACAAATCACCAAAATTATAAGAATAATTAATACATGGGAATCCGGGCTATTACAATTCTCCCCACTAGAACTAGACTTCGCCCTCGAAGTCTCGCTCTTCAAATAACTCCGGATGCTGCTCACGCATCTCATGCTCCGGCTCCCAAGTCATCTCGGACCCTTTCTGATGTTGCCATTGAACCAAAACCAAGGGTACCTCCTTGTTCCTCATAACCTTGATTTTCCGATCTCTGATTGCCACTGGTCTCTCAGCATAATTCAGGCTCACATCCACCTGAATATTCTCTAATGGAACCACTGCCAACTCATCGGCTATACACTTCCGCAGTTGCGACACATGGAAAGTGTCGTGAATCTGCCCCAACTCTGCTGGCAAATCCAAACGATAGGCAACCCTGCCTACCCTCGCGATCACTCGGAATGGACCAATATATTGGGGCCCCAACTTGCCCCTCTTCCTGAATCGAATCACTCCTTTCCAAGGAGAGACCTTCAGGAGCACAAGGTCGCCGACCTGAAACTCAAGCTCGGACCGGCGTCTGTCTGCATAACTCTTCTGATGACTCTGAGCGGTCAACAACCTCTGTCTGACCTGCTGGATTTGCTCTTTCGTCTGAAGCACGATCTCTGTACTGCCCATCACACGCTGTCCGACCTCCCCCCCCGACAAATGGGGGTCCGGCACCTCCTCCCATACAACAGCTCAAAGGGCGGCATACCAATGCTCGAATGATGGCTGTTGTTGTAGGAAAACTCTGCCAAGGGCAAGTACGTATCCCAACTTCCCCCGAAATCCAACACACGTGCACGGAGCATGTCCTCGAGCGTCTAAATCGTCCACTCACTCTGTCCGTCTGTCTGGGGGTGATATGCGGTACTAAAATACAGTCTAGTACCCAACTCCTCGTGAAACTTCTTCCAGAATCTGGAAGTGAAACGCACATCACGGTCTGAAACAATCGAGATCGGCACTCCATGCCGTGACACCACTTCCCTCACATACACCTCTGTCAATTTCTCTACTGAAGAACTCTCGCTGATAGCAAGAAAGTGAGCGCTCTTCGTCAACCTGTCCATAATCACCCAAATTGCATCAACTCCCCTGGCAGTCCTTGGCAATTTGGTGATAAAATCCATGGTGATCTGTTCCCACTTCCATTCGGGAACCTCCAACGGCTGCAACTTACCATGCGGTCTCTGGTGCTCGGCCTTAACCCTACGGCAGGTCAAGCATCTCTCAACAAACCACGCAACATCCCTCTTCATACAGGGCCACCAATACTCTCTCCTCATGTCCAAATACATCTTAGTGGCCCTAGGATGGATCGAAAATTTTGACCGATGAGCCTCTTCCATCAAAATGGTACGTGCCCCTCCCACATGCGGTACCCATATACGCCCCTGAAAGGTCATAAGCCCCCGACTATCGGTAACGAACTCCGATACCAACCCAACAACTCGCTCTCTCTTCTGGTTCTCCGATCTCACGGCCTCAGCCTGTGCTCCACGAATGGTGTCCAACATCGGAGCCATCACAGTCAATCGCAAAAATACACCTCGCAATGGGGCGCTCTCCGCCCTGCGCCTCAGGGCGTCAGCTACCACATTAGCCTTGCCCGGATGGTACAGAATCTCACAATCATAATCCTTGACCACATCCAACCACCTCCTCTGTTGTATGTTTAGGTTGGGCTGATCCATCAAATACTTCAGGCTCTTATGGTACGTATATATCGTACACCGAACCCCATACAGGTAGTGACGCCAAATCCTGAGGGCGAACACCACTGCCCCCAACTCTAGGTCATGGGTGGGATACCTCGTCTCTTGAGGTTTCAGTTGCCTCGATGCGTATGCTATCACATGCCCTCTCTGCATCAGCACCGCTCCCAACCCCAAGATCGATGCATCACAGTATACCACAAAGTCCCCCATCCCTTCCGGGAGGGCTAACACTGGGGCTTTGCATAATCTTTGGCGAAGCGTCTCGAAGGAGGCCTGCTGCTCGGGGCCCCATGAAAAAGCGACACCCTTCCGGGTCAAGCTGGTGAGTGGCACTGCGATTTTAGAGAAATCCTTGATAAATCTCCGATAATAACCTGCCAACCCTAGGAAGCTCCTAATCTCGGAGGGTGACCTCGGCACCTCCCAACACATCACCGCCTCAACTTTGGTCGGGTCGACCAATATCCCTTTCTGGTTAATGAGATGACCCAGGAACTGGACCTCTCGCAGCCAGAAATCACACTTAGAGAATTTGGCATAAAGCCTCTCCGCTCTCAGAACTCCGAGGATCTCCCTCAAATGCTCCTCATGCTGCTCTCTAGATCTCGAATATACCAAAATGTCATCGATAAATACAATCACTGACCGATCCAGCATCGGCCGGCAAACTCGGTTCATGAGATCCATGAACATAGCTGGGGCATAGCTGAGCCCGAAAGACATCACCACAAACTCGTAATGCCCATAACACGTCCTGAACGCTGTCTTCTGAACGTCCTCATCTCGCACCCTCACCTGATGATATCCAGACCTCAAATCGATCTTGGAGAACCAAGATGCTCCCTACAACTGATCGAACAAATCGTTGATCCTCGGCAACGGGTAACGGTTCTTGACCGTCAGCTTGTTCAACTCCCGGTAATCAATGCACATTCGGTGTGAACCATCCATCTTCTTGACAAACAGGATAGGCGCTCCCCACGGCGAGCTGCTCGGCCGAATAAACCCCTTCCCTAGCAGCTCCTGAAGCTGCGAGGATAACTTTTGCATCTCTGGAGGTGCAAGGCGATAAGGCACATTAGCGATAGGCGCAACCCCCGGAACCAAATCGATACTGAACTCCATTTGCCTCAGGGAGGCACACCCGGCAACTCCTCTGAAAATACATCCGAGAACTCACGCACTATCGGAACCTCCTCAACTGACCTCGGTATCTCGGAATCCACCCGCGTATCCATCACATACGCCTCAAAACCCTTACAGCCCTGCTGCAGACACTGCCTCAGAACGTGTACCCTTGCCGTACACCATAAGAACTCCCCCACTAGGGTCTCGTATGGTTACCAGCTGTCGCTCACAGTCGATAACCGCACCGAATCTGCTCAACCAGTCTATGCCCACAATGACACAGACATCACCCATCGCAATAGGAGCCAAATCAATCGGGAAATCAACACCGAAAATCTCAAACACGCACCCCCGGAGAACCTCCGTGGCATATATCACCCTCTCGTCAGCTATGGAAATTCTCAGAGGCCGACCCAATGCCTCACGACTAACACTGATATGCTGCCTAAAAGCCAAAGATACAAAAGACCGACTCGCACCCGAGTCAAATAACACCAAGGCAGGTACAGAATTCACAAGGAAAGTACCTATGCATAACATAATATAAACATAATATCTCAACATCAAAATAAATACACGAAAGAATACATACCAGCCACAACATCGGGCGCTGCACGGACCTCCTCCGCGGTCAACTGAAAGGCTCTCCCTCGTGCCCTCGGCGCCTCGGCCTTCACTGGCCGACTCTCGGTAGCTCTGATGGCGGCAGGGGCAGGTCCCTGAGATGATCCTCGCAATTGTGGACACTCTGCCTTCTGGTGTCCGGTCTGGTTGCAGTGGAAACACACCGCAAACCCCTTGGGGCGATCCTTGGCCATATGCCCCTCCTTTCCACACTTGTAGCAAGATCCCGCTCTACAGACTCCATCATGACCCTTGCCGCACTTCCCACAAGTGCGGCCCTTCTGGCTCCCTGATTTGCGATCAGAGGGCTTGGCCCGCTTGGCTGCCGGCTGAGACTGCGCCGGTCGCCGATCCCTCCCCTGAGACTCCGCCTCCTCCCTGGCCTGAGTCTCTAGCTCAATCTCCCTCTTCCGGGCATTTGCCTGAAGCTTGGAAAATGTCCGGTATGAGGAGTTCACCACGAACTCCCGAATGTCTCGCCTCAAGATACTCAAATATCGGCTCATACGTGCCTGCTCAGTGGACACGTGCTCACGGCAGAACATCGCCCTCTCGTGGAACATCCTAGTAATCACCGTAACAGACTCAATACCCTGCTTGAGGGTCAGAAACTCCTGGGCCAAACGCTCCCTCTCCACCTGGGGAACGTACTCATCCCGGAACATGGCAGTGAACCTCTCCCAAGTCACCGCCGCAAGCTCAGCAGGCGTAAAGTGCGCCGTCACAAACTTCCACCAGTCCTTCGCTCCCAAGCGAAGCTGGTTCAGCGCGAACCGTACTCTCAAATGCTCAGGAGATGAGCAAGTGAAGAAACACCCCTCTATGTCAGAAATCCATCTCATAGCCGCCACCGGGTCCTGGGTCCCATCAAACTCCGGCGGCTTTGTGTTGCTGAACTCTCGGAACAGCAACGCATCACCACCCTGCGGCCTCGCGGCAGCAATAGCTGCGGTGGCCGCTGCAACAGCAGCCTCAGAAAGAGCGGCATAACGCTCGTCGAAGGTCTCAATCAACATGGTCTTAATAGACCCGAACATCTCTGGTATCTCTGCGCTGATGGCCGCAGCCACCTCCTCATGGATGATCCGGCGGATCTCCTCATCACTGGCCCCACTGCTCTCAGGCATAAGACGTGTCCTCACCATGATCTACCTCTGAAATACAACATACGATAAATTAGAATCCATTCGAGCATACTCACACTCGACAACTCATTCCTCCTTGATCCTTGGTATTCCAAAGATTCCTACTTGGGCTGTACACCGCCCCGGTGCTTTCAGTAGTACGGGCCCAATACTACTGTCCGCATCGTAGCAGAATACACCCCAAGTCCTCCTCTTCGGATCCCAAATTCCAAGTACTCTATCAGGCATAATCCACTCTCTAACCGATCTCTCATAAGCCCCTCGCTGCTACCTACTCACTCTCAAGCACCTCATAGCAGCTCTCCTCTCCCTAGGCTAAGGCATCACAAATCAGGCCACTCTAGTCCTAATAAGAGTACCTAGCCTACTCTAGCATGAGAATACATCATATCAATATCAATATCACATAACATGAGGGTATTTTGGGAAATCACCGTTCGGGCGCGGACTGATCGTACACACAACTCTGCTCTGCGTTTTTCCAAAAATCTTTTACTCTTTTTGAAAATACTTCTCAAATCCTCAGTTTGAGTTCAAATATGCCCGAAGGTGTACTCGAATCCCTCAAACCAAGGCTCTAATACCAACTTGTAACACCGTAAATTTCAAAACAATTTTTCGCATTTTATAAAAACACAAATCTTTTAACATTCATAAAAGCATTAATATTTGAAACTCAGTCCATGCTACATAAAAATCCCAAGATCTTATAACATAAAAATCCCGTGTGTGTGTACTGATCAAGCCGACGCCTTCCCACGGTCATCACTAGTACCTGAAACAAATAACACCAACACTGTAAGCACAAAGCTTAATGAGTTCCCAAAATACCACACATAACACATATTAGCCACTCGAGGCTATAACTCTGTGGGTCCGTAGACCTTACTCTGTGAACCCTCTGGTTCTAATCTCTGTGAACCTTCTGGTTCCAACTTTATAAACATGCACAGCATAAATCACATAGAAATAATGCAGTACAACACATAACATACATATAGCATACAAATACTCTGTCACATAACTCTGATTACCTACTCAAGGTAAAGTATAGTGAGAAGACTCACCTCGCGTATCTCGATAACTCGCAAATCCCGGAAATCACTCGCGCTCGATCCTCCGAGCTATAATCCTCCTATAACACAATACATCTCTAATTAAAACTTTCACAACTAAGGTTGACTACCCCTATCAAGTCATCACTGGTAAATGGTCAACGGTCAACTTTGACCGGACTCGGCGAGTCTATACGTATCCACTGATTCCCTGGGATCCTCTCTCGACACGTCGAGTATTTTCCTAACTCGAGAAGTTCCACCTGGCATGAGTTGCGGGGCTACCACGACTCAACTCGCCGAGTCTCAAGAACAACTCGGCGAGTTCCAGCTTGACTCAGTCCACCTGTCAACCCTCTCTGACTCTCCCTGACTCACTGAGTCAACCCCTTAACTCGGCAAGACCACTCGCTGAGTGGTTATGGACAATCTTCATGCTACTCGCCGAGTCTGTTCTTCAGACTCGGCGAGTCTATGCCATGCATACACTCAAGCTCACTCCTGAGGTCAGATCCGTTACAATAACTCATAGATCCAGTCCTTCCAAGCACATACATCACGTAAAGTTACTATCTTGGTGCTCATGCAAAGGTTCAAAGGCCTTACTTGATGATATGGTCTCTAGAATGCTATTCTAATCTCATGGCCTCTATTAACACACATAAAGCTTGAGGGAAAAGGGTCTCTGGACCTCTTTGGGCCCAGATCTAAAGCACCAACATGTGAGGAGGCCAATTACTCCATGGATCATTCCACAAAGAAACCCTAACTCTAAGATTTACACCAAGGACTGAGAAAGGAACGAATGGTTACCTCAAATGAAGTCTCTGAGCTCAGGAATTACTGGATTAACACCTTCTTTGGTCTCCTCTTGCCTTGATCCTCTTCTATATGCAAAAACACACACAAATAGTCAAGGATCTTCCTCTTCTCTCTCACAACAGCGTGGACTCGCCGAGTCCATATTTTGGACTCGCCGAGTCCATATTTTGGACTCGCCGAGTCCAGACGCGAACCCGTGCCCAAGCCGCGATCCTACTCGGCGAGTTTGAGCTCCAACTCGCCGAGTCTCCTCACAAATCACCAAAATTATAAGAATAATTAATACCTGGGAATCCGGGCTGTTACAATTTAATCAGAAATTAATTAGGTATTAATTTTGGGATTAAAGAAACCGATTAATAATGGAGGGGCTGTTTTCCAAATCATTGATAGTTGCAGAATTGGGCTATTGGACTCCTTAATTAGGAGTGGACAAAATCCTATAGGGAGGCCCTATAGATTTCATCCAAGGCCTCATAAGAAGGAGTCCATAGGTTGCTTAAGCCTTAAGTAGGAATTAGGGTTTCCTCCAAAAACCCTAGCAGCCCACAACTATATAAAGACCCCTAAGCACTTGAAATTTCGGCCAATGCTTGAAAGAAAGAAACCCTGTCCAATTTCTAAGTGTCTCTCCTCTCATCCTTTGCATTAGGTGTTTGTGACTCCATTAGAGACGCAACGCTTGGGGCACTATGCATTCAAGAGTCAAGGATCTTCAAGGAATGTCTTGTTATTACTATATAACAAGTGAGGTAATCTTCTAACCCTAATTTCATATGAATTTCGAATCTTGTAGGCTAGATCTAGGGTTATTGCTTTGGTGTTCTATTTGCATGTTCAATTAGTGAAAAAAAAAACTTAGATTCAAAGCAATTAGGGGTTGCATGATCACATAGGAATGTAGATATGCTCAAAACCCATTAGTGGTATCAGAGACTAGGACGTTTTTTAATTGAATTGATGCAATAGTGAATTGTCCAAAGAACAAGAAAATTGATTTTTGTTGTATGGAGCATGAACTTGACGAGTTCAAGTATGAACTCGACGAGTTGGGTGAACTCGACGAGTTGACTCGTCAGTTTCCTGTTTTTTTATTTATTTTCAGAACAGATTTTGATTAGGATAATTGCCATAATTCGTTTTTAAAGCCTAAAATCGAATTTTCTGAAAGATATCTTGATATCCTTATCAAAATTGAAAGATTTGGTTGAATTTTTGGATTATGATAAGATTATATTCCTAATTTAGATTTAACCTAGTATTTTGAAAAGTTTTAAAATACACCCTTTGGTTTTATAATTTAAAATTTAATTAAATAGATTTAATTTTGAAATCTTAAATTTTAGAACCTTGGTATTTTTTAATAGTTAAAAAAATACACCCTCATGGATTTTGTTAAATTAATTAAGTGTTTAATTAAAAGAGAATTGATAAATCCATAATATGGTTTAAATTTAACTGAATTAAAAGTTTAATTTATTAAAGGATTAAACCACTTAGTATTTTAAAAGTTTACCCTTATACTATATAACATTAATAGTCTAATATATTATATATGTATAAAAAAAAGTCAGTCTTATCATTAGTAGGTCTCATTCACGAAGCTGGTCTATAATGGGTGTTTAAGGAAGCGGCCTGTAAAATGATCGTCATTAGGTATTCACTCTTATCCACCACACTCTTGACTAGTGGATGATCGTTAGCCGAATGGGTAGGATAGGAATCTAAATCATCAATAAAAGTATAATGAATTATAAAGTAACTAAACACTTTTATAAATTCCCAATCTTAGTTACTTTAGGAAAAATATGAATTTGATGCTAACCCATGAAATTGCACATTGCACCTTATTGGTCGTTAGTGGAGCGTGTGTGGTTAACCGACACACTAATATGGGACTAATGAAGGATGGAAATGGGTAGCTCGTAAATTATTTTGACCAATGGAGCGTGTGTAGTTAACCGACACATTGATTAGAAGGATAAATGACATCGAGAGTATGAAGCTAATTTGCATGATTATTCACACCTTATTTGTGATCATCGGTATCCCAATCACAAATTTGAAGGGCATAATCGAGATTAACACATGCCATTGAAAAGTTTAATGAATCTCAAAGATATAGAAATTTCATTTAAAACCTAATTCGTTTAATCTTGACTAAATTGCAAATTTGGTCCTAGTGGTTATCAGAAAAATGTGGATAGAGTCCAAAAAATTCTCAACTTGCACCACTAGTCCAAAATCATAAACTTATTGTGGTTTTGGTCCCTATAAAAGTTAAAAAAGACTATTTTACCCATTTATTTATTTTTTACATTTTTTATATTTATTTTAATCCTTTTTACTTTTGAAAATAAAAAAAAATAGCAAAGCCAACTCACCCACCCCTCCACCGTACCCCCTTTATTTCTCTTTCCCACTCTCTCTCTTTCTTTGACCGTGTTCTTAATTCTTCATCCCAGGGTCTTCAAATCAAAGAAACCTCACTCCTTCTATGATTATTATGAGTTCAGACATCAAATCCTTTCTCCATTCACCTTTATTGCAACAAACCCATCTAAACAAAAATTATTAGAGAGAAAGGGATAATGGATTAGAATCAAGATTGGAGCTAATTTGGTTCCATCTTCCTCACGTCTCTATTGAGTTTACGCCAGACCTCCATCACATATACCATCTTCTCCTCCAAGCTACCATATCTACACATCAACCATATTCACCACTGTTTACCAAGATCCATGCATCACCATCTTCACACTCTATCATCTCAATAGCTAACACCACCATCTGGAATCAAAAATACAAACAAGTAAAAAACACATTTGTTCTTCCATGGTATAACAGACCCGTAAATCAATTCCTCGAGGGGAAGAGATGAGACACAAACAAGAAAAACGGTCCATATTATTTGATTTCCACATATGATCGAATAAAAAAAGTGAGTGGGTTTAGGATTTCTTGAGGGAAGCGGCAAGGAGTATGAAATTCAGATGTACTGGTGGGTTGAGGCATTGGAACCCTAATCGTGGTAAGGTCGAAAGGGGATGTTGTTTTCGGTAGTGATCGTGGTCACCCCTTTTACTCTGTGAAAGGGATATTGGTGTGACATCCCCAATTTCATGGCCAAAAAAGACCGATTTGTTTATGCTTTGTTTTTAAAATCAGAGTAATCGTTTAAAGAAAATTGTTGCGGAATTTGTCCCCAAAATAAAATAAATATGATAAGAATTTATCAAAGCATTTCTTAAAGAAAAGTATTTTCATTATATAACAAAATCTCGGGATGTCATGTTCCGATACAGACACATAAGCATAAACAGAACTTACATTTATTTACACTAATGATTTACATCTCCTTTATTCTCTCAGTGAAATATGTCTTCGTATTGATACCT
Organism: Lactuca sativa; assembly: GCF_002870075.4. Classification (NCBI taxonomy): domain Eukaryota; kingdom Viridiplantae; phylum Streptophyta; class Magnoliopsida; order Asterales; family Asteraceae; genus Lactuca; species Lactuca sativa. The sequence continues at coordinate 373,824,548 of NC_056626.2, forward strand.
ATGATACAAAGAAAACTGAGTGGGTCAGGCTTGGGAGCCTGGTGAGCATATAGGGTTTTCAACCCACAATAATACATTTATTATATTCAATTATCAACAATCAATCCAAATACCCATCCCCATTATCTTCTTTATTTATTAAGGTTTTACCCTAAGAATCGATTATACTTTCTTCATTCATTCCTAAGGGATTACCTAAGGAACTGGCACACAGTCCATTTGCTACCACGGTTTATACAACAGGCACTGCGTCGCATAATCACCAGGGTTCATACAATTGGCACTACGTCTCATAGTGACCAGGGTTTACACAATAGGCACTACGTCTCATAGTCACCTGGGTTTACACAAAAGGCACTACGTCTCATAGTCACCTGGGTTTACACAAAAGGCACTACGTCTCATAGTCACCTAGGTTTACACAAAAGGCATGAAGTCACATCGTCACCAAGGTTTATCAAATAGGCACGAAGTCGCATCATCACCAAGGCTTACTCAATAGACATGAAGTCGCATCGTCACCAACTATTCCATCTACCCATGTTCTACCCAACATTTTTGTAGATATAAATACAAACACAAATTAAATCATTTAACACCCGTATAAAAACATCAATTCCAAATCCATCTCAAATAGATAATTAATATATAACACATAGCACGTATTTTATAAAATACTTCATATTTATGTGTAAGATGAAAGTGACTATACACTCACTTGATCAGAAGATGATCGGGCAGCACTACGGCATGCAGAAGTAGTGTTTCTCCGTAGATCTGGAAGATCTTCACAAAAAACTGGCTCCTCGCGGGCAGCGCTTCGGCTCGGGAATAACGCTCTTCGGGATCCTCGGGGCTTAGGATCTTGCTTCGGGGATCGGAAATATTACTGGGGCTTCGGGGTATAAACGGCACGCAAAACAAGGCAAAAACTAGAGAGAAGAAAGAGTTTGAACAAGAGAAAATGGCTGATTTCGAGTTCTATTTATAGGCTGAGGGCCTGGGATTACGCGAGGCGTAATCTCAAATTACGCAGGGCGTACTCAGTACGCGGGGCGTACTCGAGTTACGCAGGGCGTACTTTGACGTCATTGCGTGCGTCGACTGGTGGCACTCGAGTATTGGTCAGACAAGTTGCATCCGACTGAGTACGCTGGGCGTAATTTGACTCGTCGAACTTCTAAATTGCATAACTTTCGCATACGAGCTCCGTTTTCAACGTTTTTTATATCCACGCGTAGGTGAGACTACGCTCTACAACTTTCGTTTAGAATCTGTTGGCTAATTTTGACTTTATTTTTATTATATTATTTTTAGTAGGCCGGGACTGGAAAATTCCGTTATAAATTCATAGCTTCTTCACCCGACGTCCGTTTTCACCTATATTTTTATCGTTTCACTACAATTGACGAGATCTTCAATTCTCGTTTAGATTGTTTTGGCTAAAAACCGCTCGATCTCAAATCGAGTATTCGGGTTGCATACTGCTAAGCTGAAACTTAGAAAAATCATAACTTCCTCATACGAAGTCAGATTTGGACGTTCTTTTTATGCACGCTCACGGTTTAACGAACTCTACAACTTTCATTTAGATCACTAAGGCTAAATATCGCTCTAACATAAATTCACTTTTTACGTCATTCAGCGTCGTGCCGGTTCTGTCGCGAAACTTCGACAGGTCATAACTTCTTCGTTATAGTTCGGATTTCGACGTTCTTTATATGTACGGAATCCTTGTAACATATACTATAACCTAGTTAAGATTATTCATTCTAAATAATCTTCTATCAGAAACTCATTTTTTTGACGCTTATCGTCTTTAAATTGACTAGCCCTGATCTACGGGCGTTACAATTGGGGCTGAAGATGAAGGCGGATCTATGGAGAGCATATCGGAGCATATTTATACCACAAACCCATGAGGTTCAAGCGACCTGGATCAATGATTCTAGCGACCTATACGTTTTCTTCCCTTTTTAAAATGCAAATTAAATCCAGGTTCGATTGGTGGTGGTTTGGTTGTTGTGATCTTGTCCGGCGCCGAAGACAGTAGGTACATCAGATGATGGTGTGTCGGAGGAAGAAGGTGTTGGGTTTGATCGATGGGTTTTTTATCTGCTCTGTGTGTGTGTGTGTGTGTGTGTGTGAGAGAGAGAGAGAGAGAGAGAGAGAAAGAAAGAGAGAGAAAGAGAGAGAGAGAGAGAGAGAGAGAGAGAGATAAAGAGAGAGGTATGGGAGAGGGTATGGTGAAGGGGTGGGTGAGTTGGTTTTGCTATTTATTTTATTTTTTTTCAAAATAAAAAGGGATTAAAATAAATATAAAAATGTAAAAAAAGAAATTAAAAGGGTAAAACAGTCTTTTCAACTTTTTCAGGGACTAAAACCACAACAAGTTTATGATTTTGGACTAGTGGTGCAACTTGAAAAGATTTTGGACTTCATCCACATTTTGCTGCTAACCACAGGGACCAAATGGTGAAATTGGTAAATCGTCATTTACCTACCTTCAAATAATTTACAATTGGATTACGAAATCCCTCTACCGAATTGTGAATTGTTGTGTTGGGTCCTAGCCTTAATATTTCATTTGGGTGTTATATTAAGGATTAAATCAACTAACTTGAATTTCTCCCTTTTGTAGATGTCTAGTTCTGACAACTATGGTCTTCTTTAATCCTTTGGAAAAGGTTTTCCTTCTGAAGATGATCTTCCACGTGCCGATGAAGGTGAAAGATCGTTCCCTTCCTTGTGCATTGGTGGAACTGGAAATCATACTTCACTTCCTCCACGTCCTCCAGTGAGTCTCCTTGACCCACGTTTTCGTCTACTTTGAAAAGTTCAAGGTCACTCAAGCCTTATTGGCATGCAAATACCGAGATGGAAGTTCTGTGTGCACACGTCTTGCATATGAAGTCGCATATTGACAGGTTGGGAATGTTGGGTGTTGTTTACCCAAGGAAGCTAGTTGTTGACATGGTTCTTCAATCGCTTCCTGAGTCATATAGTCAGTTCCTCAAAGACTACTATATGACAGATCACGATGTGACCCTTATTGATCTGACATATTTGCTAATTGTTGCTGAAGCAACAATGCTTTGGCGCACTGGTCAAGAAAATTTGTTTGGAGGATCAGTTTCCCAAAGTTTCATAGACGTTAGTAATGGCAACGGTGATAGTCTAGAAATGGTTTCTCCTCCTAAGGGAGAGAAATCAGCCAAAGTCAAAAGGTTTGACCATAAGAGAAAGGTCGGTTCTGAGAAAGTTCCATGTGCCAATGCTAAAGAATCCATCTGTTTATACTGCCAATTAAAGGGGAATTGGAAGCGAAGGTGCCCAAACTACCTAAGAGATCTTAGAGATGGTAAAGTCAAATTGTATTACTCTACTTCAGGTATATCTACTATCTAACTCTATTAAGTTCCTATTTATAGATTCTTATTACATGATTTGTTAATCACATTTTGATGTTTTGTAGGATCAAAGGAAATAAAGGAAGCTTAGTAGGAAGTAAAGGCTGATTCTGATCTGAAGAAATGGATTTCGACCGTATGGTTCAAAAGATTGGAATTTGGAGTTGCTACTTAGGAATTATGATAGATTGCTTAGGAGTGTTTAGAAACATAGTTTTCATATGTATTTGCATTGTAAGGACAAGTTTTCTGCATTTTATCAATAAAATAAATTTTGATTTTATCTTATTTTACGTTTCCTTGCAATTGCATTTATGAAAATTGGTGTTTGTATTTCTATTGTTAGCAATGTTGAAAATGGATTTGATTCTTAGTTATATCGCTTGTGGTAGTCTCATAATTTACCAACTGAGGAAGGATTCTCATCACCCAAGTTTCAATTGGACAGAAACTTGGAATCATGCGATTTATATTGTGTGATGTATGAGAATCTAGATCTTTGGAAGATTGAGACTAATTCCTTGCTCACATGTATATGTGAGTCAAGTGAAGGACTGAAGGGTCTAGTACACATTGATGTTGTCTGGTCAGATCTACTACAAAGGACGATAGGCCCATTCATCATGATTTACCGTTGGTTCGGCAAATATAGTTATGTTTATAAGATTAAGTATAATTCTGATACCTTGAAAATGTTTCAAAGTATAGCAGAACGAATAAGAAGAATCCATTAGGCAGAAAGATAAAAGTTTCTCCAATATGAAAAGAAAGGAGAGTACTTTAGTATCGTGTTTTATGATCATCCTAATGATTATGGAACCATGTCACAATTGATCCTCTAAGGACACCTTAATGCATTTATATGACTAAGAAGAGGAATCGGGTATTCTTGAAATGGTTAAATCAAGAAGATGAGTCATACTTCGTTCCGATATCCAGTTTTAGAGTTATACTCAAGTTACTCCAACTTGTACCTTGAGTAATATGTTATAAGTAGGTTTACAACACCTCATGAAATGTGGAGTAGAAATGTTTTCTTAATCTTGCACATTTGAAATTGGTATTTGTGATGTTTTGGTTTAAACAAAGACCAACTTAGACCAATTATATGAAGTGTTTTCTTGATAAAGAAACCACAATAACTCTTGAATATTTGTTTGTTGAGAAATGTTCTTTGACAGAGAATCTTATATATCAAAAAGTCAGTGGGAGTCTTGTTCATCTTGAAAAATTTCAGGAGACAATCGAGAATAAACCTTTTAGTAATCACTAGCAAACGACTTGAGGTTGATAACCTATCGTGTTGACACATTCTTGTTTCTGTGCCCATTCCAGTTAAGTTGACTATGCATATGAGTTCTATGAGTTCTTATTTGATCTCATAAGGCAAAGTACCTTGATCAGTGAAAGTACATTGATTTGTATGGGTGAGCTGCTCAATAACTTGGAAGTGCTGATAGGCCCTTGTGCTACCGGATGGCAAGAAATTAAGATTAAGCAAGTTCAGTCCATATGAGTTTGAATTTGTCATAAACCTTGTCTTATGATAGTGGTTGGAAATGGCAAATTAACATGGATAGGAAACATACACTATAAAATCTAAGTGGCAAGAGGTTTCGCTACTTCATGAAAATGATTGTGAGGAAACGCTTTCGCTAGTAGATTTTAAATGATTAATTAATGTCATTAGAGTTAGCAGTTGTGATAATTGCGTTCTCAAATTCGAGTATGATTACGACATCCCTTTTCATAGTTCGAATTGTGAGAAATGGCAAATAGTTTGAACATTCGAGACTTATTGCTATAAGTTCTGAAAGGGTTTAGACACACACATAAGCTGTCTAATGAAAAGTGTATGAGCTTGAGAAGTCTAAACTTATCGAAGCACCACGTATCAAAATTCTGAACTTTGGTAAGAAAGTCAATATGCATTGATTTCTAGAAGTCCAACTGATTTCTGAGTACATGTCAAAGCTAGTGGGAGCATAATTGTTATGCTAGTAAGAACATAATTGTTATGCTAGTGGGAGCGTGATTATTATGTTAAGTATTGCAAGTTAGCAATGTTATTTATAGGAAACAAAGTTCTAAATTTGCAAAATTTGGAAATTGTTTCGCTCTAGTAAGGCTTACGGGAGAGGGCATTTATACTTCATTTCGAATCTAAAAGCTTAGATTGAAATGTTAATGGAACTTAGTAATGAACATATGTGAATATCATGTTGAAGTGATTCAACATAGGAAGATTCGATATATGGAAATATTATAGCAAGAGACTGTCAAGTATCTATGTGAGACCTTGTGTATAGCATCTTATATGCTTCGGATATAGGATCGAATTGCATATGCTGTAATATTCACTTGTTCTGATTTTTCCATATGCCTAGGGTATTAAGAGGGAAAAAGGAATAGAAGCAGATATGACTAAAGTTGTTAAACAACTATCAAGGACAATTTGAGGTTTACCAAAGATTGGTTGCTTGTGGAAAGTTGGAAGTATAGCATAATTCTGGAAGGACTATATTGACATGTTCTGAATAGAGGAAGCTCTGGTTTAGAATTGATAGTCATATATGGTAATGTTTCCATTGTGGGAGTTGGATGTATGAGTTAGTAACTTCAATGCAAGAAGGATGTTCAAGGAATTCTCTTTGAATGTGAGACTTCGTTTCCATGGAGTTGTTCTTGTAACCAATCTCCAATGGAATGCTTTGTAATATCATTGACAAAATCTCTGTGACTTTGGTGCCTAGACATTAAAAAAGGATCATTCCACGTAAGTTTAGACTCTAGCAGATTCTAGTAGTGGCAAGAATTTGGTATTCTTACACTTATGATAAGGATTTGGAATTGTAAAATGAGCATCATTGGAAATGTGTTCAATTGATCTATTTCGCAAAGAAAGGACCATAGATAATCATAGTGTGCATGCTTGGAGCATGGGATGACTATTGTTTTAATTCAAGTATTAAGTTGATTGTTCGAAACATTATAAAATGAATAAGTCTAATCAATATGGTGATTAAGTAATAAGTGTTTTATTTATATTCAAAAGTTTTGATACCATATTGGATTAGGTTATTCTTGTGTTTCACTTCGCATATTGTGACAACCCGAAACCTATATCTTGTACACTTAGTCAATTCAATCAATGTTAAACTTTTTTTGTTGAATTTTTGTACTGTTTAAGGATTCATTTAAGTGTTTTAAGCTTGAGTAAGACCAAGGTTGAGTTTAGGAATAAGTCAGCAAGCCATAGAGTGAGAAAACCGGGCCATACACACCCTTAGGAGGAGTGTACGGCCGTACACATGGGTGTGCGGCCGCACACTCACTCTTTGGCCGCACACTCACTTTTGGCAATACTCTTACCCCTATATAAAGGGTAGCCCCCATTCCTTTCATTCCTTTAACACCTTGGCAGCACACCACACTATTCTCTCAAGTTTCTCCAACTTTGAACCCTCCAAAGCTTCAAGAACGTAAGTACTTCATCCTCTAACTTGAAAACCATGAAAGACCACTCTATCTAAGCCTTAAGAGTGAAATAATCGACATGTTCTTCATCTCTTTGAAGGAGTGCAGCCGCACACCTCCCTTAAGGTGGCCGCATACCCTTAACACACCCTCCAAAGTGAGAGTTTAACTTCCATATTCAAGATAGACATTCCCCTAGCCTTGTTGCACCTTGGAATGGACTATTTGGACATCAATCTTGTGGGGTGTACAACTGCACACACCTGTGTACGGCCGTACACACCCTTGTGTGCGGCAGCACACTCCCGTGTGCGACCACACTCACATCCTAGGGTCGCAAACCCACTTCTAGGACCCTTAACTTGCACTAAAATTGAGTAAAGACCTAGAACACTTCGTGGATGCAAGCATGGACCTTGAGAACACTTCAAAGGCACCCTTTTTCTTGAGTGTATGGCCGTACACACAATCAAGGTGGCCATACACTCCCTTTACTCAATCCTATAAGGTTCTATCACTTGGTGCAAGTAGTTCCAAGTCCCTAGAGTGATTCTCTATCGTATCTAGTGGTAAAATACCTTCATTTCACTCCTATGTGTGTGTCATTACATGTTATTAGGGTCAAGTTGAGTTCGAGGTTTCACTTGACACTCAATATCTCGTGTCGGTCTTTCGTTCAAACCCCTCGCTCAAGGTGAGTTCATACCCCTACGTTTTCCATGTTTTTAATGTTTTCAGGGGTGACTAAGGACCAAACGATATGTGCTTTTGTAAATTAATACAAATAGCTTTTCACAAATAGAAAACTTATGCAATTCTCATACTTTAACCCTTTTGTGCTATGTTGAGCATAAGGGAAGTTTTACAACTTATCACTAAATTGCACAGTTTTTCGAACTCGATACTCACTACACTATACAAGCAAACTATGATCGGTATAGTTTGGGATTTTCGAAACGTAACAAGTACAGAAACTTTCACCACTAAACATATACATTATGGCAGATATATTTTACAAATTACACCACTAAATGAACATGGCATTCATAACGATAATTGTCACTACATATGGATTTCACTACGGTATAACGCTACTACACTACATGTAAACTAGATTGTACGATACTGTGAGGCACTACTTCAACACTGTACCCTTAGGTGGGATAAATCCTATCATAAGTATAACCAGAGTCTCCTGGAGGGAGAGCGTGAGATTTGTGAATAGATCTATTTGGGACTGACAATCCCACACCCAAACTGCTAGCTACAGTTAGGTAGGCATACCTGGGGTGACAAATGTCATTTAACTCAACGCCTGAAGAACGTTGGAAAGGTCTCTAGTCATATAAAGTATGGTTATACCACTCACATTATGTATAAATCACCTTTAGTTTACAAGTTGGTTCTCTTCAACAGTTTTATTTATACTAAATAGAATTAATACACACTACAACTGGAGAATAGCCAGGGTTTTCTAACAGAACAGTTTATACAATGGTTTCACATACGAAATACTTATACATCATGATTAGCATTAACTAGTCACATGAAGTAGTATTTCCGCATATCACTACAGTTTACAGTAACGAACACCCATTGTTTTATACAGGATTGAATACGCTACATCCTCACTAAAGAAAATATTTGGATTTTCTTGGAAACATATAGATATTCAAGGTTTTCTACAAAACTGATAACATTACATTCTCACTAAAGAAAATATCAGATTTTCTTGGAAACATACAAACGCTTTTATAAATTCATCAACGAGTTTTCATTACAAAACACCGCTTATGAACTCACCAGCTTTATGCTGATGTTTTTCAAACTGCTTGTATTCTCAGGAAATCAGTAGACAGGTACCTGCTGGATTTTTGAGAAGCTAGGGCAATAAGAGTTTTACGTTTATATATTTACATACACTTTGATGTAAATCAAACAAATTTCAGACAAAGTTCCAAACAGATGTAATTATTTTCATTTAAGTATTCACTGTAATTGTTGTGTTGCTATGATTGCTATTATTCATTGGCTGTGATGCTATACATGACGTCCTCCACCCCAGAACCTTTCCGCCATTCTTGGTTTTGGGGTGTGACAGATTGGTATCAGAGCCCTTGTTTATAGCAAACTATTATACCGAACCTTACGTGGTATACAACTATAAACACTAAGGGGCCTAAGTGCTCTACACTAAAAGTATACTTTCAAAAATATAAGTATTTTTATAAAAATTATACGAACATACATACGTAACAAAACCAGAGCCATGGGAAGAACAAAACAAAAAGTGTTTGGATGTTGGGGCACTGTGGTTAGACCTGGGCAGTGATGTAATCATGTTTAGGGTGAATATAGCTTGATCAACTATATTCAGTCAAGACATGACCAACATGTGCTTGGGAATGACTGTGGTGTTACAGCAAGCCTAAAACCTACCAAGAACCATAAACATTCATCATAAAATACTATAGCAGTATTTCTGCTAGAGCCAAATTCATTATAGAGATTCCTCTAAGTGTGGCTACCATTTCCTTCTTAAGCGATAACTTACTTGCATAAGTAACCTTCTTGTGTACTTATCGTTTGGTAGAACACTTTTAATTTCAGGATGAGATATATCTTGAGGACTTACCATCCTCTTCTTCTTGATTTTTTCTAGAACAAGATGCCTCCCCGAAGAAGACCCATCATAAGGAACAACGACAAACAACATGAAGGAATTAATAAAGATTAAGAGAAGATTATACCTGAATGATGCGTTGGATTGTATTGATGATGGATTATGTTGAATGATTGAATGATTATGTGGATAATTTGGATAGAACTCTGAATGATGCGTTGGATTGTATTGATGATGGATTGTGTTGAATGATTGAATGATTATGTGGATAATTTGGATAGAACTCTGCTATTCAGAAATAGAACAACTATTTCAACAGAGAAGACAATTGAGATCAACTCAAGTCTTAAACACTCAAACTTAGCTTGTTTATTTCATTTGGGCAAAGGCCCTATTTATAGGCTCAAGAGAGCCGGTTACAATTATTGTTGCAATCGTTTGATTGCAATACGACATATATATTTACATTATAGCCCCCTAGACTATTGAGGGTTATACACTTTATGTTACATCAACCAACACTTAATAATTATTCTACCGACACTTATTTAATTACATAACAATCCTTTTACCGACACTTTACAAAATGAAAAATATAATAATCCCTTCCACATTGAAAAGACAGGTGTCTTCAATAATGGTTTTTTTCATCATTGCTTACGTCATTCCTCCCGCCTCCGAAAAAGCAGATATTTTTTAATTCTTGTGTTAATCTTCCATGAATAGTGTTGCTTCTAATCTGGGTTGCTTTATGATGGCTTCCATTCTCTTGTTAGTGTGTCTGCTATATGGTTGTTGGCACTTTTGATATACTTGAGGTATGGGTGAAACTGATGTAATTGTAATTGCCAACGGATTAAACGTCCACGACAATAATCTTCTTGTAATTTATATCGCCAAAAGCCAAGTAGATATTTGGAATCTGTGCGTACCTCGAATCTGGTTTGGAGTAGATCGACTTTCCATTTTTTCAATGTTCTGAGACATGCTAGTGTTTCTCGTTCATGTGTGCTGTAATTTTGCTCCGTTTGGGAAAATGTTCCCGATATATACTTGCATAATTTTTACTCATATTTATCTGTTTTTAATACTTCAGGTGATACATCTGTATCAGTGTATGCTTTTGGTGATATTTTCATATCACTGTATACTTTATCATTGTTTACTTCGGATGGTATTTTAATACAAATGTATGCTTTATCATTGTGTACTTTTGATGGGTTAGATGTGAGGTTTCCTTCACTATCTAATCCTAATAATACTTTTCCACGTATGATTGCTTTTAGGCATCCTGCCCAAGTGTCTTGTGATGCATCTGTTTCCACAATTAGAAAATCGTCGATTTTTGCATTATATAAGGTAGGAAGAACTTGAATTTTTTCTTTTATATTTTGTACTAAAATAGTATCTATATTTGTCCAAGACCAAGGTATTTTTTCTGATATTTTCTTTTGTAAAACTCTTCTTTCTTTTGCTAAAATTTTTAAAAATCCTTGTTCTGCAATATAATTTAAACAACCAAGAAATCGTTGTATTTGTTTTCTATTTTCAAGTTTATTGGGAAACATATTTAATTTTTCTCGTATGTTGTCTGTTAAAGATAGTTGACCATTTTCTCCAATTTTTAAACCAAGATATTCAATTGTAGTATGAAAAAGTTTTGATTTCTTTTTTGATAAAACTAAACCTTTTTCTTTGATTCTTTGTAAAACTTTGATAACTGCGTCGATGTGTGTTAGTTCATTTCCTTTTGTAAAAACAATTATATCATCAATATATGCAAGACAAATATGATCTAAACCATTTAAGGTTTCATCCATGAATCGTTGATATATTGTTGGTGCCTGCTTTAAACCAAATGGAAGGACATTCCATTCATAATGCTTCTGAGGAGGACATGAAAAAGCAGTTAGTGGTTTCGTATTTTCATGTAAGCGTAGTTGCCAATATCCGGATTTTGCATCAAATGTACTAAAATGTGTATTTCCTTTTATTTTTTCTAAAATATATTCTTTTCGTGGTAATTTGTATGAGTCTCCAATAGTAGCATCGTTCATTTTTTTGTAATTAATTACCATTCTTCGTTTTCCTCGTTTTATTTCATTATTATTCTCTACATAAAATGCAGGTGCAGAATGAGGACTTGTGCTAGGTCGAATGATTCATTTTTCTAGTAATTCAGTACATTCTTGTTTAAATTAAGAAACATCTTTGATACTATATGGAATTTTGTTTGGAATATTAACTTCGTCATTAGGGTTTTTTAATAATATTATTATTTCTTGATTATTTTTATTTTTTTTAAATGATCTAATGGGTTTTCACTACATACTTCTTCGAGTTGTTTTTCAGCAATTTCTTTAGCGAATGTTAGTAGTATGCGTAGTTCAAAGCCAACTTCCTGTTTGATTATTTTAATAAGATCAAAATGTTTGATAATTGCAGTTTTTATAATACCTTTTGTTGGGTGATTGAGACTTATATGATCATTTGTTTGTATAAATGGTTGATATAATTTAAGAAAATTATTTCCTATTACTAAATCTATTCCCGAATCGTGTTGATATATTGTTGGAGTTTTAAATAGTGCTTTTTCAATTACTATATCTATGTCTTTTCCTACAAACCAAATTTTGTGAATTGATTTATCAGCAATTGTAATTTTTAATGGTTTTTCTAATTTTTCCCAATTTTAGTATCTTTTTTCTTCCGAAACATAAAGTAGCTCCTGTATCTATATATGAGATTAGTTCTTTTTCTTGTATTTTTGTTGTAATAAAAGTACTATTTGGATTAATATTTGTTTTTCTTCTACTCATTAGAGTTGATTTATAAATTTCTATATGTGTAAAGTTTTCATGTTAACAAGTTGTATTTGTTAGAATGGTTGAAGCATTGCGTATTGTTTTTAAATTACGATTTTGTGATTTTTTGTATTTCTTAATTCCTTCTTGTAATCGAGATATCTTTTTTAATTGATTACTATATTCTTCATCTTCGGAGTGTAGTCTTATCAAATAGTTTTGTTCATATGATAAGGTTTTTTCTAAGTGTCCAATGGTGTTAGAGATATTAGAATTTATTTTCCAATGGTTTTTTAATATATTAGTCCAAAGCATGTTATCTTTTGAAGAATTAATTTGTACTTTTGAATTCATTTTAACAAATTATTAAGGCGTCTGAAAGAAAATTAATTGAATTGTTAATATTTTTTATTACTATTTTAAAATGATTAATTTGAGTTCTTAATCTTCCTATTTTTATTAATTGATATACAGTATAATTTTTGTTTTTAGAAATTAGTTCTTGTACTTCAGATTCTTTTTCTTTTAAATGTTTTGTGGAATTTCCTAAATCTTTCCATAATTTTTTAAGTAAATTGACTTTATATTTATTATCGAAATTACAATATATTTGAGTTTTATTGCTCATTATTTATTTTTACCATGTAAAAGGTGGTTTAATAGTGAGTGGTTTTTGTTCAAGCGGTTTCTCAAGTGGCTCTTCTTTAATAGTTTTTATTTTTAAATATTTTTCAAGTAATATTTTCTGTTGAGTTAAACTTTGTAATAGCTCGGGAATTTGTTTTAGTACAAGTAAAGTTTCTATTTCTATAATATTATTTAATTTTTGACTAATTATATTTAACTTATCTCCTATTGATTTATCTTCTTCATAATCAAGACCAATATTATATATTGTTCCTTGTGGTAAATTCTGTGGTATTTCTATAATCATTTCTTTATCTGGTATGCATGGTTTTGTATTTTGATATGAACCTTCAAGTGTTTTAAAATATTTTAAAGGATTACTAGATGATTCTGTCATATTTTTAAACTTAATGATTTAATCATTTGTTTTATGTCTTCTGATTTTTCATCTTGGCTATTAGTAGATGTTGTAGGTTGATTCTCTGATATAGAAAATCTACCTGTTATAGTTGAAATTGGAGGTTCTATAATTGGATTTCTTTTTATTAACGGAGTAGTTATTATTGGTTGAAAATTAGTTTCATTAAAAATTCTATTATTAGTCATATTTGGTGATTCAAGTGATAATAAAGGTGTAAATAGTTTATCTATATAAATTCTATCTTCTGTTTTAAATGTAATACTATGATGAGAATTTGTTAATGCATAATTTATTTGATATGTAATAGTAAATGGATGATTTCCTTTTAACATAAAATTTTGTCTTAATAATTTATATCGTACGGTAATACTATTACTTAAATTTTTATCTTTTAGACTTAATCCTAGTTGTATATTAATATCGAATTTTATTTTTCCTTCAATTAAATTTACTTTTGCAATAATACTTTCTTGATTATTAATTATACGATCATCTCTAATTTCTAATTCTATTGGTGTGTCTAAATCGCTAAAAGTACTTTTTAAAATTATTTGAATAGTTGATATATGAATATAAGCGATTTTTGTTCTATCTATTTCTTTAATACTAGATAGTCTATTTCTAATTTGTTGTTTATTTAATATAGGTATAATAATATTTCCTTGAGTTGATTCCATAGGTATTGGTTCTTCTCCTATAATTTTTCCATAATATATAATATTTTTTCTAGAAAAGAAATTTTTAATGAGTTATATCTAAAATTATGTTTTTCAGATAGTGTAAAATTTGATTTTCTTATAGCATCTTTATTAATATTATTTTTATTAATTAGAGCATCAAAAGTGTATCCCGATTCATTTTCTTCGTTATTAATAATGATTGGTGTATCTTCTATTTCTTAAGACATATTTATGATATTAAATCTTCTTATGATAAATATTTTAGTTATTGGTGATGACTTTTTAAATATGAGTATTTAAAAACAATGATCTTTCATTATTATGTTTACTATGTTGCATGTGTAAAATAATAAGAATGTTACTTAGCTCTGATACCAAATTTAACAACATGACGGAATTAATAAAGATTAAGAGAAGATTATACCTGAATGATGCGTTGGATTGTATTGATGATGGATTGTGTTGAATGATTGAATGATTATGTGGATAATTTGGATAGAACTCTGAATGATGCGTTGGATTGTATTGATGATGGATTGTGTTGAATGATTGAATGATTATGTGGATAATTTGGATAGAACTCTGCTATTCAGAAATAGAACAACTATTTCAACAGAGAAGACAATTGAGATCAACTCAAGTCTTAAACACTCAAACTTAGCTTGTTTATTTCATTTGGGCAAAGGCCCTATTTATAGGCTCAAGAGAGCCGGTTACAATTATTGTTGCAATCGTTTGATTGCAATACGACATATATATTTACATTATAGCCCCCTAGACTATTGAGGGTTATACACTTTATGTTACATCAACCGACACTTAATAATTATTCTACTGCACTTATTTAATTACATAACAATCCTTCTACCGACACTTTACAAAATGAAAAATATAATAATCCCTTCCACATTGAAAGGACAGGTGTCTTCAATAACGGCTTTTTTCATCATTGCTTACGTCATTGACAAGTCGGAAGTCAGGGAGAACGGAAATAGTGTTCCTACAAGGACTTCATGACCACAAAGCCCAAGTCCTTCGACAGAAACGGAAGAGTCGTCGCTCTGACTCGATGGTTCGAGAAGATCGAATCCATCTTCGAAATTTGCACCTGTTCTGAAGCCAACAAGGTGAAGTTCTCACCGGCCGATTCTTGACCCGGTGGAATGGTCAAGTCAAATCCCCAACCCTGCCGGTGGCTAATGCCATGGGTTGGGAAAGACCGAAGGAACTCATGCTTGCTAAATACTACCCGAGGGGCGAGGTGCAAAAGTTGGAGCATGAACTTTGGAATCTGAAGATGAAGGAATCTGACATCGCTGCCTACACTGCTAGATTTTGTGATCTGGCTCTCCTTTGTCCGGGAATGGTCACCTCGAAAAGCAAGAAAACTGAGAGGTATATTTGGGGGCTAACACAACCAACCAAAGGAAATGTCTTGGCTGCTAGGCCAGCTACATTTGAAAGCGCCAAGGATCTGGTGCATACTTTGATCGATCATGGAGTCGATCTGGATGACGCATCAGCGGTCCCCGAGCCACAAAAGGAGAGTGGTGGGAGGAAGAAGAAGTTTGGGAACAAACGCAAGGGCCAGTCTCTTCAAGAGCCCTCCAAGAAGCAACAAACAGTGGCAGTCCACGCTGCTACTACTCCAACTGTTGCTCCAAGCACCCAAACTACTACCGGTGATTATTCAGGGAAACTACCTCTGTGCAACAAGTGTACCATCCATCATCACGGATAGTGTCGTGATCTGAATTGCAACAGCTGTGGAAGGAAAGGACACACAACTCGATAATGCAAGACACCTGCCCAACCAACCAACCAGGCTCCGAGAGCGGGTGCTGGTCAAGCTTGTTATGGATGTGGAGAGGTTGGACACTTCAGGAGAAACTGCCCCAAGGCAACAGCTGGTGGCAATACAAGGAGAGTTCTTGCGATGGGCCAGGAGGAAGCGGTCGCTGATCATACCCTTGTTACGGGTATGTTCCTCATTGACAACTCTTATGCATGCATTCTTTTTTATTCGGGTGCGAAGAGGAGTTTTGTTAGTCATGCATTCAAACATCTAATCAATCGTAAACCCCAACATTTAACCGAGACGTTCACAGTCGAGATAGCTAATGGAAAGAAAGAAAGCAATAATGGCATATTTATAGGTTGTACTCTCACCCTAGACAATTACTCCTTTCCCATCGACCTTATGCCCGTGGCCATCAAGAGTTTCGATGTCATTATCGGCATGGACTGGTTGACCCACAACCGTGCTGATATTCTTTGCTTCGAGAAAGCTATCTGTCCCAATCTTCCCTCTGGTGAAACCCTCATGCTTTACGGAGATAAGCTTAGCTCTAACCTTCGTATTGTTTCATGCATCCAGGCCCAGAAGTATCTACAAAATAAATGCCATGCATTCCTAGCTCACGTCGTTGATGAGACGCAGAAAGTTAAAAACCTTGAGAGTTTCCTCGAAGTCTGCAACTTTCCTGATGTCTTCCCCGAAGACCTCCCAGGAATTCCTCCCGAGCGTCAACTCGAGTTTCATATCGACTTAGTCCCTAGAGCTACTCCTGTAGCTAAATCCTCTTATCGTTTAGCGCCAGCGGAAATGCAAGAGTTATCCAGCCAGCTCAATGAACTAATCAACAAAGGATTCATAAGGCCGAGTTCCTCACCCTGGGGAGCTCCAATCTTATTCGTAAAGAAGAAAGATGGATCATTTTGGATGTTCATTGACTACCGAGAGCTGAAAAAGCTGACCATCAAAAATCGTTATCCCTTACCCAGAATTGACGATCTCTTCGACCAACTTCAGGGAGTCAGTTACTTTTCGAAGATAGATCTAAGATCAGGGTATCGTCAATTACAGGTTCACGAGAACGATGTGCCCAAGACAACATTCAGAACTCGCTACGGACACTACGAGTTTGTAGTAATGCCCTTTGGTCTGACCTACACATTGACAGTATTCATGGACCTGATGAATAGGGTGTGCCGCCCTTTCTTGGACATGTTCGTGATCATGTTCATCGATGATATACTTGTCTATTCACGAAGTGAGAATGATCATAAACAACACTTGAGGCAGGTGCTGGAAACATCAAGGGCAGAGAAGCTATATGCGAAAGTTTCGAAGTGTGAGTTCTGGATAAGGAAGGTAACTTTTCTCGGTTACGTGGTGAGTGAGGAACGCATACACGTGGACCTTTCCAAAATCAAGGCAATTGATAATTCGTCTACATCAAAGACACCCACAGAAATCCGACAATTCTTGGGTCTCGCGGGCTATTATCACAGGTTCATCCAAAACTTCTCCAGAATCGCTAAGCCTTTAACTACCCTGACACAAAAAGGTGTAACCTTTAGTTGGGGAGTCAAGCAAGACACTGCATTTCAAACCTTGAAGCAGGCTCTGTGCAGCGCACCTATCTTGTCCTTGCTCGAAGGGACGGAAGACTTCATTGTTTATTGTGATGCATCCAATCAGGGCCTAGGCTGTGTGCTCATGCAACGAGGAAAGGTTATCACCAATGCCTCGAGATAGTTGAAAACTCACGAGGTAAATTACACAACTCATGATCTGGAGTTAGGAGCAGTGGTCTTTGCATTAAAAATCTGGAAAGACTACCTTTATGGAACCAAGTGCACTATCTTCACCGACCATAAGAGCTTGCAGCACATCCTTGATCAGAAGGAGTTAAACATGAGACAACGGTGATGGGTAGAGTTGCTCAGTGATTACGAGTGCGAAATTCGTTACCATCTCGGCAAGGCCAATGTGGTTGTAGACACCCTTAGTCGAAAGGAGTATTCAAGGCACAAGGAGAAAGCACTGACGTTGACCATCCATTCCCGATTACCCACACAAATCCAAGAGGCTTAGCTGGAACCCTTAAAACCAGAGACTATGACAGATGAAGCCCAGCGAGGAATGGAAAAGAACTTAGAGGTCAAGGGAGAAGGAGTTTATTATTTCAAGGACCGTATCTGGACCCCAAAGTATGGTGGTTATAGAGAAGTTGTCGTGAACGAAGCCCACAAGACGAAATACTCCGTTCACCTAGGTTCAGATAAGATGTATCTGGATCTCAAGCAACTCTATTGGTGGCCGAACATGAAAGCATAAATTGTTACCTTCGTGGGCAAGTGCTTGACTTGTGCCAAGGTAAAAGTAGAATATCAAAAGCCCTCAAGTTTGCTTCAGCAGCCGGAGATACCTGAGTAGAAGTGGGAAATGATCACAATGGATTTCATCACTAAGTTACCCAGATCTACGAGTGGGCACGACGCCATCTGGGTAATTGTCGATCGGTTGACAAAATCCGCCCACTTCATGCCAGTCAAAGAAAACTTCAAGATGGAGAGACTCACGCAGATCTACATTCAAGAGATAGTTCGCCTTCACGGGGTACCTGTATCCATTATCTTCGACCGAGATAGCAGGTTCACCTTGAGATTTTGGCAATCGCTACAGAAGGCTCTTGGAACTAAGTTGATATGAGCACGACTTATCATCTGCAAACAGATAGACAGAGTGAGAGGACAATTTAGACATTGGAAGATAGGTTGAGAACCTATGTCATTGACTTCGGCACGTCATGGGACACTCATCTTCCCTTGGTTGAATTTTCCTACAATAACATATACCATACCAGCATCAAGGTTGCGCCGTTTGAAGCCCTCTATGGGCGCAAGTGCATATCCCCTTTGTGCTGGGCTGAAGTGGGTGACACACAGCTAGTCAAGGGTCAAGTCCCTGACAGCACTCTCACTGGTCCTGAAATCATCCGAGAGACGACTGAAAAGATCGTGCAAATCCGTGAACGATCGAAAGCCTCACATGATAGACAAAAGAGCTACGCCGATAAGAGACGAAAACCCTTGGAATTCCAGGTTGGTGATCGTGTCCTTTTAAAGGTATCACCATGGAAAGGCATGATACATTTTGGAAAATGTGGAAAGCTAAACCCAAGGTACATTGGGCCATTCAAGATCCTTACTAGGATCGGTCCCGTAGCAAACAGACTCTGGTTACCCCAAGAACTCAGCAACGTTCATCCTGTCTTCCCCGTGTCGAACCTAAAGAAGTGTCTGTCCGACGAGACACTTGTGATTCCTATCGACGAGATCGAGATAGACGAAAGTCTAAGTTTCGTGGAAGAACCTGTTGAAATCCTGGACCGAGAAGTCAAACGTACGAAGCAGAGTCGCATCCCGATAGTGAAGGTCCGCTAGAATGCCAAGCGGGGACCTGAATTCACTTGGGAGCACGAGGATTCCATGAAGCAGAAGTACCCCCATCTATTTCCTAGTTCATGATTTGTACTCTACTCTTGAGTTTTGGGAGGAAATTCCCTCTAACGAGGGGATGATGTGACAACTCGGAACCTCTATCTTGTACACTTAGTCAATTCAATCAATGTTAAACTTGTTTTGTTGACTTTTTGTACTGTTTAAGGATTCATTTAAGTGTTAAGTATTTATATTGGTATAGTTTGGGATTTTTGAAACGTAACAAGTACAGAAACTTTCACAATGTAACATCCGGATTCCCAGGTATCCGATGTTAAGTATTTATATTGAATTTATGAGGGGAACTCGACGAGTAGGCGCTCTAACTCGCCGAGTGGGATCGCACATTTTTGGTTTGATTTAATGAAGGACTCGGTGAGTCCATGCTGTTTAATGAAACCCTAAATTCTCGGGTTTGGGACCTATTTAAGGACCCTTATAGCCACCATTTGTGGCTACCAGACCCTTGAGAGAAACCCTAATAGTGACTGAGCGTTTGTGAGAGAGAAGAAGCTATTATTGGACCTTTGTGGGTTTGTTTTGCAAGAAGAAGTTGATTCCAGCTTAGAGGAGGCCAAGGAGGTTGCATATTTGTGGATTTCAAGCAGAGGGCATCATCTTTGAGGTAGCATATCGACTCTTTTTCTGTTTTGTTAAACAATCCATGGATCTAGGGTTTCCTATACCCTTTATTGGGTTGATTTGTTGAGAATAAGGTCCCTTATCATGTTTAGACTTCAGATCTGGACCCATAGTGGTCCAGAGGATGTTATCCATCTTGCTTTATGTTGGGTTATGGAAGAAATGGACTTAGAGTGTTGTATTTGGGACTAAATCATCAAGTAGTGTCATTTGGACGTTGCATGAGTATCAAGTTCGAACCTTTACGTGTTTATTGAGCTTGGGGAGGTTAAATCTATAGATTAGAGGAACAGATCTGACCTCAGAAGGTCATTTGAGTTTGAGCATGGCGGCAACTCGCCGAGTCCATAAGTGGACTCAACGAGTCGTGTCGGGGTTGCCCCGCGATTCGTGTCAGATGTAACATGTCGAGTGGAAGGATGACTCGACGAGTCAAGAGAGGCTGAAAGGATTCAGAGAACCCGCATGGACTCGTCGAGTCTCCCATGTGCACTTGATGAGTCGGGTCAAAGTTTGACCATTGACTTTCGTTGAGTTTAGGGTTTTGGTCAAGACTGATTCAGGATAATTCAGGGTAGGGTAGAATGGCCTTCTACCCAGTTGTAGAGATGAGATCAAGAGAGAATTCTGATCAGGATGTTATTTGAATAAAGGAGGAGGCTAAGTCGGGACGTCGAGCTCGAGAGTTTATCCGACTTCATTGAGGTGAGTCTTCTCACTATACTGTACCTGGAAGGGTACCTATGTGTGACCGGAAGGTCTTATATGGTATGAGATGTATGAGTTGTATGTTGTTATGTGATATGTATGTGTTATGAATGTTATGGACTGAAAGGTCAAGAGGTTATGGACCGGTAGGTCAAGAGGTTACGGACCGGAAGGTCGATATGGGTATGACCGGAAGGTCTACCAGGATTCGGGACGGAAGTCCCCTGAGACATATGGATCGGAAGATCCTGCTGAGTTAAGGCCTGGAAAGGCGTATGTGTGTATGTGGTATTTTGGGGAACTCACTAACCATTTATGCTTACAACTGTTGTGTTATGTGTTTCAGGTACTAGCGAGGACCGTGGGAAGGCGCCGACATGATCCGTACACACTCATAGAGATTATGTTGAGATTTTGGGAATTATTTTGTTATGATAACATTGGATACATTATATTTTGATATTGTTTTGATGATTAAAAGTGTGATTTAAAAATGAAAAATTGTTTGGAAAATTTACGTTGTTACACATTACTAAACATATACATTATGGTAGATATATTTTACAAATTACACCACTACATGAACATGGCATTCATAACGATAATTGTCACTACATACAGATTTCACTACGGTATAACGCTACTACACTACATGTAAACTAGATTGTATGATACTGTGAGGCACTACTTCAACACTGTACCCTTAGGTGTACAGGGATAAATCCTATCATAAGTATTATCAGAGTCTCCTAGAGGGAGAACGTGAGATTTGTGAATAGATCTATTCGGGACTGACAATCCCACACTCGAACTGCTAGCTACAGTTAGGCAGGCATGCCTGGGGTGACAAATGTCATTTAACTCAACACCTGAAGAACGTTGGAATGGTCTCTAGTTATATCAAGTATGGTTATACCACTCACATTATGTATAAATCACCTTTAGTTTACAAGTTGGTTCTCTTCAACAATTTTATTTATACTAAATAGAATTAATACACACTACAACTGGAGAATAGCCAGGGTTTTCTAACAGAACCGTTTATACAATGGTTTCACGTACGAAATACTTATACATCATGATTAGCATTAACTAGTCACATGAAGTAGTATTTTATCATATCACTACAGTTTACAGTAACGAACACTCATGGTTTTATACAGGATTGAATACCCTACATCCTTACTAAAGAAAATATTGGATTTTCTTGGAAACATACAGATATTCAAGGTTTTATACAAAACTGATAACATTACATTCTCACTAAAGAAAATATCAGATTTTCTTGGAAACATACAAACGCTTTTATAAATTCATCAATGAGTTTTCATTACAAAACACCGCTTATGAACTCACCAGCTTTATGCTGATGTTTTTCAAACTGCTTGTATTCTCAGGAAATCAGTAGACGGGTACCTGCTGGATTTTTGAGAAGCTGGGGAAATAAGAGTTTTACATTTATATTTTTACATACACTTTGATGTAAATCAAACAAATTTTAGACAAAGTTCCAAACAGATGTAATTATTTTCATTTAAGTATTCACTGTAATTGTTGTGTTGCTATGATTGCTATTATTCATTGGTTGTGATGCTATACATGACGTCCTCCACCCCAGAACGTTTCCGCCATTCTTGGTTTTGGGGTGTGATTGACTCGTCGAGTGCATCTACTAACTCGTCAAGTCCAAGCGTAAAAACATGAATTCTGCATTTTCACGACTCAACTCGGCCAGTCGTATTCCATACTCGACGAGTGTCTACGAAGTTCCCAACTTAGCTTCAGGCTTGACGATTATATTCCCACAATAACTTTTTTATCATGGAGGTTCATTTTAGAGATTTTCGAGAGTTTTTCCTGTATTTTTGGAGCTGTACCACACGATACTTGACACTCAAGGCATGGATGAGTTGTTCCCATGTCTAAAGTCAGCTAGAGATGGAGCAAAATTGAAGAATATTGGCCTCACCACTGCTATTCCAGGGGAGTTTGTTCCAATTCCTTCTTTATTTTATTGCTCTTTATCATGCATAGTATGAAATGGGGACATTGCATAAATTAAGTGTGGGGTAGGGGGTTGGTTATATCTATATCAGTTACATTAGAATCGTAGGTTAAATTTTGAAAATTTTTGCGTGAAATTCCTAGGGATAATTTAGAAAATTTGGTAAAAAGCAATTAGGATTCCATGCTAAGTGTTACATTTGATGATTGTATGAAGACCCAAATGTTTAGTTGAGCCTATACACGTTCTAGTGCATTTGTGGCCTCCTTTATTCTAGTGAAATCATGGGACAAAAACACAATCTTGCTTAGTTTGAAGGATGCGATATGTTTAGCATCATGTACTTGAAATGTATCCAGGAAAATTATTATCTTTAACCAATAAAGGTTGAAGTTGAGCGCCCCTGCTTAAGCATGTAGGTATCGAGTGAAAAAAAGTGAGTTACGTGTAAGACAGAGAGAGAGAGAGAGAGAGAGAAAGAGAGAGAGAGAGAGAGAGAAAGAGAGAGAGAGAGAGAGAGAGAGAATTACAAGAAAAGTTGTAAGAATTTTGGAGCAATCAAAGTGAAGATCAAAAGATCAAAATTCCGAAGATTCAAATAATTAAAGATACCAAAAACCAAAAGGTGGTGAATTCAGAGAAATGAAAGAAAAATTATCAAAGAAGTGAAGAATTCCAAATAGCTCCATATTGGTATCGAAAAAATTGTAATTTTCTAGTTATGTATGCTTCGGTTGCTCAACCAATAATACTTTGAGGTTAGGAGGTTTTCTGCGGATGGATTCGGAGGGATGCATAAAATGAAGCGTTGTTTAGAAAAATTGGGCGAGTGTTTATGAGGATTGTGAGTATTTAGAATTAGGGGGGGTCCATAGAAAAATTTAGACACAAATGCATGCGTTGCGGTCTTGGCATAATGGTTGGGTTCGATTGGGATTGTCTTATGTGGTGCTAGTATGTTTAAAATTCAGTTTTGCTTGGGGGCAAGCAAAAGCCAAGTGTGGGGTATTTTGATATGTGCATGTCTAGCCCTATATTTAGTATATAGTTTTATCATTTATTAGCTAATTAATTGCATATTATGGACAAAAGGTACTTAATTATATTTGAATTATATTTTCAGTCCAAAAGAAGTGCTCGGAAGCAAAAGGAAGCAGGAGTGGCTATCGGGAAGCTTTGGAATGAACAAAGGAAGAAAAATGCCAAAAACACAAAGGACTCGGCGAGTAGGGACGTCTACTCGAAGAGTTCACAAGAAGATTCGCGAAGCAAGAGAATCTTTGACTTGCTGTACACGGGAATTTAATGAGGGACTCGACGAGTCGTTTTTGGACTCGACGAGTCGAGACGAATCTATAAAAGAAACCCTCCAGATCGATATACGGGACTTCTGAGAACCTTAGGAGAGAGAGCTGCGATTCAGAGCGAAAAGAGACATCTGGAAGAGTGAAGATTCAACCCAATTCAAGTTTTGAAGGATAATTAAGGCATACTTTGATCTCTCTTAACTAGATCTAGTACTTAAACCATGTTTATGTTACTGAATTTCATTTTTGAGTTTTCTACTGTTTTAATCATGAGCTAAACTTGCTAGCTTCTGTTTGGGTAAGACAATTTTGAGACTATGGTTTGATTAATGGTAGGATTAACTTTTAATTAGAGATTTTGTTGAATTAAGCTTGTTAGAGATCCTTATGCATTAACCATGACTATTTTTTGTTAATAGAAAGACAATTAGGCTGCATGAACATCTCTTGATTGTTTACCTCATATGATTTATGTGAACACTTTATTATGTGCCTAGGATTAGTGAATATGAAACTAGGATTAATTAGAGAATGGGTAAGTTAATGTGTGAGCTTGTGTGATAAACCAACAACAAGAGGTTAATTGAATTGACAAATTGATTAACCATTACAAGTCTTATTCAACCCGAACAAATAACCTAGAGAATTAATTAATTTAGACAACTAGCCACTGCTTGAATTAGTTTAATTTCTAAGGATTAGCATAGCGAATGTGAATCTAATCACTTGAACCGGTAGCCAACAAAAGGTTAACCCATTGCACTATTGCCATTAAATCAACCGTAGGATCAATTGAGTCGAACCTAAACAGAAGTCCCTTTAGATACTGAATTTAGTTGTTCTTTGCTTGCTTAGTTGTTAGTTAGTTATTTAGTTTAGTTATTAGTAAGTTTCAAGTCTTGTAAAACTAGAGAAATCCTCTTTACCATTATTTGTTATTTTGTTTTTAGATAATTTTAGGAATTAGTTTAATTGCCGTTCCCTGAGTTCGATATCCTGCTTACTAGATTTATACCACCAATTGACAGGTCCACTGCTTGTTGTGTGATTAATTTGTAATTTGGAAGTAGGTATAAAACTAGTTGCTTAAACACACAACAGTTTTGCGCCCAAGAAATTCTTATACATACGTCCATCTCTGTTGATTCTCCTCTCCAGGTCATTCCTTTCTGCCACTGGGGGTTCCACTTGACTGACAGTCCTACTATCGTCCCCTTTTTCTGACTGTCCATCATTCAGTTCAGTTTGTTCGACAGGCATTGAGGGTTCATTCCTATTATTAGTTGTCTCATTTCTTCCCTTTGTTCGACTATCATAGCCCGAATCATGGCTTGTACTCCAGCCATTGTGACTGGCTCTGGTGCAGCTTCTACTATCGGCACCTGCTCAATCACTTAGGGTTGAGGTCGCTGATTTCTGTTTTCATTTGTGTTTCCAGCTCCGCTTCGGGCTCTTGCAATTTTGATCTATACACCCAATTAAGCGAATTTAGATCTCTATTCATGATAGATATTTAAATTCCCCTTATCACTCCGAAACGTTATATGCTAGTTCTAATATCGTAGTCACACGCTTAGAATCCTGAACACAAAAGGTTTCCAGATCCGATCGACAACAAACCATAGATCCGAACAAATAACATCATATATGGCAAACATATAGCATTTAACACATAAAAGAATTTTAGGCATTTTTCCTAAAATATACTAGTGATCGTGTCTAAAATATGGTAGACACTCATCTCACGATCATCACTTAGCATTCTAAGTTTAACTCTAGAAATCCTACAAATTCCAAGTTCGTTTATACTAATGCTCTGATACCAACTGTGACATCCCCTTTTTTCACGGCCAAAAAAGACCGATTTAGTTTATGCTTTTAAAATAAAATCAGAGTAATCTTCCAAAAGGTGTTGCGGAATTTGTCCCCAAAACAAAATATGATAAAAAAATTTCAAAACATTTCTTAAAGAAATGTATTTTATTTATATAATAAGACCTCAGGATGTCATGTTCCAGTATAGACCAAAAGCATAAACAGTACATTATAAGCCTTTCAACAATTATTTACATCTACTGGCCTATAATCCAAAAATCCATCATCATCATCCAATTATGCTCTGGATCCACTACCTATAATACAGAAATCTGAGTGGGTTAGGCTTGGGATGTCACACCCCCAAACCAGACGGCGGAAACGTCCAGGGGTGGAGGACTTCATTTGTAGTATCACAACACATGCATCATAGTAATCAAAGTACAAACAACCATTGTATTTAAAAGTATAATATTTACATGTGTTCAATCATTGTATATTGAAACCAAACTAGTTATACAAAAGAAGAAGATAAGACTCATAATGGCTCCATCTTCTCAAAAAGCTCGGGGAGTACCTGTTATTATTTCCCTGAGAATACAAGTAATTTGAAAAGAGAGTATCAACAATAAGTTGAGTGAGTACATAAGTCTTTATGTTTGAATGGGTGTATTTGTATTTTGAATATGAAAACACTCCTAGAAAATCCCATATTTTCTATGGTGTGTGAAAAGTAATTTTATTCCCATAAAACCGTCTTATTTGTAAACCATTGTATGTGTAAAACTTGTATTTGAGAGTGTACCTGGCTTCACCAGCTATTATTAAAAACTATAGTATAGCATTGTACTTTGCATTTTGTAAACTGGTACTTTGAAGATATACTTACGTTTAGTTGTTTATACACTAACGTGTTGTTAATATCTTTTTAATGAGTTATTATAACCATACTAAGACATGAACGCCTGAAACAAACGCCTGATGAGCGCTTAAATTGTTGATAACAATTGCCACTCATTGGCGTGTATGCCTGACTGTAGCTAGCAGCCTGAGTGCGGGGTTGTCAATCCCGATATAGATCTACACACAACTTGTTTCGATCCCCGGACTGGAGATTCTGGTTATAATGTCAGGGCTTTACCTTGGTTGTCTAAACTGAATCTAAACAACCTGAATTGAATGTCTCATAAAAAGCATATAAACGTTACATGTATATTAGTTATAAAAACCCAATCATTCTAAGATAAATGATTGACATTATGTTCTTGACTTAGTATCCCGAACATGTATTTGATAAGTGTAAACCCTTGATTTGTTTTGAGTTAAAACCCTTGTTGCATGTAAAACAATGTATTCATATGAATTATTGCTCTATGTATCATAAACTATACCTATTATAATTTATATGTACTTTATGAATTGGTAAATAACTATTTTTGCATGTAATCCTTTGCTCAACATGTTACAAAGGGCGATTAAACTGATGAAATAACTTTTAATTTTATATACATATACAATTTTATAAATAAGTAAAATTTGAACGACCTTCGGACAAATAACTGGTACTATAAGTCCACATCCAAACAAGGAAAAGGACCTAGAATGAATTATTAGTCCTAAGCCTTTTAAATCTTATTTATATTAAATTATATATACAAATATGTATATTTGGGAAAAATATAAGTTTATAAAAGAGTTCAAAATTTGAAGTATTTTCGATGCTTTAAAATCATTTTATCGTGATTTGAAATCATTTATTTATAACACAAAGTTGTTGTGTTATACTTGTATTTCTCCCCTTAAAACAGTAGAAATTATGAAAATACGGGGGTATGAACTCACTTGGTAGGTGGTAATTCGGACAGGGTTTCGTTTCACGAAAAGGAGTTTATTTGTCGAGAAACCGGCTCAAATCGGGCAGAGTTTTGAC